>NC_141393.1:74746712-75459212 GCF_034619465.1 Leptosomus discolor | reverse complement strand
CACTACCATTGTGTTGTACATAGCTGTGGTACTGAGAGTATCTGACAACTGCAGAAAACTGGAAACACATCTGGCACAAAAATGTTATTCATCAATATGTTCAAAAGCAGACAAAATTCCAAAACAAAGGGCAAGGTCAGGATTTCAGCCATGCATTATTATAATTAATGTTAAAAATCCCACTGGCTTCCATGAGGTCAGATTTCCACACGATGGAAAGCTTTTGTCAGGATACTTCCTAATTTAAAGATGCAAAACCAGTCTGGCAGTTTCCAGCCTTGAAACCAAAAAAGCAAACCAACTCACTTATTCCACCATTAAATAGCTCAAATTTACTTCACTTGAAAACCAGGAAAACCCCCAGATTTTTAGAAAAGTCTTTGTAGCCAAGCTCTGGGTCACAGACCTAACACAAATTGATGATCTAAATTGTAGCTCATGAGAAAAGCAGAAAGCATGCTAGAGTCAGGGTTTACAAAGTACCAATTTGGCTACATTACAGAAAACCAAAACCTTTCATAAACCATACCACGCATTTGAGTATTTAATCTCAAAGTTATGAGTCAAGGAAGAAGGTTACATTCTAGAATTAACATAATACACAATAAGTTCGAATATCCAATATATATGGAATTATGAGAACATATAAACAAACCACTTTTATTCCTTACAGCAGCTCTGCATTTATGAATGGCACTGAATGACCCTCAGTTTCATGCAGAGATTCAAAAATGTTATTTTTTCCTAACAACATGCATAATACATGACCTGTGATGACCTCTATCTGTCAAAATCTATTCCAGCATCTGTTATTTCCAAGCAACGCAGAACATGGTTTACGCTTTGGGCAGGGATCATTTTAACACACAGAGTAATGACATAGAGTATCGGAGACCTGGGTTCAAAGGTGAATTTGCGGATATACTATATACTACTAGCAAAAAGACAAAAAACCATCTTTGTCTGCATTAAATATCCATTTCTGGTTAATATGAGTCTTGAAGGAAGACTTCCTTTTTCTCTAGGGAAAATACAGCCTAGTCACCAAATATTTACAACCTGATCCAAAAACCACTAATGTAATCGAAGAAAGCCTCCTGACTTCATGAAGATCTGTATCTGAAATAGAATTTCAGACTACCTGACAAGGCCACATCTTAATGTTTCCAGAAACTCAACACAATGACATTTGCCTTTCCTATAGGAAATGACATTAAGTCTTACCAATTCTGCTCTTTCTTTCACCAAAAGAACATATTGGGTGTTTATTTGGACACTGAGCTTTCTTTAAACCTTTTTGGTCCATAGTTTTCTAGCTTCAAAAATAGGGAATGCAGCTCTGCTGAGGAACAGACTGACATTTAGTGAATGATAAGCCTTCTATAGCAAATACCAGAAGAAATACTCCATCTCAAATCTCAGAGCAGGTGCATCTCCAGCCATCTTCAGCTTCCAACCAGGAAATGAGGGCAAAGTAACCCATGGCAGTATTTCATTGTCTCATTGGATCAAATGTCTGAACAGTGACCCACAGCATCATGAATTATTTTAACCACACAAACTAAATACAGATGGGCAACGGAGACCTTGTATTTAAATAAAAGTGAAGAAATCCAAAATTAGTATCTACACCACAGTAAGTAAAGTTAGATTGTGAAGGTTTCAGATCAAGGACCATAACAGCAGATGAGAAAGCAACAAGGAGTTACAATAAAAAAAGAGAGGGAAACAAATTGTTTGAATAAGGACAGCAGTGTGAAGAGCAGGTGGACAGTTATACCCACAAATCTGAGCATCCATGACGCAAAACATAAGCTTTGCCACATTTTTGGCAACATCTTGGTCCAATAATAGTATTATTAAAAGCTAGCTAAGGAGAAGCTCTGTTCTGAGCATGTTACAGTCATAGGACCCATCCTGCACCTGGGTCAGGGCAATCCCAAGCACAGACACAGGCTGGGGGATGAGTGGATCAAGAGCAGTCTTGGGGAGAAGGGCTTGGGGGTGTTGGTGGATGAAAAGCTGGACATGATCCAGCAATGTGCGCTCACAGCCCAGAAAGCAAATTGCATCCTGGGCTGCATCAAGAGAAGCGTGGCCAGCAGGTCGAGGGAGGTGACTCTCACCCCTTTACTCTGCTCTGGAGAGACCCCACCTGCAGGGCTGTGTTCAGCTCTGGGGCCCCAGCATAAGACTGACATGGACCTGCTCGAGTGGGTCCAGAGGAGGCCACAAAGATGATCAAGGGGCTGGAGCACCTCCCCTATGAGGACAGACTGAGAGAGTTTGGGTTGTTCAGCCTGGAGAAGAGAAGGCTCCGAGGAGACCTTATAGCGGCCTTCCAGCACTTAACAGGGGCCTACAGGAAAGGAAGGGAGGGACTGTTTATCAGGGAGGGTAGTAATAGGGCAAGGGGTAACAGTTTCAAACTGAAAGAGGGGAGATTTAGATTACATATTAAGAAGTTCTTGACCGTGAGGGTGATGAGACACTGGCACAGGTCGCCCAGAGAAGCTATGGCTGCCCCCTCCCGGGCAGTGTGCAAGGCCAGGCTAGATGGGGCTGGGAGGAACATGGTCTAGTGGCAGGTGTCCCTGCGCGTAGCAGGAGGGTTGGAAATAGATGATCTTTGAGGTCCCTTCCAACCTAAAGCATCCTATGATTCTATGAAAACAAAGTCCTTTGGCATTCTGTTATGTTCTTCAAATCAGCTCTGCTAGCTTCAGTGTTTAAAATCCCTATTCCTATTGATTTTGTTGCGGAATTAACAGTAAGCAGTATTCTCCCCTCTTGCATTTATCAAGAGAGCTTATTCTTAATGCCTAATCAGTGTCATCTATATCCACAACTAGTGGAAGTCAATAGCTTTGTACAGTTACTGCCAAAGGCAAAACTTGTCTAGAAGGACTTCTCGGCTGGTGAGGAGACATGAGACAAGCAACACTACATAATCGCTTACCAAAACCCCACTTATGTTCAGTTTCTAGGGCTGTCTATTAATGACAGGAAAGCAAATAGGTGTTTTTTTCTTTTACTTTTAGGCCAAGTACTTATGACACAAATTACAGAACTCACGTACATGGAACATGCCAGCACAGTCTTTTAAGTGCACTCTTCAGAGTAGCAGTGATTTAAATAATTGCTATTTGACAAAATTAATACAGCGAATAAGTATACAGACATACCTCAAAGAAGATATTTTAATTGAACTTTTAAATCTCCCAGTCTTAAGTCGTTATTTTTGTATGTCATCATAATTAAAAGTTCTAATTTTAGATATTGCCTATAAGCCTTACATTCAGGCAAGATGACTGAAACGCTGACAGTGCCTAAAAATTAGCTTTGAATATTTCACTTGTCTTCTCTTTAGCTCTTTTGTCTTTGAGTACTGTTTAATAAAGTCTCAATATTTTTCATATGATTAACCACAACTCCTGAGTTTGTTGCTTGACTCAATTTTAAGCTAAAAAACTTCAGAAGGCTGATTATTAAAACATTTAACATTTACCATGAGCCTTACTCAACTATGTGTTTAAGCTTCCGCTTATATAGGCATATAAGTAGAGCAGCCCTGGCAGGGCTTTCTTCCATAAACAGAGAACTCGAAAGCACCGGGACGGGTGAGGGCAAAAATCTCATAGTTCAGATGACAAATTTGTAATGCACTCCAAACCACCACATCTGATAAACATTCACATTTCTCTTCCACTTCCACAGAAACAGGTTTAAAAACTGCCATCCTACAGGACAAATAAAACTACTGAGAAATTTTTGTTTGTTTGTTTTTTGTTTTTTTTTTTTTACAGTCCTAGCCCTGCTTTTTGTGACTCTCCTCCCTCAACTGTTTCTACCATTGTACCTCCTTAAAAACCTTACGGAAGTAGCATTCCCTCCCATCCTCTACTACCTGTCAAATCTTCTATAATTATTCAGAGACTCAGTTTTTCCACCATTTCTCTTTAATGTTGCATATATAAGCTGTATTCTTGGCAGAGACCTTTGCAAAAATGGTCAACCATCAACTAAAATGAAGATGTGTGGGAGGAAAAAATCTGTCTGCTAACAGTCTGATCAACAACTTGTTATCGGAAACAGAAAAACACCACAACTCAAAGTCCTTTTGCTTCTCCAGGTTTTGTAGACCTGATCATTACCAAAAAGCTCCCTGGATAAGTAGCTGTATCTCCATTTTCCCCATTAAGATCCACACAAAACTTGGAACTACACTGCAGATCGTAGCAGTTCATCACAAGGAAAACAAACAAGTCTAGCTACGTTATTCAATTCACACGGTTGCATTTTTGAAATTGTGTGACTTCTGAAATATTTCTACACAGATTTTTTTTAGGGGTTTTTACATTACAGTAGTTTGCTTTGCATAAAGAACAATGCATAGACAAACACACATTTTTCCCTGCTCTGAACACCAGTATTTGACCTAGCTCAAATGTTTTTTCAGCAAAGATATTTGAGGATAACTCCCTCTCTATGCTTAGTGACAACACGAGCAGCATTAGTAAAATCAGCAGCATGGGAACATGGACACTCACTGAGGTGGACAGTCCCCTGTCAGTAGCAGCTTTAAGTTTTCATGTATTCCAAGTCAACACCAAACTTAATGCTTCACTTCATGCTCCTATAAATACAGCTAGCATTTATTTTGATCAGAAATAAGCAATTTAGCTAAGAAAATGCAGAATCCAAACTGAAGCTTCAGAATTGAATTTTTTATTTAGAAAAATAACTCCAACAGAAGGGATTCTCTTACTTAACTCCTAAGCAGGGACATTTGGCACATCATGACATTAATTTTAAAGAATCTGGAAGCTTGCCCTTGTGCAAGAAAGACGCACTGCAGAAATGCTTCTGAACAGCCATGTTTTTAAAATTGAGAAAGCCACAAGGGCTGCCATTTGGGAAAGGAACGAACTTATCATAATTTAGATGACCGATGACCATTTGTCTCTCATGCCCTTAAGGGTGGTTCTGCTCACAACTCTCACAGATTCACTCCTCAGGTTTAAATTTCGCTTTTTGTTTCTCAAAAGAGAACAGAAGGAAAAGAAACTGTGAAGATTTTGTGATGTCAGGGAACAAAATGTTACAACAGAGCAAAAGCAACCCAAAAATTAGCTAAGTACACAGAAGAAATAATTCCATAGTCCACTTACACATTCTAACCCACTCCTGTTTGCACAGCAAACATTTCCAGAAGCTGTCCTAGGCATCAATCATTCAAACACTCAGTCTTGTCTTAAAATACGTACATTTGGGTTTGTACATCCATACGTAACTGCAGCAATAAAGGATCCCATTTTCAGAAAGTACCAAGTAGCAGAAAGATCAAGTACCAGTAGCTCCAGCTGCACTTGTCAAACTTTTTTAAATATTTTTTCTTAAGCTTGAGAAAGAAACTTCAGCACATTATTTTAGAAAACCTAGACATGCCCTAGATGGATGGATAACTGTGGCTTGAAAATGCAAGAAAGGATGCTTAAAATAATAGAAATTTCATGTGCAATATCAACACCATGGCTTACTATTTATACTCAAAACCAGGTACTTGGCACTTAAAACTTTGATGTCTGCAGTTTGTTCTCTCTCAAAAAAGAGGGCTCCTCCAGGACTGCACTGAAAGAAAGCAGAAGAGAGCTAGGAAGGTCACTGACATTACAACGGTCACAGCCATGTAAATATTGTAATAAATTAGAGTGAAAGCTATTTTTCTTTTGCCAACAGACCTTGGTTTCCCTTTCATAGCATGTTCTTGCTCCAAACAAGTGTTAAGGGCAAGCTGTTGTGTTCTGCATAATTCTAATGCTTATTCAGGCAACTAGTCCTTACTTGCAATGAAATAGGCAGCTATCTTTGTGAGAGTAAGGGATTTTGGAATTGTCTAGACTGCAGAGAATCTCAGCACTTTGAATAAACGTTAGAAATGGCTGAATGCTCAATGTCTTATTATGTGAATAAACAATAAAGAATAATTAGATTTCAAAAATACCATTTTCATTTGTTTTGACTAAGTAAAGAAATCTCATCATTTCAATGTAGGCTAGTAGGTGAACTGGGAATGTAATTTTTAAAAATAATGTTGCCTCAAAACAATGAAGCTTTATTATTTTCTTTAAAATTGAGCGAACTAGAGCTTTGGCATATGAATTAAAAAGTGTGGTACATGAGGTGCTACTCTTTATAAAAGCACAAAGGTACGAAAATCAACCAGTGTTAATTATCACATTGTTTAATGTGGTGCCATAGACAGGCATGGCATTCTAAAATGTGTATTTGTTCAAACAAGTACCTGCCCTGAGGAGCTAACAACTTACATTGGGCAGATACTACAGATGAGCTATGAAGGTGTGTCCAGACACTAGCAGATTATGTGCAGCAAAAGGCTCTGAAAAACAGGGACGAATCTTGGAAGATAAAAATTCATTATTCCACAGAAGTAATTACTTTGAGCTATATTTTTAATACTACTTTCTGCCTGCCCAGGGATGATTCTGCAGCAAGCAATAAGAGGAAAAAGGCTTAAGAACAAGAACCCCACTTTGGAAACTGAATTTAATACTGTGAAATGCCATGAATCTTGTACCTAGGCATTTTTCTGTTGCTGAGCATTCACAGAATGAATAATTTTTTTAAAGAACCTGGTCAATTACGTATAAACAAACATCATCTTTGTCCTTTCTAAAAAATAAATGTACTTCAGTAAGAATATGACAGTTAACTCTCACCTGCAGTGTGCATGAAAGGATGGCATGACAGGAGGCAGCCCTACCTTTCAACAATGCTATTCAGCACAATTGGAAGTAGTCATCCTCCTGAACACACTGTAAACTTCAGTCTACAGAGATTGTACACTAAAATAATGATCATGGCAGTAAGATGGTAACTGTGCGCTATATAACCCATAAAAACACACACCTATGCCACCTAGAATCTTTCACAGCTCTCAAACAAAATTTAAAAACATGCATCGCTGAAAACGTGCTGAGGTTTTATTCACCAAGCATTGCAAAAATGAAGATTAAATTATCTTTCTTGATTTTCTTTTGTGCTCAATATTGAATAATAGCATCTGCCTCTAAGATAAAATGCTTTACTCTCCTTTTCTGCTACTTACAAGAAATAAACTCTCTGGCAAGAGAGGAGTTTTAAATTACGGCATAACGTGAGGGGGAAGTGGCTGATGCCCGGCAAAGGAGGCAGGTTCCAGCAAATGACAGAATAATCTTGCCTGCACGCACCCTCTTCGTAATGCTACATAATCCTTCAGCTTTTCAAGTTAAACACTCTTGTGATCTTCCTCTTAGAGCAATTTTTCTTTTCTGTGGCCTCTACCCTGACTACAGCAGATAGCTCTGTTACTTCTTAACTGACAACTCTTAACCTACATGCAAAAAAATTTCAGGCCATACAGACCCTCTTTGCATGGAAGCATCCGTAGAATAATGTTGCCAAGAATTACAGCATTGTATTAAGCAATGAAAAGACATTTTGCTTTGGCTGAAACAAACCTGCCTTCAAAAAGTATGCCTGGTTTGTACAGGGTACAGTGAATAACATTTTCTTTGGGAAAAGAGAACAAAACTTGCTTTCATTACAAAATATTTGTTTTATGAAATCAAAAAAGGATGAGTACATATTTCACTGCCACAATGTAGTTAAAATTGTTTAACCCTCAACGATACATACTTCTGATTTTGTTTTTATGCTGCATACTTGGCACATTCAAAGCATTGGCAATCTATGAAAATAACTTCTAGGAAATCCAAAAGGCATAGTATTTTGTGATACCTCCAACTTTTCCATGAATTTATAGTATCCCTAGCCTCATTCAGTTGACATACCCATACACAGACATTCAGGCCATGTTTTAAGTATCCACCGAGTATAAAAATGTATATACCTTACTCATTATCTGATCTTTTTTATCAAAGAAAAATATTGTCAATTTTTAGTACAAATTTTTTAAACTGTTTAAAAAATTAAATGGCTTAATTTTCTTTGTTTACATACAAATAAGTCCTTAAGTTGAAGATGGATCACATGATGAATAAATAATAAGCAGTAAAATGATGTTGCTTTAAAGATAAAACTGAAAACATACAATAAATTAATCCAAGATCACTTGACCTTTGTTGCAAAATCAAGAGGTTATTGCTAAATTATCACAGGCAAAGATTGGAATCAAGTCCAGTCCCCTGTCAAGATGTCAGTCCTGCCATAATAATCTGGCTCCATCTTAAAATCTTTTTGTTTCTTTCCCTCCCCCCAAGAAAACCCTCATATATTCATCTTCCCAGTAATGAAGGTTCTCCTATTTTCTGTTTCCAGTCTGAATGTGGATTTTACATCCCAGCAAACAGTGCGTAATTTGTCAGGACATAAACCATACCTTAAAAGATATGGGTTGACATTCTGTCTAACCCAGAATGAGCGTATTCTCTTGCAACCCCCCCCTAACTGTGCAGCTTTAGGACTGAGTTGGTTCAGCAACCCAATCAGAAAGACTATCGTTTATTTCCCCATCGCCGCCACCACCACCCCCCATGACCAGTTTTCCCTTATCCCACTGAAGTGACCTAGCCCTGTGACCGGATGATCATTAGATTCAAAAGAAAGGGCAGTGAGGGAACACCTGGGCAGCAAAAAGCACCACACCTTGTGGCAACAGCCTGTAGTTACATCAAAGAATGACCAGAGATCAAACTGACACCAGCAGAACACCCAAAAATACTGCCCTGACAAAGAACACCCCTTACGCGCTGAAATCCCAGCATCAGCTCTTTGAGCTTTAGTTGATCATTCGATGTTTCTCAGATGCCCGAGCCATATGCAGAGCAGTGTATAATTACAGGACTTAAATCAATACCACCAGAAACAGACAAATAACAAAACCAGCACACAATGCACAAGAGCAGTCAGAGATTTAAGTCTCCATCATTAAGTCTCTTCGTTTTGAGCCTTTCTCCTTATTTATCCTCTCTTCTCCCCACAGTCAAGCAAAAAAGGGGAAGTGAGGAAAACTATAGGGCAACCTGTAGGGCTCTTACAGCAGAAGAAAAAAAAAAAAAAACACATAACATTTAAATTGTAGAAGATGTAGTGGCACTAAGTAAATTCCACTGTACTAAAATGATCACTGCCACCTGCAAGAAGACTGCTACTGCCAGGGGTGAGATGTTCTTCTGGAAGGAAAGCTGTGATCTGTACATGCAGCTTTTGTTGCTGTATCTTATTTCATGAGATTTGTTGCTGTCAAACCCAATTAAGGAAAAAATCCAAGAACAGTAAACATTTTGCTTTATAGTCTGAACTAAAAGACAACATGCCTCATGCTCTCTCCTCTCCCCAGACCTCCTATTCCAAATGGTCTGGTTAAAGAACAACCTCTGTTAGTAGAACTAAGGCACATTTTCAAGGTATCAGATAATGAAGTTACTATTTAATTCCCTGTTACACACACTAAAGCTTAAGAAATGCAAGTTATGAAAAGTGCAAGACTGAACATGTCTTCTGTTTATTTGCAGGTCAACAAGAGCAACAATGAGGGATGAACTAAAGTGCTTTCTCTGAATCCCTTATAAAGGTACCTTACCATTTTTCCTGGATAAACCAGAGCAAAGGATTAAAAAAACTGGGTTGAATGAATTGATTCTACTGAAAAATCAATTAGATCAATTTTTATAACGTCACTACTTGGAAAGACTAAGTACTAAAAGTCAAATATGAAATTGCCAAGTTGTTTAATTGTGATCTGCGAAATATTTCTTAAAACAGCCTCAGTATGATAGAAATAAGAGGTTAAGTGTGAATGTAACATTTTAAAGCAGCTCAGTTGTAATCAGTAGATGTCCCAACATGGATACCTGATGTTTGTACAAGGCAGACTGGCAACACCTACTATAAAAACAGAATTTGCAGTGATATGGATAAATATAATGTAAAAACTAAAAATACTTTTTAAAGGAAAATCGGGGACATTGTCTAGAGTTCTTTGAAGCAGACAATAAACATGAAGATCAAGATTCTATATTAATACAGATAAGCAAAAGAATTTTAACAGGACTCACTATGAGGCTCCCCTCCACTTTTCACGACATGAGAGGCAAAGCTCCCCCTAGGTAAACAAGCAGCAAAAGGACAGGAAGTAAAAGGTTAAAACAGTGATTCCCCACCCCACTCCCAAATAGAAGGTGGTTTCCAAGAGGTTCACCCAAAGGAATACATGCTTGGACTTCCGTCATTTGAAAAATTAGTAAGCAATATTGAAGTGGGAGTAAGAGTGGATTAAGTCTTGTAGAACGTGCAAAATTACTTCTTTAAAAAGAACACTAGAATTGTAGGAAGATTCCATGAACTGAAGTGCCTGTACAATAGCATTACAAATCACATTATAACTTTGGCTGGTAGAACGTTTGGACATCATTTGGTCATAACTTCATGAAAATGTAACTTAACAAACAGAAAGTAACATGTGTGTTGAATATTCATACATGATGGTAGCCTCTAAAAACAGCTACCATTATATAGACAACAGGTCTTGGAGTAATTGCTAAATATTCTTTAAAATCAGTTCTTTAAGTTCATGATCTACTTCTGCTGTGTACCAAGGCTAAGAAGTTTCTGAGAGCAGACCACAGAACTAGAAAGACCGACCACTCTTGGACCTAGAAGCATGCAGATAAGCAAACAGGATGGTCAGACATACAGAAAAGCTTCTGTATCAGAAGAATTAAGCAGATAATGGCTCTTCAGGCTAGAAGAGAGATGACTGGAGGAGATATGAAAGAGACAACTCATGAGTGGCATAGACAGTCACCAGGGGAAAAGTATTCATTATTTCTTTATTATTCATTTTCTTGATTCAAAGAATAGGAGGCATCAAAGTAATAGGCAGCAGGTTTAAAACAAACAAAAATTAGTACTTTATATTCACACAACTAATTATGCAAATAACAGTTAAAGCATGTTGTGAACACCAAGGTTTTAGATTGGCGCAAAACGCGGTAACGGAAAATATGTGGAAGAAAAATTAAGAGCTAAGAAACAAAAACACAAGGTATTGGGGGATGTACCAATACCAATACAGTTCTATCCTTAAGCATCCATTTAATTGCCTACTGTTGAAGAAGGGATCCTGGGCTAGACTGGCCTGCAGCCCAACTCAGCCTCATTGTTCTCTTCTCTGGGAAGCTCACAAAGGTGGGCAGATTAAAAATCTCTCCTGAAAAGCAGCATCGTTTCTGAGGCTCTTGCCTCTGGTCCCTTCTACCAAGCTAGAAAGCCCTCCTCAGGCAGAAGGCAGAGGCAATTCTGGGAGCTTCGCTTCTGTGAATTTTCAGCAGTCTTTTTTCTCTCATGGGATGGGTGCTTTCAGTTTTACAATGTTTCCCAAATTCTTTGTGTGAGAATTACTTTGAAGTAGTGATCAAATACTGATTTAGTTAAATGAGTGAGCCACAAAAAAAGAAACCATATGCTTTAGAGTACTGTTAAAATTCAGTAACTTTTGACTATTTTTAATCATTCATTGCCTTATTACCTGTGCTTTGCCTTCTGAGAATGGCAGTACCCTGAAGATTAAAATCAGATAGGAAGATAGATGGGTAAATGCAATAGTCCTCTGGAAGATGAATAAGAGATTTCTTAGTCCCAATAAACTTCAGCAAAATACTACGCAATTCCCTTCTACTTGCCCTAGTAACTAAAGGCAACTTGGACCATTTAATTTCTGCACAAGCCTTTCTCTTTCTCTCCCTTTTTTTAAATAGTGCTGTACTATATTTTTGTCTGTGTAAAACACAAAACAGTGTATTTTTTTGTTTTATTGATCATATTTGTATGCCCATTTTGTCCACTTTTACATTAACCTTTTCCTTTTTTTCTGACTGCCAACTTCCCTGTAGTTATCTGTAAACAGTGACATTCTGCTTAGAACAGTCCACGCTGAGAATGTTTTTATAAAAAGAAATATACTGCAGGATTTTTAAGCCACCTCACCTTAAAACTTATGCTAATACATTTTGAGTATGTATTAAACACTATTATTTCTCTAAGAGAAAAATAAAATGTTAGTTGCTCAAGATATAGAGACAGTCCCAAAAACATATGCAATAAGAAAAGAGCCTAAATTACCCAACTACAAACTAATCTTGCAATCCAACCAGACGAGGATGAAAGAGTTTGACAAAATAAATATATTTCACCCTTTGGCATCTGGGTCTTCTGATGTTTAATTAAAAGAAAAGGCTAAAGGCTATGTTGTTCTCCAAGTGTTAGCTCACTGCTAAGATGCCAAAGGGACAGGCACCTTTCAAAATACCTCTCCCCAACAGGAATGTAAAAATAGTTTTAATTTAAAATACAACAACCCAAATAAAAATCATTAAACTGCATTTGAAATGCTTCATTGGAAGACAAAACTCTGCTTTGCCTCCCAGAAATGCATTAGTAGAAAATTTCTTGGTGCAAAACATTAGACATGTTCTTTCTTGTATCACAACAAAGATGAATTCATTTGAGGGGGGCAAGCAACAATAGCTCAGCACATGGCATTAGCACTGTAGTAAGAAAAGCAAAGATCCTAAATGTAATATGTATTTTTAATGAATACATGAGATCAAATTTATTTGATGTCAGAAATTAGGTCACACAATGCAGCGGATCTCTGAATTCATTGTTGCTGAGATCCATCTGGAAGAAGCTGTCCCATTAGCTGCTCCTAAGAATGAGGTGACCACCAGGAAATTCACTGACTCTGGTCTCAAACCCCAACACCATCCCAGCCACATGAGGTAAAACATGTTAAAACACGTCTATCAATATGAAGAGCTGGTCAGGTTACAGCTGCAATCCAAGTCCCCGAAGGACTTCAGAACGTTCAGAATTACACAGCACGTCAGCAAGCAGTATTGCTTCTATCCTGCTAAGGAGTCTTGGTTTTGCAGCGAGCGCGCTCCTAGCTGCAGTGTTAAACCAGTCCTTACCTGCGATTCACCTGGTTCACACAGATTCCTACAGACGTGCACTGTATACTCTATATGTATCTTGAACAAAGTATTTAAGAAATAATCCTATGGGACTCTGAGCAAGATGCAGAAACAATGGCCAGTAATGGTTTGCTCTACTCAGTCTGAAAGGAAAGACAAGAACTATTAAAAGGGGATTGCTATTCGCTCCTACATTTTATTGACAGGAAAAGTAATTAACACTACCAAATGTCTCAGAATTGTATGTATTGATTTATTTCTTGATTCTTATACACAGAAACTCCTTCACTAAAACAAAAAAAAAAAAAGCTACCTTGGTCTAATCCATCTTGAAGAAAACAGTCATAATGAGATAATGTTAGTGATGTCAGTCAGCTCCTCACTTCTCATCAGAAAACTAAATACTGGGCGCTTGTTTAATACTGGGTTTTTATTTTTGGTAGACCTTTTTCTCTGGCTTAAACCTAAGATAAATTCTTGTTCTCAACAGTAATATTAGCAGCCAGTTAGTAATGGACCACCAGAAATGCAGCCAGAACCACAGGCAGCTGTCCCTGTTGCTGAAGTGGAGAAATAAAATCCTGCTTGCCAGTTTTTCAGCACTGGGCTTCATGTTGCAGAAAGTTACCTTTTCTTACCCATGCAAGCGGGTATTCTCTATACGAGGCTGAACAAGAAAGACAACAGTCAATCAGGACTACCAAGGACTTGCCTAGATAGTTCATAAGACAAGAAAATGAGAGGCTTGCTTCAAATTCTCAGTTAGACAATAGTTTTATGTATAACAACTACATACTTGGCAAAGAATCATCTGCAGGTTGGGATATCCCAGCATTTGAATTTGGGACAGATTTGCTTTTGGCTAGGCATATGGTTCAAGTGGCACTGAAATGGAAATCAGAGTTAGACTCGCATATCACAGAGCACACTGTGTCAGAATTTGTTGAAATAGCTCACAGTCTGATATACCTCATTCTTAACTGAAAAGAAAATTTAAACTGCCAATATTACACTATCCCCTAATTTTTACTATGAAAACGAGATGCAATCATTACCATAATACACAAATATCTGATTATTGTTTCACTGCTTAGTAATCAAACACACATAATAATGACACTACCTAGTTAAAAGATTCCACAACTCAATTTCAACAAAGTATGAAGCACACAGTAGCTCATTTCCCACTATGTCTAATTAAATAAACATATCTCCAATGCTGTACTTCTCACTGCACAGATTTTTTTTTTTTTTTAAATATATATACTTCAGGCCACAAATATTCTCTTCAGATACTTCTTTATAATCTCTGTAAAATCACTTTTACAGGATCGCTTCACAAAGCAAGTATGGACCAGACACCAACCAGAAATACAAATACCTCTTTTTAAAATTGCTATTTGAACTTTGAGCTCCCAGGATGAAAACCAGCTTTGCCCAAGCTATTACACTGCATACACTACTTGTCAATGTTGTGTCCTCCTCCCAAAAATCCCAGTCAATATTTTACATTCTTTGAAAGGGAAAGACCTGTTGGTTCACCCCAGTTCAGAACTAAGGTTTTCCAAGCTTTAACCCATGCTTATAAAGAAATCAGCTATTTAAGTCAGAACATGCTCAGGGACATTCTTTCACAGATCAGATTTTGAGTTTAATCTGCAATGAATCTTGAATATAAAGCTTCTTGTGTTCTATTTTTATCAAGTTTATCCTTCTGATATGAAATATACTTTCACACTTTTAGAGATTAAAGTTCCAATGTTTATATTAGCAGAAGTGTTTAGGGTAAAACTAGTTTTAAAAACACTAAGCTGTGAATCTACTACATTTAGACTCTTTATACCATTGAAAAATAAAAAGATAGCAAACATACACTGTATTATTCCAACAGCTGAGAATAAAAATTATTTTTACTCTTATTAAAATACATACAAAATTATTTCTATTAAAACCATTGGTCAGATTGCATCACCCTTCTCACAAAAACAAAGCCTTAATTTATGCTTATGAATATACATATAAATGGCCCCTTTGTCATTTAAGTCAATAGTGCAAATCACACACTTAAAATTAAACACATGCATGAAAGTTTTCATGATATTCCTCATGCAAGCAAAAAATGTTATCTAAATACCACTTCATATGCCCATTCTAGGCAAAAACTGATGCCAATCTAATCACTTCTCAAATACATTTAAGCAGAATCATGCTGTTCTACAGTAAAATAAAAACTCTAGACGAAATTTTTCCTGGCTTCATCAGGTAGGTGTATTTATAGATTAATTCTCTCAATGTCTTTTATTATCTGCTGATCAATCCAAAGAAAGGTTATCTAAAACCTGTCTCACCTAAAACTTAGCAGACAGACAAATTCACGAGGCTACCTGCAACCGGACCACAGGCTCAAGTCATAGTACACAGCATAAAGTAAAGACAAAGTCATATTTTCTTTTGATTTCCAATTTCTTCTTCACTTGTACAGTTTCTGCACATATTTCTTTTCTCATGACTGTTTCATTGCCCACGAATTTTTCTGCCTCATCACCCATTAATCACTTTTCCTTCTACCCTTGCTTCTTACTCAGTACAAAGCAAATCTCGAGGAGGAAATTGTCACTGTCAAAACTTTTAACCAAACTTCAAAGAAAAACAAATGAAACAGCCATGAACAGCTTGGTGCTTTTAGAGTACTTCAGCTAGATAGGTTCCTCCATCAACGAGCTTTACCAGCAGAAGACAAGAGATATTTTAATCCAGTATTCTCACATTGTTTTGTTTAGACCATCCTTTTACTCACAGTACTTCTCATCAAACTTAAATGATTTTTCATTCAGGGCTAAGGTGTGTCAATAAAGTTGAATTTGGCACTAACAAGCATAAAGAGAGAAGCACAACACATCATCTTGACTATGCCATGCCTCCCGCATTCATTATTCTTTACTAAAACAGCCAAACACAGACAACAAAGACACAAGACAGATCAGGATGTTGAAAAGTTTGTGCTAAAACACCTGCAGCCCGAAATAATTGCATTTACTGCTGATAATGAACTCCATCAATATTTAGACAGGTGCCAGTTACTGAGTCACAGCAAATGCCTGCTCTCCTAAACTAGCACCCATGCTTCAGAACCCTAACATGTAACACAGGTAGTGGCAGCATATTAAACCTTCTAAAGACAAACCAATCTGGGCTGCAAAAATTCCCTCCCCTCCCTCCACCCCCCCCCCCCAAAAAAAAAAAAAAGACAGTGCATTAAGATTTAAATGCAATTTAGGCATTGATTATATACAGTTTTTAAACATCTATTTCATTCAATGACTCTGCTGATTTAAATGGTGCTTAGCCTTCAATAAAAAATAATTTTAATGTATTCTTGTAGATAAAGATCATGTAAATACTTCTACAAGACTTCAGCAGCAAGTAAAGCCACCAGTATTCTCAAAAGGTTCTCAAAGTTAAATTGCTTGACCTTTTAAAAGCCTACATGAGACAGCTATGTGTAAAGATCTGGACTTGTAAGGACTATTCTGCAAGCACACATTGCACTTCACTGCAACATATACCACTGAATGAACTCCAACAATTCCACTTGGAAGAAGTATTCTCATCCTGCACTATTTAATTGATATTCTTGATGTTTTCCCTTCTGACTGTATTAATTTTCAGAGTTACAGGGTGCTCATTTTTTTTCCTTTTTCTTTAATGACTTCAGTCAACAACACACACAACAATTTAGGAGTATTGTGAAGCAATTTTTTTTGCTAGAGGGAACAAAGTGACAATATGTGTTCCAAAACATGTCAAAGGTATGTGAGTAAGAAAGGTGTGGTCTGCTTTAGCTAGTTACAACATTTAGATTTTCAGAGCCAAGGCAGCTGCAATGCTAGTAGCACAACCAGCATTCCTACTTTTTGAAAAGTGCTTAGCTTTGCCAGGCTGTAATGTGGGCTATAGAGTTGCCATCCTGTTTAATGTTTGACTCTAACTATTCTCAGGTATCCACATCTAGAAATATTTAATAATCCACAGCTTAGTTTTATTCCAAATAGTATCTGCATAACAAATCTCCAGTAATTAAACTATACAAGAAACATAAAGGACAGAAATGTAATTACTGTAAAAAATGACATTAAAAATATCACGCAGCTACACTGCAAACCATGGAGTATTTTATACAGACATATAATGGGTCTCCAGAGGAAATGTTCACCCACTTGAGTACACAGTCTACAAGCAAGCATTTAATTTTCTTAAGAGCTGCTGCTGCCATGATTCCACAAAAGTATCTACTATAAACTAACAGGAAGAATAAAAATCACTTTGAAATTCTACATAAAACTGCAATTGGTTTATGCCTTTTAGAACAGCAATTCACATTCAATACAGCTAAGCACTGAGCACCACTACAGTTAAGAGAGTCGAGAACACCCACAACTCTGCAGATCAGAACCTAAGCAACCGCCTGCTTTTCATCATCTAGATATTTCATTTAGAACTGCAGGGTACAGCAGGGTGGGTCAAGTTAACTGAAAGCCCAGAGGCATTTTGTTGTTCAGAGGGAACTGAAGCACTGCTTAAAAAAAAACAAGGAAAAAAAAATTACAGTTCAATCAGCTGACCTTATCTCCAAAATCACAGAGCAATCACTTCAGACCTTCACGACTTTAGCAATAAAGAAAGTTCTCAACATTGCGTGCATTACAACAGCTTTCATAATGCAACTCAATAAAGTTATAGCTTTCTCGTTCTTTTTATTTAATGTTTAACTATTGAAAAGTCATGACAAACCTGGATCCACATGTCTAGAGTTTCTTCTAATTCCATTCGTTCGTTTCTGCGTAGCAAAAACACAAATTGAGGATATGAATAAACATGTTTTCATGTAGGCACATTGCACTCCTTTCATTCCCACAATCTACTAGGCAAAGCTAGTTTTCTTATTTCCCCCAACCACCACCACAATTATCTTTATCTTGTAGAAAGATCATACTTTGAAAAATATTCTAAGTAACGTAGATAGTTTTTTCATAGATCCCATTTTTTCTGACGCTAGGCTCAAAAGATTCTTACTCCGTAAAAGGTCTGTTTATACACAAACATCTTTTGATACCAAGAACAAATTTATTTTTTAATCATTTCTTTATAGGATAGGTGACAAATATGCCATTTGACATTATCTGCCCCAGATAATGTCCACAAACACAAAAGTATTGAAGCTGCTTGTGTTGCTTTCATAAGGTAGAAACTTCCAACTATTCCCTACTTTGTACTTAAGGTAGCTGGAATTTCCTATGGAATTCTCAATTTTCTTATTGTTTGGCCAAGTACTTAAATATATTTAGTAACTCACCCCCCTCTTTCTTTTAAACTTGGATGAACCAGAGCTTTGTGAAATTAGAAACTCTCAACAAGATAGACTTTTTTTTTTTTAGTTATATATTTTATATTCCCAAGATACTTAAAATGGAACCCTGAAAATTTCAATGTGAAATAATGCATATCTGTGAACTACTGATCTGCTTTTGCAAACTTGTTTTAACTGGTAGCTTGCATGAAGGTTCATGCATTTATTTATTTTTTAATCAAACCAACCAGAGAAAAGCATGTTGCATAACAAAGGGAACAATTAGGTTGCTCCGATTTACTTGCAGTTGATAGAAGCTGATGCAGGACACACACCAAGGCAAGCCAGAAAGCAGTAACCTGAGGCACAACCCAATTACAAAGCCCTGTAGCAAGCTGGCAAAATGAAAATCTGTTTAAAAACAGCTTTCAAACACTTGAGTCTTTGGACATACCCTCTCTGTACCCCACAACTCTAATTAAAGAAAGGATGCGAGTTTTGTTTCATCTGCAGTGGAAAGAAGAAACATTTTAAACTGCTGCTACAATGAAGGTAATATTACTGAATAAGAACAAAAGGCTCAATTATCTCCTAGTTATTTTTTGGAGGCTGTATTGCTGATAAGGATTGATGCAGAGTGGTGAGTAACCGCAGATTTGCACGAGAGGGGGAAAAGGGCAGGAGTGGGAAAAGCAAGCATGCAGGAGGATACAGAAATGTTTAATGGAAATGAAAATAATCCCATGACAACATAAGTCATATACACCAAAGGACTGGATGGAAAACAATTTTAAGAAAATAATTCTTGAGCTGTATGAAAACATGCTCAACACCCTGAAATATATTGCAGTACCAGTAGATTTTATTACATCACTGGTATGAAATCTAAATCCATGTTTTCCAAAATTACAAATTCTCATCTACGTTCAAGTTTCCTTCTGCACAGAGAATTAAAGCAGGCAGTTAAACAAGAATCTTGGTAAAAATTAAAGCAATCCTGGATCAACTCAATAGTCAATAGCAAATCAATAGCTTCAGAAATGAAGCCATTTTTTCCTCACAAAAAAAAAGATTTACGAATCAAGCTAGAGGGTGGTGAGAAGCCAAGGATCGGGAAGGATTACATGCAACCAGTATACATCTTTTCTTCATCCAGCCACAGTATGTTCACCACAGTTGGCTTTACTGAGTATGGCAACATTCTCTGCCAAGCGCAGTAAGCGATCTGTGTGCGTCCCCAGCCCTGCCTGTCAGCCGCAGCACCGGGAGAGCGTTAGGCAAATGGACCATGCCGTAGCTGCTGTATTTTAGGGTGCCCTTACCTAGCGGGCATTTCTAGGCAGAGACGTGAAAAGCTGGGCAGCACAGGCAGCACGGGGCAGCAGGCACGGCTGCAGGAGCAGTGAGGAGAGCGGGCAGGCAGCAGCGTCTCGGGAGGAGGCACAGTCTGGTCTGTGGCAGAGCAGCCCTCTCCTCACCCTCTCCTCACCAGGGTCTCCTCCTGGGCCACCTCACCCTTCCCCTGCCAGGCCCCCAGGAAGCCAGCACCGGCTGTTGCAGCCTGCGCCCCACGGCCAAGGAGCTCACCAGAGGGTTCCAGGGCTCCCCTCACCCAGCCCCCGCTGCCATCTGGGGTCACAGCGACGCCGAAACATCAGAGCGCACCAATGTGGTCAGCCCAGTGCATCCTTCCAGTCCCATTACCCATTTTAGTGACAGCATCAAACACATACATGCTTATGGACAGAAGGAACATACACACTCGTTCATAACCAGCATCTTAACTTAAGAAGTTAAATTACCACAATCTTCTGGTCTAAAACAGATCCAAAAAACTATTATACCCTATGTTTGAAGTGCTGCCTCTCTCTTGGCAGAACTAGCAGACAAAACCCAGCTGCCATGCCCTGCTGTACTTCTGTGGAAAGGCACCAGGAGCTGGTGAGAAAATAACCCAGGGTAGCTCGCAGCCTTCTTGGGCTGGCAGCAAGGTACACCATGTGCACCATGGTAGCTCCTCTGTAAAGGGCCCATTCTACCCTTCTCTCCAGATTATTATATGAACTCCATAACCACTGAATAGCTCCGCACATGTAAAAAGTCTTTTTACATGAAGAGGCAAACACTACCCCGCTGATCCTTCATTGCCCCACGGTCCGGTGTGGCAGAGATTGGTACACTAGCACATTACTCCAGCAGGACTCACTAGCATTAAACAAAGAAAAAAGATTACTTTTAACTCTGCTACCAGATTTAGTCTAGGAACAGTGAGGATCTAGACATCAGTCGTGAAGCAATGTATGTTTTTTACCTGTAACTTAAACACACCTCCACCCCTTCCAGTGCTCTCACCATGAAGACACACCAATCGAAAATTGATTCATGCTTTGAACAGAATACATTTATATTTAATTAGGAATACCTTGTTTCTTAGACAACTTCTATTTTCCACCACTCTAAAGAAATCTGATGTTAAACGCAGAAGAAAAAAACATACCTGCTCCAACAGCACGTGCACAAAGTAAATAAGGAGCTGTTATGTCACTGACAAAACAAACATCACATCAAAGAAAAATGAATCCTTACCTCATGTTTCAGGTTTCCGTGTTCTGAAACATAAGTAAAAATGGGCATTATTGGCGATGGTAAAGTGTATGCTTTTTATCTAGCAACCTCAGCCTGTGCTGTGCTGCATTACAGAAAAGCCTGCTGCCTTCTTGCGCTACCTGATACCTGCAGCTGCCCGGGCAGCCCAGGGCTGCGCCAGGTCCTGTTGTGCAAACCCTGCTGCGCTCTGCTCCCGCTCATTGGTCCTGCGGGCTGCGCCCGGCCGGCTGGGAAGGGCTCCGCGCTACAAGTCAGGCTGCGCCTCCCAGCAGGGGCACGGCAAGCCAGTCCACTGCACCTCATAAACTTTTAGAACACTTCAAAAATACTTTATAAATATTGACTCGTTGGGAATACAAAAGCTACAGTTCTTCATTGAGAGTTGAGTTTACACCTCTTCTTGTCTCTGTCTTTTCATAGCATGCCAAGGTACATCAAGATTAAGAGCTTCAAAATTTTCTATATTTCATGTCTTTAAGCTCAATTCAGCATCGCATTAGTACACTATGGACTCTGAAGCCATTGGTCTTTTATTTCCCTCTTTTGCTATGAATTTTCTTGTACTATTTAAAAATGAGGAAAAAAAATAGTCCTGTGAGCGATCAGGACTGCATCGAGACAGTAAGACTTTTGCGCGCACACACACACCATCACACATCACTAGAGACACAAAAAGGGGTATTTTTTACATTTTCCTTTGAATGTCTAATCTGAAAACAGGTACCAAGGTATACTCTAGATTTTGGTTGCGTGCCTTATCAAAGCACACACAGCTGTATTTACCCGTGTGCGCTCTCTAGCACTGCACATGCTGTAGAGGCAAAGCACAAACTGCACATGCCTGGTCTATACTTCATTGTATTTGAAAACTTTTACTGTAATACCTTGTAAACAGCAAGCCATATTCCCAGTAAATCAACTGAAAAGCTTTAATTGCAAGTAGATTTTGTTCTGCTAAGAAAATTTACATTAAATAGTGAAGCATGGGGGAAAAAAAAAAATCATAGGCTTTCTACCATTTTATGCAAAGATGATAAGGCATGCCGAGACCAAGCACGCCTGCTGAGGGCTCTGGGCCAGACCGGGGAGGCACAGCCTGTTTACCACTGGCAGAGCTCTCTTCTCACGTACGCTTTCAGTCACCATTTCCTCTCTCATACAGCACGCCAAAGATGCATCATCCTGTCATCTGCAGAAAACACTTTTATGATTATAACCCTTCTAAAAGTATTAATTTGCATTTGCATAGTGAGCAAAGAGAAGAAAAATAAGCCCACCCCAGAGGAGATGCAGGTAGACTATTGAGATTTTCTGAGGAGCCTGAGGGAATTAGTTGCCTAAGTGCCACTAAAATTTAATATATTGTGGTATTTACTTTCACAACTTGAAAAACCTTCCAGAATTCCATAATTGTTGCCAAAATCAAAAAAGGTGATTTTATTCAGAATGTTTCGTCTCAGCATTATAAATTAAGGGAAGTAATTTAGGTAAGTACGGGGGGGCGACGGGACGGGGGACGACAGGGAGACAGGACATGACGCTACAGAGGGATGGACCACGGGACAGGGTTTTTAGATGGCCTATATTTAGTTCTGAAAAAAGGTGTGATGGAAATGTCATTCTATCCTCCAATGTGAATGAATGAATCTGATTTTTATGGTTGCTCTTGAATATTATTTCTACCTCTAGGTAATATCCCTAACCATACTAGATACATGGGTTCCATTTTGTGATTGCAGCATCCCAACACTTTTCATAAAACAATTAAGAAACTCATTGATCAGCTTTCAATAACCGGATTCAAGAAATCACTACACAGGAAGATAATAAATACTCCTGATAATTCGCATAAAATAAATTTCATTAAAAGAGAGGTGGGAGATTGGATTAAAAAGAAAGCCCAAAACTTTGCCAACGGTGACAGACAAAAATGCCATTTGTGACTTCACGATTAACACTTCAGTAATCAAAAAATATCCAGTTTCTGTATTCTGTATTTCCACATAAAAGCCTATTAAAAAAAAAAACTTTGTGCTTGTCTTGTTATTTCATTACAGTTTAAATAGTCCTGTATTTCAGAAAATTCTGTATTGAATTATGGAAGTACAAGCATAAGAAAACCTCATTTCTATTTATTTCTAGTTTTAGAAAAAAAAATCAATGGCTGAGGACATCCACCAGCAGATGTTTTACACATGACAATTTTGATTCAAGTTTCTGCTCATCGCCAATGGAATTATCAAGTGAGTGAGTTTTCAGTTCTGACAGCAAGCTACTTTTACTGCCATAATTCAACACAATTTTTAGGTTTTTTGTTTATTCACTGAGGCCATAAAACCATTGCGTCACATTTTGATAATTATATTTTACTACAAAAGCAACAGGAGCAGAAGCTGGCCTCAAGAAGTAAGGGAGCACAGATCAGAAAATGGGAATAAGCTCATTCTCAGAGATGCATCAGAGCAGCTGGATTTACACGCTAACTAAATGGAGAGTAAATAAAACAAATATGTAGTAAACTATTCACCTTCCTATTTTAAAAGAAAATTCAAAATATTTAAAATGCAGAACTATAAAGTAGTCTACTCTGAAGGAGCTGTGGGACTACCTGTGCCTTTCCAGTCATTTAGCCAGTGATTGCATAATCAGAAGAAAAGCAAATCATGACCTAGAAGTACCATAGTGTAGGACCCTGCACAAAATATCAAGGCCCCTAAGTGACTTTTGTTCAGGTTGAGCAAGGATGGTTAGTTAAATAATACAGCTCAACCTTTGCTGCAGTTAAATACGAACTGGCATAACTCCAACGAACATTTTGGGATTTGAGCATTTACTTGTCAGTTCTGTTGACATGGTAGGTTTGGAGGAGAGCCAGCCATTTTGCAAGTATTGATCAAGCCGGCAAAAAGGTAAACAGTGAAAGCTGCTGGTTTCTTTTTACATGTCAAAAACACATGCATTTTATGAATGATCTCTAATGTGCTGTAGCAAGCAATTATTACATAAACAGCATGGACTATATTATTGGGCATACACATTACCACATGAAAGCAACTCTAAATTTAACCCATTCATATGGTAACATTTTCCTTCAGGTTCATCACACAGTTGAAGAAACTTCATTTTTCATCTAAGGAAATACAGTACTTTTTCAAATGGAATTATCTGAAGGAAAAATGAAACATGCATAAGTTAACTAAAAATTACTATTAAAATGCCCAGTTAATGTTTTTCTAATCCATTTATGCCCTAATGAGGGATGCTTCTAACATTCCCTGGGAACAGAGATATAAAGAAGAAAATTTTTTGGGTTTGGCACCACATTTAAAATATTTTAAACCTTTTCAGATTCTAGAACCTTTACTGAAGGTTCATCTAAGTGAAATATTCAATAGTCTGTGGATCCAGCAAACATTTGCCTGAGAATACTTAATTCAATATAACTGGACGAACTTGGAAAAATTCCAGTCTGGCAATAGAAAAGGATTGTTAATTCTGCTGGTTTAGACTAGGAAATAGACTGGAGTTCTGCAGCGTGTTCTGGGCAGAGGGATAACGTTTTAGCAGTTCTGAGGACCCCCACAGAAATTGCAAGGGCCACAGAACAACCTGTACAATGAAAGTGGGAACAATGAGGGAGACAGTTTCTCCCTTTGTCTACTAAAGGTGTGCCTTACTCATCCCCACTAACCAAAGGTCCCACTCTTAACCATTCCCAAACATAAACCCTTCCAATTAGCCGGAGAGCATCACCAGGTAAGTAAAATTGTCCTTGAAATAAGGCATAGGAATGCAGTTGAGGAGCCAGAAGAGGTAGAAGAAAGGGAAGAGGAGACCTCCACATCAGCCACTGCAGAAAAGAACAACACATATGTCCTGTCGGAGAAATATATGCATCCATTTTGTAACCCTTGTATTTAAGGATTTCATAAGGCCTTGTGTTTAAGACTGCTCAATGAGACTTAAACGAGTTCATCAGAACATTAACAAAAAAGAGGGGGCACAGAGGATTTCAAGTTACAGAAAAATGAAGTGATAGGACATAAAAAAAAAAGTATGAAAATGCAGAGGACTACTTGAGCATGCACAGGGCAGCATTTCAGGGGAAAAATGTTAAGTCTGCAATGACAGAAATGAGCACGGAAGACCTCAACCAGCACTGCACTGCTGATTTACAGCAACACACGCAGGAACATTAACTGGAAAAAAAAAAAAAAACACAAGGGCTAAATGCAGGCATTTTGTTCTATTTATTAATTCAACTGATTAACTCTGCATCTTTCATCACTGCAACTTCTACAATCTGTTGAACTGGCCTTCTTTGAAGCAAAACATCTGAAGAGCTGGCGTATGTTTGTGTATAAGGCATAGCGTGACAACACAGCAATTTATCTTCAGATTTTGTCAATGTTTCTCTCATAAGTGTATTATCTAAATCTGACACTTATTAAATTTGTCATTCTAAAGGTTTCATCTGTCTTTGGATGTCTGTCTTTTGAATTTTCACAAACTGTGATTGGGAATGAAATACAAAAAGGTTTAATCCATTCAGGAAAGTTCTAAGCATCATTTCAGAAAGGCTAGCAAAAACATCTGCTCAGTGGTCTAAAAAGAAAACAAAATCATAAACTGTACAAAACCAGAACATGCCAAGGAAAATTCAAACGTCTTTAAGAAACCTAATGGTATATTCTCATTGCAGTGTTTTGAATTCTGACCACCTCTTTTCAAATAGAAGAGATCTATGGAATGTGAATGAAAATTATTTGAGGAATAGAAACAGTTCCACTTATGAAGATATAATTAAAAAAATTAAGACTATTCAGTTCAGAGCATATACTAATAAGAAGTCATGAGAAGATATAAAATTATTTAGTAATTTATCATATAGCAGCAGTCAGTCAAGACTTCCACTGACTCTTCTCACAAAAACCCTAAGTCACATGTTAAGTTAAAATGGTAAAAAGGTCAAACATAACCAGAAGATATGCAACCTACCAAAAAAAAAAAAAAAAACCACCATCAACAAAAAAACCAAACACCTAACAAAAACCAAAAGCCACACAAAAACTTTACAGAACTCACTGTTCCAAAACCTCTGAAACGCAATTAGATACTCCTAGCAACAAAAACAGGGAAGCTACTCAAAAGCATTAAGAAGATGTAAAAATCTCTTACAACACCAAAAAGATAAAAAGACAGTTTAACAGGATTAAGAAAGGGCGTTGTCTACCATATAGAGGATTTGCACTTTCCTGTGAAGCATCTGGAATCAACCATTAGCAGAAAGACAGAAGACTAAACAGACCACACATATGTCATGGGATATATATATACACACATTCCACGTCTGTGGCCGTAACTAATACCACATGACTGGGGAATAATAACGTCCAGTTTCCTAAAAGGATGATTGTGTCTCATGTCCGTTATACGCTGTGAAAAAGGCTGTAATAGTCCCCTAGAAACAAAAGAAATACATAGCAATACAATAAATGTTCCAGGCATTTTGCTACTACTGAAGCGTTCCAGCTATGCTCCACAATTCCTTATCTAATAGCCCTCTCAGGCCACCTTTGCTAATTTCCCACAGGAGCATCAAGTTACACCACTACAAAAGTCAAATTTATCATAAGTTAATTTCTCTAAAGTTTTCAAAAGGAAAAGCTTCAAAATTAAAACTATGTTAGAATTTTGTGCATGTAGAGCGCACTTGTTCCAAAAAATGCAGTGAAAATGTTGAATTCCACATGTTATCTTTGTGTCTGCATTCCTTTAATAACATTTCATAACTTAGCAGGCATGGCAGGTAACTCATGGGAGACCTCGTTTCTCAGTATAGCTCTGGAAAAGTGAAAACGTAGCTCCGGAAAAATCAAACCAGTTGCACAAACTAGTATTTAGGAGTCTGAATTGTCCCATCCCTTTCTGGACCATATAGGGAAGCAGGAAGTGGTAAAGCTCCCCGTTAAACCTTCCCTTACTCTGTGCACATTATGAATGGGCAGCACTACTCAATCAACACTTCTTTCTTTAAAAAAGCAAATATAGAGTAAAACTGAAAAACAGCAGAGAAAAATCTCAAGATTTCCTTTCCTACTCACTGGCCAAAGTCCCCCATCAGGTGAGTAGAGGACACATTTTCAGCAAAGTGGGCAAAATTATTTGTTCTTTCCATACTCACTCACTCACAGCACAAGCGGAAGCATGGCAAGAACTGTAGAGTTTGTTTTTGCAGCTATGACCTACTCTCAGAGCAGGCTGTAAGGAAGCCACAGCCTAGCGCCTCCTGTCATTCTGCCTCATTAGCAGGTGGAAGAGCCACAACTCTTCTAGGTTGTACTAGAGCTACAGAGATCTGGGAGGTTTTGCACAGAAGAAAAATGGACTGAAAAGAAAAAGAGACGTTTGAAGAGAGGACAGAGTGCAGAACACCTGGATGTAAGCTAAAAACGTAACACAAACCAGTATCTTAATAATCCAGTTGCTTCCTATTTCACTAAAGAAAGACACAGCACAGTATCATTTTGCAAAAATCAGGGCAATGATTTCAAGTAAAATCCAAAATAACATTCTGCTCCTTTGAAGTTGTAAAATGATAATTTATTCCACTTACAAAGAAGCAGAAATATTTTTTTCCTTTATTTTATTCCCTCTAGCAAGTGCACAGCATTACTTAAGTATATATGCAGGAAAATTGCAAGAAATAAGACCTTGTGTTATCCAGGCATTTACGGTCATTCTTACTGATACGCATTGCACCATATGTGTCCACAGATCTGTACTGAGGAATAGAAAGACAAGCTCCTGCCTCCTGGGGTGCCAGCTACCCAATTAAAATAAAAACTACAAAAGCAATTAAAACAGAAGGTGCAAACGAAAGAAAAAAGTAGAGGTAGGGGTGGTTTATACCACAGAAGATAGCTCTCTTGTGAAGAACAGTATGTGTTTGTTTTTCCATTTTTAATTTAAAATTAATTGCTTTAAAATATTCAAATTTTAATATAATTTTAAATATTTATTTTCTTTAAAATATCTGTAGGCGGTTCTATGAAAAACCTATGTTCTGGAAAGAATTTCAATGAAAAATACTGTGATTGCTTGTATGGTTTTCAGATCTACAAAAAATTACTTTTAAAAGGTCTTGGAGGGTAGCATGGAAGATCTCCAACGCAGGAAAGCAACTGAGAAAATAAAGCTCAGTGACTGAAGCAGAAGTCAGTACCTGCCACCCTGATGATTTCATGAAAGAATGAAGCAGGCAAATAGCACAGTGAGCCAAAAGCCAAGCAGAAGTCAAGAAGTAACACAGACAGGGACAAAGACAGAATCAAGCTCACACAATTTTGAAAGGAACAAAAAGCTAAAGCCAAAATCTTCGAAGCAGCAGCTTAGTGAGGAGCAGTGGATGGAGTCATGAGGTAATTCCTGCAGTTGGAGAAAGATAATCCCTGGAACTGCATTTTGTAAAGATTGTAAATAGTAATGTCAAAAAGAAAATAACCCAATGGAGGAGGTTGCAGCAGCTTATATGAGACATGAGAAACTTCACAAACTATTATGAAATAATTCTGGAAAGGCATGTATAGGTTTTAGAGAAGTGAGCAGGACAATTAATTAGAAACTTCCCCAACATACAAAACTACACTTTTCAGAAATCATCATGTGTTCCAATGGCTCTTCTCTTTCAAACACTTTCAAACAATAGAAATTCAAATGTATTAAGGGGGGGGGGGGGGGGGAAATTCGGGGATGGGAATGTCTGTGTGTTTGTCAGTTGTCCCCCCCATCAGCACCAAATCATCTCTAGGAAGACAAAAGAACAGCTAAGAACCTGGACAGAGGGAAGAGTCAAAAATGACACTACAGTTACGTGACTAGCTGGCTGGAGCATAACAATCTCACTGCAACCAACTGAATAGGTACAGAGAAGGGAAGGGGGGCAATGATAAGAGCTAACACTTGGCATTAGCAGTGGGAGATCCAGAAGATTTCAGAGAGAGAGTTACAGATACAATACTGAGCAGAAAGGGAAAAGGTCAAATTTGGAGACATCTGAGGGAGACCAAATGGGAGCTGAACACAAGAGAGTCTCTAAGGTCCCAAAGACCAGAAGAAGAATAGGGCAAGTGCAAAGTGACAGTGGCCAGGGAAGAAACTCACAGAGTAGAGCAATTGATTAAAAGAACAGGAAAAAAATGGTCCTTAGCTGTGGGAAGTAGAGAGCCATCAATCACCTTTTTGTGAATATTGTGAGTGGCCAGAAACCATGGAAACCAAAGAGATGAAAGAGGAAGCTGAGGCAACACAAACAAACAGCTTTAGGAGCTGAAAAGAAAATATGAAAATTGACATGGACGTAAAGGGAGAACCAACTAGGATGACAGATGATATGCTGTACAGATGAACAGCCTACAATTAAAACAAGAGCAATTCCTCGTTGTAGACAACATTGATAAAGAAATTGGGTTTGACTTGTAACAGTTCTCCTGATTTTGAACATTTCAATTTAGTAGCAATAAAAATCCCTATGAATTCTAAATGCAATTCTAATTGTGCTTATAAATGGTAGTTTCACAACTATGTATGTTACAATAAACACAAATTAGAGGTAAATTAAACCTTAATTATATCTAGCAAGTTTTATGTCCTAATTAAAAATGGTATTCTAACAATAAAAATGACTTACCACCTGAATTAGCTCTGCCACAATTGTCTAATCTTCCTAAACATTCTTTGTGTGCTCCAGCTCCACACTTAGAACATAAATAGCCTTGATAAAATGTTCCCCTGTAAAATAAAATTAGGTAGTGATACATTAGAGGTAATAAATTCCACGCATAAAGGAAATAAGAGGCATGGCAGAAGGTATTAGGAATCATTTGCTGTTCTGCATAATCATAGTACTTAAAGGCTGGAGAAACAGTGACAACTGACAAGCAGTTCATCTGCTTTTCATCACTACTAGCCATTTAAAAATCACAACCAGATAGTTCTTCTGGACTACTAGCAGAATAACAATCTCCACTTCAATTTAGCCCAAAGCAACTTTGGCACAGTACACTCGAAATTGTACTATTATGTAGCTACCCTACTATACATCTACACTTCGTTTCATCTCAATGCGAATTTGCCTAGACACCATGAAGAACAAGAACCATTTCAAGGGAGTTGTACATTTGAATATATATTTAAGCATTAAGGAGTTTCTAGTCTATATTGCAAATATTCTTGACTTTAAATTTGTTCATTTTAAAAAAAAAATAGATAGATATCCAGGTACACTTTAATATTCAGAGATGCTAAGTAAGGAGTCACTTTCCTTACTCCAAATGTTTTCCAATTCCCCTTAATGAACTGGAATCTGAATTTGAGTCTGAGGAAACCGATTTACTTTCAGATTTGTCCATGGCTTTTCTCTTAGGTATGATTCACTGAATGGCTAACAGGGAAACAGCTTTTTAGATGTACCTCTGAGCAATTACATGAGTTCCATCTACTGATGTATGTGTTTACTTTTCACACTAGACTGATCTGTCTCCAAGATTATCCTGACCAGCTTGAAGTGATTGCGCATCCTATTCTAACGTGACACCTTCAGCTTCAATAGGAAAATCAGGTGTCTCGTATGGAACACAGGACTGAACAAGTTAAACCCAAACGAAAAGTACTGCAACTGCTATTTACTACAGCAATTTCTAGACTGTTAGTGATGAAATACATTTTTAATTAAATTCAGAAGCTCAGTATTTTTAAGTATGAGGTTAGACAAAGACAAGTAAGCAAAAGGTATAAAAATATTTCAATGCAGTCTTCCATTTCTATTTTTTTCCTTATTGTTACACAGGTATGCAAGATTCTTTAGATAAAAGTATGGGATGTAACATTATCCTTCACTACAGATGCTGATAATACTAGGATTTTATCCCACTTAAAGAATAGACACCAAGATTCAGAAAATTTTTTTCCAAGTATTTGCATATTAGCCTATGTTTGAAGCTTAAAATGACAATCCATTTTTAAAAATTATTTAGGCACTTTATGAGACTAAGTCCAGTAGACTTTCAATACAACTTAGCTATCCAGGGACATGTCTATATACCACAGTGTAGCTCTTGAGAATCCCTGAGCTATCTTTGAGCAAACTTAGGCAGAAAAATGCAGCATCATACGGGCCATGTCCTGAAAGCAAGACAGCCGTTTCTCAGCAACAGCAGTTAGTGCAGTAACAGAGACGCAATGACTCAAGTATACTGCTTCAAATTCAGAAATTAGCCCTGCCATCTCTAGGCTCAGGATGTCTGTACCACTCTTCATAACCACTTAGTCCTTACTGCATTGAGGGGAAAAAAAAAATCTTAAGAAAAAATCTCTGAAAATCCAGATCAGTCTAACTGCTCAGCAAAAAGGTTGCTAAAGGAAAAAATACATGACACAGAGGAACATACTTGAGGTTATTTTATTCCAAGCCTGAGCTTAACAAAAGCACTAGGCATACTTCAGATGCCCTTTCCAAAACACTGTGGCTACATTTTTAGGAATATCAACAATATGCAACACAGAATAGTAGAATGGTTTGAGTTGGAAGGGATCTTAAAGATCACCTAGTTCCAACCCCTCTGCCATGGGCAGGGACCTTCCACTAGATCAGGTTGCTCCAAGCCCCATCCAGCCTGGCCTTGAACACTGCCAGGGAGGGGGCAGCCACAGCTTCTCTGGGCAGCCTGTTATGAGCACCTGAACCAGCCGAAGTTTACAAAGCTTTTGCATCTCCAGTTTACACTGTGAAATTTAGGGTCAATTGCCCTTACATACTGTTACACCATTGGACACTCCATATTTAACAAAATAACAAGGTAGCACCTAGAAGATAGCTCAAATAATGAATGAGAAACTACAGGTGTGCAAGCATGTGCATGTTTCAGAGGAAAGAGGCAGAAAAGACGGAATTTCTTAGCTTGTTACAAATCCTTGCACATGAAAGCACTAGTGGTCTGCTAGCACTTCTTACCTAGCTTTGCAACATCTATCTCCAATTTGTCTACGTAACTCTGGTTCAGAAACGCCTGTTAATGCCTCACAGTTATCTTCTGTCTCACAAAGCAAACTCCCCATATCAAATGTTTATGAGCATTGTCACTACCCAATTTTCTGAAAAAAAAAAAAATAGTCCATCTGTTCTTGTGACTGGTGGTCTACAGCAACAGGCCCTGTGGAACTGCCATGATAGTCAAAACTGTACAAAACCATTGTCATTTACTCCTATATAAGAACTCCTGTATTAAATAAAGCAATTCTCATAATAGAATCATGATAAATCAGCCTTCTGATAAATGAAAAGGATCTTTAGGTCCTGCTAATATTTGAAATTTGATTATAAAAACTTGCTAATACAATGAGAAACTCTATGTATGACTTCATGGCTTGTCTGTCTTGGACAGGTAACCAGCCAGCCATGTGTTTCCACATACTCCTTTGACTCAGATTTCACCTGGGAAAAAACAGCTCAACAAATCTTACCTCAGAAGCATCTGACAGACTTTGCAAGACGTCACACGACTGAAGGTATGCATTTTGAATTCATGAAAGCTTGTATCTGCATAGTCCGGCCGTATGTTTGACCTAAAATAAAACATAAAATCAATAAAAAATTGAAACTCTGCTTTAAACCGATGAAATCTAGAACATGATGCAGCATTCACAGCAGGAAATCTGAATCCATGAACAACTAGTTTTATTTACACTTTAATGTTTTTCATTGAGGTGAACCAGAAATATGGACTTTACCACACACCTTGAAATGACATCTGAATTATGATATTATGCAGACCTCAAAACACACCCTGTAACTACCTTAGGTGTCACAATAACTTGAAAACTATACATCAAAACAAATATCATCCAGTTTTTATTCCTGTTCAAGTAACTAGGATCATTTCATGGACCCAAAGAACAGTCATTTTTTCATTCTCAAATATTTCGTAATGTGGATGTACAAGGATGAGCAACTCTTACCGACATTTGAAAATCCGAGCAGCGAATTTGGGACAGTTAGGTCACAATTATGCAGCAATGCACTGGATAACACGAGTTAATTCAAAAGCAGTTAGAAAATATTTACTGAGGTTTGGCTAGTCTATCTTAAATGCACTGCCCAATGCCTACGGCTGTTGCTACATATACTTAATTTAACAAATAAAATAGAAGATCACTATTCACACTGCTAAGACACCAACACACTATTGGCAGACTTATTTCCAAAGACCAAATTTAGGTACAAAGCACTGGTCCATTACTGTACATGTGTTTTGTTTATTCTCCCTAATGATCCCTTTTAAAAGCAGGAGTGCAATTTAAAAATGACCCACTCATCATTTTGTTGTACTGGTGACTGCAGGTTTACTTAAGTTTGAAGATTTATTAAGTAATCCATTAATATTTTTCTGTCATCCTCCCCACTTCCATAACTGCAAGGGGAGAACAGGAATTTTTAATTGATTTTTTTTTTTTTAATGCAAAAATATCTCCAAACTAGCTTAAGTGTCAAAACCAGCAACACTGAAACGCTAGGTGTATAATTTAAAATTAGCTAGACTGTATCAGACAAGGAAAATTTATACATAGTAAGGGTTATTGTATTTTGAAATATTACTTATATTGGAATGCTTAGGATTCCATAAATTTCTGGTATTTTTCTAGGAATGCATGATGCATAGGAATCAAAATATGACAAAAATCCTGAGGGCAAGAATGCAAGACTCTACAACACTCAAAGGGAAGACCAGAACCTTTTCCAACATACAAAATTACAAATTCATGCATTAAAGTTGGAGATACTTATAATACATAAAAATGAAACTTATCTAATAAGTAACTTCTAGACTAAAACATAGACCAGCCACAAATTCCAGTGAAACATAAATATAGGTAACCATGCAAGCATCAATCTCTTCAGGACTGAATGAAAAGGCTTATGAAAAAAACATTCAAAGAATCTCTTTAAGTATCTAGTGTCAGAAAGGTCAGTCTTCTAATCCGCCTGCTGAAAATGAGCGTGCTGAAAATGAAACTGTACTCAAAAAGCAAATGAGATTTTGCTTTTATGCTTGAGAACAACCTTACAGTCAGGACTGTTTTAACTAGCTCACTAGTGTCTCTCTGCGCTGGGATATGCAAGACGTCAATACCACAACTCCCGCTAACTAAACCAGGCATGGATACTACCCATTCACGGCAGGAAGGTATAGGTAACAGGATCAAATTAACCTCAAAAAAAGTAAAGAACTTTTTGAACCAGGACAATAATGTATCATTTCGGGGCAAACTCTGCAGAGCAAGGCCTGTATTCCACATGTTTGCCAAGGGGCTGCTAAAACCTCTCGCTGCGCAGTTAACTACGGACAATCCTGAAAACTCCCTAGAACAAGTTACAGGATTTACACTCCCGACAAAAGCTGCTTTTTATTGACCATTTGGTTCAGATCAGGATAGCTTGCAAAACCACGTCAAAAGTATCAGCCCAACGTGCAGAGACTCATCAGATTTGGAAGCATATCAAATTAATCCTAACAACCTGACCATTTTTCAAGAACAAACCAAAGAAAAAATTCCATTCATTTAATTAGAACAGGATCAATCTTCTAAAATAATAAGCATAGTGGATGAAAAGAAAAAAAATTACAACTTCATACAGTCAGTTGTTTAACACAAGCATATGACTATATAACTTCCTTTCGTATGTAAAATTCTCTTCCATTCTTCTCTCAGGCTATCTTCCACAAAGATTGAAATACATGAACTACTGAAAATACACCTCCTGTTAACAGAACAAAGACGATACACTGTGTTCGTTCTTCTTTATATTAAAAGTAATATGTGAGTTTCTTTATATTTTATAAAGCCATTCAGTTTCATTTTACAGTCCTTAATAGGAAAAGTTATTCTTGAGAGGGGAAAAAAAAAGTATAATGCTAAAAAGGCAAAGAACAAAGCTGGTGCCTCACAGAAGAGCTGTCACAAGGCCCTTCACCTTCTTTCAACGTAAGTTATTTTATTGCACCTATGGGTCAAACTATCGGATTATAACGTCCTAAACAAGACAGAAGATTTACCCAGATAAACAGACTTAGATCTTCGGCTCTCTACTGTATGCTAAAACTTAGATACATTCATCCTACTTACAAAAGTAGAGGAATACAAAACTGAAAACATAAACAATACAAACTTTGGAATACAACGCAAACTTGAGTTTATCTTGTCCACTATCACCTACAGGAAGACCTAGTCTGGTTCCAAGTACTAAACAGTTCTTAGCGATCATAAACATGTATCATAAAGAGTGAATCCCTGTTTCTTTAAATCCGACCAGGTTTCAGTTTAGTGATTGTAAGATTCTAACAATTACTTCAAAAAATTCTCTATCTAAAAACCTGTTCTTTCTTCACCACCTACACGTCCTTAATACTCCCTATCAATCCCCATCAATTCTAAGGCCAAGCTAGCACAAAGATCTTCTAAAATAGCTTTTTAAAAAAGACCTGAGCCGTAGTAGCACACAGCAACTATTAATAAACCAAAAGGACCTTTTAAATTTTGCTAGCCCTGCCTTCCACCACTCAAAAGATACAAATTTTCTCCCATTTTTCCCCAAAGCCACATCACCCAGAAGGAAAAGCCCAAAAAACCCTAACAACAAAAGTTTAGTGAATCAAAGGAGACGCCACTGAAGTACATGACCCGTAGATTAAATGAAACCGGAACAGACTAGAGCCTCAGCGTATTACAGAGGAACCTGCGCAGAAAGCACAGGAATCAATGGAAGAAGAAGCCTAACCTGCTGCTCAGTCTTTATTTTTGCACAGACTTAGAAGATACTTCCAAGCAGTTGTCTCAAAATGAACAATGCCATTGCCTTCACCAAGAGCAGCAACATTCAAGTTTTCTGTTGTCTCTTCCCTTCTGTTTCTAATCATTCATCTTAATTGTCTCAGATTTGAGGTCAAACAGGAATGGGAAAATGTGGTTTATTTCAGTTTACATATCAGCAAAACACAGTCTCAAATTTGAGAGTCCATCACATTTCAAAAAGATCAGGATTTTACCCATTATCTCATGATTCTCTTCATATTTAGATATATTGTTATGATTTGATTCGTGTTGGACAAGAAGGCATTTCATCACTGCTCAAAAAGCCAAAAAGCATTCACATTTACACAAATGCAGTTTCCAGTCATCAATATTCTGATAAAGGCAGTAGAAAAGAACAGTGCAAAGTAAGAAATAATATGCTTACTCTGAAGACAGAGCACTGTAAAGTGAAGCATAATACAGAAAACCAATTAATTATAAATGAAAAACCATAAAAAAACTACAGCAAAAATAAGAAGATAATGTGTATTATCTACTGTAGAGGTGGAATAAGGAAAGTTTTGTAGAAAAACATATATTGCAGTGCTAACTGTGGACAGGAAGACTCTTGCACATTCTAGTAGCTGATCAGTCATGCTGCATTGTGGCAAATCCAGTTCTGTAGTCACATTACACATCACATCAGACAAGTCTGAGAATCTGAGGTGGTGCACTGTAGCAGCACTTACCAAGTAGCAAGTCTTTTAATGTAAAGTCTGAAACTTAACGAATCAAGAGGTTTGATGTTTTAATTTTCAAATATTGCTTTTCAACAAATCAGAAATAATGCAAACATAACCCTCCTCGATACCACATGGAAGTTTCCAACCAGAGATTAAGCACAACTCATCTGTGACTGTCAAAGCCCAAACACCACAAGGACCACAGGAAATTTTTTTCCACAAAACCTTTCACAACTAATAGCATACACTATTTTTTGAGTTTTTAAATACAGCAAATAAAGCTGATAACTTCAACAGAAAAACAGCGGTCACAGCATAGCCTACAACTTTCCACAGTTACATCCGACCATAAAAAAGTTCTTTTAGTTACAGCATTCAGGCCTTGCACTGATACCCTGAGAACAAGAGCAGAGCTGCCACAACAAAGAGAACATTTCATGCTTCTCAAATCTTCTTTTCCCTTCTACTTTCCAACCTGTGGGCATGTTCCAAGACATAGAAGAAAACTGAATATTAGGTCAATATTCATTTTAAGGTTAATACTAAAAATACTTTCTTCTTCAGAAGGAGAATTTCTTGCCGGGGATTTAAAAAAAAAAAAAGGAACCTACATGCAATTGTTACAAAAACTCAAACATATTAAAGCCATTTCTGCAGCTAGCATTAGGAAAAAAATCTAATTCAGGACTTAAACTTGGTTCCTTCCCCACCAGTGGAACAGTCACTGGTCAAGCCCTCTCACAGGCTCCTCATCCTCCTTCTACAACCGCTTCTACTACGTGGTGCCCCAGGCTCACCACAAATGAAATATTTTCTTCATTGCTGCTGTCAAGCAATCTTGACGAGTGGCCAGAGCAGCAAGTCACCCATATACCAGAAATACTTAATCTGAGGTAAATAGTGACAGCAAACATGCTCCTCATGTTATGGTAAAAGTCTGTCTCTCATTTTTACAAGCAACGGGGGGAGTCAAAAGTAGTTTCCCTTCCTCTCTTCTACTTTTTCTCCAGGCTGTTTTAACTCCTACACTCTAGCAAAGACAAAATGTCAGGATAGGGAAACACAGCAAATCTGTAAGTAGGAAAATTTTTCCAATTCTCTCCTCAATTCATTAGCAGTTTTTGTAAGGGACAGCCACGAGTGCCCTCTCCTGCATAGTGCTGGATCCCCATAACCAGATTTACTCCAGTTACTACAGCAACGTCCTTGGGCTGCCCCTGAGCCTTTTGAGTACAGCTTTCTCCTTCCAAGCTGCTTGCAGAATATTAGTCCCACGGGGACCAATTCACTGGTACACCACCAACCCAGCGACCTGCAGATGCTTGTCTTGCTAGTCTCCTTCATCACTTGGACACGCAATCCTTGTCTCTGCATCAGCCACGGGAGCCACCGTTCAAGAAGCAGAATGACCACCTTCTTCAGGCAATCCTGCATCTCCGAACCGATCTTTTGTCTGTAAAGTTTGCAGAGTTCCGGGTAGAAAAGAGTTATCCGGGTATCTTATTCAATTGCCCTTGATCTCAGACGACTTCGGAGCACTCAGTCTTTGCTGACCTTGTGCATATGAAATATTCTCCTTTTAAAAATACTTCTCCACATCTGCAGTGCCACTTTCTTCGACTGACTCTTACTTCTCAGAACAGTAAACTGATCATAGGCAACTCTGCCTTCGGCCACCCACATAACGCAATACCTTTATAAATCATGTCAGAAAGTGTCACATTATCAACAGTCCCCCACAAGCTTTTGCAGTCAGAATTCATTGTAGTAATAATCTTCGCCTCGATTAATGGCACAGCTGACCACAGAGCAATGCTACAGATAGCCCAAAATTATCTTGTCAGACAAGACATCTAGGCATCTATTCCTATGCCTATAGAATAAGGAATAAATTCTCTCTACTACGTTACTTCAAAATACCAAAATAATTGTACATATGAATAAAATGAAACAGTTTAAGCTACAGTTTTCTAACACTTTCCTATAGCAGCTGGGATAACAGATGAAAAATTTGAAGTAATTCTTAACTCTCAGGACACAAACATGTCACAATCAAAACACTAATACTTAAGTCAAAATAAAGCAATGAATGCTGGTAATCTTGGCATATCCAACAGTGTAATTTCTATATCTCATTTTACAAAACTGAACTTGGATCATCTTGGGTCTAAAGGGTTTCCAAGACGCATACTGCAATGAAAACTGTACATCATCAAATATCAAGCAGCTTAGATGGGATTTGTTACTGTCATTGCCTTACTTAAAACCATATTCTGACGAGAACACATTAGGATCGGAATGTGTCTGAATAGCAACAGCACATGACAGGTGTTTGGCTACCTTACAGCAACAATTTAATTTTTTTAATCAGCATTCTTACATTCATGGTGGTTTCCAAGAAAAAAAACTACACAGTGTACCTTTCACAACAGGTTGGACTAAATTAATTGTAATTTCTTCAGTGGGCTAGGCACAAATACGCTTTCTTTTACTGCCAGTCTAAACTTCCTCTACACAGTTAAGGCTTGCAAAACAAAATACACATGAAAACTACTAAGCTTTCAGCCCCAAAACTTTTATCTCTCTACTAAATATGTAAATACTACAGATAATGTGTCCCAAGAGAATAAATAAAAGGCTAAGAGATAGTTTAACATAGCTCTTTGCTGCTCTTTTCCCATGTGGAGAATATGCACATTAAAATCCCAGTCTCCATTTCCAGAAAGGCCATATTTTTAAATATATAGACAATTAAAAAAAAAATAATCTTATTTCACAAATTTTTGACATACTGAGTACATCCTCACTTGGATGTTTTGCTCTTCAGATGCTTCAGTAGCCTTACAGGCTTTAAGAACTATTGTCCCAAGTTTGTTTTGCACAGACATATTACTGAAAGTCTACTGGCTGCCAACAAATCTAACAAAAATATAATAAAGGGATAAAATAAAATATTATGGTGATTAGATTAATTAAATTCTTATAGCAAGTTTAAATTTTAAATAGGAAATAAATGAAATGCAAATAACACTGCCTTTACTGAGAAAGAGCACACAAAAGAGAAAAGGTGGTATTATAAAAAAGAGTGGAAGCAACTAGAATCTGCAGTCTTTGGCTCCCGGTTGTGGGTGTCAATGTCACAGCACAGCACTAGCAACAAGAAGGTATCCATCAGCAGAGAGCACTGAAAGCCTACCACACTGTAGCTTCATATTCTGCAAGCAGTTAATAGAAGGAGACTTCGAAACACGGCACAAAGAAAAATTTTCCTCTTTCTTTCATTCTAAATCTATTTACTATTACCTTTAATGCCACCAGTTAGAAACTGCCATTTAAACAACCTGCCTGCAAGATCTGCTGCTGTCCTCCACTAGTGACCAGTTCTGTCCGTCTTGCCATATTTTGAGGGCCATTTCTTTGAATTACTTCCTTGGCAGCTTTTCAATACTAGCTTGACTTCAGCAATTAAGACCTATACAGATTCCCCCCTCCCTGGGTCTAGGCTACGGAGACGGTACTGCTCATATCTATTACAAACATTTCAATTAATGTTAAAAAATTACCTCTCTGGAGTACTTAACAACTCAACTTCTCCTTCTCAGACTTCACATATTTTTAAACTTTTTTTTTTTTTTTTTTTTTTTTTAAACTGGAAGGAAAAATGTGTTAGGGGGGCGGGGGGTACACAGACAAATACCAAACTCAAAAACGTTTCCTATTCCTCAGATATACGCACATCACTTTTTCCACCACAAAAAGATCATACGTGCTTAACTGCAGGAATCACAGCATGCATAGGAAAATAAAGAACAAACACATCACACAAACAGAAATGCAAAAGTAACTCTGCAAATGGATCAAGAAAGCTCCTATCAAAAGTGACCTAGCTGCAAAAAAAAAAGGCAAGGCATCAACAAGCACAGGTGCTGACCTAGACACTGTTGAGTAGATCACCCCTTCTGCTAAACACAGAGAAAGCAAAGGGATTGTAAACACTGACTGAATCGAGCCATACTTCTCAGGGGACTGATGATAAACCTGACAGGCATCATTTAAGCCTAGAGACGCTCCTCCACGTTGTCGTGACTCAGAGGGACTGTCAACTTGGATAGAAGCTTCTCCTCCCCCAGCAGCAATCCCATAAGGTTTTTCTGAGTGACCTGGAACAGCAGCAAGTGCCCACATATGGATGCTCTTGGGCTGGGAACAGGCAGTCCAGCAGAGTCACAGGTTCTGTGTAACAGTACAGCGAGACAGCTGCCCTCTCTTTGGGGCTGGCAGTTTTTCCCCAAAATGGAAAAACATGCTAGGAAGTTCTAATGATACTTCCTTACTTTTGTTTGACTCATTTTTGCAGAAATGTTATTTAGGTCAGGTTTTGAAGGTCTTTTTCCTGTATCAGTCTTTTCAAGAAATGCAGTCATGTCACAAGAAATTACTCAGGGTTTGATTGTATATAGAAGTTCGCAAAATATCCCGTAATTTAAGTAGTGCATTATATTTGAAACTGAGTAGCCATTTCACGTGATTAAAACTTGGCTTTAGAGAACAGTTAATGTATGTATGCCCACCTGTGAGCCCAGAGGCATAACAAATAAGCAGATGCATGAAGTATCAGATAAGGAGTCTGCAGTGAATTGCAACTGTTTTAAGTATTAAAAGCAGAAATACTACAGGGAGCTCAGCTAAAACTTAATACCCTGAACTCTCCTCAACTCTCAACCCCGAGTTAGACCTTTGCATTTTAGAGCTGTTATTATTCTGCACTCCGTGTTATGCTTAAAATAATTTAAAATGCTCCATACAGAACTGTTCAGAATTATGGACACCCTGAGCACGAACTGCTGAAGAACATTTTAAAGTGTATGTGACATGAAATCTGATGCTGCATTCATGCAGTATAGCCTATAAAAAAATGGCAAAGGTTAATACCTGAGGACACTGAAAATTTTCATTCCAGTTTTACTTATTGTACGAATATTTGACATCACTGCACAAAATGCATCAATAAACCTAGATCTGCCATAAGTATTTCTAAGTTATTAATTGCTGACAGAAATATTTATGAAGACATCTTAAGTTAAAATTCCTGTTTTGTGCCAAAGACCTCCTTTAAAAATTTTAAGTAGCTTAGAAGTTAGCCATGACAACTGGTACCAAGCATCTCAAAAAAATTTTGGAAAATTTAACTAGATAATAAAATATAGCTAACATTTGTCACATATCCAAGTGTTTTAAGTAGTAACACGGACAGCAGAAGTTAAGAAACAGAAAACCATATATGTTACTGTAAAACAAGACAAAAGACTTGTAGCCAAACCTCATATGAAGAATTTCATGCAAAGTTGGTCCCAAGAGATGTTCAACCTCACTCCCTGCTCTGGTATACAACAGCCTTCCCTTAGAATCCTATTTCCCGCAAACAGCAGAATCAGCCTTACATTTGCACTGTCCCTTCTTTCCACATGAAATATTTTGGCTCCGTGCAACTATCACCAACTCAACTGATCACTTCATAAAACATGCTGCCATCTAATAGAAAGGCATTTGTGTCATAAAATAACAAGAGTGTAGAGACAAAACCAGAAATAAATAATGCTTTTTCAATCTTTACAAGGATTTTGATTCACTGTAAAAAGGTGAAGAGCGAAAATGGCATTCTTAAGGGGAATTCTCACTAGAGGTGGGCAATGCCATTTCACAAAGGATGATTTTCAGCTTTTTTTCTGTCTTCTCTGCTCAGAAGAAATGCTGATTACTTACAGCTAATTCATTTTCTCTGTTACAGCTAGGCTGTTATATTTCAGAATCATCTTTGAAGATACTATTTACGGAATTAATCAATCAATCAATTCTCCATATGCTAATAGTCAAACATTCTGGTTTGTCACATCAAAGAGTCGCCATCAAGAAGACATGTTATATAATTAAATTAACCATATCACAAGTAAATTGTGCTTTTGATCAAGAACACACAACTTCTAAGACTTTGCTAGGAAATGTGCTTATTTGATCATATGATGAGTGGCTTTTTTGAGATCAAGCAAATTATCTTGTTAACTTTTTGGAAATGTACTGCATTGTTTCAAACAAGATAATGGCTTTCTTTTTTCCTTATCAGCCTACTTCTCTGAAAAGCATAGGAGATGGATTGCTTTGAGCTAATCTATTCCTGTATGACATTTTTAAACACCACCCAATAGGAACAAAGCTCTGTCACACATCAGTATTTGTAAATCAAAAGCATCAATACTTCATATACTTTAACATTCACTTGCTGAGTCTTATTTGTGAAAGTTCTAAGTCTTATAAATCCAAATTTACAAAGCTGCTTGTCTTGATAAGTTTTAAATATTAACAGAAGACAAACATCTATATTTTGGAGTACAAAAATGTAAAAATATAGGATGTATACAGCCATAAACTTGTAAGTTACTAGACAAACTCCTAAATCTGCTAAGAAAAAAGGTAGCATTGGTTTTCAGGAAGAAACTAGGACATCTGTTCATATAGCCAAAGTATCAGGACAAACATGTAATTCAGCATTCCATGTTTAAAGACTGAGAAAGCCTAACAACTTGTGTAAAAACCAATATTTAGACGGTGGTACTTTTATTTTTATGATGCAGCGTCACTACAGATTCATTTCACTGAATTTTAAGAAATGCTTATTAAATTTTCATAGTAATATACCCCACATGTTGTAAGGTAAGTTGTAAAAACATAAGGACTGGGCAATCTTTGATTTTTGTGAACCAGAAGACATAATATCAGAGTATATTTATAATCTCCAAGTGTTTAAACTCTGTTTTCATAAATTCTCTTTGGCTTTCACATTCTACACTGTCCTTACACTGTGCTCTTAATCAGAGAATCACAGAACAGTTTCGGTTGGAAGAGACCTTCAAGATCATCAAGTCCAACCTATCAACACCACTAAACCATGTCCCTAAGTACAATATCTACCCGTCTCTTAAACACCTCCAGGGATGGTGACTCCACCACCTCTCCAGTCACTCCTCCCCAAGCCTGTAGCACTGCTGGGGGTTGTTGTGGCCAAAGTGCACAACCCGGCACCTGGCCTTATTGAAACTCATGGAATTGGCCTTGGCCCAGCGAATCAGCCTATCTAGATCCCTCTGTAGAGCTTCCCTACCTTCAAGCAGATCCACACTTCCACCCAGCTTGGGTCATCTACAAACTTACTAAGGGTGCACTCCATCCCCTCATCCAAATCATTGATAAAGATGTTAAACAAGAGTGGCCCCCATACTGAGCCCTGGGGGACACTGCTCATGACCGGCTGCCAACTGGATTTAACTCCATTGACCACAACTCTCTGGACTTGGCCATCCAGCCAGTTTTTCACCCAGCAAAGCGTATGCCCATCCAAGACAAGAGCAGCCAATTTCTCTAGGAGAATGCCGTGGGAAACAGTGTCAAATGCCTTACTAAAGTCGAGGTAGATGACATCCACAGCCTTTCCCTCATCCAACAAGGGGCTCACCCTGTCATAGAAGGAGATCAGGTTTGTTAAACAGGACGTGCCCTTCATAAACCCATGCTGACTGGGCCTGATCACCTGGTCATCCTGCATGTGCTGCATAAGGGAACTCAGGATGATCTGCTCCATCAGCTTCCCTGGCACTGATGTCAAACTGACAGGCCTGTTATTTCCAGGATCATCCTTCTGTCCCTTCTTATATATGGGTGTTAAATTGGCTGACTTCCAATCTGCTGGGACCTCCCCAGTCAGCCAGGACTGCTGATAAATGATGGACAGTAGCTTGGTGAGCACCCCTGCCAGTTCTCTCAGCACTCTAATCACATACAAAATCTTCACACAGTTCTTATTGTGTCTGGAATAATCTAAAGAAATTGCATAACTATAAATATGTTGTCAATGGTTGCTTATAACCTTGAAAAACATTTGATCAAAACCAACCAGAGTCATAGCAAATAACAGGCAACAATTCTTCTTTGGCAGACATGAACTTGGCATTCATTTTTGCAGTACTGAAATATTTATATTGATGTAGAAGCCCAGGCAGACATGTTTGTTTATTGGTTTGGTAACCTACGTGAGGTTGGTATAAGTGAAACACCTTTGCAGGCTATTTGAAAAATGCAGCAGATACCTTAGGCTTTTAAAGTGCTCTGATAAGAAAGCTTTAATTTAATATGTCACTGTTCAATATGTCAGAGCTCAAATATTCTCTCAGAAGAAGTCTTAATGCATATGCATTATTAATGCACTGAGGGAACAGATCTATTTGAGCTGAATCTGACCAATGTCATTAGTCAGAGTGCAAACCAAATCTAGAAATAGGTATGGTAATAGGTAAGAGAATGCTTTTCACCTGCCTTATTTCTTGTACAAGTTTTCTTTAAAATTTAGAAAACCAATGAGCTCTATCTACAATTTATGTAGCTTGCCTAATCTAAAATGTTGTGCATACACCTACCAGGTTTGAGAATCAATTAATCTTGGGATTATTTCCTTTACAGTCAGATAATGTGTTCTGCATCCCTTGAGTGACAGGGTGTGAATTTATGCCTAACTGGAACAGTACTTTTTCAAAATCCTATTAGACTGTACCTGAGCTGATGCACAAACTCCATAGTGACCTAAAGCTTAAATACAGTGTAATTAAAACTAAAACCACTAATTTTTTGAGGGCCGTACAGCTTTCATGTCTGAAATATCCTTTATTTGGATATTAAAAAAAACCCAAATCAGATTCACTAACTCCATGCAATTAATGAATACCCTAATCACTATAATGATCATGTATTACCCATTGATTTTTCAGGCATTACTAATTATACATGACATTAATATTGCAATTTCAGTAATAATGCCAAAGCAGAAACTACAATCATAGTACTTCTGAAGGTGAAATTTTAACTAAGTACCTTTAAAAAAAGGCCTGTTCCTCTGCCTGCAAGATGTTTTCATGCACGTCTCAGTTTGTGAAAGAAAGACGTTGAGTAAAGCCTAATTAAAGGCATGTTACAACACTGTTGCATGAGACTTTGCAATATTGGTTCTGGGCATCTTGAAATACAGCAGTACTAAACTCAAGCTGACAAGGCCCTGAGCAACCTAAGCCCTGCAGGAGACTGAAGTAGACATTCTCCACACGCCCCTTCCATCCTAAAGTCTTCTGTGACTGTTCTAAATTGCATTTCTGTGTAATATGCTCCTATCTAGGAATACATACTAGAGCCAAGTTTGCTGATGGCCATTTTTAGAGTGGATTACAAAGCACAATTGAGAAACCAGAGAAAGACATAGTTAAATTAGCAAACCGGACATCATGATGACAAAATAAATTCAGAACAAACCAGCATAAGGTACTGCATGCTGTATTACACTAATGGATTCAGATATTAAGTAGTGGGGAATATATAGTATGTGGCCTTTTATGGAGAAGGTCTCTGCCACTGTGACGAAGACAATATCCACCTGCTCCTTGCTCTACTGTGATCAAGAAATAAACTACACACAAAGAAATATTTAGTGGATGGAAACAAATGTTTAGCATCAACATGAGACAGCTGCAGGAATAATGAACATTTTCTTTCAGTATTTATTCTGTCATCTCACGATGAAATAAAAGACAATTAAATTCATCATAGCAATGACAATGACGAGAAAAGCAGTTGCCACATTAATATGAAATTAAGCCTGAGAATTAGCTAAGTAGTTTCAAAGTAATATAACTGAGGTATACACACACACACACAATAGAGGAGGACAACTGCAACTTTCAAGGCGTTTTTTTTCTTTTAATAAAGAACGGTTAGCATAAATTCTTTGATGTATATTAGTCAACTATTTTAAAAATAAGTGTGTTTAAAACGAGAAAAGCAGCTGTAGGAGAGCTTTCTAGAGGAAAAAATACTAATCAATGTTCCTACCTTTTAGCATAAGCTGCATAATGTAAAAGTATCAAATATTTTATGTAATTTGTAGATATATGATGAAACATTACATATTTATTCTGATTCTTGTTGTTTTTAATAAAGAAAAGAGATTAGACAGGATATGCTACTAGAAAATCTAAGAAAATTGCGTCACACTCGCAATCACTTTTTGAGGTTTTAATTTTAGTTACAGCAAATAAACCATGCACTTTATCACATTGCTGACAAACTTTCACTTAATACATGATGTCTCTAATTTGGCTGAGTAATTTGGTGCAGTAATTTGGCTGTACACTTCTATTAATATTATCTTGGATATAGAATGACTTTGCATTTAAACCAATGCTATTAGACATGCTAGATTAAATTTAAACATTCCATGTCTAGTACAGTAAAGTCTTTGTAGTACTATCTTCTAAAAGTTGCTTTTTTACCCATATAGCTATAGGCTCACCCATTACTATGAAGAGTTCCAAGGACAAAATAGCAACTGCTCAAATTAACCACTGTCGCTGTTAAGCACCACATCTCTTCCGAGGCAATAAGTTGTTACACTCCTCCTGTGCATTCAAAACTTCCATTCACATCAGGGAGGGAACAGGCACACTAAGAGAGAAATCAGTCATTTGTGATACGATGGATCCTGTAAAAACATCCTCTACTGGTCTCTATGAAAACCTCTCAAATGAGCTTTATGAAAACCTGTCAAATTCATCAGAGTTAGGAGTCCAACCAAAGTTTCAGCTTCAAGAGCTTGACTGCCATGTTAACTGTGGTGCCCCAGTGCCCTGCTTCATTTTACTGTCATCTAGAAAATCCAGTGCTCCAAAATAACCATGGTTGTACACAATAAACTTTCTTTTTAAAAAAGAAAGGGGGGGAGGGAAGGAAGGAGAGGAGGTGATTCAGCCTCAACTGTGGAGATTACTGGGAACAGGTCAATAGCATCAAATTCAGTGCACCCATGCCACGGTATCATTGCTGCTGAGGATATAGTGTATGAACTATACACTAGGCTTCCTCAATAACTCTCCGGAAATTCTTAGGAAAAACTAAAATTGAGGTGTTCTGGTATTATGTATTTTCTAAATAAAGCAATAGTCTCAGGAAAACAGCAAACACATATCGTAGCAACAGAACTGTCACATGAATAAAAACAATTTTCTGGGTTTCTTAAGACTAATAACCCATTGTTCCCAACCTCCCTCAAACAACACAACTCGCCACACACCTCAGTAACAAAAGAACTGGCTGAGAAGTAAAATATTTTCACAGGTTTATGAAACTAGTTTTCTAACAGAAACTTACTAATTTGAAAAGTAACACACTAGAAATTGCACTGTGATTTCATCCTTCCTTCTTTCCTTCAATGATTTTCAATACCAAGTGTGCCTAACATATTCCGGCCCACCAAACCTAAACCAAGTCCAGCCGGCAAAGCAGTATTCTCCTCTATTCCATATTTGATCAATAACATAAGCTTCTCAAATCTGGAGACAAATTCTCATCTCAATGACACCAGCATCTCAACAGTAGGTGCCTTTTAAGCAATATAACTGTCATCACTGTGTTCATTCACTGGTATAAACATCTAAGCTTCTAAAAAATAAAAATAAAAAATTACATCCCAGCTAACATAGTTACTCCAATAAAACTGTTCTAGTGGCAACAAGGTTAATTCTTCATTTAAAAATAATGAGAGATGCTTATTTGTTGTCTTGTTGTGTTCTTAGATTAAAACTTGCACAGACCTGACTTCATACAGAATGCTATCCTGAAGGCAACAAAACTGCATCGAAATTTCTGTCTGGAACTCAGTAAACAACATCACTTCCGATAACCAAAAAAAGAATGTAATTCACAAATTCAACTGTGCTGTTTTTGCAGTCTCGGTAAAATTTTTAAGTAATGAGAAGTATTTTGCCCATAGAAGCAGCAATTAGAATTGAGTGTGATGAATAATAGCATCATTTCGATCATGGCTACTTTTCAGAGTAGAATCACACTAGAACAGATAACCTACACAGTAGGCAATGAAACCTCAGAAAACAACAAATCAAACCAACCAACCAATTGTTCAAAACACTTGGCTTAGTTTATTCCCAAATACAAACTATTGTGCCTCAGCATACCTTAGAATAACTATCACCACGTACACCAAGGTGTGTTTTCGGAGAGCTGCTAAGGGAAATACGCTACGAAGTCAAACCCATGCAATGGAGTTTGGGCAAGGGTATAAACACTTCAGAAAGCATAAAAGCTCCCCATTGTTTTGAAGCCTGGTGGTTATAAATATAAGGGAGCAAAAGCGTTGCCCAATGCAAATAATACCACTATATCACGTTGCACCTCAGCCCTGACCTGCAGCAACCCAGCTGTTCCAGTTCCCATGCCTCTGCATTACAGCCTTTAATCACACAGGAAGAGTTTAAACTAGAGGTATGGATTTACAAGAAGCACAAACATCAGTGCAACACAAAGCTGACACCACCACTCATTTTCAACGACCAACTCCATCCGCCCAAGAAGAAAGAGCAGCACATTAACTTGTCAACCCTTCAGGTCCCGTTTGTTCTGCTCACATAGGGCAACCGGCAGCAGCAAACCATTGTTCACAAAGGCACGCACAGGAACAGCTCATGAGCACTGGCTGGTGCCTAACGCTGTGTATAGGTACACAGCTGCACTCACTCACCACACACACGGCAGTGGGACAACGGTCCTGCACAGAACCATAAAAATGTTTGGGAAGAACTGAGGATGTGCTCCTGGGAAAAAACATCGCTCTCTTACTGCTCTCCTTAGCTCCTTGGCTGACTTGTTTTGTTTGGTTGGGTTTTTTTGTGCACTGGGCCAGGATGCCTGAAGAGTGATCAATAGGCGCAGTGCCAAAGCTGATAAATCTGAGTTCCTCACGCTTTTCATACATGTTTTATCTATGTTTAAGTAAATATCAACAGTGACACTACAGGAAGTACAGCAGGGAGAGCACAGGGAGAGAAAGAGGCAAAGTACTCAGCTTTCTGCACATATACAAATAAACACCTCTTCCCATTCCCCACTATACTACCCAGAAATTTTTGCCAAAGCACGTTACTTTCATCTTCAATCAAAATCAGCCAGACATCCCAGTGGAAACCAGTGATGAGTGGCATTCCTCAACGGTCAGTATTGTGACTGGTGCTATTTAACATCTCTGTCAGTGAAATGGACAGTGCGATCGAATGAACCCTCAGCAAGTTTGCCAACACCACCAAGCCGTGTGGTGCAGTCGACGCGCTGGAGGGAAGGGAGGCCATCCAGAGGGACCCTGACAGCCTGCAGAGGTGGGCCCGTGCAAACCTCATGAAGTTCCACAAGGCCAAGTGCAAGCTCCTGCACCTGGGTCGGGGCAATCCCAAGCACAGATACAGGCTGGGCGATAAGTGGATCAAGAGCAGCCCTGGGGAGAAGGGCTTGGGGGTGCTGGTGGATGAAAAACTGAACATGAGCCAGCAATGTGCGCTCACAGCCCAGAAAGCCACTCGCATCCTGGGCTGCATCAAGAGAAGTGTGGCCAGCAGGTCGAGGGAGGGGATTCTCCCCCTCTACTCTGCTCTGGTGAGACTCCACCTGCAATGCTGTGGTCAGCTCCGGGATCCTCAGCACGAGAAAGACATGGACCTGCTCGAGCGGGTCCAGGAGGGTCACGAAGATGATCAGGGGCCTGGAGCACCTCCCCTATGAGGACAGGCTGAGAGAGTTGGGGTGGTTCAGCCTGGAGAAGAGAAGGCTCTGGGGAGACCTTACAGCAGCCTTCCAGTACTTAAAGGGGGCCTGCAGGAAAGGTAGGGAGGGACTCTTTATAAGGGAGTGTAGTGATAGGATGAGGGGTAACAGTTTCAAACTGAAAGAGGGGAGATTTAGATCAGATATTACCAAGAAATTCTTCCCTGTGAGGGTGGTGAAGCACCGGAACAGGTTGCTCAGAGAAGCTGGGGCTGCCCCCTCCCTGGCAGTGCTCAAGGCCAGGCTGGATGGGGCTGGGAGGAACATGGTCTAGCAGAAGGTGTACCTGCCCATGGCGGGGGGGTAGGACTAGATGATCTTTAAGGCTCCTTCCAACCCAAACCATTCTATGATTCTATGGGAACTCTAGTAAGCAGGCCTTATCATATCTGTCCAGCCCAGGCTCTCCTCCCTTATGTTTTCATTTAAATCATTAGCACTCATCATACTAAGGTTTTAAAAAACTATTTCGTTTATGAGCAAGTTTCACTTGTAATCAGCTCATAATAGGCTTTTTTCCAAATCTACATATCTTTACAATCACATCCAAAACAGTCTTTATTAATGCTGTCTCTCTCTTTTCCCTGGGAGAATCGCACTCCTCCTCACACCTTTTTTTTTTTTAACCATAAAGCAAGCATAGCCCTGTCATCCAATTCCCTTGTTAACACGTTTTAAATTTAATCAGAATACCTGAGGTGTCAATAATCATGTTTGTCTTTCTGACAAGAATCAGAAACAGAAATAAAGCTCATGCTGCATAACAATAATGTAATCCAGTGCTGCATCTGAAAAACTTACTTTTCAAGAAGTCTCTCAAGCAACCTGATCTTTTTATTTGAAAACATGTAAGGAGAATCAGCCTTTTGAAACTAAATTTAATAAACCAAGTAACTTGATCCAAATAAGAAACAATAAATTAGTTAAAAGCCACTAGGAAAGATGTCAGGATTCCCTCTCAAATCATCAGCGTCACCTTTCAAAAAATATTTTTCAATTAATCTAAATAAAAACGGGAGGGGAAAAAATGTCACTATTATGTTAGACATTTATTGCTGAAATAAAATTAATATTTCCCCGTGCTTGCTTAAGACAGTGTTACTAAAACAGTCTTAGCAGTGAAGTTGGAAAGTAATAGATAGCCTAGAGTGCCCTCTTTCTTTTTTGAGAGGAGTTTCAGGGAAATATTCTGTTCATGAAGACATCAGTCAGTTGTTTCTTAGAAAGTCAAATAAAATAGATAACTAGGCTGCGTTAAAAAAAATGTAAACATGAAAGCAGTTCAGCATAATTTAAGTGATAGCCTTACATTGGTGATGAACATGATTCTATCTTAATAAAACGATACTTACAGAGCCATCTGAAATTGTTCAAGCCACTTTTTCTTCAAGTCTTTAGTTTTGCAATAAACTTCTAAACCATTTTGACCTTGGATATGAATGAGGTAGAAGCCATAAGACCACTGCACAAAAAGATTGGCAATACAAAAGGTCATCAGTGATGAAGAAAGGAAAAGAAAAAATAAAGAAGTATTAGTATGTTCTTTATTTCCCAGATTTGGGGACTAGCAAGACCACATTATTGTTTGAGTAAGTAATTCCTAAGTGAACACGTTTTAATTACATGAAAATAAACAAAGCTGAAATCCCTAAATACTCACTTAAGCTTCCATTTAATTTTTTTTTAATTTTTAAACTTTTCACATAAAACTTTGTAAATAAATTGTACATATATTCTGAACTCCTGCAAAATGTTTCAAATTGCTGCTAAAAATACACATTTATATGAATTAGCAACAAATATTTACCTTCTTATTTTCTTTATCAGTAGTGGGATTATTTGTAATTTTGTATTTCTGAAGATCTATTATTTCCTTCATTTCATAATTATCACCTCTCCGTTTACAAACAATTACAGCTAGATCAAACAAGAAGATATGCCTATGAAAATACAATATAAAGATGGTTAAAAACACTCCAGAAAGCCAACACCCAAAGTCTTATTTTACACACCTTTGCCTGTGGCACTTAAAATTTTGAAGGTAAACTACTAAACTACTGAATAAGGAAACAAAAACCACTGAAAGTACTTTTGCTAGAGGACTTGCTACTTGCAAGGGACTTAGGTGACCTTAGATGATAATGTAAGAGCTAACTTCCCTTGAACCACTTTGCAAATTCACTTGGTAAATGGTGGATAGGCTCTGGGAAGGCACAGTGAAATACAAAGTACTTTCAAGAACCATTGAGCTGACCTCAAATCTAAAAAGAGCTACTTTATAGGCTTTTTAATAGCAAACACCAGAAGTCATGCCATCACCTGTCTTGCCTTGCACGTTTGTCTAACGTAGTTATCCTTATTTCCCCATCACCTTGAGGTCTTCCATACTGTAAGAGGGAATGGTTCTGAAACAGAAGTAGTATGTATGATTCAATACAGCAAAAGTGTCAAGATGACAACTCATTCAAATTTTAGACCACTCCTTTCACCCCAAAAAAGGGACTTTTCAGGCCTGCAAACAACATCTTTTCCTCACTATCATCTAAACTGAATACAATAAAGAATCAGTCCATTCCACTTTTGTCTTCAAATGGGAAAATTTTTCCCATTACAAAACTACCTGAGTCACTGTACAAATACAAACCTTTAACTGTGCAAATGTTTAACTACGCAAATGTTTAACTACAGACAGATCCCCAAAATAGCAGAGATTTCTGTACTTAAATATTCACATCATTCTAAACCAAGCAAAGCATACTTATATTTAAATATCGCCAAGAGTCCTATAATCTTATATGAAATGGGGAAAAAGTACATTTATCAATACATTTGATCAAAAGTGATTTAAAAACTGTACAAATGAAAAATATCACGTACCAAATTCTCTATTGATAGTTGAAACTGTCTAATTTCACGGAGCGTTTCATTATCTCTCTTCACTTCATTTACATATTGAGCCAAGTCCTAGAGCATCAACAGAAAAAGGGAGGAAAAAAAAAATTTCCATAACAGACCACTTTAATTCAAAATTTATCAAAATAATATGTTAGACTTATCTGCATACTTAGTCATTTTTTTTAAAAAATCATCTTTAATGTTCAAGAATTACCAATATGTATGCCTCAAGAAGGAAAAAAGCCTTGGCATATCTTCAATCATATTTACAACTTTCTTCATCATATCTATTGAAACACAAATTTAGTGGCAAGAAAGAGGGAAACATAATAAATTGTAAAACATGGCTGATTTTTTCTTACTTTTGTTAATGTCTTATTTTCAAGATTAAATATCAAAATGTAATTTATGCAACACACTGCCAAAAAAGCAGTCAACAACATCCAATATCTGAGAATAAGACTGAAGGTAAATACAGCATATAGTAGAAAACCTATGTAAAGCAGCTCAAAAGCAGCATGTAAGGTGTAAACATATGATAAGCCTGGGTGCTTCTTAGGAGAGAAGAAACTACTGCCCTAGTAGCCAGATCTTGCTCTTACTATTGCACAGCAGAGAAGCCATTACACAGCAGATTTTAAAAGGGGCTTTTAATGGGATATACTACCTGAAGTCAGAGGTCGAGATCATTATTGTCCCCTTTACCAGAACATCAACTGTATACATTTCATTAAAGCCTTTGAAATGCTCTGAACATGCTTGAGTAATAGTGATAATTTGCTGGGGCTTCTCTGTTTATGCCTAGAGATGAGGAGTGAGCAGCAGTGGTAATTGCAAGGTCAGAGATGCTGAGAGCAGCAGTTGGAAAAGGCATTCTGATCTTCACAACTTGCTTTTACAGTATCCCTTCAATATGGCCACAAATTTGGAGGGTGGGAGAAAGATACATCTTCTTCCTAAGACATTTTTAATCAGAATCTAAAAATAGCTGCAATCATTATGCTAGCTTCCCAAATGAATCTGTGCACAGTACATTCACATCAGTCTTAAAAGAGCTAGTGTAGAAATTAAATAACCTCTTTTCTTGCTGCTAAAAGAAATCTGACAGCATAATCTTTCCTAGAATTTTCTTTCTTGGAGGGCAATACCACTTTGCTGTCAGTTCTTCCAAAGACATTTTCTTTTCGAGCAGGCGTCCCAGGGTTTTTAGAAGCAACATAGTGCTGCTGCACAGTTACTTCTGCCATGCTTGCACGGACTACTGCAAGAGGATAAAGTAAATCAGGAGGGAAACAATGCTGCAGCCCTAAGGAGAACGCCTCACACCCGGGTTTTGCGGTAGGCAGGGTGTGGGTGATGGCTTTTGGGGTTTGTTAATTGGCTGGTTATGTCCTGCCAGGCAGCACATACCTGCCACAGCCACTCTGGCGAGAGATTTCTTAATTGGTCTTTTCAGTCCAACAGCCACCAAAAAATAACGAAGCCAGCCAGCAAACAGGAAGGAAGGGGGCGGCGGGTGTGGAGGTGTGCAGCAGCCAGGATGCATGGCTTGCCACTAGATGGAAGCAACACTGCGCCATCCCATTTCAGGCACCTCTCCGTGGGAGATTATCATGGTCTCTTTCTGCATTCACTGCACAAAACCAGATTAGAAAAAAGGGGAACCAAAAGTCTCATTTGTGAGCTGCTCTGCATTCCAAGCATTCAAGGCAGACAGTCACATAACACAAGACAGCTGTATGACCCAAAACTAACTTAGTGTGACTTCAGCATCTTCTGTGGGCCATACACATTACAACAGAAGGAAATATGTCGTGTTGGCTTCTTTCCCCCTTTCCCCACAAAGGGTAGGAAAAAATTTCACAATTCCAGCACATAAATGTCACAATTGCTTGCCATGAAGCCAACTGAAGCAGAATCACAGAATGGTAGCGGTTGGAAGGGACCTCTGGAGATCATCCAGTCCAACCTTTCTGCTAAAGTAGGTTCACCTACAGCAGAACTGTGCTTCATTTCTGAAGACGTGCAGAGGAACACATGATATATTACCTTATACATAAGGCAGTACAGCAAGTCTATAAAGCATTTGTTTGTACCACTTGCAGGCGAACGTACAGCGGCAGATACTCTACCTCCAGAATGACACTAATGCTTTCAAATGTAAAACCACAGAGATCATATTAAGGTGACAAAAAGAAAAGTCTTGTGAAAAAAGGTAATTGTCTTCATCTCACTGGGAAACTACTGACCTTGACTAGAATTGACTTACAGTGGTAGAAATATTCCTAAATTTTGGAAGCAAGACCAACATTACTGCAACATCTGTTTTTCACCTCATTATAACAGCAAAATGATGTGTAAGTACACTGAAATGAGGAAGTTCCACTTCAAAAAAATACTGAATTTGTTTCCCAGACTTGAGTAAACCCTCAACTGTATACTTGTCCTGACACACTCTCAAAGCTCACAGTGACCTGTAAAAACAAGTTTGATCTGCCGTGAAGAACATCATCTCCTCCAGGAAATATAGTTCTGAGCTACCATTTTAACAGCCAAGACAGACATAGATATTCCATTGCCATGAGCACTTACCTTCATTGCATCAAGTGCCAGTTTTAGATTTGCCTTCTCCATGGGATCAGTAGTGTGCTTTACCAGCTCCTGTGGACAGAGCAGTTAAAACTTTTCACCCACTGTCAGCTTATAAATTAAAGTTGTCACTGCTCCTTCCCACCCCACCCCCCCGCCCGAGAAAAAAAAGAGAAAAAAAAAAAAAAAAAAAAGGCAAGCCAAAACACAACCCAAGAATTCAAATTTTCATCCCTATAGTAAGTAGCCTATAACTGAGTGGGGACTACTGCAAACAGGTAATTGGCAAGTGTTTAAGAATGATTGCTGTGTAGCCTAAACACTGACTTCAGCTGATAAGGAACCATCATTAGAAGCTAATTTGGTCTGTCTACCACTTGAGACTTGCCAAATCAGATCATCACTGTATGTGCGTGCTGAAAGCACAGGTAAACACACTTGAGTTCATGTGCACATTACTATACGGTATATCGTCCCACTCCAAAGCATGCACTCGTCTGCAGAGAGGGACGTATGCTGGCAATAAAATCTCAGCTAAACCGTGCACTGCTTAAAAGAAGTCGCTGTCTCATCACACCCAAGATAAAGCTGACTCAGAAGACAAATTTAAATCAAACGTAAATGTTTAAAGAATTTTTTTACCCACTTCCCACATGGAAAATAAAAGGCTTTTTTAGTTTTTATGAAGTGAAAAAGTAACCTCTCGGGGAAACAGGTTATTTCTTCTTTATAATTTGAGAAGAGAATTACACATTTCAGCTAACATAATAACTTGCTAAAATCATAGGAAATGAAGGAGTAAGTATTTATACTTCACATTACAACTCTAATAATTTACTGGATATTTTTTTCAAAATCTATAAAATCACACACACACACACAAAATGTTAGGGGTTGGAAGGGACCTCGAAAGTTTCTTGTAAAATGAATACTATAGTGTCACAGTGTAGTGACGTATATAACCTTTTCTTAATATACAGTTTGATTACAGAATCATGACTCAGGTCTCATAAGTTTTTTTAAAAAGCAGTTGTACCATTCATTTTGTTTTTTCCAATTTTCCGATAATCAAAATATTGATAACTCATAGAAATATTTCAGAAAATTTAATATTACAGAATGTATGTTGCTCTGTAGAGTCAAAATTATGCTTCACATACAAGTAGTAGATCTTTTTAAAATGACATTTTACAAGCATCAGCAGGGTTGACAGTCTAATATAGTAATGTATTTCTTTGCAGCTGAACTAATGAGTCTCCTGGCACAGCTATCAAATTAAATTTATAAGACTCTCCACCCTTATTACAGGGCTAACTGCAAAAGCTAATGCTTTGTGGGTTATAACAAGAAGCATTTCAAAATAAATATGGCTTTATTGTAATTTATGACAGCAAAGAAGCATCTTAAAAGTATGCTGTAAGCATAGTTCAGCTTCCTCTTTTTCGGGGGGGGGGGGGGGGTAACTGTTCACATTTGAAAGTACTGATTATAGTTTGGTACTACTAACCATTTTAAACATACCAAGAAAGAAAGGTTCAGATACTGAGGAAACAATTGTGGTTTATTTTTTTTCCCCTGGATATGCTTCTGTTCGGAGGAATGATCTCTGTATGAAAACCTGCACTTGACTGGATTTTATTTCGTAACAAATCAGCCTCAAATCTATGGAAATGTCAGTCACCTCCCTTTTGTAAAGGCTTTTAGCTCTCATTCTTACAATCCACTGATGATAAACAACCACAGTTTTGCTCTCAGCCCCCTTAAATTTCAAAAATAAAATACCTGGAGCAGTAGGTGATATTTTAGTACTCTCTGCATTGGAACCACTAAAAGATCCCGCAATGTAAATTTCCCGTTATTTGCCCTCTTGGAACATTCCTAGTTCAAAGCAGAAGAAAGAATAGGACAAGATAGTTAGAAAACAAAAATATTCAAGTGATATACATTAAAATTCAGTGATACATGGGCCAAGCAACTATATTAATCTTAAGATAAAGCATATCAACAATATGAAGGAAAACTGTTCATATGGCAATAATAGCTAAGCAAAACCAGACTGGGTCTAGACATTTGCTCTTGGTATTTCAACAGCATGAGAAATAGAATAAACATCACAAAGACAACAGAAATTGAACTAAATAAAAAAAAAGACATTGCCTATAAGCACAGCGAAGGCAGCAAATATTACACCTATCTTCAGAAAAGCAAGAGATAATCTTGGAAACTACAGGCCAGTCAGTCTCACTTCAGCCCCTGCAAAAATTATGGAGCAAGTCCTCTTGGAAGCAATTTCTGGGCTCATGAAGAATGTGACTTGGAATATCCAGCATGGATTTACCACAAGTAAATCAATGCTTGACATATTTGACTGCTTTCCACAATGAAATGGCTAGATCTGTGAACAGGCGGGGGAGGTCCTCCTTGGCTTGTCCAAGGCTTTCAACATCATCTCCCACAGCATCCCAATATCCAGGTTGGAATGTTATGCTCAAGATGAATGAGCTACTAGGTGTATTATAAAACTGGCTAGATCACAAGGCTCAAAAAGAGCAGTCACTAATGTTTCCTACACTACCTGAGGGACAGTTTCAAGCAGAGCTCCTCAGGGGTCTGTCCAGGGGCCCTCTCTCATTTAAAATCTTTAGCAATTATCTGCAGGAAAAGACCGAGGACACCCACAACAAATCTGCAGGCAACACCAGATTGGAGGTGCAGGTGAGACTCTTCAGGGCACATCCAACAGGAATTCACATGAAGGCAACAAGGTGAAGGCAAGGTCATCCACCTATGGTATGCACTAACCAGGGACACGCTAAGCCTGAGGGCTGACCAGCTAGGGAAAAGCTCTGCTGGAAAGGACCCAGGGGCCATGGCAGACAGGAAGACCTCTGAGGCTGGGCGACCCAGGGCTTGTTCATCCTACAGGTCTCTCCCAACCTGAGTGATTCTGCAATTCTGTGCTCTCAGCTGAGACAAACAGAAGGATATCACTGATGATCACTTCCAGAAAAAAAAAAAAAAACTAACCCTACTGATGTTGGTGGCAAAACTACATTCACTTCCATGTAACACAACAGTTCACATATTCGATCAAAGGCTCCAAAAAAATGAAGAGGAAGAGAAATGCATTCATGTATCAGTCCTGCTAGCTTTTCGTCATGAAGATTTTGACTTGGATGAAAGCAGGGTGTATTGATAGAAACACGCGGGGGTTTTTACATATTATATATATATATATATATACACACACATTAAAAAATACTGATACCTCTAACTTCAATTTAACATCTTCTTTTGTCTTAGAGATGTTGTCTAAGCACGATATCGCTATCTCCACTTGACTGCAGTACTGTCCATAAATAACCAATCTAAATGAAAGCAAGAGATAAAGAATAAAAGAAACACTTCCTTATTTAAGAACAATCCTTGATCATTTTTCACAAATACATTGTTAATAATCCCCCTTTCAAAAGGAGCAGTGCCTAAATAATCAAGGATAGGATTTAGCCACAGACTTCAACGAGCAACATGAATACATGGAAGAATATTTAGGAGAACACAATTTTGATCAACCTTCAAAATGCTGTAAAATCTTTGCAATTTCCTTTAATATTCATATGTATGTGTTCTGATAAACACAGGAGTCATTTAAAAGCTGTGTAACTGCTGTTTAACAGAACAATGGTTTGTAGTATTTACAACACTGTAGATTTCCAAGGTTATAATGAATGAATTCTGTAACACAGGCTTAACATGACTAATTACAGCTATCCTTTAAAAAACTTGTGGATTACCCAAACTGATCCATCTCCAACAGTTTCTACCAGGTTATATGAGCTCTCAGATCAAAATAATAGTGTATGAAAACCCAAGAAAATTTCAATAGTTCTCAAAGGCAGCAATGCTTCTTGCAGGAGCCTGGTTTTATGACAGGAGCTTCATGCCCCTGTTTGGAGTGTTTCTTTCTGCTAGTCTCACTGCAAAGAGTGCTGCTTCCTTTCACCTTTTCATAAACTTCTTGAGGTTATTCCTTCTGTATGCTTCAAAACCCTTTTCTGGGTGTTTCTATGGGCTTTCCATTGAGGTCTCCTATATTTCTTTTTCTCTCAGTTAATCTTTACCGTTCCTTTTTTCTTTAAATTCTTTTTTTACAATTAAAGTGATAAAACTGATCTAAACCTTGCCATTTCTGATTACTTTTAATCATGAGGTGGTAAAGATACCAAGTCTACCTCCATCTGCTTCCTTTTTGTATAATACAAACTTGAGGTTTCCTCTCAGTGTCCTTTGTTCCCCCTTTAGCACACATTTCAGAACTACTTTTAAAAGATAAGCGTTTTCCAGAATAACTTCTTGTCCCCTAATTCTGTCCTACAGCAGCAGAAAGTCTAACAGCCTGGGAAATAACTATGTCCTGCTCCAACATAAAAGCTAAGACAGAGGGTCTCTGAAGGCAAGACTGTTTATGGGCAGCCTGGGACACCCTCCTCCCTCAGAAAACAACTCTTCTGTCCAACATTTTCCGGATGCTGCTGTCCAGTTTCTCACAGGCCTGTTATTACTGCAGCAATCCTCATTTCCCATCACCCTCAAGCAAATCCAATTAGCTCCCACAGGTCTTTCCCACTCCAATTCCAGAAGGAACTAATTTTTAACCACAACCCAAGGGTTACTTCAAGGTAGGTCAGCACTGTAGCCCACAGTACAAGTGTTTTTCAGCCAAGTACCACAGGCATATAACTTCATCTATACAGTCGAACAGCTGTTTAATGCTGGCAGAAAAAACAATCTGAAAAGGTGGGTAAAACAATTGGCAATTAGCCTACAGGGCATGGCATGTTGCCACAGCTATCCTGTTACCAGCCTGGCTGCTTTTCACAATTTGAAGGTAGAGCATATTTGCTTTACTGTCACACCTTTGACTGCAAGGCAGGGTAAGACCCTAGTCTCTTCTCTTTTGCACCTTCTTTCTCTTCTTTGAACTTATGACCTCTTCTGTTTTCTTTAACCTGGAATAGCCTCAATACACATCCTTGCCTTATTTTGCCCCTTCTTCCCCTTTTAGCTGCTAAACAATACAGGTACATGCTATAAAAATCCTGGGATTATTTGCATTAAAGAAGTAAGCAATTTAAGTTTTGTTTAATACATAGATATGAACTGTCTATGTAACAATAATGCCAAGGCTAGCCACAAAAAGAGGGAGAGCTCATATACCAATAGGTTACATTGTGACTTCCATGCTCAAAAACACCAAAACACGAGCTTAATGAAGTATACTGACATCAAATTCAATCCTGTTTCAGAAATATTCATCAAACAAAAATACAGTAAAATACTTTACCGAATTGAGCATTGATTATCATAATTAGTAAGACTACATAAATCTTACCTTTCTTTGTAGTTAATAAAAATTTGATACAGGTTCTGATCATTTTTGTTAACAATGGAATCATTGATGTCCTGTGTTAGACTCCTGTGAATTTTCACCAAATCCTTAAAAAGAGTAATAAGATGGGGGAAAGGTTTTTAAAAACAGAACTTAAAGCTTTGAATATAAAAATCTTTCATTAGATCTATTAATTTCAATAAATTTGGAAACAGAGCATTTGAGAGTAGAACCTAATTTCAAGGTTTGCCACATCTTCCATGCATTGCAACAAGAAAAACTGAACTCCAAGAACTACCTATTAGAGACTAATTTATCCTAGCCTGGAATGTGCACTGTTAATTCATCTTCATTTTATAATGATAATTTTAAAATTAAGCAAGTCAAGTAAATGCTTTAGTGACAAGATAAAGTAATGATTCATGTCCCTGAGCTGTGAAAAATTAGTTTTGTACATTACATTGGTCAATTAGTGATGTTCTAGTGCTAAGTTAACTGCAATCATAATGAGTTTCCCAATACAGCAGGCAACTAATGGCTGAAAGGCAAGAATACTGCAGAAAGATTTGCTCCCTAAGTATAGTAGCAACTCACCTTACTTGTTCACTATTATGCAAAAATCTGTAAGCAACTATAGGAGATTACATCAGCCTTAATACTGTACAGTTACTGTCAGAGAATTCACAAAAAATTAAGTCAAAACAGGTTAAAAAGTTTTGAAATCAGAATAACTGAGTGCAAGCAGTGTACAAACACTGCAATGAAAGGGAGAGGACTGTTTAAAAAAAAAGCCATTGAAGACTGTTTAATGTAGTAGATAATATACTACAAAAATAATACACAAGATTGAGTTGTGAACTAAGTGAAAACATTTTGCTTCACACTGATGAAAACTAAGAGTACACACAAGGTCAATCACATCACAGGCGAGGGAATAAAAACTTAAACCAGACCAAATTCAGTTGCTAGCAACTGTATGTATGGCCATATCCTCAGCTGCAGCAGACAAAGACGTCATTACAGAAATGCCTCCTGATTAATATATTACAGGAGCACATGTTCTCAGGAGTGGAAAGGGACTCAACTAAGCAACACCCCTGAAAAACAGCTTAATGTTAAGGGGACAAAATGTCTTTTTGAGCTTCTACCTCCAATTCAAACTCAAGTTTTAAATTAAACTGATGTCAACATCATTAGAAGTTAATGAAAGTTGCAACACTTCACTATCTGTTACATGTACTTCCATCTCTTTCCTTCTGTAGGTCCATATATATGTCTCAATTCAAATGCATGCATAGGTGTATATATGTGGTGGGTTGACCCTGGCTAGATGCCAGGTGCCCACCAAAGCCACTCTATCACTCCCCCTCTTCAGCTGAACAGGGGAGAGCAATGTAACAGGCTCATGGGTCAAAATAAGGACAGGGAGATCTAGTCCTTCCCATGGGCTGCAGTTCTTCACAAACTGCCCCAGCGCGGGTCTCCTTCATGGGGTGCAGTCCTTCAGGAACAGACTGCTCCACCGTGGATCCCCCCCAGAGGCAAAAGTCCTGCCAGCAAACCTGCTTGAGCATGGGCTTCTCTCTCTCCACGGGTCCACAGGTCCTGCCAGGAGCCTGCTCCAGTGCAGGCTTCCCACAGGGTCACAGCCTCCTTCGGGCATCCACCTACTCCAGCATGGGGTCCTCCACGGGGTGCAGGCAGATATCTGCTCCACCGCCCATGGGCTGCAGGGGGACAGCCTGCCTCACCGTGGTCTTCACCGCAGGGGAATCTCTGCTCCTGTTCCTGGAGCACCTCCTGCCCCCTCTTCACTGACCTTGGTGTCTGCATAGCTGTTTCTCTCACATATTATCACTCCTGTCTCTCACTGCAATTACTGCTGAGCAATAACTTCTCCCTTTCTTAGACACGTTATCACAGAGGTGCTACCACCATCGTTGATGGGCTCGGCCTTGGCCAGCGGCGGGTCCAATTTAAGCTGTCAGGCATTGGCTCTATGGGACATAGGGGAAACTTCTAGCAGCTTCTCACAGAAGCCACCCATGTAGCCCCCCCAGCTACCAAAACCTTGCCACACAAACATACAAATGCATCTATGTACAGATGTACATACAAATGCATATATATGCACATATATATACATAGACATATACATAACAGATACACACACAAATATAGAGCCATACATACATCTATAGGACAGAACTTTGAAATCTGAGCCCTATTGAAAGGCACTCTCTTTAGATGGTGAGTAGTTTGGAGTGGTTGGTTGGTTGTCTGTTTCTTAAAAATAAAATCTATTTTGATATCAGCAGATGATTTTGTCCAGCAAGCATCTTTCAGAGTTTATATAAGGAGCATAGCATCACCCTAAAGCACTGATCTTTTACCACAACCTTTAACAGAGGCAAATCCATTGAAGAACACCGCACTTGCTTTCCACGTTGCAGTTTGCTGTAGAGCTCTGTGCAACAGCTATTTTTAGTTTAAAACAAGCTTCCACTGCCCTCCAGCCTTCCTGCTGAGGAACTGCCACGAAGACAAGGTCTGAGCAGACAAAGCATTTGCACACATTTTTGGCTTAGGCAAACCCTATATTTCTTTTGAGGTTTTTGGATGCAAATGAAACATTTCTGGAGTCAGAAATAAGCATCATCTTGTAACAGCAGAATACTGAATGCCGATAATGAAAAGCAAAACAACCTAAATATAACAGTTTACTATGTGTCTTCCTAGTTTCAAATAAACAGGTTTTGTTCTTTTTACTACTCTTATCTGATCCTCTTCCATTTCTTTAACGAGTAGCAAGTAGGCTGACCTCTCAGTTTGTGCTTACAGCACGTAAGCCCTTTTTATACCTCTGTGCAGTGTTTCATGTTGGCTTGCTTTAGGCCTTTCAATGCACATAAGTCAACGTGCCTGGGCACACGGAGCCTTCAGAAAGAGATCTACAGTAACTTCAGCAGAGCACATCAGGGCCTTATTTGTAATGAATAAGAAACATTAATGTAGGACAGGATATAAATCTGTTAACAAAAGCAAAGTAATGTCTACGGGCAGCTGACATAGCTCAAGACGACAAGTAGGTTATTGAAATCTGTGGCGGTATTTTGGACTAATATTTAAAGAGAAGGAAATTACAGCAATTGAGATTCAGGGTGAAAACTTTAATAGCAGGACAAATACGGCAAGGTGTCATGTATCATCATCATCAGTGTAATAACTGTCATAATTTAGCTTCTGTCAGGATGGTGCTGGGACAGCAATGTTTTACTTTACAGACTAGGTTCCCGCAGAATAAAAAAATCCCCACCACCACCTCCTACAGCCCTGAGAGCCTGTGGGACATGCCAGAGTTGGCCAAAACAGATGTCATCTTTTATAGGCAATGAAGGTCTGATGTGGCCCATGGGCCACACTCTGGGGACCCTTTCTTTACAGTGTGCCTCATAAAGAGTATTCCTTTCATTTGTCTGTGTCGAGAGAAGCTTCAGACCATGTCTGATGTCTTCCTTTAAAGTCAGATAAAGAAACTGCTGAATACGTACATCAACTAAGAATACATATAACTTACAATACTACTATGATTAGGCCAAAAATAAATGGAACAAAGTAATAATCACAGAAACCTTTACGATTTCAGTCAAATAAAGAGGTCTTCTAGATACTTCACAGAGGATTTCCTTATCCTTTCCAGCACCAGATTCTGAATCCAAAATTCTGAGTTATTGTAACTTTAAAATACCTTCAATGATGACAGAGCCAGTGTAGATACAAGGATTTGCAGAGTAGCTCTAGAAATCCTCATGAAACCACCACTCAGCATATAGTGGTAGGCAACCTAACAGTCACAACTTTGCATCACCATTAAAATACCAGCATATATTAGAAGACAATCCATCTTCTACAAATTGTTAGCTTCCAAGGCAAAGATACTCCAGTTCATAACCATTCACTATCTGACACAACAATACTGCTTCTCTTATCCTATTCTATTCCCTCAAGCACAAAATGAATGAAATAGTGTGCACATCCTTTTTTATCCACTACCCTAATATCTACTTAAATGCATTGTGCACCGTATTTCAAATAATCATCTTGTGCAGTAACATACAACACAAATATATCATAACCAGCTATGAAGCTTGTATCTGTTCATTAAATACGCAATTACTTACAGGAATGTTGATGAAAACAGTATCAAACTCTGATGCTGACAGAAACCTTTTCAATGGCACCATGAAAAACTGCAAGAAAAAAATATGTATATATACACACGGACTATGTCATTGTATTTTCTAGACGGTTATAAAAACACATAAGTTACAATTCTGTAAGTATCTTACTTTCTCTATCGATTCCAGAGTTTCAGTGTATTTCTCTTCAGTTTGCTTTATTTCAGCAAGACAACAGCTTCTTATGTCATTTTCAGTATATTTCTGCAATTACAAGGGAGTCAAGTTTAAAGTCATTAACAGGCACCTAATAGATAACAAATGTATTTATTTGTTTAGAATTAAGCAATTAGGATAACTGCTTCCTGAAATTTTCTGAGCGCTGCAGCCCCCAAAGAGGATAGCGATAACCAAGAACATTTTAATGTTCCATTAGCTGATGACTGAGAGTTTTACTAAAATTCAGCATCAAAGGAATATTATGAAAAGTTAATGTTTAGTCATAAAAAGCTGAACTCTCTGCATGTACTTCAGAAGCTGAAATACAAGGTCACAATTAATTTACATCTAGACTGAGAAACCTTATTTAAAATACTCAGCAGTTAATAATTCTATTAAACTTAATGGGGCTAAATCGTGTAAGTAACTTTGCATTGCCATAAATATTGGATTCAGTCTAATCCCTGCATTTATTTACAGTTCTTCCCCTTTCAGTTCTCAAGGGGAGCTTTCTCTTCAGACACAAAATGAGTATGTCCTCAAATCAGGAAGTGCAGTGACCTCTAAGTTCAGTTCTTGCATACGTATGCATGTGTCTTCAATGAGACCCTGGGATTTTTCCATGTAAATCACTAGACTCATAGGAAATTGAAGTAATAATCAGCACAGGACTCTATAAAAATAGTTTACAAACACTCTTACTGAAGGTGAGATTTTCAGCATTACAGCTTCAATAACTTGCAAATCTGATTTCACATTAAAAAAAACCTGGAAGAAGGTATGGAAGCATTCGTTTCAAACGACTTAAAGCATCTGGAGACATACAGGTGAGTTTGAAGACCTGACACGTTAACTGCGCTCTTACAGTTAAAAGCAATAATTGATCTGAAATGTTTTCTCCAAAAACAACAATAAGCAGTGGCTTAATAAGCCACAGTACTATCACATCTTTTCTGAAGCCTATTTATCTTTCCAAGGCACCTTCCAACATCTTTCCAAGGCACCTTCAGCATATCCCTGACTGTATCTTACTTTTTTTTACCCAATGTAGGGCATCCACATACTGCACGTAACAGAACTGATGACTAGATGTTATTAAAATACAGGGGGAGTCAGGACTAGAAATTTCCATTGAGAAAGACGTTTAGCTTTTGAACAAAAGTCTTTTCTCCTCCGGGACAGCAAAACTTCCAGACTGAAATTTTAACAATTAGCTCTTACCATGTCCAAGAGCCAGACTCCTTCCAGTCCCTCTCTCTGCTATCAGTCTACTTGACACACTGCTAAGCATACCACAGCAAAGAGCAAGCTGCACTTAAACTGTCCATAGCCACATACAGCTCCTATGATATTGCTTGGCCACCTGTGAAGGGTGGGAAATTTATTCCTACCACCTAAACTAGATGCCAAGCTGCAAATCACACGGGCACATAAAGCTTCATCACTGTTTGCCCTCCTGTTTGCTGTTTTGACCTATCTCCTTTACCCTTCTCTCTGTCTCCCTATGACTCTACAAGCAGCTCCTGCAACTAGAACATGTCTTCTCACTCTCATCTACCAGCTGCTGCATTATCTCAGAAATTACTCTTTAAAACCCAATTGGTGCAGCTATTAATCTTCCCACAACAAACATTAAAGTGCCATCCTTATCAGCTGCAGACAGAAGTAATCATTTTGCAAAAATACAGTCTGTTATTATCAGCAGAAATGTACTTTGTGAGCATCATCTGATGATCAGCCTCATCTCAAAATTTAGCACTTATTCCCAAATTCTTTGGCAAGGGGAAGTGGGGCACTGTCACAGTTAACAAATCTCAATAAAGTATTAGAATTTGATATTATTCAGGCATTTAGTTATTTTTCACCTTTAACTTTTGTGAGCTCAGGACTGTTCAAATTGCTTGCAGTATTTGCACACACACACAGAAGCTGTCGTACCCAACAGGAGTTTATAGCCATTTGCAAAACGTGGGGGTTTGTTGTTCACCAGTTCTCACATGAGCAATGCAAACAAAATCCTGGGATTCCACTTAAAACCATTCACTTCAGTTTTGTGCTCACCTAACCCAAGCAGATCATTCATATAGGCACTTTTGACAGAAATTAACGTACCAATTTTCTATCTGTATCCAAAATTTCTAGAATTTTAGTGCAACAAACAAAAGGAGAGAGGATATAAGAAATAATGTGCAAATACCAGTACCAGTAAGAAAAATAGCCTTTGAAGTTCAACTAATGCTAGAGAAAATTTAGCAGTTTACTTTGCAAGATAATGACAACAGATCAAGGATGAGGGAGATGTAAAGCATTTTGGTTGTTACTGGAGTCTCTGAAAAGTACTGAGTTCTAAAAGTCTACTCGAAGATTGTCCTGTGCTAGTGTTTTCATATGTAAGGAATTCTCACGTAGGATTCAAATGAAAAAACTGCGCAAAATCATCATATCAGCATGCAGTGTACTTGTAAGAGGAAATTATCACAAACCAGAAATAATTACTACATTCAAGAAAGCTGTCACAGCAAAATGATTGTAATGTCTCCATTCATTACATGTTGTGGAAAGCTATTTTGTTGTACCATGTTTTCAATGTTCATTTATTTTCTATAAGAAACAAATACAGGTCTGTTCAATCTGAAGTTATCTAGGCTGAGCTGCAACTAAAATTAGAACGTGAGAGTTCTGATTGCTATATTAATCATTTGCTAGAAACACGGATATGCGAGTGACATTTGCAACAGGAAAGAAAGAATCAGAGAAAGTTTACACAATACCAACTGCCAGAGATTACCAACTGTTACAGTTGAAGAAAAAAGAAAGCCACCCACGCTCATTATGTGAAACCCAAAACTTAACGTATTTTGAGTTTCAGTATAAAATAAAAACCCAAAACAAGATCATAGTAAAGATTTCCTACGACTCACTTTTCTAAAATATCCTGCCTGCAAGTGAATGTGACTTCATTAGATAGAAACCAGTGTTTTTTCAATTCAATTTTTTATTTAGCTTTCATTGAATAACCTAAACTTTAGAAGATAAAGTTAAGCAAAATGTGAAAAACTAACATAACTTTCTGCTTATCTTACCCTTGATTTACATGTATTACCTGCAGGATTTCATATTAATAGAAAAACAGGCTTGGAAACAGTATTGTTATACTCAAAACAACAGAAATTAAAACAAGGCAGTAATCTCACAGACAACATAGTGGAAACTTTGGGGAATCACCATAAAAGCAGAGAACACAAATCACATTAGCTACCTCCTGCACTTGCATTGAAAAGACACACAAGGTTTTAAAAAAAAAAAAAAAAAAAAAAAAAAAATCACAAAAACCTATCACACAACAAAAATTAAGATCCAAAAATTAAGATCTTTATAATTTCTCACTTCTTCATGTAAATGTTAGTAAAAGCAATATGGAAAAGGAGAGGCAAGTTTCCAACTTAAGACAACAGGAAGCATAACATACCTTCATGTCAATATAGAGGAAGAAAACAACTGCCCTAAAAAACACACCCTGTTCATGGCCACACACTAACACTTTCCAGATCGGAAAGCACATCTCTGAGGAAGGGGAGACAAGTACATTAGAGTTTCTCCCAATTAGCAAGCAAATTTTATTGCCTAACTTTTTTCAAGATTTTTTTCAAGACAATTTTGAAAATTGACCACGGTACCTTTATATGATAAAGTAAATAAGCTACTTCTGCCATTCTCAGTAAGACCAACTTAATGGTCAACAAAAACTACATGGTTGAATAAGCAGAATAATTTCACAAATACTAACTTTCAAAAATATAACTGTTATTGTTCGAAAATAGCTAGGAAATTGAAAACGTACAGGTTGCTGTGCTGCTTCATCTTTCATTAGGTCTTCATAAACCTCCCCACCTTCATCTTCTCCATAGACACAATCATACAACTCCTCATCTTCATCAACACCAGTTTCACTGAAAGGAAAAGACAATTAAAAGAAAAAAGCTGTGCAGCACAGGCAAATTACCATCAGCTCTGCAAGGGACCATTCCTCACAGGAAAAGATTTCTACAGTAAACAAGCAGATTAATTAATAGAACTATCTAATGAAAGGAACTCATTAAAGCAAATTAAGTCCATGAACTTTCTTTCCTCAATACATTTAAAATACAATTGTATGAAATCAAGACAGCACTGAAGACTGCATGAACCTAGAACCACACGGGAGCTAAACCAGGCACCAACAGCATCTTGTCAGGACAGTTTTGTTACGAGGTACTGTCCCACGGCTCTCTTCTCTTTGTCCTTTTTCCCACCACATACAGAGAAGAGGAGTTGTCTCTCCTTACTGCCCTCCATCCCACGGCACTGGGCCACGAGACACTGATACAGGTCTCCTTCCTGCCTAAAGAAAGGATTATCTAGGGTAAAACAGAGACTATGCACAAGAGGTGTCCTCCTACTACCCAGACTACAGAAATACCTCAGCATAAAGTCAACTATCAACTCTACCCTCAGCTAATTCAGCTTCATTAGAGTCAGACCTGCTGGAGTTTTGCTTAGTTTGCACTAAGACAGCATCGAGGCTGTAGTATCTCTTTCACTCACATTTCTTACAATCAGTCTATAACAGAACTCTAAAAGATATTGAAAGCAGTCCAGTCATAATAATACAGAAACTTGATCAGATGCATTGAAAATTTTGTTTACTCTCGGAAGACAACACTGAAATCCTTCAGAGTAAAAAGCAAATTGAGGATTGGTCCACCAGAACTAGGAAGGACAACCATTTCTGTGAGTGGGTCCGCAGTACTCAAGAACAGGACTGGCAGAGACTAACAATTTCAAAGAAATCAAAACGAATGAGAATTGCTACCAACACAACTGCCACATGGACTACCTGGAAATGCCAGACAAAATCACTACATCTATAGGTCAGGACTATATACAGAAACTAAGTGATTTTTTTATTTCTCATTACGTATGGGGTTTTTTTGTTTGTCTGGTTTGGGTTTGGTTTTTTGTGGGTTTTTTTGTTGTTTTTTGTTTTTTGGTTTTTTTTCAAATTGCAGACATCGGAAGGATAAAGTAAGCAAGTGCTAGAAGTTTCAATAGACAGAATGATTTAAAAAAATATATATTTGGAGGATTCAACAGAAGACAGAAATTGCTAACATCCCTTCCTTTTCCAACAGATACCATGCCTCAGGAGAGCTCAGATGCTCCAGGTTAGTCTAACATTTCAGCTTGCACCAGTGATGACGGTGTGCTAGCATTTCATATTAAACACTAGCAGCCGTGTCAGGTGCAGCACAGATACACTCCATTTTACCATCTATGCTCCAGGGAACAAAAGCTGGCAAAAAGGCAGAGTAAGGATAGAAACATTTAACTACTACAGCTCTTTCTGACAGAAAGCCTTAAATTCATTCTAAATTGTTTAGGCACCATTTAAACTCAGGGACAATTAAATTAATTTTAGTCAAATACCGTTACTAATTAAGAGACACAAAAAAACGTGGGCCATCTGCATCATTCACTGGCACATTTGTTACTTATGAAGAGAGTACTTCTTGAACTGCTTCCTCCACAATTGAGACAGCATGTAACTATCAAATTTCAGTGAATAATACTTGTAATTTGATGCAAAAGAGCAGCTATGAATCTCCATTTCTTTGCTATGGTTAACTTTTTTTCCTAATGAAAGACTGTCTCTCAGTACTTTGCATACCTATTTAAGAACCAACAGAAATATCGTTTTCAAACAGTGTTAATGCCACCACATCTAAGAGATGAGGACATCACCTCTAGCCCACTTGGGTCTCTGACAAGTTTGCAACTCCTACCTTTTGCATATTCAGCTACACAGAGTGAAAAGCAGCTATCTACGAGCCAGCCAGTCAGCTGCAGGAGACAAGGATGAGCTTTGAAAGGAAGGTGGTAAATTTAGCGATGCCAGCCATGGTGGGGTTTCCCTTCTTTACAGTCAGTAAAGAAACAAATCCACAGCGTGAACAGCAGCCACTTGACCACATCGCCGACAGCGACATACAGCGTGGTCAGAGCCAAGATAAAGCCAGATGAGCACCAGCGAACTCAGAGCTTTGGGACAGTGAGCTCTGATCCCAGTTCTTGTCCAACATGATTCCTAATGGATCTTGACAGATCCTAGCCACAGGATACCAGACTCATTCTTCCTGATAATTTGTTATGCCCAGATGTATGTATCTCACCAGCCTGCAAAATAAAGCTGCAGCCTACCATTCAATAGTACACAGCACGTTCATGCCTGTCTTACTTGTACCTCAAAGCCAATGTGAAAATTTGCAATAATTAATAAACCTGCAAACACTTACCCAGAGAGGTAAATGCACACGTACAAAAATTTCACTGACTTTAGGGAAACAATCCACTTGAATTATGATCCAAACATGCATCATCTTTGCAAGTTCAAGACAATTTCCTTGGGTCCCTTACAACTGATATTGTAATTCTATGCAAGCGTTCTCACAGTACAGACAGATAATTTAAAAACACATTCATGATCTGCTTTGCTACCAGCACCCTCTATGAAACATACTTCCTTACATAATTAATGTATTACAATTATTCAGATGAGCTTTCATAATTAATTCTTCCTGGTCAGCATAATGGCTAACAAAATCTTTTTAAATCAAATAAATATCCCATTCTCACTAAAACTATGTGTTCTATAACATCATATAAATAATAGCATGGAAGTGAAAGCCAAAATCTTTAATTTAATTACAGATTTACAACATACTCTATCAAATCAGGAAGACCTTTGTAGACATCTTCATCATCAACACTTTCTTCTGTAGGGAAGGGCCTATAGAAAGAAAAATAGCATGAATTAGACACAGCACTAGTCTAGTCACACGGTGGGTTTTTGTTTGGTTTCTAAAGTTTTCACACAGATTACTGTATGTTAATGTATTTGTATGTTGCCCTTTTTCTCTGATGAACAGTACATGTGTATTTAGACTTCTATACATGAATCAGTACTTAATATACTAAAAAACCCTACTGAATAGGGTTGTTACAAATCACCACTAATGCACACCATTGTCAGTTTTTCAACTGAGAATATTAACTACTCTTTTTAGCACACGACATGGATTACAGGACTGGCTAGAGAATTTTGTCTACGTTTTAAAAACATCATCCATCCATATATGCTAAGACTGCTGAATCAAACCAGTCAAAGATGGAGAACATCAAAGCATGAGGTCTTTCACCTTCTCTCACAGCCCACAACTGTAGTTTATAGAATAGAATCACAGAATAGTTCGAGTTGGAAGGAACATTTCAAGTCCATCTAATCCAACCCCCCTGCAGTGAGCAGGGACATCTTTAGCTGGATCAGGTTGCTCAGAGCCCCGTCCAACCTGACCTTGAAAGTTTTCAGGGATGGGGCATCTACCACCTCTCTGGGCAGCCTGTGCCAGTGTTTCACCACCCTCATCGTAAAAGACTTTCTTCCTTATATCCAGTCTAAATCTACCCTCTTTTAGTTTAAAACCATTACTCCTTGTCCTATCACAACAGGCCCTGCTAAAATGATTGCCCCCCTCTTTCCCATAGGCCCCCTTCAAGTACTGGAAGGCCATTATAAGGTCTGCCCAGAGCCTTCTCTTCTCCAGGATGAACAACTCCATGTTATGACATTAGGTTTGGTTCAGGTTTTTTGGTTTCTTTTAAAAAATAAGAATCTCACACACTTGGCAGTTTTAGTGATTTTCAGAAGGGAAACAGGAGAGAAAACCCATTTGTCTTTACATAGATCAGCACTGCATCAGCCTGAATTACAACCTATGTGTCACAATTATCACACAAGTCCTGTAATACTAACTGCTCATTTGTTCAGCTCATGTTTCAACACAAGAAGTAAAGGTAGTTCAGGCACTTCAGTAAGCGTACCAGAGGAGGAAGATAGCCTTCAGAGCTCCTCAGAGGTCCAGAGCCTTGGTTAGCTGGGCAATCTGATTTACAATCAGAGAAGTTCTTACTGGAGGACACTGCCTATACTGCTTCCAACAACTTTCCCAGGGAGCATCATGCAAGAGGCATTATTCCCACCATTCATCAGAGCAATAACATACCTTATTCCTGTGCCCAATGCAATAGGAGTGCGAGAAAGTTTTGAAAGTGTTTCTATCACCTGGAGAAGAAGGAATTAGAAACCATGATTAGCTGTAGAACAGAAGCAATAAAACATTTTGTTCCCTATTGTTCAATTATCAGCAACACCATTTCACATTGAACAGTATAAACAGACACAGAATCTGGCTGTGCCAAACACCGAGTGCACTGAACTTCCAGAGGTTTCGCATGAGCTGGTCTTCACTGCTTTTGTACTGGGGATGTGATGGAAGCACAAAGACAGAAAAGGGAAATCTCTCATTTACAAGTTTTAGCACAAATAAAAGCCAGTTTAACTGGATTTAAAACCAGGTCATATATGTCACAAAGTAGACATTCAATTTGCAATTGCACCTCGATGCAATTGTAATGAAATTTCATCTTGGAGACTGCTCTGAAGATTTTTTTTTTATTGTTATTATTATTGTAGCTCCATAAAGAAAACCCGAAGTATTAATTTGAGCTTTTCCAAACACTGTCCATAAGAGGGAGCCAAATGCCAAACCAGCAGAAAGCCACCTTTTCAGGACAGCTTGCAAAGGAAAGGTAATCTCTTATTAGCCAAACAGTTAGAGAAGCTGCACGTTCGAGCCCATAAGCTTTGCTTATTTTTAGAAGATAGCAGCAGCCTGGAAGATCTCATTCTAAGTAAATACCTCTGGTAAGTGCTGGAGGCTATACAATAAGAGAGGGAGAACACTAGGGAGGGTAAAATGCATGTTCATACAGTCACATACATGGAGTTATTTTGCCGTCAGCTGTAATAATACAAGACCAACTTGTACTCTGCCTAGTATGTCCTTGCTGTCACAAATATTTTCTCTTATTTTAAACGCCATCAGATTGGCAAGTCTTATTTGCTAGAGAGAAAAAGTGCCAAAACAGCACCCTGTCTGAATTTGCATACTTCCAACGACAAGACTCCCCTGAACTTCCCAGAAGTTTCGGGTTGGGTCTTTACAACTTAAAATCCATATTAAGCTGAAGCAAAATCTCCAAATAAGGTTTTTATAGGTTGTATCAAAATTCAGTATAGCAATTCTATGTTCCATGGGCGTTTGGGAATAATCTCTACAAGTTAAAATTGTTTGGTTTTGAAGTCCTAATTACAAGACTAACCTGACCATAAAACACAAGAGTTAAAAGTACATCTCTCAACAGAAGGACAATGACATGTTTGAACAGGAGAATGACAAAGTAGAAACCACAGAGAATAATAACCAGCTACAGTGCTTAAACTGAAGTTACAAAGCCTCCAAAGTGAATCAGGTCTCATATGCAGATGAGCAAAGTTCGGAATGAACTAAATTATACTACTCCTGTGAAAGGAACATTCTGGGTTCACTTAAGCTGCTGTGAAAATTAATGTCACAGAAAATCTGGTTTTGCCTTACAGAAAACTCAAAGAATAATAAAAACAAATAAATACGCTGTGAATATAATCAAAGGTACGGGAACATTAATTCCCCTATAAATGGAAGAACTGTAATATAACCTAGAGAAAGTTTTAGAAATTGTGAATAAAAGTTGATCGAGTAACCATGAAGTTAATTAAAAACTATTTCACATTATTCAAAAGCTCAAAAAGAAAAAAAAAAATACTCCTTTAAAAAGTCTTGCTGTTGCAAGGGAATTCTGGTTTCTGTACCAGACAAGACCTGCCTCTGCACACCTGTGAGAATCCCAGTGCAGGACTGCAAGGACTGCTAAGCCGCATGAGACAAGACACTATGGGAAGTCAACCGAAAATTCAACAGCTGGAAAAATGATCTCCCTACAGATGGGTGAACATTGATTGGCAAAATCACAGAAAGAGAGGTTTAATGATTATCGAAACAGAGGAGGGAAAGTCTGGTGAACTAAATATCTCTTTCTTGTTTCAACGTGTAATTTCCCAGCACACAGAAAGTCTTTTGCAAACTATTCCACCCACGCAACCTCTTTTCCTTAGAGTGATTCTCACTTATCTGACATAATCAAACCCAGTAGAAGTATGGCTTACTCTTCACAGCTAATTATAGTCGCTTCGAAATAACACGAAAAAGATCTGTACAAAAAAATTGCGAATTTTAGGAAGATTCCCAGAATGTACTGCCAAATTACATTTTAGAGCTATCAATATGAACACAAACAAAAGCAAGACCTGTAAGTTAAGAGGAATAGAAGAACTTTTTCCAGAACTGATATGAAACACTTATTTAAGGGGTGAAGCGGAGGGGAACCCCACACACTGAGGAAGGCAGAAAACTGTTTATGAGAACATGCACACACAGAAAAGGAGAGAGGAAGGAACTGTAGGACTGGAGACAACAGAAGGCCACTAAAATTTCACTGCTGTTAGAATGGAGAAGGTCTGGCACTGCAGGAAGAGCAAACAGGCAGATTCCTATCAAAAACTGAACACTGGATAATCTGCTAAGAAGAAAATGGTAATCATGACAACAGCTGTCGGTATCACAGACACATTGTGTTCTCCAGAAGTACATGACGAAGCATGGCCACACCGGCATCACAAAAGGGAAGGTGTAATGGGCAGATTGCTATGCTTCTAACTCAAACCAAAATAATTCTGAACTTAAGACCATTAACCACCCCAGCATGTGTTTACAATTCAAATACATAACTGAAAACAGACAACTTCCACAAAATAAGAAGTAATGCTTGCGCATTGACCACTCCTATTAAAGCGCAGCTTGAAACAGTGCTCTGTCAAGAAACAGAACGTTTTTTGCTGAGGGGTCTTTTTCTTGCTGTTGTGGTTTCCTTAAAGAATTCTGAGAAAATGTCAGGAATATTTACACAAGTCATCATACATGAAACTACCACTTCTGGCCAACACGCTATTTCAATATCACACACGTGTAAAGATATTTGCTCCAACATGAAGTGAGGCAAAGATAGATTCTCCCTCCACATGACATGTCAGTTCTTTGCTTCCGAGCCACTGCAGGAACTTAAGAGTTCCTGAATTTCTAGGTCCATGTGGAAGATCTGTTATGTATGGTATGAGTCGTCAGAAAAAGAGTTTCAATACACATTCATCAAAACAATCAAACTAAACCTAGCAAAATGTCTTATTTTCAACAAACTGACGAAGACAGACTCCGGAGTTTTTCAGAACAGTGCTAGTTTGAAGCCCCATACAGTTGACACCAGGGAAGCTACATACATATATTGCAATTCTGAACTCCAAAATTTCAGTGTACCATACACAAAGTCCATAACATTCAATTTAATGCTTTTCATGTGCTTTTTTTGCCTTGCTGTCTTCTGTTCAGTGGAGCTTTAATCCATGTTACCTATTTAACCCTAAATGATTGTGCAGTTTTCTTCCACAGCAAGGACCCAGGCAGATGCTCCTGTACCTTTTGAGGCTAAACTGGATCTTAGTCTAAGTGCAAAAGTAGCATTCCTTGCTTGTACAAAATCCAGAACAACAGGCTTCCGTGGTTGGCTCTGGTCTGCAACAAACAAACATACAAACGGCTGCAGGGCCTTTGCATACACACTAGTACCAGGAACAGGCAGTGAAAATTAGATAGCGAGTAAAGATTCATATTTATATTCTGGCTAGCTACAACACATGAAAAAAAAAGAAACTCTTATTACTCCAAAACATCCTGCAATGACTACATCCCTTCACACTGGAAAACTCAGTAACTCTATGACTCTCCTGAGGCAAACCCGAAGCAGGGAGATGTTAGCCAGGGACTTTCAGGCATAAAAGGAAGCCCCACCCGCACCTGCCTCCACACAGCTCCTTTCGCACTGACTAATGTCACCAGACAGAGGTTAAGCAAGTCTTTTAGAAGTCACATCAAAGCCACACTTGCTTCAAGAAGATGTGAACATCCAAGTTTGTTTTTCCTTATATAGGCAGTTTATGCAAAATACGACATGAAATTCAAATCTACTGCCCTGCACGAGGAAGCACACCTCAGTCCGCGCCCTGGCGGTTGGCTCTGCGCCTCATTCACGTTTTGGGCACAGCTGGCAAGAGCAACTGTCTCGCACTACACGTTATACTTTTTACTTCATGAATTACTCTAACAGCACATTTTTTTTGGCTCGGTACTTATTATTGTTTCACTTGACTTACTGCTGTAGGGCAGACTCTCCAGTTCATGTAAGCACTTTCACATCCCTTGCCGAAACGTTATTTTGTAATTTCCTGCAGCCATACTCTTCAGTAAATCACCTCAGACATTCCTATGCATACTTGCAGCAGCAGTACACTAGAGGGACTATTTTACTTCTTTCCACAGCAGTAGTGTGTCTGAGTTCAAAATGTGCCTTATTAAGTATTTTGGTGGGGGTCACTTTGTAATCTTCTTTCTTAAAAAAGAACTTACAAATCATGCAGTTCAAGAACAGACAAAGTACTTTTTAAAATTACTATTCCACTTTTAGAAGAAAGAGAAGTAAATCATTTTGCAACTCACTGTCTCCCCAAACAGGCAACATTTCCTTGCTATTGACAGCTGCTGTCAGGATTAAGCCTGTATTTATATTTCTGATGTTTACCTAAACTGAAAACATGAAGTCATCAACAAATGTTGATGGCAACAGTTCCATACTTTATGCAAATAAAACCTAGAAAGTCTCATTTCCGGGTTTATCTTCAAAGCAGTTGTTTCCATGTATGCACTTAAATCAGAATATGTTTTTCTAAAGCACAGTAGAAGAATTCACAACCATATTATACATCTAGTCTTTTTTCAAAATCTGGGCATCTAGCTTAGTATTTGAGCACTGCATTTTGTTGAAAACTTAGCTTTACTCCCTCCCTTGAAGTGAATTTATTTAGAAGATACGTAGAAACAGATTGACATAACAAATGCAGTTATTTGCCAATGAAAAATATTTCCAATACTAACCCACTTTTTGACATGGTACATTTTGATACATGCACATGGGTTTCTTCCCAAACAAGTCTTATTTTACTTTCTCAAATGGGGGGGGGGGGGGGGGGGAGATGGGATATAATCTTCAATTATAAAGAAAAATTTGTCCTTCAGAGAGTTGATAGCTTCTTGGCTATGGTCTGTCTCCATTACGGTCTCTGGGTTGGAAGAGTGATCTCAAGCACTGTTACATTCAAGAAAACTTTAGATCTCTAATTACATGTCTAATAAGCCCCCCCTTATCAACTGACTTTGAGATACTTCTTTTTGGTTGGCTGACTTTCAGTTATATAAAAATATAGCAGTGTAAGTAGTACACAAAAATAATACCTGTTTTACATGTATTTGTAACCACTCTCAAGCTAAGCTCTATGCATGAAGAGAGCCTTCTGGCTCCGTAAGACTGGTTTAGATACCACTATCTCAAAGGAAACCACAGAGATGCTATTCACTTTCTAAGAGAAGTGAGCATACCTGATTTTGTTATTCAGAAAGAAGGATGGTTTTCTGTCCATGCTTGAAAAATATCTTACCGCCCTTCACTTTTGCATGCAATATCAGTATCATTAGCCATTGTCATTTCAAGAATCAAATCCTTCAAAAGCTGTCCCGAGGACACTCAAGATTTCTGTTGGCAAAAAAGGCATTTTCTCATTTAATACAGGAGATGATACAGGAGAAATACTACACTCCACTCTTTGGGAGCTTCCAACTGGTTTCCAAGTAAAATTTCTCAGCATGGCAACCATGAATATAAAATGGTTACACATACTTTAGACTAATTCTCAAGGCCTCATTACATTTTCTATGGGTTTTTTCCTCACTTCACAACCTGAAATTTTGATTGAAAGAAGAGCATATTGGTTTTGATATGACAAAGGGTTTAATTTAGTAGGAGAAATTCACCCTAGAATCTTTTAGAGACTCAAGTGTATTGAAAGGTAGGGAGTCTTCAGGTATGCACATATTAGTTACCTGGATACATACACACACTGTCCAGAGCTCTGGGCAGATTATGAAAAATAAAAAGCTAATAAAAATAGAAATCAAATGTTCCTACAGAAAACAAAGCCATATACACACCAGAGTAAGGCTCTTACAAAGCCAATTCTAAGTGTTTCATATCTAAGATACTTCAAAGCCAGAACTGCTACTCATGCTCACATGCTGACTGAGTTTTCATTAAGTTGTTTTCACTCATACATCACATTGGAGAGAGAGGTGGAAAACAGAAAAGAGAAAATCGTTGGTTTGCATCTCTGTCGTTCAGAGATAAGATGAAATTACTACACGTAAATATATTCTCAAATTACTTCCATTAAGTGAGTTCGTTATTTGCTAAATTGCAGTTTACCAGGCCTCGGACAACCCTGGATCAATACTTCATTTGGCAAAGAAGAGGGGGAGTGGGGAAACATATCTTAATACTTTACTGTAATCCATCATTAACTTTCGAACCAAAAAGACCTCTAGGAACCGTTACATTTACATTTGCATTTAACTTGGCTGACAGATGCGAAAAAGGACATGCAGCCAGACAACTCCAGGGTGATTACACAGCTGCTGATCTAATGAGCATATTGTTCCAAGTAAAGGGTGTTCATAAGTTAAATTGCACATTTTCTCTCCATCTGCCTTGTTCTGGTATCGTGTTAGTACTCTGTGATGGTTCAGGTTAGTTTTAATCAAACCACAAGCCTCTAGGGAAGGAGAAAGGATGAGGGCTTTTCAAAAAAAGGCAGAATGAATGAAAACTCATTAAAAAGAAAAGGGGAAAAAAAAAAAAAAAAAAAAAAAAAAAAGGAAAGGAAGGAAAAAGATGGCCTAAAAGCAAGTCCTTCATTTCACATAATGGCACTTCTAACGGGCCCTTAAAAACAAACAGCAAATTTTAAATACCAGCTATGCAAATACACCTCTACTAAATACTGCTGTGGCATACACTGATGTGTCAAAGTCATACAGACACAAACGTGAAAGAATTCACAGCCTTGGCACCCACACCAACACTTCCTTAGGAACATGACAGCCTGCAGACCTCCAGCAGGTAGAAATGTAACAGCCTGGGTTTGATTACACAAAGCTTCACATATCGCTGAATGCTGATTTTCATGTCATTCAAATAGTGAAATCCAAGCTTTAGGTGTAGAGCACTGATAGCTGGCAAATCCAAAGCAAAGTCGTAAATTTACTTTCCACAGGGGTAATCACCAGCTGCTGGATGCTGCCTATCTCCTCACTGACATCACCTTCAGCTCCCCTGATTCTGGCATCTCTCGTCGTCCAGGTCCATTCTTCCATTTCCACTGAACGACACCCTCAGGAAATACACCTGAGGACTACTCCATCCTTCTTTCCCATCAAGGCTTAGCACTGGCAGCGTAGCAGTGAGGAAAGTAGCCCAACGTCCCAGAGAACCGTGGCAGAGAAAATCACAACCCCGAGCCAAGTGTTTTTGTGACTGACAGGAGCCTGCCAGCAACTCTGAAAAACAGTTTCAAACCAGGTGCCAAATGCTTTCATGCAGAGGCATCAAGGGTAAGGCGACTGCTGTAAAGCTGGGTTTGGCAGTCATGCACATTTCCTCTGAACACAGAGCCCCAGCTGCGAGAGGAGACCTCAGAGGTGCTGCTGTGCTGCTCAGGGGAAGCCTGCCTGGCTCCAGGCGTGCAAACCACCATACCATACGTGCATTGCCCTGGGGAAGTCTCATCTTGTACCCTTTTTCTCCCGTGTCTCTATAGTGTCTTCACGGATAAAGTGGCAGGAAAAGTCTTTTTCCAGACTAAAATAAAAATCGCTAAGACAAAAAACCTCCTGGGCGTTGCCTCTTTCTGTTTGTAGATAAGCTAACTGCAGAGATGAAAACCGCTGGGACTTCAAAAGCCCTGGGGAATCAACAGCTGTGAACGATGCAGCGTTTTCTCCAAAGCCTTGCAAGGAGAGGTGAGGCAGGGAGGAGGGCAGTTTGGCACCAGGAAGGCATGCAGAGCCAGACAGACGGAAGAACATAATTTTTTAAAACCACTCTGGAAGATGTAAGAGGATAGATGACCCGATGTCCAAAAGGGCATGTTTTCCCTTTTAGTAAAAATAAAACATCCAACATTGTTAGAAATATCCAAAACCAAAGAGTTGTTGTTTTCATTTCATATCTCTAAATTATAGCAAGCAACACCTGACATCATATGTTTACAAGACAGATGTTAAGTATCTATAGCGTTTTTCTCTCGAACAGTAGTTAAAATAAAATGATAAATTTACTTTCCAACAATAGCAAAGGGCAGATTGGACCCCTCACCAAACCTCTCCTCCACTCCATTCACACACTGAACATTTTTTCCACTCAGTTCACACACTGAACATTTCTAACATTTTATCATTTTAACTTACAAAATAAATGAGAGAGGCAAAACTGAATGCTCTCCAGGAATTCGTAAAACTAAATGCCGTATTATTAGGAGTATGACAAGCAAGCTTCGACAATCAGTATCCAATTATGGACACAAATGTGTACACATTAAACGAAAGTTGTGCTTAAAATCCCATTTTTTCAAGCTTTAGGTCAGTGATGAGGCTACAGTTGCTAGTCCAAAGGCATGAAAGGTTCCCCAGACAGTTCTGCTCTTACAAGGAACTGAAAGTGTCCAAATTGCACAAGCAGCACAGTCCTGTTAATCTCCTGGTTCATTTTGTCCAAAAGGCCGAGAGACACCCCAAAGCAAGCACACCCCAAAGCAAGCACACCCCAAAGCAAGCACACCCCAAATTGCAAGCCGGGGGTCAGTTTTAGTAGCCGCTTCCTGCCTGCAGCTCTTGGGTTTGGTTCTGTGAATACCTTTCCCAGCCTCCACCATGCCTTCAGGGGGCTTAGGCTTGGGGTTGGTTTGTGGGTTTGTTTGGGGTTTTTTAAGATGTTGAGTAAAGAAGACAACCTTACTTCAAGCACTGCTGTGATACAAACAGAGCACTCGAACACTGCAGCTAATAGCATGAGCGCAGACTGCCCTCAAGCATACTACCCATGTAAAAGATGGGGAACAAATAGGATTTTGTCCTTTCTGGTGCATTTATTGCACTTCAGGTTTTGCATAAAGGGCAAAGGAATATAAAAGGATACACCTAGGATAGTACTGCAAAACCTAGCTGCTATTAAATCATTCCATAATAAACCTTATAAGGATAACCTATAGTTACAAACAGCACCTTCAAACTGTATTCAGCTTTGATCAAGTGCTCGCTTTCAATGCTTTGTAAATACTCTTACTGATGATACCACAATTTTTTAGCATATTTTCTATGGTTCATAACACAAAGTAATCATGGAAAAAACCAGCTTTTCCCTGCATTTTAAACAGCACATTTTAATATAACCTTAATTTTTTCCTAATTCTAAGCATCCATTTTAAAATCCTTTAATGATTTAACAGTAAGATTATCAAAGGTGTTCAGACTTTGAACAGATTTGTTTAAATCAACGCGTCATGTGTTTCAAAGTTACATTTCTTTTGCCGCTGCCCTTTAACAGACTTCAAAAGACTATTTTTACATGTTTGAAAAGAACAAGCAAACTACTCTAAACTGCAACCACCAGTCTGTACACTATGTATACATCTTGGGTGTTCTTGACCTTGGATGTTTAAAATTAGCATACAAATGTTTTAGAAGGAAACGAGTGCTTTCGTATTCATTATTGATTGTGCCTCAAATACTGTTTTAGGTATGCATCCTGGAGTTTAAGTGACATGTGGTTTCTTCACTCCCACTGTATTATTTCACTTAAATATTTAAACTGATTCCTCGTCAATTTTTATATTAGCAAGATGGATATTCAGAGAAAACTGTGCAATGGAGCTTTTCTTCCTCTCTGCTGCTAAAAGCAGAGGAAGATCTTTCTCTTCCTGTCTTGAGTGAACCAGTCACTGCCACACTTCTCCCTTTTCTGAATTTACTTTAACCATTGACTACATAAATTCAGCTGGAGCGTGGCTTTGCTGAGTGGTACCAAATCACACTTGAACCATGAACTGAATTTACTCCAGTACACAGGCAGTGAAGATAAGGATGTTTATTAGGGGTAAACACACTCTGTATGTCCCTTTATTTTCTGCGAGGAAAAAAAAAAAAAAAAAAATCCCCTGCTACAGTGGGCAGTGCAAAGGGAAGTGAGCTGTTCTCTTTGATGCAATTACCCTCCAGCTCACTCACGGTGGCTTACAAAAGCCCAAGACTATCTTTCAAGCCTCACACTCTAGAGATCTCTCTTCTGTAGCAGAAGAGACAAGTGATCGGATCAGTCCATTGGAAAAGCATTGCACTTGCCTTCAACACTACAAAAAGACAGACAGTACACAGGATGGCATAACTCACTTTCACTCTTATTTTAAAAATCATCATCTTCGATACAGGATAAAAAAAATATACCTGAGAAGACATCCTGCAATAGGTATGGCAATACTACCAACTTCTATTACAGAAACTTGGTAAGAGCAGTGGTTTGTTTTTCTCCCTAATTATCTGTTCATTTCAATTAAAAAATGTACTTACTGCACTTACTGTAGTGAAAGGAAATACAAAGTGATATTTACATTCTCATTATGTTTGTACCTAATTCTCCTTGAGCTGGATTCTTACACTGAAAATTATAAAATTAATAAGAGAAACTAACTTGCTAATTTTATTTGCTGCTGCTTAATTATTCTCTGCTTTGTTCCCTTGAACATGCAGCAGCTTGCATGTTGCATTATCTACGTATGTATCTTTCCCCTCAGAAAGAGCACTGCACTTCCAAAATGCCACTGCAGAACTGCACAACCAAGGGAAAGTGGGATTCCCCTCTATTTTTTTTTCCAATGTTTGTAATATATTTGTATTTAATGATGATAACCTATAAAATACAACTTGTGTACTAGCCAGTGTCTGACTGACTTCACATTCTCCTTTGCACTGACACTGATGCTGTCCTTATACTCCCTATGACAAAACTAAGGCAGCTAGATCTCAGTGAGCTCACCATGTAAAAGATCAGTTAGAAGGCAGAAAAGACAGACAAGACACTTGAGGGTAGTTCATTGAAATATTTTTATTTTTATTTTTATCTAAAGCACACATCTATTTAGGTCAATGTTTCTTCCCAAGCAAGCCACCTATTAGCATTGTAAAACAATATACAAAAGTATTTAAACACGAGAATAATTGTAGAAGATCAAAAACTCCTCACCTCCCTACCAGGCAGAGCATCATATTAGGTGTTATGCCTACATTATTAAAAAACAGAGAGTGAGAAACAGATCTCATAACAACTCTACATCCCTGGTCCATCCTGTCCCAAGTCCTTCCCCTCCACCAAATACAAACCAGAGGCAGATCTTAAGCAGTCTATGCTCTACAACGTGGTGCCATCTCTAGTTAAGGAAAACATTATTTGCTTTAACTCTTCCTGTCATTTGGGGCAGGCACGGGGGTATATTCATGGATTCTCGAACACAACTGTAGGGTTTCGAGTACTCTTATTTCTCTTACAGAGAAAAAAAGCTTTAAGTATTCCTTTGAAGAATGCTTTAGTCTTCTGTTGTATCAGTATCTGAAGACGCACAGCAGCAACATGTGTGATACTAAGCTATGAACTGCATCACCAGACCTACACTGCAAAGAATCAAATTTCTTTATAAAGTATCTAACAATGTTAAGTGACTCATACGAGACGTCATTCAGATAAGGATTTTTTCTTCAGTTTTCACTTGTCTGGAGATTTAAAAGAAGATTTTGAGTTCTTCAAGTATATTTAAAAGAAGATTTTGAGTTCTTCAAGTATATTTAAAAGAAGATTTTGAGTTCTTCAAGTATGCGATAGGGATCATACTGTGTATTTTAGATGTAGATACCATGACAAATAAAAGCAAACCACAGATACCTATCACTAGCCATTTAGTTATATTTAATATTAAGATGTCTCTTGTGATTTCACCAGCTCTATTGACTTCAGAAATTTCTCTCCTCTGCCTTGTGCTCTTCATCCACTTGTTTCTGCCCTGCACTTCAGTTTGCTACTGTCTGAGCTGTGCTAAACCAACTGTTAGTATGGTCGTGTATAAGTTACATCAGAGAATTGATACACGGAGAGAAAGGGAGGGACTGATTTCTTAAAATGTAATTCTAAGGGAAAGACGAGCTCCTCTGCTTATTTCCCAGCTCAGCCACACCAACGTATGCTGGCATGACAAAAGGAGAAGAGTAAAGGAGAGGCGGTAACTTCTGACATTAATATTGCCTCTTAAAGTACATAGGACTATACTTCACTTTTACTCAATAGGGTTTATAGGCATTTCCAAATATTTTGGAATTGTGCTTAAAAGCATTTGTGAAAGCGCACAAGACTGAACGCATCCCAGACTGGTAACAGGTTATAAAACTTCATCTAAGACCAACTTCAGTCCTAATTATTCATGACAAAAATCACCAGTAGCACGTGAAGAGTTCAATGAAACTCTTCACACAAATTGAGTTGGGCATTCCAGTCTAATACGGTGTGTCCACACCAAACACAATATCCAGAGTGTTATTTAGTCCCTTGATTGTCTATAGTCAATCTCAGCAGAGGCCTAACAGTAAATGAACACGGGATGAACCGCGGGTGAGAAGATGGACCTAGATAACACACTATGAGTAATGCTGAAAACTATTCTCTATCCTAGACAAGAATAAGCTAAGAGAAGAGGCCATGCTTTATCAACAACAGGCTCCCATATCTCTTTCAGTCAACACACAAAGTCATTCTGGGGAGATAAAACTGCGCAAAAATATACTGCGGTCAACCAACCTTGTGTAAGCACTCTGGTTTTTATCCAACATACAATATGCAAGTGCTTGTAGTTTTATCCTATGCTAACTGTAACGTTTCTTAAAATTGTGTCCCTCAATATCTCTCCCTTTTTACTAGGCAGGCACTAATTTTACTGCTCACAGATAATTCCAACAGCAGAGAAATTCCCTTGCTGCACTTACACCAAAAATAGTAGCTTCAGGAATGACAGAGCCTCAAAAACAGTGAAATAAAGCAATGCTTAACCGAGGCAGATGTGTGAAATGTAATCTTCAGAGAGCAGGGAAGTCGGAGGGCTTGAAGAGAGAAGTTTTGGGAACATGAGAGATGTCAACAAGAGAAAGATGTAAGAAAGGAAGTTGAAGGAGGGAGGGTGAGGCAATGGAGGAAGAGGAGAAATGTCGTTCTAGGAAAGCAATGTTGTCAGCTTCTGAAGGGGTTTGAGATGACAAAAACGTCATCTCAAAAACTAGGAAACAAGATTAGAAAACTGAAACCAAGCCTGAAAAGCAAATTAAATATAAAATGAGAACAAAGAAAGTCACAGTTCCCTCAATGGTAATTTGTTTCCAAAAAAAAAGATGCTGCATGTTTTCCACAAAAAGGAACAAAAATATCAACACATGAATCTTCTTTGTTAGCTATATTAACACTGTTAGTTTGTTGCTGCAGCTGAGGTAACTACAGCACACACAGCACACACAACATAGATTTTGCAAGGTATGCAGAACAGCTCAGTACAAGGAACAGCATTTGTTCTGAAGTTAGATTTAACTTTTAAAAAGTTTTAATTACTGCTGTTCAAGAACAACACAACCATTAAAACCACTCTTATATAATACTTTTGGGTATCACTTGTACTGTAGACTATGGAGAAAAGCTTTTAAGACTTGCATCACAACAAATGATAACTATTTATTTTGTATTAAAACAAACGTCTTGTTCTAGGTCAAAACTTAGCATTACCTACGTAACAAACAGGCCAGCCTACTGCAGCGCAAGTTTAGTTTTTCAGCGGATTTTTGATTACTGATGTACTTGCATTTCCCACTGTCTGTTGACACTCGGAAAATGCACCACGTGGCCTCCATCTTTAGAAGCCTACTACAACTTATTAACATCCAACAGAACAGGCAAGGAAAAAGGGCTTCAGACAGAATTCACTGCCCTGATAGCTCAAGGCTTCTCTGCCTAAGAGAAGCTTCACAGCAAGGGGATTTTTCCCTTAAGAATTTAGTGGATCAAGTGAACTAACACAGATCAATTCAAAGCCATCACAAGGTCTGAGGCACTCTGTCAGATGGATTCTTCTCTACCAGCCAAGCAGCTTTGATACAATGGTACCAAGTCGCAACACAGAGAATGCTGACCTTGCTTTTAAGATTTTACCTAACATATGAAACAAATTTATAGCTGAATTCCGCTGCACGCGCAGAGCTCTGCACTTGCAAACATGCAAGGAAATGCAAGTTACTCTGGTACCATACCTACGTGAATGACGAATTTCACTGTGTCCGAGCTAATTGTCTTCAACATACACACAAATAGTAGAACAAGATCTAACATTCGCAATTTTCATTGAGTAGCTTCATCTACTAGCTACTATCTATTAATGAGTATATTTTTCATTATATTAAGGGCCTGAAGAAGTTTTTAAAATAAACTCATGACATAGCATAGAAAGCAGCTCAACTTCTACACGAGCTTACATTATTTTTACTTGGCAAAAGCAATACTTTCTCTCAAATGCTTGTGAAAATAGCTGCCTGTAAACCAGTACCTGGATTCATCTTCACTTCCCATTTCTGGGAATCACATTGTGAATTTTCTTTCTCAACAGAGTAATGTGATAAAGCATCTTTCATGCCTCCCAGAAAAATACATCTAAGGAGAAAAAAGCTTATGCTCACTAACATTTACTCACTCCCCTAAATAAGACACATCTTTTCTCTTAGCCATAACCAGGAATATCCAAACTACATTCCCAGTTGGCTTACTTCCACATACTCCATGTATTTCAACAGTAGGAGCTGAAGACCTGTCTTTTAGCATCAAGCCATGTCTATGTTGTTAGGCACAGATGCCCAAATTAAACAAACCAATGCATCAGCATCCAAATTAGCCTCTGCACAAATGAGCAAATATCATTATCTATTTTGTCCCCCCTGAACTAGGTAGCAATTTGAAACCATACTAGACCTGAACAGTATCACACAAACTTGATGAGACCCTCCTGCACACCTCCTGCCTCCCAGCACCACCCAGACACCTGCTAGTGGACCAAACAGCAGCAAAAGCAGCCCAGAGCACAGCAGCCCTTGCTGGTGGGAGCTGCCACAGCAGAACTCACTCATACCAGCAGCGTGAGTGAAAAAAGCCAGGGTCTTCTTTCCGTCATAACCTGAGGGTCTGAACAGCCAAGCTGTGGCCTTCTCCATGCAAAGGAAGAATGTAAATAACTCCAGTCACTGCAATGGCAGCCTGACTTTACACCAAAGTTTTCTACTCACAAAAATTGGTACATCATTAACAACATCTCGGATTTTCCCCCGTTTATTTGCCGTTTTTCCTTTTTCCTCAGACAACTCAGACTGCCAGCACTACATGGAGCCTCTGCTTCTGCAAACACACACACAAGCAGAAATGCACCATAAAAGCACAAACACACCATTAGGGCACATGACACTTCCCTGCCTTGCACTGTGCTCTCCGTTCAGTCCAGAGCTGTGCATTGGCAGAAGACTCTCTTGCTATTTCTACACAGCATTTTCTCTGGAAAGATCTTGATCATCTTCTGGAGTTTATAATCCAGTGTCATCGCTCAAGTACTTTTTATTACCTTATTTTCTAGGACACAAGCCTTATTTTCTGTATTCAAACACCAGTAGTAGTTTTCAGAGTCAGATTTGTGTGTACTGATTTGATTAGAAATAGAAAGCTAAATCCTCCTCTCGGATTCAGTGTTCTCTAATTCAGTTTTAAATAAGCAATCCATTACTGCACCTTGGAATTTGATAAATTAACTCTGAGAAACCCAGGAAAAGTTGTCTGGTGTAAGCCCAAATTTCTGGCCTCTTGAGACATCACGGCAGTTCATATAAGCATGCATTGATCAATATTCGTTATAGACACCAGTACTGAATGACTTCTCCTTAACACCTCCCTACTGCATACCAAACTCACTATTTTTTTAATGTCAACTTTTTCAAAAAATTGAGAGGGAAACATGGTTCTAAGAAAAATCTACAGCTCAAGTTAAAACATTCTTTTCAGTCATTCCAAATAAATGAACACATATTTTATGGCTTGCAAATTTTAAAATTTAAAAATAATTTTATTGAATTATTTGCTTGTGTCAAAATTGTAAGTTCCTTCTTTGCAGCTTCATTTCAAGAGTTTGGGGTGGGTTGTTTTTTTTTTTCAGTTTAGACAGACAAAATAAAACTTTATCAGAACATCAGTGCTAAGAATTCTTTTTCCTTTCCAGAGGTTTGCTGGTGCCACACAACACCAAAGACTGGTCTCGCTGTGCTGTTCAACATATAAAAATATGCTCTGAATCAGATGCAACAGGAAGCAAACAAAACCACACTTGAAAATTTCTTCTTTACAGGACCAAAACGAAGGAAGACACCCTCATATTCAAGTTCAAACAAATGCATAAGAGCAAAAGAAGCTAAACTGCAGGATTTCCAATAGACCTATAGTTCTTCTCCTGCAAGTATTGAGTACTTATCTGGTAGGCAGGAAAATTTGAAGATGGACTTAAATAAGCACAGGAATAACAGGACAAGTCTCCTGGTAAAAAACAAGAGACAAAACAAAACTGCAGAAACAAACCTGAAATGCAGAAATGGAAAAGGCCCAAGAAGGAAGGGGGACATACACCAGACTGCAAAGCAAAGTGATGAGAGAGGCAAAGGATGAAGGCAGCAAAAGAGACAAGGCAGTGATGAAAAGCAAACTAACTGACCAGGGAAAATTGAGTTTAAACATTATGTGATAAGAGCATAATTAAGTAGAAATAGTCGTACAGATTATGTTCTTTAGGTATAAGGCTAGAGCAAGAGAGAACACAGGCCAGCACCAAAAGCCAAGCGTGGAGGAAGGAAACTGGCAGGTCTGTGGCCCAGAGCCTGTGGCAAGTGGTCAGAGCAGCCTGCTGTCTCTGCTCTCCCACTTCACCACCTTCCTGTATCTTATCCCTCATCTCTCTTCCTTTTCAGTTCAGTATGGGCTGATAAAATACTGTCTGTATTGCTTCAAAACCAACTAATTTTAAGAAATCCCAGCAAAGCTATGAACAGGAAGTCATGAAAACATTTTATCCCCTACATGTCCCACACTTCTGAAGTAGCAGATAGGTGCTGCTACTTGGTATGACTATTGCTGTGTTAACACGAAGTTTAAGTAGCACCTTTTCCTAGTGTTTAGGAGACTGTTCAAGGCACAGGCGGACTACCCACTTCCACAAGGGAAACAGACATAAGGAAATATCCAAAAGCTCTCCAATTTGAATAGAAAAGTTCTCATGCACTCCACATGCTGCATCAGTATGCTTCGCGCTGCTGAATCGATGGTTCATCTAATAAATAATACATACAAAGGCAAGATTTAATATCAGTCTCATTGCAGCTCCTACAGATTCCAAATTTATGCCACCCACCTACGGGTGGCAAATCTCCATGAAAAAAACAAAATGTAAATGTGAATTACTTTGTAAAAGTTCAAAATCAACATGCATGTTATGCTTAAGCTCCTAGTATTTGAGCTCTTTCACCAAGTTTTGGATTATATTATCTAACGCTTGCTAGATATAGGAAAATTACTTTGTCTTTCCTATGTTCTGAAAAGAAATGAATTAATATTCCATTTTGTTTAATTTTATAAAGAAAATGTCTGTAGGAAGTGAGACAATATTGGCATTTTTATTTATTTAAAATCAAGTGCCTCGTCTAGAATCCACTTTTTCAATCACAAACCACATGCTAAAGTGTTTTAATAATATTAATACAAATAAAAAAATATTTATCCTAATTTAAAGCAACCTTGTACTAATTTGACCAGGAAAAACCTGTTTGCTTTCTAATTAAGGTACCATCATGCTTTAAACAAACATTTTTTGCCACAAAATATGCAACTGAGGAAAACAGTCTTCTATCCAGTCTACATCCAGCCTCCAAGTTAGCATATACAAAACTGTAGACCTCACCACTTTGAAAATGGTATGACAACATTTCTAATCAGGTGGTTTAAGAACTTTCATTAACTTCACTGAGCTAATACTTCAAGACCTCACAGCAAAGCTCGTTTCCAACACCCCGATCGTTTCCAACACCCCGATCATTTCCCACAGATCACACAGACCGTCTGTGTCCATCCACTACGCAGGGTACTCAGACTAACTTTAGCTAGCTGAAAAACTCTAAGCGAAGTCCTGCCCCTCACCAAATCAAATCTCAGTCTCAAAATAAACCCAGAATGATGTCGCTCAACAATATTTAGTATACCAGAATAAGTTCTAAGACAGGCTGCCATATACACAAGTGCTTAAATCTCAAAAGATGTATATATATTGCACTTTTCAAATAAACCAGTGGTGACCAAGAGATAAGACAAAATCGTAAGAAATCACAACAGTTGAGTAAACATCTTAAATGCAAAAGAAAGTGATCACAAGAGAAACACGCACAGCTATTCCTGGCTGGCCATTTGTTTCAAACAGCTATGAAATTTCCTATCCAAGTGAGGGAAGCGTTTAAAAGAAAAGTTGCAGATAAAAAAAAAAAAAAAAAACCCTTAAGAAATGTGGTCTCACCCCTTGTTCCACTGCTTTTGAAGGGACAGCTTTTGAAGGTAAGAATACATTGTATGGATCATTACACCACATGGAAGCTACAACCCCTTATCAGGACTTTGATAGCAATAACATTTAGACAACAAGTAGAGCCAACTGTTTGGACAGTGTCTGCCACAAGCTTGGCACTGTTTCCTTTCCTAATGCCATGTTTTACTTTGCAAATCTTCTGTGAGGTGTTGGGTAATGTCAGCTCCTAGTTGTCTCCCCAAGCCCAGAAGCAACTCCCAAGGTATATTCAGGTATATCAGAGGGCATCCAGCTACTGCTATGCCTCATACCACTCAGGAAGGCTATTCTCTTTTTACCTAGCACTGGAAAAAGCTACATAATATACTACTGACTCACTGTGAAATCAGCAGCATCTCTGCTTGACACTTTAAACTGCACTGGGAGTTTTGGACTACAGCTTACCCCAGTGAACGATGAATGGGAAACCGTGGAGAACTCCCCACCCCACCACTGACCTACATTCGGTTTTTTGCGCTACTCTCCTGCAAGGGCACAGGCAGTAAATCCTCCCTCAAGTCATTTACATGTTTTGGTAAAAAACAGATTATATAGTGCACTGAATTACGCAGCTAGCATCAATTAGCCACTGCAGGAAACACACATTACGTGCTTCCACAATGTCACTGATGTATTTTTGCTCAAATCAGTTCTACTTTAGAATCATTTTAAACCTTTCAGCATCTTAAAGTTGATTTTTGGGGAATTAAATATATTTATGAAAACTAGCCCTCAACTGGTTTTCTTAAGTAATTCTGCCAAATGTCCCTTAAATGTTCACATAACAAAATGGTTTTCAGTGGAAGGTATATTCAGACCTACAAGCAACTCTAATTTGGGAATTTTATTTCATTAAGGTTAAAATTTGAATATAAAACATGCTCACAATAGCACCTTCCAGAAATTCGAATAGTATACTTTTGCCAGCTTCTTCAGCACCACACTGCATTGTGCAGTGTACCTATGTTGCTACTTCATATCAAGGGCTTTTTACAGGCAGGTCTTGAGACCTATGCTGGCATATTACAGTTTTAAACTGTAATTGGGTGAAATCTAAGAACTGATTTACTTGTAGAGGTTAGCAGTAGCTGAACTGCATTGTTTAATTTAATTTTTGTTAATCATTTTATTTAACAATACTTTTAATTTCTTCTGCAATATTACTTTCTACTTAGCAATTGTCATTATTTACAGCTGTTTAAAAATATGTTCCTAAGCTTATCATATAATACATTCATCATAAAACTTTACGCTGAATGATTTAATTATCGAATGGTTATTTGGAAATTCAATCCTCAGTTTTCAACCACCAATGTTTCACCTTCAAAATCTCATGAAGAAAACCATGAAAATGCGATCAATCTGTTCAATAGAACTTTTCCAAATAAATCTCACGCTTCATAGTTAAAAGCGTTCAAGATTCAAAACCTGAGATCCAGCATTTCTGCTGTAACATGTTTTGACCAAAAGAGTCATCTCCCTACCTACACTTAGTGTTTGCACAGAACGATGCATTAATTTTCTCAGCAAGAGAGTCTTTATGATCTCAACCACCTACAAACAATATAAGCTTTTTATAGATTTATAGATTACTATGTTGAAATACACTTTTCTGACTTATTTTTCAATTACCAAACTATTTCAAGTATCCATCCCTTTCAAAGGCATACAGTAACTCTGCATCTGACATTTATTCACAACACAACTACTCAGAATGAAAACCAGCAGAACCCAGTTCTTTATTAGCAAACACCTCTCTAGCCCTGTCACCAGCACGTTAAGGTACCTTTAACACATTTTGTAAACATTTCTCATTAACTTGTACCTATTTCCTTTTTATGAAATACTCAAATGTCTTTTCCTGCTGCAAGCCATTCACTGCAGGTTTCACTTTCTACAGAAAAAGCAGTGAATGAAATTACAACTAATCTAACTACCAGAGCATCTTCAGGCTAAACAAATCCTGAATTTTTAATACTTAAAGAAACACGCAGCAACCACTGACTTGGAAAATACGTTGTTATTATTTGGGACTTTTCACCCAAGTACACTTCTGCTTTACCTAGAACTACCAACCATAAACAGCGGGCAGGTGGTCCCCCCTCTACGGACTATGCAGAAAAATCATGGTCCGGCTTTCCACCAGCACACTCACATCTCCCAGGTTTGGCCCCCTGATGTCATTAGCAGCTAGTCTTGGAGAATGCTTACACGTGGCTTGACTAACTCTTCACAGGAAATCCCGGCAGTGCAGAAGAGATGGCTTAAACCACCGTCACCCTAGCTTGCAATTTGTGCCTCTCCAGCAGGGTTCAAGAGTGGCCCAAGTCTCTCTGGTGGAGGTTTAGTACAGACACTCTTCAATAATGTTTTTAAACTTGTCTTTCTTTTAAAAATAAATATATATTTCTCTATGTGTATATACACACACACATAGATATATCTAAAATATATATATACACACAGAGATATATATTTTTTATATATTTACATATCAGTAAAAGAGAAGTTTAGCTATTTCAAATCATTCCAAGTAAAAAATAGGAGAAAAAACAATCTTAGCAATTACACTTTCTCAACTTTTTTACATTGGAATGGAGCAAAGAAAGTCACCAAAATTATTATTAAAACTATGCATAGTTAATGTATCAAGTTAATTGAATTGCTGTTGTCATCATTAATGCAGGCAACAAAAAGACATTTGGCAAGCAACATAGGGACTGATAACCATTTCAAGTTGCTCACTTCTTAATATCCTTTTTGTTTGTTTATGCTTCTTTGCCTCCCAATCTTTGATTTTTATCAAGATGCAGCCAGCTAAGATTTAGTGAGCTGCAGGAAACAATAAGAAAAGCAGGTAATAGTGCAAAAACGCATTCCAGGTAATTCATAGAGTTGCTTGTGGCAGTGTCTTGCTCAGACAAAAGACCAGGCACAGAGGAACACTGAACATTAGAAAGAACACAGCTTACCATTATCATAGTAATTAAGCTAAGTTTGTTGTAATCAAAACTCTTCAAGTATAGACCAGTAAGAAACTGAATGCTTTCTTATGTAGATCCGATACAAAATCACTTCCCACTTTAAACGGGGTGCCCAGTTTAGTATGACTTTTCAATAAGCATCCTACTGTATCTGAACATAACCTCATATGGCTTAGTTCAAGACAGACTTTTTCTTTTTTTTAAATCAAATACCTTCTCAGATTCTCTTCTCTAGCCTTTATTAAAATCTCAGGTAGACAAGGAGAACTGAAATATGTCAAATGGGTTGATTCTGATAGATCTAAAAATAGAAAATACATAGCAAAAGCAAAAGAGGTAGAGATGAGTAAAACCAGAAAGGAGCATAAAGACCCAACAAACATAAGAATTGATAAGCCACGTATTAAGGAGCTGAATGAAAACTTTCACAGTAAACACAGCATCAACAAACAAATCATGAAGATACATTCCTTAAATCCAAAGGAATGTGGTGGCATATACATTTTTCAACAAGATTAGTAGAACACTTTTTGCATGCTAATTAATTTAAGCCACCTGAGGAATGAGATACCATCCAGAGGGACATGGACAAGCTTAAAAAGTGGGCCCATGTGAACCTCATGAGGTTCAACAAGGCCAAGTGCAAGGTCCTGCACCTGGGTCAGGGCAATCCCCAATATCAATCCAGGCTGGGGGATGAAGGGGTTGAGAGCAGCCCTGGCGAGCAGGACTTGGGGGTGCTGGTGGATGAAAAGCTGGACATGAGCTGGTGGTGTGCGCCCATGAACACCAGAAAGCCAACTGTATCCTGGGCTACAACAAGAGAAGTGTGGCCAGCAGGTCAAAGGAGGGGATTCTCCCCCTCTACTCTGCCCTGGTGAGACCCCACCTGCAGTGCTGTGTCCAGCTCTGGAGTCCTCACTACAAGAAAGGCAGGGGCCTGTTGGAGTGAGTCCAGAGGAGGGCCACAAAAACAATCAAAGGACTGGAACACCTCTGCTGTGAAGAAAGAGAGCGAGCTGGGATGGTTCAGCCTGGAGAAAAGGCGGCTCTGGAGAGACCTTATTGTGGCCTTTCAGTACTTAAAGGGAACCTGCTGCGACAGGACGAGTAATGGTTTTAAACTAAAAGAGGGTAGATTTACACTAGATATAAGGAAGAAATCTTTTTACAGTGAGGGTGGTGAAACACTGGCACAGGCTTCCCAGAAAGGTGGTAGAAGCCCCATCCCTGGAAGCACTCAAGGTCAGGTCGGACTGGGCTCTGAGCAACCTGATCCAGCTAAAGATGTCCCTGCTCACTGCAGGGGGGTTGGACTAGACGAGCTTTAAATGTCCCTTCCAGCCCGAACTAATCAATGATTCTAAAGTGCATTAACACTAAAGCACCTTGTACAGCCTGCTGTTCCCTATTACCTAAAAATATGGAGACACTGTACTATTCCAATACAGCAGACAAGCACACAGGCTGTCCTTGACCTGCTTATATTTAAATACAATAACCAAAGCCGCTCTGTCACTTCATCTCTTACCATCATTTAATAGTAATAGTGGCTTACTTCTTCAGATACAAGAGTAGTCAAGTGTTCAAAACCATCCACCCAACCCTGTAAAAAGACTGTACTTGCATCCACATGGTTTAATGATTAGATTTAAATATGACTGTTACAAGCAGACAGAAAGTATAGTCCAAACCACTCATTAAATTCTCTCCCTAGAAGTATTAATATAAATTCTAAACGAAGAGGAGACAAAGCAAAGCCTGAACATGACTTGCACAAGGCTTTGCTCATGGTCTAAAAAAGGATGTGCAGTCAACCATGTCAGAACGTACCGTTACGGAAAATTAGTATATAAATGAAGAACACAGATTTAGATCTGAAATGGAGAGCACCTTAAAAACACGCTCTCATAAAACAAGCTCTGAACACCACACAAAGTCCAGTCGGAGGCTGCCATGAGGTAAAATTAATTAAAATAGGAAAACATCCAGGTAGTTTGGGTAGCAATAAATGTTAATGGTAAAACACTAATTGTTGCCACAGATGTTAATGTAACTTTGCTATAAGCCTTAAAGCTCTGATCAAGTCTGCTCTACCTAGACTGTGAGAAAATATTTTGGAAACTAGAACAAACAACTACACTGGGCTTACCCAATTCCTGGCTAGGGAAAGACAAGGCTGATGTGCAATGGACAGTATTCCCCACAGCTGAGACCATGCAGTGACACAAAATTCTCTTTCTTTCCTTCATCATTTCCAAAATATGAAATGGAATTCACAGGAACAAAATAGAAAAAAAGAGCACAAACAAATTAAAAAAAAAAAAAAAAAAAAAAAAACCGAAAAAACCCCAATCAAACAGGAAATCTCCTTCATTACACAGTGGTGGTATTTTTTTTTTTTACTCAGAATATAATACCTACAGACATGAGGAGCAATACAACAGAAAGCAAATGTTCCCCAACTCAAAAGAGGCAGAGGATCATTAAGTGAATAAAAATTGTTAATCCTTTAGCTCTACAACTGCACCCTACATCAATCTCTGACTTGAATATTTCATTTGCACCATTGATGACAAAAAGAAAAGTGCATTGGTCAAAAAATCAAGGACCAAGCTTTTGTATGTTCAGTGGAAAAACCAATCTTGCATCTTAACAAGATCTGAAATTCAAACACAACTTGCAACAGGCTTTTTAGGCTGATGTCAAGCCTATTTGATGAGGTAACTGGAAATCTCAGAATGACCAGCAGGCCCAAGTAACTGCAATAGTTATATACTATTTGTTTCTAGAGACATTATTATTTTATGCCTATGTTATTTGAATCTCAAAATCCCAGAGCAGACAGAGAGAAGAACAGAGAACCCACCCAGGCAGCAAGCAGGAGAATCTAGGCCAAAGTAGGAGGATTCTCTTAAAAATTAACCACACTGCAAGCATGAGAGAGCATGCAACAGCTTATACAAATTGTAATTCCCTTTCCCTGCTTCTTCCATTTATCCACTGTACTAACAGAAAACTGTCATGCTTTTCCTTTTTGGAAGCCTCCAGGCTTTGCAAAAGGGGGCGGGGAGGGGGGAAACAAACCACAAACAAAACCACCACATTTCCTACCCTTGTTAGAGGGTGAACAATTTCACTATCACAGAAAAAAGGTAGACATAAAACTTTCCAAAGTTCACAGAATCACAGAATGGTAGGGGTTAGAAGGGACCTCTAGAGATCCCCCCCCAATGTTCATATGGATTTCATCTGCAAGTCACTGATTTATTGCCTTATGGTTTTATTTGTAGTTTATATTTGTGTTACTTGGACCAATATTTATAAATTTAGGAAGTTTTCTGTTTGGTTGTCTGTTGCACCATCAACTCTTGGTTACTGAAATGCTTGTATTGCGAGTACTGCAGGGAATTAATTCCCTGTTTAAAAATAAGGCTTAAAAAACATTTCTATAAACCAATGGGTGAGAAGATACAAGTCTTAAGCCCTGTTAAACCTAATCAAGCTCCAACTATCCTCTTCCTCCAAAACTTCTTCCACCTCAAAGAGAAATGCATGCTACCAGAATTCAATGCTATGAGTTCAGGGTCTCCAGGATAGGTGAATAAGATACACCTAACATTTGGACAAGATCATCTTAACCACAGAGAAACATGCTCAAAACCTCATTGCTCTCCTATTAGCAGTTTCTCACTAACATTGACTTTGCAAACCTGATCACATTTGCTGGAAAACTGAACAGAAGCCTGCATTATGCAAGGACTCAGTCTTCTGATACTTCCAAAACATCCCAAGCGCTCCCTGGATGAGAGTTTTTCATTAGTGATCATATAGCTGTGGCACGTTGAACACCTTGTGATGTGGTCAAAACCAAAGATTTTACCATTTTCATCAACTGGAAGCAAACATTATAACTGAAAAAGTTTTGTGAAACCTTTAAGAAATTCATGGAGATTCATTTGGAAAGACCAGTGAGATGACAGTCCACTAGTATCCTGTCACAACAACATTTAAGACCATCACTCTGAAATATTCAGGCCTAAGTATATAAGCTCATGCTGATGGGTTTAGATTTATTGACGTTATATACCTAAAAAATTGTACAGACTCTTTGGTGAAGGTCACTGCAGCAAATTATTACAGGTAAGTACACTGAATTTATCTAGTGTTTGTAATGGTTTCCACTGTCACACCATTACAATCTATTTCTATAAATTTTCAAGGACTTTTCAAAAAGGTGGTTGATGAGCTATACCATTATTCATCCCACTCATTCCCCACCTCATCACTTTACCCAAAACTATGATTTATGTTCTTTGGGGCTGGAAGTCATTTTTTGTTATGATTTAAGGGGGGCTTTTTAGGGAGGTTACTGAGTGCTTGATCTTTATGTAACTGTATACAAACAGAAACAGTATCTAACAAATAAGGTCTTCCATACACGCAAGCATTTCAGCAGTTTTACAACAGGCTAGTGTTTTCCTGCTCATTTTGTCCAAAGCATTTCCAAGGAGAAGGAAGCTGAAACTTGCCGTATCTCCCATTTCTTCATTCTCCTATATTCACAAGTACACCTCAAAGGAGTTCAGGTGTCATTCATCCCAAACCAGTCCCTCTCACTGAAAACATGAAAAGGCTACTCCTAAAAGCAGTTGTACAGCTAGTTTCTTGAGCAAACCACTGCTTGCCTTTTTTTTTGGCCCTCTGCCCTTTTTTTTTTTTTAATTCCACCACAGAGCTCAAAGAATGAAAATACAGAGCTCTGGTTTTAACAGTACTCTTGTTTTCACCAGTTCATTTCTCTTTCTCCATTTTAATATCTCTACAAAAATATGTCATAATGTCTTAGTGTGTTCCCCAGTGTTCTGCAGTTTTAATATGACCTTATTAGCGAAAGTGCTCATATTCTGCTCTATTACCTCACTCATTAAATTCACCAAACAAAACATGAAACAACTGAGGTTAATCTCAACTGCTTCAGTTTTATTAAGATTTCCTAAACATTTTTCCTCCTCTCTCTTTCTAGAAAAGTACATAACTTTTTATAATAACTGTTGCTCTTTGTTGTGTTGATTTTGGTGTGTGTATCTCATGCACAGCTGCCTGATCTTCCTGGAATACATTAAACCTGAGGGAATATTAACGCACCAGGATCCTCAACTTCAGCATGACTTTCTGCTGCATCATAGCCCGGATTTCCTTTGCACTAAGAGGGTGACTAAAACGATCACAAACTGCATGACCTTAGAATATGCACTCAATATTTTCACAGCAGTTGCTTGCTTTTACATAAACTAGCCTTTTAAGTGTCACTGGAGAGTTAGCTACACTAGACATTGTTATATGCTTTTAAACAATTAGGTACTTGTTTGATTGGTAGCAGTTGATATTTGATCCCATTGTTTGTTTTTTCAAAATCATGATTGTATACTGTATGTTATTTCCAGACATCTATTGCAGGATCCCTACTAGGGGGGTCTATGGCTATGTTCATATTAGATCAGTTATATCACGAAAAACACTCTGTGCTCAGTTATACATTGCTTAGAATATTTAAAAGCAGAGTACACAAAGTTGTTTTTCTGGCAATATCTGGACACCATTTTCCCCCACAGGACCTCAAACGCAGCTCTCTGAGACCAAGAAGCGTCTATCAACATCACATCAACAGGCACTAGAACTAATGCTCAGGCTCCCCTTTCTGCAACACATTAATTGCAAACTTCCTTCAGAGAACAGGGACAGCAACTATTTGTTGCACTGTACCAAACAGCAAAGACTGCTGTCCGAGGAGTGTGCAGGGCTCCCAGAGCTGAAAGAACAAGTATCAACATTATTTGTTGATTCTGGCACACAGGTAGAAAGGAAGAACCTGACAACCCTGCGGTAGTGAAAAATGACTCTCCAGCATGGAATTCGTAATGAAAACACTGTCTGGCACCCTGTGTGCGTGGGAGGGCATTTCATGCTCCGTCAGGAACTTTATGCAGCAACAATAAAATTTACTGATAGAAAGGTGAGTGGGAATGGGTGAATACTGTAGAACTCAAGGAAAGCAAAGTTTTATGTAGTTTTAGAAAGTATGATCTAAGAATCTTCCTATTTCTGTTTAACATAGCCCCTCTTTTTTCAAGCAGTCAGTCTGAAAATAAGAAAATCTGTGCTATTATACTTGAAACAGAAGAAAACCCTCATCTTGTAACAGCTGATGCCAATATTCATACAGAATGTACGCATTAAAAACATACTCATGGGGTAATCTGCTTCTCTGTTTCTTTACCTATTCTCTAACTATTCACATGTTGCTACTTCAGCATCACCTCCAATTCCCATCCACACCACAGACACCCTTCTTTTTCTCTAATCACTGAGAGATCAAAGAGTCTCTGCGAAGTGGAGCACAAAGTTCAAGTCAAATTTTCATACATTATGTCAAAGCATCTGAAAACAGCTCATTTAGTCCTAGCTATTAAATGCAAGTTTCACCATTACATCAAACATTTTGTAACCAGTATTTCACAAGGCTGTTACAAGTCTAATGACTATATAGGCAGTGTACAGCTGCTACTTCTATCATGCACAAGGTTTTGCTGCCATTTTCATTAAAGAGCTGAAAAACATCAGAATATTTCAGAAAAAATTACAGTTTCTGTCACCAGGACTCTCATCTGATTTTTCCCCTTCAAACATATTTCCTTGAATGCACATTGTTCATTTACAGTTGACACATTTCTCCTGTTCCCCCCACTAGCTAAAGAGTCATTGAAATCTGTCATATTAAGCAGAATATTCCATCATAAGATGACAAATCCAACAATAATTTTTTATAAAGTCAATTGAAGCATTTAAAAGTAGCAGATATATAAGGCTTCTGCAGTCACCCCAGCTACAGTTTATTTACATCTTACCACTAATAAGTACTGGCCAACTTCTGACATCTCAAGACAGCTTCCAGTACATTCAAATGTGTTAGAGGCTGCAGATGTCGCACGCTCTCATTCCATCTCCTATTTGGTCAACAGTTTGGGAAACTGAGTGTTTCTAAACTTTATTATCCTTTTTGTTTGTGCTGTAATCATTTTAAGAGTGTTCATAATTGCACACATTTTGGGAGAGCAGTTCGAAGAATTCTTGTAGAAATGGCAGAATGACTTGGTTGCAGTAGCAGGAAAAATCTACAGCACTGGTTTTTTGCCCTTTTGCATGCATACAACTTCAATTCAAGAAGGCTGCAGATTTAGGACTATATTGAAGTTGTTAGTCATAGGAAAAAAAATAATGAAGGGGAAAGTTGAGAAGCAAAACACAACCTGAAAAAGGTATGCTTTCTTACTCTCACTGCTGCTACCAACAATCAGAATTTCCAAAATAGTAAGTACATTATCAGATATGCAACTGAAATCCCATGCCACTTTACAGCTATTCTCAGCCAACTGTACAAACAGCACACTCAAAACTACAGAAATAACTCAGCATAAGCCTAGCTATAAATCTTAATACGGTTGTAATTTTCTCCTACACTTTCTTAACAGCCTCAGGTTCACCGACTGCTTTAGGAAGCTGACTACACACTCATTTGCGGAGGCTAGCAAAATATACAGATCAGCCTATCTAAATACAGCATATTGCAACCTCCACTTGTGCGTGGCAAGCTTATACACACAGACGCAATGGAAAGAGCTGAACAGCAGAGCCATTATGCACCCAAAAGCGTGCCCAACACAGCTCTTGCAATGATTGCTCAGGCTTGTTCCATTCAGCATCTCCACCTCTGCACAAGCAGCTGTTACTGCACACACAGTCAGCCTCATTAAAGAATCCCCCCCACCATGGTCTTTCTAATGTCACTGAATTTTTACCTGGTAGCTTTCCAAGAAAGGTGACAAAGGCCACTAAAGAGGCCAAGACTAGAGAAACCATTGCTTGTAAACACTATCACCATCACTGAAACTGAAATACCAGTACCAGGAATAATTAGTCTATTTGTGCTATACCGTGGCAATAAAAAACAGTAAAAAAAATCATGTCTCTGCATCCAATTTAACTTTGGGAAGAGGAATAAAAAACTAAATATCGTAGATGGAAGACAGTAATTTTTTTAACCAATTATTCTATTTATGTAAAATCGTATTCTAAAATAGAGTCTGTTAAAATGACAATTAAAGAGTGCCAGAAGTGTATTTGTTGGGTTAAATCCATCCTCAATTCAGAACCTGTTTACAGGGTATTCAATGATGCAGCAATAATAATTTGCACTGCAAAATACTTCTTCAAAACTAGACGGTATTAAGAAACAGGCTGGTTATGCTTATGTGGCATGAAATGTGACACTCTCAGCAATTAATTAGAATATACAATATTAAAAAATTTCAGTGCATTATGCATAGGTATCAAACATTTGAAGGAAGCATTAAGATACCTGACTTTAAATTAAACACCTTAAATAAGACATTGCTAGTGCACAAAAACCTCAAATCAAAAATTTTAATTCCTCTGCTGCTTGCAAAATCCAAACAAAAACAAATCTCATTTTTAATAAGTAATAAGCTAATTTGAAAGAAGGCCACATTTTAACAAAAGCTTCATCTTAGATATTATTTATGAGGACAAAAGATGTTCAGTATAACTAAAGAACAAGTGGAATTACCAGGTTATCTAATTTTATACTCAAAGGACTTAATACCAGACAAAAGAGAAAAATAATTAGATATTTTGGTTAACAGTAATCACTGAACCATTTCAAACAGTCATATTGCTGCCCTGATCCACACTTGCACTCTTACATCTACCTCTATATCTACTTATAAAAAAAGCAGTCTATAAAAATCAGGTAGTAAAATTATGATCTCTTTAAGAAAGGAAAAACACTTGAAATACACTAAATTTGAATAAATAACTATTTTCAGTGCTACTTCAGGTAATTTTTACACCTTTTCCTGTGAAATTAGGGTAATGATACCCTATGACTCAAAAGCAGAAACCGAAGTTGAACTGAACATATGCTGGCAATGACGGATCAAACAGATACGTAGGAGGTTGTGAACAACAGACTGGAAAAAGCTTTTACATTTAGAATAACTAATCATAGGCTTACAGAATATACTTCAGGCTGTGTAAATTAGAATAGCCACATTAACCCACCACAGCTGTGTCTGAGCTTTACAGCAGGTTAGAAAAAACAACAGATTTAAAAAACAATTGTCAAAAAACAATTTATATGGGCAGATACATGGGTGAATTTTGAGCACTTGAGACTAAAGAAACATGCTCTGCGCCATGTGGTCTTACAATGTACAGGCCCAGGGTTTCTGATTGCACCCTATTTATGTCAAAAGTGATTTCACCAGACAGCACTCGCCCACAGTTTGCCAGCTTCACGCATTTCATTTGCCTTTAACTCAGCATCTTTCAAATAAGTTTTTTTTAATTGATCTGTGCTTTTCACATCTTCAGAACTTTCCTACCAGGGATTTTTCTCTGCCCTTTATTAGCCCCTCCAACATAAATCTAATTCTTCCACTTTCTTAACTCTTCCCCACTGTTTTTTCACTAATGAAAGCTCATCTATTAGTCACAACTTCCACATCACTTCTACAATGAAGGTCTTCTACACTCAAGCAGCAGGACACAGCTGTTACTCAGGATATAACTAAAAGGATCCTTACCTTTCCAAAATCTCTCACATCAAACAAGTCGAATGCTTCAAAAAGTTCACTTTTCTTCATCCCAAATATTTCACAACATGCCGAAAGAAAAGTCCTTATATTCTTCAAGCAAAGAAACTAGGGGAAAGAAAACAAAAATACTAAGCATCAAGCGTGTAAATTAGCAACTTGTGTGCCCATTTTGGTCACAAACACATTAGAAAATTCACCGATACAATTATCTGTAAGTCAGAGCTTCCACTATGCTGTAATCTTCCACTGGTTCTAATTCAGCCACAAAAGTTCCCTTCAGACTCAGAAGCTTTATCCAAATTCTGAGTAGACACTTCGTGCAGAAACTATTTTCTCTCTTTTAACATAAGCAAAGAGAAATGACAATATGCTACTAGACACAAATTAGTCTAAATGCAGACTTACTTTTCAATTCTCTAAAGCGAGCATAGAACAAAACAAATGAAGTTACCTTAATTATATTACCATAAGAAAGTTATCCATCATGTATACATCAAGTGTCCTCAGCTGACAAGATAAAAGTCTAGTTTCAATGTTTAATGAACACACATGTACTGTTTTAAGACACTAAAGACATTATGAATACATATTTTCTGACTGAAACACAAGGGCAGATGAAATTCACAATTGAGAAGCCATTTATAATTTATCTAGTGCAGATTTAAGATCCTCAAACCACCTTGATTTCTGTACTGAATCAAAGCCAAATATTTCCCTTGAAGTTATCCACATGCATCAATGATCATCTGAGTCTGGAAAAGAATAAAGCTTCTGCCACAATGCCCTCCTTATAAGGCTTTTAATGCATTTTCCTGTAGACTATTTTTGTCATGTGAAAAGCACCAATTCAACAAGAGAAGAATCAAGAGCAGACAACTCTACTAGATGGCTGTGCACATCAAGACAACAACTGACAAAACTCATCGCAAAGCATCACAAAAGCAATCCCTGCACAAGCTGAAGCTTCCAGGAAGGCATCTGTGACTGACAACCACCACATGAAGTGTAAGGGGCCACAGGTGTGCCAGGTGGAGCTGTGGCCTCCACCCTCTCCTCCACTCCAAACAGCCCCATCTGCATATGCTCCCAGTTCACGTGGGGCAGCTGGTGCTGGGCTACATACTGGGCTGCTCGAGGACAACACTGCATTTACGCCAGACTGCTTTTATGCCTAGTGAAATTTGAAAAATGAGTCTGGCTTGCTAAGTTAAGGTCACAAGCTTCTCTAGTTTTACAAAGGTCATAATTTTCAAGTCAAAATTACAAGGTTAGAAGGCTAAGGATGCAAAACATGATGTGCTGCTTCCACCACGAGACTGGCAGAAAGAATCAGAAGGCAAGCTGGTTTGGGAGTCCACAGCTTTAAAAACAAGATGGCACATACAAAGTAATTATTGTTTTCTGACATATTTTTTTCCCCAGGTTTTTTGTTAAATTTTCTTAAAAGCCATCGAAGGCCATTAGGTTTGTCCAACACAGAATACTGTTTCAACGTGAATACTGATTTACTTTCTTACATGGAAATTCTCACAACCACTGACAAATTTTTTCCTCACTGGAAAACTCAGCTGCCTTTTTAACACCCAAGTTTTGAGTTTAGATTAGCGCTGAAGTCTGCCAGTGCAAAGAAAGCCCACAGCTGCATTAAGTTGTTTACCTCTAAAAAGAGCAAGAAGTTATGAGAGCGACAGGAGCTGTCATGGGCCTAAATTCTGGCCTAGATTCGCTAGAGAGCATTTTAGTGAGTTGCGTTTAGCTTCTTCATACAGTTAAAAGAACCGTTCAATGTATCAGCAACTATGCACAAAGAAAATGCCCTTCCCATTCTGCAAAATTTCTCCAATTATTCTTAACAGAGGTCTCCTACAATAAAAGACAAAGATGGCAGCACTTTTTCCAACAGGATTTATCCACTACTTCAAATTTGGAGGGAATTTTGTGACACCAGCCTTTTGTGTTTAAATTATCATTACTACGAATTATATGTAAATAGATGGAAAGTATATTTCAAGAAATTAAGTTCCCCTTAGCCCACATGTTTTAAAAGAAAGTACCTATACTAAGTAATAAATTAAATTCTTATGAATATTCTAACAGAGACACCAAAGAAAAATCTATTCCCCTATCCCCTGCCTTTTTTTAAATACTAATTCATTAAGTGGTAAAGTACACTTAACGTGTATCATATGTTAAACAGACTTGACATAATCATAATTAATTTTCAATAACCATATGACAACACAGCAGTTAGATAACATTTCTTGTAAGCTCTAGAAGCCACTAACTAAGCATCTGTCAAATCTACCTGCACTTGAGAAGGGACCACATCATCGATGCACGTGTGCCAAATGCTGCCTTTAGCAGAACAGGCCTGACAAAACAGTCTAAACTCCCTGCTAGTTCAAAGACTGCTTAGTGAGTTTAGTTGGGCACCTAATGATTCAGTATCCATCAATTTTCTCTTGTAAAATGAAAATGAAGTCTTATTACTAAACTATTAAGCTAACCACAGAAGCTGCAAGGATAAAACCATGAGACTACTAAAACAAAAACATGTTCATATTTACATGCATTCATTTTGCAGTAAGATGGCAGAGGGGGTAGGGGAATCTTTAAAAAGAACTCATTATATGCTACTCATGTTTTAGAAAAGTTATTTGATTATATTACCCAGAAAACTTTCAGAAAGATTTCCAAAACTTTATATTGCAATCATCTAAAGAAACAATTTTCCTCAATGAAAACAAAGATTTTTATCGCTGTGGTTATTGTATGAAGAAGTACAAATTAGTAAAAGAAACCTCCAAATTAAAAAAAAAAAAAAAAAAAAAAAGGCATAGACCTAAAATCTAGGAAGTTCTCTAGAAGACAACCCTCCTCTCTGGCAGTAAGAAAAAGGCACCATCAGTCTGCAGTCTCTCATTAGTAAGTACAGTCCTCAGGATATTTGGAAACCTACTGCATTATTGTGTTTCTTTTTCAAAGAAAAACATTATACTTCGGCACACCACAAGGGAGATCATTAAAGGCATAAAGAGCAGTTGGGTACCCAGTTCTCTTAGAGATGCAAGGAGAGCTAGACATTTCTTACTTGGCCTAATCTCCAAAAGTCTCCTCCACAGGAAGTGGTGCCTTTCAGTACAAGAACTGGTTTCTCTTCAGTAAGAGATAGCATAACTCAAAAACATTCTCTTGAAAAAGTTAACGCTGCCTTTTTTTCTTTTTCTCCTTTTTTTTTTTTTTTTTAATTACACGGCTATATCAGGAGACGGAAGCCCAGAATTCTCAATACACGGGTCAGTAAAAATATTGCAGTAGGGTAGTATAAGCCATGAGTCCAAAAAAGTTTACACTAGAGAAAAAATACAGCTTGTATCTGGCTCATCTCCATGTATACCAAGAGGAGAGGACACCCAGCACCGAGACAGATCGACAAAATCACAACCCGTTGGAGTTCGTGACCCCAAGAACAATTTTCAATATTGATATCTGTAGATTATCAAGACATTTCTAAGACACCCTAACATTTCACAGCATAAGTAGTTACACTACTACAAACTGATAATGTCATTGTCAGGGATGCTGAAACAGTACAACTCTTGTGATAAACCACTGTGTTTTTATGGAACAGATTAGAGTTTGTGGCCTCTGGTCCATTCTGCACCGAATTTAATTTTGTAAGAGGCATTAATACAACATTTTTTGAAATGAAAAGCAAGTTTGCAAAAAATAAGTCTACCACCTAAAAATGCAGGTATGATTTATATAATCGGGACTGTATTTGTCTGAAGTTCAAGCAGAAGAGAGTGGGCAAACCAAATTATACTACATTCCACAGAAAAAGCATGCTGTTTTCTACCATAACATTTACCACTTCACAGAAAAAGAAATATTTATTTGAGGCTTCTTCAACACAGTACATGGTTGTGTGCACGGACAGAAACGTATAGAAACATTTTACAAAGGGTACTGAATAGAAATGACTAATTAGACACAGAAAGCACAGGCAGGACTATAGCTGCCCACAGGGAAGAGGGATTTCTCTAACCAGGCCTCTAATGAAGTGAAAGATGAAATGCAAAAGAATAAAGAAAAAAAAAATGAATTTCATATACCCTCTATTCATATAATCTTAGAGGTACTTCTCAGAAAATGTATTTGGCACTGAAGTACTTCAATAGAATAAAGGTCTGTTTGGTACAGACCATAATATTCAGTATCTGGACATATCTTTTGTACTAAAAGCATTCCTAAGGGTGTTCAGAGACCAACACAAAGAGGTCTGAAGATCAAATTCTGCCATGAGACATTTCTATGAAATTCCAACACAGCAACACCAGTCAAGCGAGTGAAAACAGAAAGGCCAAGAAATTACAAGTATCGAGGAAAGAGAGTTCTAATCCACTTTCAACTTTCCCTTTCTTTTTTTTAATTACTAATAGTGGACAAAACAGCTACTTGTAATTCATTTCAACTTCCACCTCCTTTTTATTATGGTGATTTAGTCACAAGCAAGGAAGAAAGCTTGGGTAGCTGGCCATGTCCTTATATTTGTTTCTGGATCAACAGACATTCACACTGCATTTAGGACAAACTAGGGAACACACCAAAGCCTTAGCATCTGAAACATTCTCAGTAGATGCTAGGCTATAAAGGGGTATTAAACCCAATATGGACCACTGTCACTCTGTGTCAGGGAAGATGTTTTTTTTTCCAGTGTGATTCACTTTTGCTGACGCTGTATGCCCATCCCTTTGTCACCACACTTCCCGGGCTTTTTTTGCATGTTGCATTCACGTCCCCGTATAGACTTTTGGAGGTTCCCAACAACTGCACGAGAACTGAGGCCAGTCACTCCTAGCCACCATCACGTAGAAGCTATGACAAACGAATAAAAATACAGAAAAAGGATTCTGCTTAGCCAATTGTCCACTAAATCCACTTTGCCCCCTGTGGGAGAAATAAGGCGTGCCAATCAGGGAAAGTCCAGAAATCTTCCCCTCCTAGTCCTCCTCTAAATGGCACCACTTCATAAGCTGCACAGCTGCTGCTACTCACCTCTGCCTGGTCTTTAAACAGCCTTATAGGCATAAAGCAAAAATTGTGGTGTTTTATGTAAGAGCAAGCATTTTATGACAAAAATAACTGAGGAAGGGCCAAACACTCAAAACAAGTATATAAAAGGGAAGTAATCAGATGAGCAAATTTGGCCTCAACTCACACCTCTCTGAAGGCCCAATCACTTTTTTTAATTTCTGAAGTACTGACGTTACATGCAAGGAGGCACATACGGGCTTGTGAAGATAGAAGATTTTTCTATTAGTCATTTATGGTCGTAGAAAAGCAGAATTGCAGAAGAACAGAAGAGGAACAGATCACTGCCATAACACATACTCTTCCTACACCTCAGTGCTTACCGCAAAACATGGGCTCCTGACCCTTCCTGTCCATTTCTGGGAGGCTGATGAGAGCAGATTAGCCAGGTTTATCTCACTTGGATTTCCACAAATATACACAAAAAGGAAAAGTAATGCAGTTATACTCTTGAGCATGAGGAGAAATGTGAAAATGGCCACAACAGATTTAACTGGGAGAACTGCTTTTCTACCAAGCCCATCTGTCACCAAGATTGATATGTGCAAGTCGTTTCAGTGAAAGAAACAGAAGAACTTGTCTCCTCCAAGTTTCCTTCAAAGAAGTTGGTTAATGCCCTGAGGGTTGCAGATTTTTCTCTTCTCACTTGTTTCAGTATTTCAGGAATATTTCAGTGTTGCAGGAACTGTGTTGATAGGAGTAACATAAATCCCACATTAACGCTGTTTAATTCCTGCTAAATCCAAATCTAAGAGAGAGATCCAGGAACTCCCTACTGTGACCAAACAGCACCATCACCTCTTGTAGCCACAAAGTGAAGATACTGTGATCATAGGGAAGGCCGGCAGCAGCAAGACCAGAATTGTACCTTGAACCTATATATACAAAAAAAGCAACAGTAACAAGACATACAGACCCAAGGGTTTCATCAGCTCCTACATAATGTGCATGCACAGGAAACGTCTAGCTTCCTTTAAATTCTTTCAGCCACATCCAATAAAGGAAGAAAATTAGGTACTTACAGACAGAGCTGCTCATATATCAAGGGCTCCTTTCCCTCAGCCAGGCTGGATGGTTCCCCGACAGACACCAACTTTGACAGAATAATCCCAAAAGCAGAGTTACCAAAACAGGAGCACATTAGACCTCTATTATGTATTAATTTTTTTTTTTTTTTTTTTTTTTTTTTTTACTATCTGCATGTTCATTAACACCAGATTACTCTGTACTCAGAGAAAGCAGTGGTCTACCATGGTACTGACAGAATTGCACATTCAGGGTTAACAATTCCACACAAAAATCATTCCTGGCTCCTTCACAGATTTCAGCAGCCAAAGCAGATTAGATTAGTTCTGCTCTGCCAACAGGAGTAATTATCACTACATGCAGTAAAAAATAGCTGTAAGGATTTCTAAGTGAATGAAGTACGGATCCACTCACAAAGTCTTAATTCAACATCTATTAATGTCTTTTCCTCAGCCAGCAAGAGGGAAAAGTGCAGTATCAGAGTCAAGAATGGAAGTTTTAACATTTCTATTGTTCCTATGGGTGCCACTTTTCTTATAAAGATCTTTAAATCTAGAGTCTTACTGAGGGTAGGCAATGCAAAAGGGCAATAAGGAATTTAAAGACCAAGTCAACAAGAGAGGATGAGTGCTCCTATTTTCAGTAAGCAATTGAAAGTTACAAGGCTGTCTCCAGAGATTTTTTTGGTTTTAAGTGTCACACCACCACGAGTAAGCATTATTCTTTTTCTCACTGTTAGATAAAACACATTAACTTGCAAATGACATTCAAAAAATAAACTAAGACACAGAGGAAGAACAGTCACTCACAGCAAAGGAATTCCATTTCAGGTTCTGCATTTGGCCTCCTGTTCCGCAAACAATCTCTATCATTCAGATGATCAATATTTTTAAAGCTCTAAGCAGGGGCAAACAAGCCAAATACTAATAAATACCTTCTAAACTTGGCTCTCCAAAAGGTTGCAAAGCAGATACACTAATAAAGATGGAGGAGACAGCACTATTAGAGGCTCATTATCAGTATCTCAGCAGCTTACAGCTTATACCTTAGCTCTTTGAACAGTCACTTAACCATTTTTGGGTAACAAAACAGGCAAGACTAGCACCATTACATAACAGAAGAATTTTGCTAAGAATTGTGCTATGCAAAGAACAACAACAGACATTCCTTAATTCAGGAATAGCTAGGGAGATCTCTAGTGTTATTAGCTTACTAGATGTGGCATTCTTTGAAGACCTACACAACGCACAGGATTCTGTATCAACTATAAAACATATTAAATTCCTTTGAACCACTGCTAACAGAGTATGAATATTAATAGCATGTTCTTTATTTGCTCAGTTAATGTAGCAATTAAATATTCATAGAAAAGCTCTTCTTAAAATTCCTAACTGACTACTATTCAATTGTGTCTATTGCGTTTTGGCTTGAGTATAAAGTTTTGTTTATGTACATTGCTCTTCTCTGTGCTTCAAAGAAAGAAAATGGAAATTGAAACTTGGAAAAAGCTGAGGAAGCACAAAGGATGCTCAGCTTTTATTAGTACTGATATGGAGTGAACAGAGGGCAGGGGGGAAAAAAGCTCAGGACGTGTTATGCATTCCTGATTCTCTCCTTGGCTATGCTGGCACTACAGCATTGGTTAAGCAAGTGAGGGCAAACCAGCTTTTAAATTATCTGTGTCCCTTAAGTGAAATAACACCTTCCATGTCCTACCATGTGCATCAGAACAGCAGTCACCAGGCTGCCTGAAGAAGCAAGAAACCTTTTCTCCTTTACCTACTGCAAGCCGAAAAATCTAAGAGAGCTTCGGGAAATCACAGTCACTAAACAGATGAGAATTTTTAGACCACAGAGCCCCAACCGCAGAAATTCCCCAAGTGTAACCGGCAAGAGGCACGGGGTGGGAGCTCAGGACAGCATCCTGTCGCAAAGGGCAATTTTTTCAGTAGCCCTCTGTTCCCCACTAGCAAGACTTAAAAAAGTCTATGCTGCAAATATTACCAGAAAGAACAGCAATTGGAACGCAGTATTAAGTATGTAAAGTGCACAGAGATAGCTAGGGTGTTCCTGTGCTTAGTTACCTTTTCAAATCACTAGCCCTATCTGTCTTATATCCCCAAACTGCATCCCTAAAATGTCTTTCGCTAGGCATCTCAGTGTCTTACAAATGCAAAAAGAAGGAAGACAAAGGGAACATGGAAAATAGTCCTGAGGAGAACAAGAATATGAGGAAGACAGCAGCAAGGAAATGGAAAGAAGACCACAGGAAAAGGAACAGGAAAGGGACAGACCAACTGTAATATGATGTTTAAAAAGAAAATCAAAATACACCAACAGAAAGATCCAGTGGAAAGACTGCTGAAGTAAACAGGGACTTGACTCACTAACGATTAAATTGTGGGAAAACAAAAAATAAAAGCCAAACAAGAAAATCATGTGTTAAAATTTTGCTGTTAAAATGCTTCAGCCAAAACTATTTATGAAACTGCCATTTAAAGTAAGACAGTAGTCACTGTACTGTAAATTGTATCTAAAATTGTGACACGGAAAATTGCTTCTGGAGGAGGCTGAACTGTAAAGGACACATTTTTCTACTTGGATGTATTGTCCTTGGTCCTAACATAGGGTTTCTAATCACTCACATTTCAAGTTAGTTGATAAAATACTAGCAGTTGTATCAAACTTTTACAGACACAGTAACCTCAAAACCTACACCTATCTAACCTATTTAAACTTGCTGGGAGGAAAAAAAAACCCTAAAGCCTACAGCCTAGCTGATACATTTAAACAACAAATGAAAGGAAAACCTGAAACAAATTAAAACTCAATGTTTTCATGATCAGAGAAGGAAAAAAAAAAAAAAAATCACATCCACACTCAAACCATGAAAAACCTGACAGCTATACTTACAGCTACAGTATGAAATACAGATCTTCACATCAGTGCTAGAGAGAACGCCCAACGCATTTGTTTCATATTGTTAGCTTGGCACACTAAGATGCTGCTTCCATTGTAGCTAAGTATCTTCTATTCATGATTGTGCTTGGTTTTTACAAGTCTTTAATGCTAGTGTAATAACATGAGAAGACATCTTTCTTTGCCTATATCTGTGCAAGGGAAACTAATTTTGGGGTGTAAGAAGCCCTATGAAGGTGTGGCAAAAGACTTTCGTATAGGCTAAAGGCACACAATTCACCTGAAAAATACACATTTGACTCAGTTTCACTACAGAAACACAATGTCTTTGCTCTTGCTACCCCAGCCCTAAAAATAAGCACCACTGAATTCATCAGCTGAACTGGATCTCCCTTGTGAATAAATTGTGGCCCCAGTGCCCTGGACACAGGTCCCACAGACCTGGATCTCAACTATGCGATTCCTTTACGAAGACCTACAGTGTGCATTTTTTGAGATAACTTTTTAAGTTAGCATGTACTGGCTTCTTCTCTTCTAAGCACTTTAAATAAAGTCTCAAAAGCTGTCAACACTGAGTCCTGCATGGATATTCAGCAAAACAGGGAAAACCCAAAAATCTTCACAGGGTATGAACCTAACCCAAATAAGTCCTTCTATTTCTCACCAGCAGCTCACACAGATCATGTACTATGTCTGTGATTTCCAACAGTAAGGAACAATATTCTTACTAACATTTATCAGTGTTAACATACATGAATCATTACACGTTTCAAATGTTTTCTTGAATTGCATATAGTAGTCTTTTCCAAGCCCTTATGGTCACAAAGTAAGTTCTTAGCAAGACCTTAACGATGTAAATACAGCTCTCCGCAAATTGCCAATATGAATACAGCTGTCCTCTCGTTACCCATTTTAAAAATCCACTGTTCTATTTTTGCTGGTGTGTCACTTCAGGTTTGCAGTTTATTAGACCATGCTCTCTGTGGCAAGGACAGGGGTTTCTGATATATTCAGAGAACACTTCTCAAGGACTGCAAGCCAAGGAAGTAGAACAGCTAAGCCCAAAAGGACAAACGACAAACCAGTGGGAATAGCCATGAATGAAAAACAACCTCCAACAATAAATTTACGGGATTGGAAGTAAAAACTCAGTGGTCACAGAGAGCAATGACTTTTTACACCTTGTGATAGTCTCTGGAGCTTTGACATACTGACCTGGCACCAAATGTCATCTTTCACGCGTGGAGTGCCATACAGTTCAGATCTCAAAACTTGAGGAAGAAAGTCAAACTCTTAACTGCTCAACCTTATCATACACTTGTGTGGAGTTTCATCTTACTGATCAGGCTAAGAAAGTTAGATGCTTCTACAATCTTTATTACCACATATTGCATTTGAGCACTTCCCAGTAACAATGAGTACTCTATCAAAAGCAAATTCAGAGTTTGATGTACTGGTCTCAGATTCTCGCATACTTTTGAGCAGAGCAACGGGTACCAGATATATCATCTTTTTCTGCTCAGCAGTAAAATAAAATGACCCAGGCTAGGATGTGGCAGAAAGTTTGCCGTCATTCACTGAAGGAGCACCAGGTGTTCCATCTGTGTTTCTGTCCTCAGCAAAGTCAGGGCTCAGACCAAGTGCTGCACTCTTGTAACAGTCAAATAATCAAAACCATGGCAGAAAGCAAAACAGTTCAACCCTTTTAACTAATTAACAAGGGTGTTTTGTCCCACTCTGTAGGAAGGGCTTTCTGCCCCATTGACTTGTATTAAAGAAAATGAAGAAGAGAATGGCCCTAAAATCTGTAGTGTTCACCATCACAATGAGGGGGAAAAAAGTCATAGGAGTTTATAATACAAATAGTTGTAACTACATAAACTACATTAAATGGATGGAAAAAGCAGCAGCTACCCTCACATGCCACACCATTATTAATAGAAAAATTATTTGTTATCTAAATGGTTTTTCAATATATGTATTCAGGTGATTTCACCTCTAAAATGTCTTAAAGTATAAACTTTCAGCTCATACATAAAGATTAAAGCAAGAGAAATTCTATATATGATTAAAAAGAGAGAATAATGATTGCACTACATTATAAACAAATTGTTATAAATGCATAAGTAATGACATTACTTACACAGTAATAAAAATTTCTTTAAAATAACCACTCCTCTTCCCAACATATCAAAAACCGGGAGTGGGGAAGGTAGGACACTGTCGGCACGCTGACCACCACAGCCTGCTTTGCTCTGCCGACTTTCCCAGCAGCTTCCCAGAGGCACTGCTGGGCTAGGGAGGACCCAGAAGACAGCCACAGGGACAGCTCCAGGATAGCTGGGGACAGCTGGGAAGGAGGGAGGGAGGGAGGGAGGCCTCTGCCACGGCTGCTTGCCTCCGCCATAGCTGCTGGAGGCCTTCGGCCACACGCCACCCTTCCCACAGCCACCCGCCCTGCCAAACCTCTCCGACTACCTCCTGGCAAGCCCATCAGGACCCATACAACACAGACAGGCTAGACACTAGCCAGAATAAAGATAAAAGACCATACTGGATGCAAAATTCTCCACTGCCCCAGCAGGCCTCATACTTCAGAGGTTTATGAAACAAGTTCTAAGTAGCTGATAACATTGGCTGGGATGAGACAGGCCACCCCAAACATCCACAAACCCTAACCTTCCAGAATACCTGGCTCAGTGAGAGGAACCACAGGGCCGTTCGTTCCCCCTCAGCACAAGAGGGCTCAGCCCAGTCACTCGTGCAAGTCCAGGAGGCCTTGCCGCCAGGGTCACCTACACCTCGGGAGGCTTTGTCGATCACACCAGGAGAATGGGAAGCCTAAGGCAATACAACTCCACAAACGTCTAATGTTTCCAGATAACACAGACCAGGTAAAGAGTATTAAAAGCAGACAGGTGCTATACTACAATTCATTTTGTCAACGAAATTTAAATACTCAACTCCACACAGACAGTGTTTTTAACCAGCACACGCCTCGCCTCCGAGAACATGTTCTCAAACAGATGGTGTCACCCCAGGTCCTACAGTAAGTACAGAAACATAGATAATTCAAGAAAAATACATATATTTATTTCAACCTACAGTGAGGAAAAATGTTGAATACCATTTATTCCGTAAATAATTACAATGTTCTAAAACTCTGATGCTTTATCTTATACACTACAAGTCTTTCAGAGGAAAGATGTACCTGAATGATTTCTAAGACTGATTTTTATTTGGACCAATCATTGGTAGTACTGCATTACCTCAAATGAGAGTTAAAAACGCTTCCAGTGTTAATGATACAGCTTTTTGGAAATACTTCAAAGCTACTACACAGACCACACACAATTTAAAGTTTTGGGTTTTTAAAGAAGAAAAAAAGAGCAGAACACACTTTCTAAGTCAGTTTGGTGAAGAAGTACCCTCTCTTCCTTGCTTTGAATATGCCACCTACCACTTCCATTTAGTGTGACCCTTCTGTTTCCATACTGGAAGGGACAGCAAATAATTTTCTCTTTCCTCAGGCTTCTCCTATTACCCCCCCAGTGTTGCCTCTTCTCAAAGCTGAAAAGTCCTTCATTTTCTATTGAGCTTTTCCTTTTTGTTTCATACCTTTGAAAACCTCTACTGCCCTTCTCTGCACCTTTCTCATTTTATTACATCCTTTTAAAAACAGGAGACCACAACTACACAGTACAGGAGCACTGTGGCTTATGCAGCAGACTGCAATGGCATGATGAGCAATAATGCATAATAGCATAATGGATGTTTTGGGCACAAAACAAGCCTCTGCAAATGCACTCTGCAAAAACCCTTGGGTGCTACATCCTCCTCACATGTCTACCAGAATGGATTACTCTTCTGAAGAATCTGGTTCAGATGATGCTGAGATACATTGAAGCAGATGAAACAGTGGTTTGATCCACAACTGCAATTACTGTCATAAACAGGACACAAAAACATTAATAGTTCTTAACTTCCAAAAATTCTCTGAGGGAAACATCAGTTAAAATACAACTCTAAAAATGTAGAGACTAATGTCTTTGTACCCACAACTGTTTTCCACGCAGAGTCACTCAAAGCCAGCCAGTGTTAGGTAAACTGCACTCCATTTCTTCAGTGACATGTAACCTTCCTAATTAAGGAATTCAAAGTGAAATATTGATACAATGCAAGACTCAGTAAGTTTCAGAACAAATTCTACCATCAGCAACACTAATTTACAACATTAACTTAAAATCAGGTGACTCCTTATGAAGCTGCAGGTTTCCTTCCTTAAGAAGGCTGACAAACAATGAAAGGTAAACCTGACATAAAATGTTTCAGCTGTACATCACATAGGTCCTTGCTGTCTAAAAGGCTGCATTCACTCACCCTAGCTGTCTGTCAAAATGAAACACATCATTGAAGGCAGCCCAAATTTGTGCGGGAGATGTGTCAAAATCACACAAACACCTACTTCCACTGGTATGAATTAATAGCTGTGATAATCTCAGAAAAGGCAATGAGTGAATGCTCATGGAAATTCAACTGTAACCCCTCTATATGGCCCATTTGATGTCACAGCTGAATCATGTTGATGCTTTGCCCCACAGTGACATTTGAAGTACACCAACAAACAGTCCAAAAACATATTTCAAAGTATGTCAATTCGGCGTCTCACAAAGTAAAACATAATCACGAGAGCAGTCTCATGAGAAGGAAGAATATTTATGAAAATAAAAAAAAAATTTAATCCAAATCCTAGAGCACAAGCCAGTATTTATTAGATAGCCTAAAATAATCAAATGGCAAATAAACGGAATACTATGAAAGCTCTGCAGCAGAGGATGATTTAGAATTATCTGGACTCTCAGTCGGCTGAGTAATTTGCTACAGTACAATCAGGCTTTTAAATGGAGTATGTGGGCGCCAGTGAGAAGTCTGCATTACTGAACCATACTATGTGCTGAGTCTTAAGATACTAATATCGTATTTTTCTCCAATTCAATTAAGTAAATTATTCTTAAGTTACCCTAATATACATGGCTGTTTCAAACAGCTCATCATAACCAACATGAAGGCAGGTTCAGTAAAGAATCCACCATAATCATTAAAAGATCTGGTCCTCAGTCTTCAGCAGGTAAAGTCCATGGGAGATCGTACAAGACCACACATGAAAGCTACCTTTTCAACCAGAGAGCAGCATGGAGCCCAAAATGCAGAGCAAGCTTAATGCCTCCACACAGCCTCCAGTGCACCATTTCAGATCCCATAATTAAATCCTTCAGCAGTGCAAATGGCAACCAGCACACTAGCAAAAAGCTTTACTGTTATTGTATATTGATAGTTCCTGCAATATAGATTACAAAACTGAGGGGTGCTGATGAAGCCCAGAAACAGCTGTTCAGAGCAGGGGGCAGAACAAGATGTCAGGCACGAGAGTGCTCCACTTAACCACCCGGGGAACTCCACCACCAATACCCTGTCATGTACAACTATCTTGCCACGAGGTATTTTCACCTTCTTGCTATGCAATCATCTTGGAAAAAAGCTACAGACTATTCTATCAAAATAATAATTTTTAATACAAAAGTACAATGTGCTTTGAGTTCTGCCACATTATTCCAAGTTCCATAGATGATGAACTCTATGTCATTTTAAAGTAGTTTAAAAAATTTACCTCAGTCTTTAAGCTACTGACTTCCAGCTGAGAACAATGCACATGTATTGGTGACCTCATGAAAAGCAAATATCCTGAACCATTGTTTAAAACTGTAAAAGGTATTCCCCATCCCCAAAAGAAGGGCTGCATAAATGGTTACTGTTAGTGTCGTGCTCATATTTTCATCTCTCTTACGTTTACAAATAATTTACACATCAGTGCTGGAAATGTTCTACCATAAAGGGGACCTGAGAACCACTAACATAGGAAGTCCTCACACAATGCTCTGCTGGTCTTCTGAACTTAGTGAAAAGGACTGGATCCTGCCTATTCTATTAATAAAATTAATCCTATTAAAATCATAAGATGCTCATACACACAGAACAAATTAAATATTCACTACTTTAGCAACAGTGTATGCTAGCAGGACACAGAATTTAACTTGGTTTTATAAATATATCCCCATCATAAATTTAGTATCATCAACAAAGTTAAAAGGCACACTAAAAGCATAGGAAGATACTGGCTATTTGCACAAATCTACATAAAAATCAGCAGTCACGTGTCATGGCTAAAAAAATTTCTGCATGAGCAGTAACCTCTTACTGGTTTTGGCACAGATGCATACATAAAGCAAAACATAGCAACATAATGTAGGGACAGTGAAAGCATCTGCCTGCCTGCAAGCTGTAGGCAAATCTTTTTTTAAACCTATTATACAAAAGAATATATACAAAAGCAATACAAATAGCTGCTATAACATACTTTCAGATCTCTGAACAGGCATCAGCTTACTAAATTGCCTAACAGAACATCACTTCAACACAAATGATTCCTTAGGTGATTTTTTTAAATAACATATTAAATGCAAACATTGGAGCTAAGCTGTAAGAATGTCTAGGAAGCCTATTATTTTGCCTAGGAAGCCTAGTTTCACATCTGATTTTGTTTAGCATTATTTTGTTCTACAAACTATTCAGCCAAATACAATGAACTCTAAATAAAATACAATATGATCCTGGACCAGTTACTATCTTCTAAAAGGCATAATAGCTTGGTGAGACAACAAAGCAGGTGGAGATTAGAAAGAATAACAAAATCAATGTATGTGCAATTTGTAACTGGGCATTCATAACAACAGATCTTCCTCTGCCTCTCTATGGAGATGGTTCTCAGCACAGAAGGAACAAGAATGATTTTCAGACAAGTGGACACAATGATACGGCAAGGCAGATTCTTGCCTTTAAGTCAGATAAGCAAAATAGCAGCGTGGAGTCCCTGTAGCAAGAGATAAACTTGTCTGATTTGTTAAAAGAAGATAATATAGTGTGAACAACTAGACAGAAAAATTATTCAGCAACATCCTTTTGAATGGATCAGATTAAGTGAGGTTGTGTGAAACAAGGGCAGGAGAGTAAATAGGCAAAACAATTTGAATGGACCCTTGCAACTAGTTTTGTGGCTATATTATTCAGGAAATATTTGTATTAAGATTGTGTTTGCTTTTTTCAGAAACTAGCAGTTCTCTGTTTGTGACAATAATATGCTACTTCTCAGTATGTGCTTTTAAAAAAAAGACCAGAAGTCAGTATACAGTAGGGACCTGAAGTATTCAGCCTAATTGTTTAATTTTTGCAAAATGAAACCACGAGAGCAGCTACGTGAGTATTTTCTATACCATGGACTGGAAACTCACAAGTTTGTGACTCATTGTTCCCTAGTTGAGAACGGCTGTGCCACATACAACTGACCAAACTGACTGATCCTCTGAACATGACTCACGGGTCTACCAAAACCTGCGTCGAGATCTGCTCCCAGCCAGAGGCCACCCCATCTGGAGGCGAGCATCTCCACACCTATTCTGGGCAAACTCTCCCACGGCCGCTCTGCTCAAGCCTTCCCACCTGCTTCAAAAGTCTCATCAGGACAGAAAGGGGCAACACTCTACCTTGTGGAGGCACAAGTTATCCAAACATCTTCTAAAGCCTGTTAAAACGTATACGCTGCCAGCACAGGCAATGCTTTCACAGAAGTGTGTGCTCTGTAATTCACAGAGAAAATTACTCCGTAAGGACAGCAGGGAGGCTAATAATCTGTCCACCTTCTGTATTATTTTTTACTATGTCCACCCTACCTACTTATGACAGCAACACACAATTGTGATGAAACTTCTCTACACGGAATTTAATTTTTAAGTAAAAAACAAGCAAAAACATCAATTGGATATCAGGAGTATAGTATTTATCAGTCTATGGAAGCAATAAGTGATAAATGTAACAACAGATGATCTTACTTCATTTTCGTAAATCACTAGATCTAACCAGCAGGAAATAGTTTCAACCTCAACAGATTTTAAACTTTTAAAACCTTTGAGATATGTTCAAAGCACATTGCGGGGGGAGATCAATTAGCATGATTGCTGCTGAAAAGTAGACTGAAAATAATAGATTTGAGGTCAATCCTGTAACATCATCAGAGAGCTAGAGTAGAAAATAAGACTTATATCCTCTGGTTCAAATGAAACTCCCTTTTTAACACCAGGTATGCCTTGTCACTGGAGGGTATTTCTGATTTTTTTTTTTTTTTTTGACAGCTGCAGAGAACTAGTAAATAATAAGTTGTCCTACCTCCACTTCTGCCAAAGCAAGTCAGGTTACCGGCCAGTCTGTCTGCTACATGTGATAACTTCTCAAATGCAATAAAGGACCTTGAAGAACATGCATAGGAAATCCAAGGACCTCCTAACACAACGACATGGAAATGACTTTTCATTTTTGTCAGCCACTACTGTTTTGAAAACTTGAAGTTTGATGATTAAAAAAATCATACTCATTTCAAAGCCAGCTGGGGAAAAAAAAAAAAAAAAGGAAACATCTGCCATTCATTTATTTGTTCCTTCTAATTCTTGGAAGACTGTTGCCTCCAAAGAAGGTTTTAATCATCCTAAGGCAACCAACAGTGTCTTATCATTAATGCTAAGGGAGAAGACATAACCAAAGTAATTTTTCTAGTGTTGACAGAAAAACCCACAAAGTATTTGGTCATCATGCGTCCTTCCAGTGAATCTGTAGCCACTCAAAATCTCCAGCTTACTCTCCCCTTGGGACATCAACAAATTTTAAATTAATACTTAAAAAAATATATATATATCTCAGGCACAGACTAGGGTACAGCACTACTTCCAAAATGCAAATACCTTCACAATGTCATAGCCCACACCTAACATGTTTGTTTACAGGAAAAGGAAATCCTACTGAAAATGAGAAAACTCCACAGAAGCAAGCATGAGTGAAACAGGCCAAAGGTGTAGGTGATACAGGAGGGGCAAGAGAAGGAAAACAGCACAGTCACTCCTGTCCTGCACAGACAGAGAGACTTATAAGACTCAGCACATCGATAAGTGAATACAGAGACATGATAACGGCTGGAAAAGAATATGACTAAACCAAAGAGTACAATAAATTTTTAAACGAATTTCCCTAGTTAAAAATCACTCTCAAAACTACAAAAAGTTAATAAAGTTGAAGGAACCATAAAAGAGTGGGCCAGACTTTACAATAGAAACTTTAATGATGGAAAGTATCAATGCAACTAGAAAACTAAGCAAAAGCCACCTCCTTCCCAGGAACATATCTGAGTTCTGATGGGGCATGCGAGGAAAACAATTCTGAAGGTATGAAGGATCCAATACTGAAGTAAAAAAATCACTGACCTGGATTAAGTTCGTATCAGTATCTCATCATGAAACAAATAGTTTAAAGCTGCTCTAGTACTTCAAATGATGTGAAACCATAAAAATCAACCAGCATAGTAGGAATAACGTCACAATCATTATTCTTCAAATACATGTTCATAAGGGGAGAAATCATATGAACAAATCAAGACAAAAGGTGCTTGTTTATAGGACAGTTACTGACCATTTATGCCTTGACCTTACAGAGCTTTCAATTACAGCACATCCACAGACTTTGGTGGAGTAACCAGCTGGGCATTGCTGCCTCCTCTGCCTGCAACACCTATGAATTACACCAGGCCTCTAAGGACTGCGTCTGTCCACAGAAAGCAAGCAAAACTCCAGAAACCTGAAGAAACAAATTGTAGTCTGAATAAAATAAAAGTGTTTCTAAGTAATCACTGATAAAGTTATTCTTTCTAACCTGATTTATAGTTGCCATTAGCTATCAAGGTAATCCCTCAAGGATACCATCATGTTGCAAATGCTTTTATCTCACAACACAGATACTTAGTTGTAGTGGTTGCTCCACCTTGAGCATAAATAGTCCTCTCACCTCCAGCCTTGGAAGCAGAAATAAAATTATCACGTCTATCAGCCCCTGAAGAGCAAGTGGAGCTTGCTGGGAAAAAAGAGAGAAAGAAACCATGGGGACTGGTGCCCAACACGAGGCAGCCGCAGAATGAGCATGCTGGGTAGCAGGGCTGGCTATTTCTGCCTTGCAAGCAACATAGATAATCAATTTGAGAAGTGGTTAAAAATAACTACCATTCCCATCCCCACCTGCTCCCTCAGGACACAACCCCAGAAAAATATTGCTCAAGCACTGCCACGGTGGCACAAGTCTCCAGAGGGTGGCTGGAAGGGCAGGAATCAAGTGATGCTGCCTTTGAAAAGAACAAGTTTCCAGCATCAGTGGCTGATTCACCCTGAAGACTCCCAGCACTAGCTTTCATCTTTATTGCTCCCCACCAGAATGGTCTACCCCATCACCTGTAGCAAGCAGAAAATAATTTTGGGGACATACTCACATATGTTGGAAACCTCTGACTGCAACAGGAAGGTGGCACAAATTTTTAAAATCATGGGTAAAAGCAAAGCAATCACCATTTACAGAAAGCAGTGACTGAAGCAGCCACTGATACAAAACTGGGAGGAGTGGCTGACATGCCAGAAGGCTGTGCTGCCATTCAGCGAGACCTGGACAGGCTGGAGAGGAACCTAATGAGGTTCAATAAGGGCAAGTGTAGGGTCCTGCACCTAGGGATGAATAACCCCACACACCAGTACAGGTTGGGGGTCAACCTGCTGAAGAGCAGCTCTGTGGAGAGGGACCTGGGAGTTGTGGTAAACAAGTTGACCATGAGCCAGCCATGTGCCCTTTGACCAAGAAGACCAATGGTATCCTGGAGTGCATGAAGAGTGTGACCAGCAGGTCAAGGAGAATTCTCCTCCCCCTCTACTCTGCCCTGGTGAGGCCACATCTGAAGTGTTGTGTTCAGTTCTGGGCTGCCCAGTTCAAGAGAGACAAGGAACTACTGGAGAGAGTCCAGTGGAGGGCTACAAAGATTATGAGGGGACTGGAGCATCTCTCTTATGAGGAAAGGCTGAGAGACCTGGGGCTCTTTAGCTTGGAAAAAAGAAGACTGAGAGGGGACCTTATCAATGCTTATAAATACCTAAAGGGCAGCTGTCAAGGGGATGGGGCCAGGCCCTTTTCAGTGGTGCCCAGAGTGTCAGAAAAGGTGCTCAGTGACAGGACAAAGGGCAACAGGCACAAATGGGAACACAGGCAGTTCCATCTAAACATGAGGAAAAACTTTCCTTTGAGGGTGACAGAGCACTGGAACAGGCTGCCCAGGGAGGCTGTGGAGTCTCCTTCCCTGGAGATATTCAAAACCTGCCTGAACGTGATCCTGTGCAACCTGCTCTGGGTGAACCTGCTTTGGCAGGGGGGTTGGACCAGACGATCTCCAGAGGTCCCTTCCAACCCCTACCATTCTGTGACTCTGTGAAAAGCAGCTTAAAACAGCCCAAGATGCAATTGCTGTTCAAACGCTGTCTGGTCCCTTGAAAACTCTGTGTTTGCTGGTCCGAAAAGCATAACTTCCACTCAAGCCTCCCTGCCCAGCACTCTCACCTACGTGGGAAGCAGCTTCCGGAGGAGACGCACTCTCATCCATGTAGGAAACAGATTTCAGAGGATCTGCAGATGGATGAGGCCAACAGGAACAGTGAAGACAACAGGGCAGAGAAAACAGCTGAAAGGAAGAAAGAGCATCAGGAAAGAAGTGAAAGAGGAAACAGATGCACTAGAGGGAGAAGCAAATGCCAGGGGGAGGGGGAAGGCAAATGGAGAAGGTGAAAGTAACACAGCCCGGATCCAGAGGAGAGAGCAGGAGCACAGAACAAGCTGCAGAACTGAGATGAGTCAAAATGAGGGAGAAGTAGAGACAAGAAAGAAAAAAAATAAATTAAGAAGGAAAAAAAAAAAAAAGTCCAGACCTGTCAGAGCAATACCTCTTACTAATCACAGAGCAGTCTGGGTTTCTGATAGGTAAGATCAAGCCACCTGAGTCAAGGTAGAAAAATGTGAGAAATGGAAAATGGAAGAGAGATTGTCACAAGCAGAGCTGACAGGAAAATGAATTATCCTACAGAAATCCTAACATTTCAAAATCTGCTGCTCTTTCAAATCAAGATGAAAGGCATTTTAAGTTCATTAAAGTTTAACATGACTTTATTGAAACACTGGATTTTGAGGTCAAACTCTAATGATATTCAACACAAAACAGGAAAAGCTAAATACTACTGCATTTCTTTTCCAAAGAGTTCAAAGAACATCTCTCAAGACTGGCATTCCTGCAAAACCTTTCGAGGACTAATTTTCCTGTAGAACTGCTCCACCACAAATTTTAAAAATGGCGTTAAATGAAATCACTGTTCCTTAGGAGACTCAGGAGTCTTATTTCCAAACACTAACAGTTTAGCAAAATATATTTGTGATCCTGCATGTTGAGCCACAAGTTTTGAAAACTGTTTTTGACCCTTAGAGAGCCATTCCCCGCGCCTGCTCTCACATAGGATGGAAATGGCAATGAGTTCTGAGCCAGAAAGACCACGTCCTTAATTAATATCACAACCACCCTCAGGAGACCTACACAGAGAAACCCCACCAAAACACCAGTCCTGCCCCAAAGGAGAACATCTCAGCCTTTCTTCACTGCTAATCAGAGGCCACATGAACTCACGGCCACTTGTTATACTACTGATGGAAGAAGGATCTACTCCTCAGGCCTATTCCTAGCAAGGTGTGCTAAGAGACATTACAAAATACATTCCCTCTTGTTTCAGGAGTTTTTTTAATTAGCAGTTGTTTTGTTATGTTTCTCCCATTGGCCATGGCAAACAACTTCCAATTTCTTAAAAAAAAAAAAAAAAAAGAAACAACACAACACACACCTCCAGGAATACTTGTCATTGTAACTGGGAATCCCACGCACAACCACAAGAGATTTTTTTTTTAATTTCATAATATGTATTTTTAACACTAGAGAATAATTCACATTACATTTATTATTACTAGAGCTTTGTGCTCTTGAAATAACATGATGCGCTATGGGGCTTACAAGCTATAAAAACCTAAATTCTCAGAAAAGAGAATGAAGATAGTTTAAATTAAGCAGATTCCCCAGGGGTCCCTGAATCTGAGCAATTATAGCTGGGAAGACACACAAATTTGAAATATGCTCCAGTCTACTGCTTACGAGCTCCTCATGAAGAGCAGCCCCCCTGTTCCCAGCATGGCTCAGCCATTCCTACATCCACACCCTCTCCCATCACCATGTCTGCATTCACATGCAAATCATACGGGTCCCAGTCAGCAAAGGCTTTCATCTCAGCTAATCAATTTACCAGGGTCTTCCGCAGGAAGGGAAATCTATAGGACTCCGACACCACTATAGAGGCATTCCAAAAGGATTACTGGACTCATTTCCATAACGCTTCATAAAACCTGCAACAGCACAGAGATGGGAGCTACAAGCACTTTCTAAGGCACAGTCCTTCTAACCAACAACATCGCTTAAAGGCATCATTGAGAACAGCAAACGTGGAGTTAAACCTCAGCTTTCACAAAGATTGCCATCTGCTCAGCACACTTTACAGTGAAATCAGTGGCCTCAGCACAATCCATAGAGAAGATGTATCACCACATTCAGTGCTGCCAGCCACAACTGCAAACTGAATGAACACAGACCCTGAATAACTTTCTCATGACTACTTGTAGTGATTCACATCAAGGCACAGCGGTGGGTAAATTCACACTGCCCTCTTTGTGATAAAAATATCAGAATATAACAAGATCAGGCAGAACTCAAAACAAAATGGCTCAGGTGAACCCTATTTAAGACTCCCACAAAACCTCAGTACATTTACACATCTGTAAAGTGTGTAAGGTTTTAACACATTCTCTACTTTTAAAAATGCTCTAGGAATTCCCTAGAACCAAACAGCCCTAAGAAGACAAACTCACATCCCAAACAAGCCCCTCTGAGTAAGGCCCAAGAAAGCTATTACTTCACATCAAGCATCTGAAAAAAAGAAGAGAAAAAGAAGGTGGGAAATCAAAGCTCGGCAGGCATTTTCAACAATATTTAAAAATAAGCAATTGCCAATTCAGAGAAGTACGCGATACAACCTGAAACCCCCTTCACTTTGTACACACACACGGAGGGTAAACCACTAAGAGAAAGTGAAACTTAAATGTTTCCTCATGCAACTTCGTGCAATTTAGCAAAACTGGTACTGCTCTGAAATGCAAAACTTGAGCCACAAAGTAGCATGAAGTTTTCAAAATATCTACGTAAATACAAGTTAGGTTTTTAAGGCTTGGCAGAAATCCCTTTTCAACCAACCAGGCATCAACTGACCATCAGCCCAAAGGCAGCAGCCTGCAAGGGCACTTCAGGGAGTCTCAAGTCTTCCTATTTTGAGAGTAAGAGAAGCTACAGACAATAGCAATAGTTCGAAACTTCTTCCTGGTGTTTCCTGCTTTCTACACATTCTCCAGGAAAGAGAAATTGAAAGCTTGATCTAAATCCTACAGAGATAATTAGGCTTAATGAATGTTTTCCCTGAGTTACAGTTCACATAGTAGGACCGTATCATCACCACACCTCTGTCCAGACACCCCTAAAATCTGAGAGGCACATTAGCGCAGTGAAGGTGTGGTCCTCCATCTACCTTTAACAACCTCTCCACTGGAATCAGATGTAGTTACTCATAGATCCTGAGGAATTCAGAGAGAAAAATAACATGGCCCTCATGGCCTTCTATCAGCTGATATAAGGCATCACTGCTACACGGGGTAGTAGTTGGTAGGAATTTGAAGTCAGTCACTGGAGCATGTAAGTATAATCTAAATCTTGGCTGCCAACATGCAAGCAAAACACAACAAATTACACAGGCTATGATGATGCAGTCATTAGTACACTATTAGTTTAGAGTGTGGACAGACAAAATAATGCATTAATTCTTTTAGCATCGAGTTTCCCACACAACAGTGAAGTGAGGCTGCTTTGGCAGTCAAAATTTTCAAGGGCCAAACTCTATAATCATTCTGCTTTAGTTGACCATAATGCTTCTTTCCACACAGAAACGGTGTGAATGTAGGAACAGGCAATGGTACAAAGTATCCTAAGTGTAGACTATACAGTACGCACCCTTATATAACTCAGCAACAAACAGGTAAATTTGATGGTATCAAGGATTAAAGGGCATATCTAAGGATTTTGGAAATACAAGTCATCTTGTCCTGCTAAGGTTTACCAGTTAAAAATATGTTTTAAAAATGCTTTATGTTTTGTTTTTTTCAGAAAACATTTGGTTATAGCAGCAATGTCAAATATACATTTTATTTGCTTCTGCAAGGCAATCATACCATATTGTCTGTATCATTTGAAATAACTGTCAAGTGATTTTTAGAGCTATAAAACTAGTGAAAAATAGGTAATAACAGATCAACTGAATCCCTACTAACTAGTTATAAAATAAAATCCTGATTGAAAGTAAAGGCAATTTACAGGCCCAAATTAATTTGGATTGTAATACAAGACAGCTGAACTTAACTTTCCCAACTACGTTAGTTCATACATGTAGGTCTGCAAGAGTTTTAAATAGAACATGAGTGGCTTTCATACAAATTGCTTCAATACCACTATGTTATGCAATCTGTGACTAAAGTTTCATGTTCTGAATATACAAAAAATAAAATAACCTATTAATAGTCCTTCGGTGTTTCATGTTACCAAGACATTCACTACTGTCACTCAATACAGGATGAAAGAAAGGGCCATTGACTGATATTTTTCTAAAAGATATGTTCTCACTTGACAATGTGCTCAATTGAAGCTTTGAGAGAACTTTCTCCTAAATATAAAATTTCAAAACCTTACTATAAAGGTGTCAGTCCAGACTGCATTTTACATACAAGTCTTACCAAACAGCCAGTATTTCACAATGCCTGAAGTCTAAAACTTGGCTTGTCAAAGCAAAATAAGAGGAAAGAAAAGGTAGCTCCAGATGATGCTGAGTAAACCAGAAAGCACAGGAAAAAAAAATTAACGGACTATTTGACAAAGTACACGTCAATTCGTACTTCTCTGTGAAATAGAATTTTTGAAATACTGAAATAACAGTTACAGTAGTACAAAACATTGCTATGGAGCATTGCGGAATAATATGGAAGTACTGCAACACTGTTTTGAAACAACAGAAAAGAGAATAAAAATCAAAGGTTTTTGATGGGGTTTTTTGGTTGGTTTGGTTTTTAAAGAGCTACAGATACAATTTTAGTATCGGGGGGAACAAGTTCAAACCAACACCTCTGTATCACGTCAAATGTAAAGAAGATAAAACTGTTAGTGACCTAACAAAACAATACATCCTCCTCTGTACTCAGAGGCACCCACACAACACAGGGCATGAGCCAGGATTTCCCTGCCTGCAACAGGCAGTGACGCACTTGGGTCTGGACGCGAGCCCCTCTCCCCCCACACACATGGCAGGCGTACAGAGGGGAGCACACTCCATCCAGCAGGTTTCCTTTGCAGCCACAGGCACTTGTCCTATTCCCGCCTGGGTCAGCTGCCGGCCAGGGAGCCAACACCACTTCAGCAGAAAACCATCTCTTCCCCTGCCTGCCTCTACTTCACCAACACCAAATTGTGTTCTTTCTGAAAGTGCTTCCTGCCCATGCCTCTCACCAGCCTGCTAGCTGCTGCTCCCAGTTGACCCTCCTCCCCAGCACCCACACCAGTCAAGCCGGGCCTCAGCTCTGCCAGGACCAGGAGCTGCCAGGTCCCCGCTGGCATGGCCACAACGGACACACCACCACACTCCCTGCAGGGTCTTCCCCCTTACCCCTTGCCCGCCAGCAGCTCCCTTGCCTCTCACCTTGCAGCTCTTTCCCTCCTTACCCTCTGTACTTCCTTCTTTACAGCTATGATTTAATCTTTACACCTACAATTTAATCAAATCGTTTGACCTTCAAAGGAGAGGGGGAAAGGGATGCAGTTGAGAAATCCAAGATACTCTGTCTCACCAGTGCACCAACGTGTTGTACTAACCCATGCAGATGCGCAGTGCTGCAGCCTGGTAAATAACCTCCTGGACCTCACAGTCCCGAGGCAGAACGTTGTAACAGAGACCATCAAGCCACCATTAAATGATCACATCGTTATCATTAAAGAATAACACAGCACATCAAAGATGAGTTTTCTGTACCAGTCTTGGGATAAGTCTTCAACAATTATTCCTGTCCTCTCTCAAAATCCCTAAGTATCCTGCTTGCTGACATCCCCTTCAATCCAGCTTCCCAGCTTTTCCTGACCTGAAAAAGCTTTTCCTTTTTCTCTCTAGTTCATATTTGTTTCTTTTGATTGTTTCCTCCTGCTTCTTACGTACTCTTCTATATCCTTCTCTCTCCCCTTGAGACCTTTAGATTTATTAGTTGCTTTTCACAAGCAGGCCTTCAACTTGCCACTATCACAGGTCTCCCGCCTTTGTCAGAGAAGGCTCAGAAAATAACTTAGCTTCTCTCACATGACACAGAAGCACGCCGTACACAGACATTAATTTAAATTATCCACTGCTGGCACATACTACAGCCTCTGTGATAAACCAGTATGAATATTTTTCCTGTTAATGCTTTAGATAACTTCCAGTACCCCAAAATTTTGTGCAGGAGAGGACACTTGAGACAATTCTTGGCAAGATGCATATGCTGCATATAGTAACTGTATGACAAATACAGCATGTAAAAGAAGCTTTACAATACAGTACAACTGCAGTTTTCCCTCCCCCCCAACCAAAAAGAATCAAAGCGAATCAATTCAAAATCATTACATCAGTTCTCAAATACTATTTTCTTCATCTTCTTAAGGTAAGAGGAATTACCTAGAAAAACTGGGTCACTTTTTTCATCAGTTGCTTTTCTTAGCACAAACCGTAGAGGTCATATTAAGGTTTTGCCTTGAAAAAAATTTGTTCAAAATATTTTACCAAGTCTAACGTGTAAGATATGCATATGCATGCACAACATACATATGGACAAATCTATCTTTTACAGATAATACATCTGTAATACATTATCATATACGGATAATATATCTTATGGCCAATACAGTTTTCATTTAGATGAATCACAGAAATAAAGTTAAATGCAGTAAAGATGTTTAGCGGACTGAAGTACCACAAGTAAGCAAGGAGATTGAAAAAATCTGAACACTTCAAAAAATATTTCTGAAATAATTACATTGAATATACACAATCAGTTTTAAATAATTTAAAAAGATAGACTTTCTTGAACACAACTCTTCTTTCTACGCACTTATAAAAACTGAACCAGTTCCCAAACTCTTGTTCAAGCCCAAAAAGTTTTGCAGTTTCAGAAAAACTGTATTAATCTAAATGTATCTTTGTGGTACTTCCTTAACTCAATAACCTAGCACCTAACATAACAAGCAAACACATAATAAGAGTTAATTTTGCACTCCAGTTCTCGCAAAGATCTCTCTGCCCAAGGAAAAGAGATTACTGATATCCCACGACTCCTGGAAAGGGCCACAAGCACCACTCTGAACCCCTTTTATGTTCTCACTGAGCTCAACTGGTCCCTCATAAGATCCCAGACCTAAATCACATGCTCATACGCAGAGGTCAGCACATCCACTCACATCCCACTCTTTCTCTTTTAGGTAACATGCAGAGTCAAGAGACAATTCCCGTTTCCTCCTTTGCAGAGCCACATGGCACATGAAGTTTGATACCCTAACATTTGGCACGCTCTCCTAGGCTAAAATTTGGAAGGAAGAAAAATCAAGCCGAATGGCTGCAGGGCTGCCTGCGTGGGGAAAAGCACAGGGGCCCGTACCACCTGTGGGAAGCTGACAGAGGTGGGATGCACGCTCACCGAGTTAAGGGCAGGAGATCACGGTTATCATCTGGAGGGGTTGGGGAACCTCCAAGCCAAGGGCAGGATCAGAGGAAACGGAGAGGTATGTCTCTCGGCACACCCACATCCTGAGGCTACCTGATACCACTGTAACCAAGAAAAATAAACTCCTGCTCAAAAGCTCAGTTGCCACACCACAATATAACGTGGATGACAAAGATAATGAACTTCCTTTGGACTACACAGTCACACCAAAAAAAGTAACTCCCTAAAATTAGAAAACATTTGAACTTTTAACACAAAGTGAGGGATATTTTGTTTATTTTTATTAGAATAATAGGAAATAGTTATTTTTAATATTTAATCTTTGTCAACATCCCCTTTAGTAAACTCCCATGTCAGTATTGCATTAAGTGCAGTTTTCCTGTTTAGCAATCTCTCACAAGTTAACTAAATGCCTTGCAAAAACCATTTCAAAACTAGTTTGCAAAGTATTAAAGATAAAAGATAGGCATTAAACAGACGACATCTTCTGCAAATCCATCGTAATCCATTGGTTTAGGTTTTATATTTCTGGTGATAAATTATTTAAGTTCTTGTATGATTATGATTAAACATTAGGATTAGTACTCCCTGTCATGGATCACTTCTATTTTTACTATTTTCACCAGCCTGTGATAGCCAACAGGCGGCATATGAGGAAAGTGAATTGCTACAGTGAACAGCTCCCGTGGAAGATGCAGATGCTGAGCTGCAGTGCTCCAACCTCTATGTCACTGTCACCAGGCACCGATGGCACACTTCAGGGGAAACCCTGCAACACACTAGCATGCCAGCCACATCTCTGCAATTCATTTAGCACATTCCCTCTTCCAGATCCATTCCCAGTAGTTGCAAGGTTTAGTGCTCCTTCCCACGGTGCCTGCAGTAAGACCGCTTTCACACCACCAGCTCTGAAGCAGGCAGATTCCCGTACAGTTAAAGGCCAAAAGACATTATTTGATCCACCTTCCAAATTTCCTTTTCTGATGGCACATGTACTGGTTGAAAATAACTAACGTTGCTAGCTCGTGGGAGTTCAAACAGCAAAACAGTTTTGGGCCTTGACACAAGAGTTTTTAATATAGCCAACACTCTCCTGGTCTGTTCAGCCACAGTGAAAAAGCAGGTGGACACGAATGTCCCTGAACCAGAGAGTTTCCAATCTCTTACAAAGCCCATGTGCAATTTTTCACAGGAGACCTAGCACTGAGACACGCCAGCTTCTCAGACAGGAGCTAGGCAGCATTCAGCTGGCAACCCCAAGGTGGAAGAAGAATCATTTGCAAAGCAACAAAACTGCTCACGCTTTATATATGCAAGGTTTATACTTTCACATGTGAGGCTTACCTTCTGGAAAGCATAACTGACTGAATCACCTTCTGTTCTTCAAATGACAACTTCCACTAACCAATATAAATATGTTCATAAACATACAAAAACACAAATGAAAACAGTCAGCATTCAAATAGCTTCTAAACCCAATGTTTTGCAACCTAAAACCACTGAGACATTTCTCTTGCACAGGCATTCTTACCTCCAGAAAGGTAGAGGGGCTGAATCCACAGATTTCAAATGCATAAAACAGTCCACTCACAAGAACAGCTGTGACACAAGGTGCATGACTGAGGGTGGGACAAAGGCATGCGGTTCCCCGTGCTAGCCAGGCCATAAAAGAGAACATACCCACTGCCATTTGGTCAAGCACGTGTGTGTTGCAATGCTGAGCATCGACAGTCTCAGTTTCTATTCCTGCCCCAAGAGCCAGCAGCAGTCGGGTGCTTACAAAGCAAAGCAACAGTGCTCCTGTTTGAACGGGGCTCCACCAAAAAAGCAGTGGCATCAGTCACAATCCCTCCATACTTTCGGTGTAGCTTTTAAGGGGTTACCAAGGTCTACAGAGCAAAGCTGATGGGTATCACTGACGTGTGATCTGCCACATTCATTCTGAAAAAATAAATACATAACTAAATGGAAGAGACAACACTCTTTATGTCAGAGGCTTGACATCTACTCCCAGGTCTGCCTCAGGCATCACCTCTCACTTTCCCGTCCTTTGGCGCTGCTGCACTTATAACTAGCCCCCAAGACATGAAAATTTGGTTTGCAGAGAAAGGCAAACATCAACAGCAGCAAGAGACAAGGCTAAAATCACGAAGTCTGCCTTCCACGAGGCCCGTTGGCAAAGCCTTCATCCATCCTCTTCATTCTCTGTTTTTACTGCTCAAAAACTGTGCAATAAGAATCCCCTGAGCCATTCTAAGACTTCGCAGCAGAAAACAACATCAGATCAGGGAGCATGGGAGGTGCAGCTTGATTCTGGAAGATGACAGATAAGGGCCGCATGAGGTTCAAACGGTCCAGCTAAGCAGTACAGACACAGCAGCATGTTCAGGTTGACTGCGCGACCATCAGCCAAGACTATTTCCATCCTAATGCCAACTCTGCTCTGGCACCCCATGCCTCCAATGTCTATAAATCACTACCCCACAAGGGACAGGAGAGTTAGCTAGTGTTTCTACAAGACCCTGAGGTTCTATGACGCAGCAAATGTATTTTTTACATTTTTGCACTGTTTACTGATAAGTATTATTCTGACAAACTCACAGTTTAGGGCTCAACTCCAAGTAGATCTCACCAAATTAATAATCTTCAAGCCTCTGAGACTTCAGCATAAGCTATTGCCAAGTGCTTTTCACAGTCTTAGCAACAAACTACAAGTAACTTGCAGAATTTCAACCTACCACATTGTCTGACACGCAGACAAGGAGGCAATTGTCGTAGCTGTGAAACAATTCCAGTAGCTACGTTACACACATATAAAAGCTCAAGTTCAAAACATGCATTATAAATAATCCAAGATCTACAATTATAATCCATAGTTCAAACACACTTAGGGAAATAAATATTAATCTTGATTTCCAAACCTGCTCTAAGAAAGAAGACAGCAGAGCACTTTGATACTTCAGTAGACAGGAGACTACCATGGTTTTAATTCATCAAAAATGAAATTAAATAATATTGGTCCAGACAAGCAACATTAATCTCTAACTGAAGTTGGTTCAACGAGTTAGCTATCCAGAAAATACTGTGTAACATCATGCAGACACCTTCGCAGTTCATTAAAAAAGTGACAATCTGTTTCCATACTTTTTATCCATTCTAAGCAGGGCAAGAAACCATTTCCAACAGCTCATATGCAAAGTACTTAGTGTTCTGCAAGCTAAACTGAAAAAGGGCCAGTTTGGAAGCAATCAATCTAACTATAGTGAAAATATAAGCCAGGGCTCCAGTACAGTTTACCAAGTCCTGAAACTCTCAGAGAGTTTGAACGGTGCAGAAAGAGAACTTATCTGGACGTCTTCCATTCGGAGGAGCCCACCCTCTCCGTGTCTCCATCACTCAGACAGAGCATCGCCTCTGCAGACGCAATCCAAGCAGGCACTAGAGCTCTCAAGCACACGGAGACAGCCTTTCGTCCATTCACACCGAGTACACGGGTCTGGGAGTTTTGGTTCTGACTAGCCAAAATAACCTGATACTCGTTTCCCTTTTTGCACTGTGGGCTTACAGAAAAAGTCCCCCTGGTAATAAAACGTAGCAGCTAAAAAAAGGAATCAAAAAGAAAGAAAACAACTGGCTTTGTGAGTAAACACAGACAAAGAAAGTTCCTCCCAAAAGTGTAATGCACTACTACTGCTTTTTGCCAGTGTCCTAAACACGAACGGCAATTTTTACTCCTGTAAGTCTAGATCAGAATCACAACACTGAAACGTAATAATGTACCCGTTTCTCAATGTTGTAAGACACGTGAAAGGCTCAGAAGTTTAGTTTCCTTTCAGACAACATCTGCTTGGCTGCACTGTCTCTGCAGAGACATGGGTGTCCGTGAAGCAGCGACAGGAAGCCATGTATCTATAGAGCCTCTCCTCATTGAATTATTAATATCACCTTATCTCGACATCCGAAACCAGCTCTGTGAGGCACAGTAACAAAACATCAGTCCCAACTAAAAATAAAGCATTTAAAAAGGGAATAATTTGGAATTACACTTCATCATTATTTAACCAAAATACCAACTCAAAAAGCTAAACATAGAAGGGTCTGCAGGAGAAGAGATACTAAAACACAGGCAACCAGCTATCGAGAACGCGATTCCTCATTACTTATCACTCTTCAACACTCAACTTCACAGGTCGCAAAGCGACGCGAAGGCCAGCGGGCGAGTGCTACCGTCGCCTCTCTCGCCCGCTTGCCCGCAGGCCTCCCCGATCCCCTCCAGCCCCTGCCCCTGCCCTCGCCGGCCGCGGCGGGCTCCGCTCCGCTCCCACCCCCACGGCCACCCGCCCCGCTCCTTCCCGCCCTCCGAGCTCCCGGCCCCTTCGCCCTCCCTCCTCCTCACGTTCCCAGGTAAATCCAGAAAACCGAGAAGCAAGAGGTCAATTCTGTGCTGTAAACTGCTCGTGTTAAGCGTTAACGTCCACAGACACGCTAAATCCCTGGCTCCGGGGCTACCGCGGGGAACTTCTCCCCGGCACGGCCGCCCCGATGGGACGGGCCCGGGTGGCTGCCGGCGGGGGGCTCGGGCAGGCTCCCGCCCAAACCGTGCAGGCAACGAGCCCTCACGGAGGCTCTGGGAGCCGCCAGCCCGGAGCTGGGGTCGCGCCCTCTCCCACCGCCCGCGGCCCGGGCGGCCGCACCGCGCAGGGCAGGGCAGGAGCCCCGCGGGGGCCGCTCCGCTGCGGGGCCGACCCGGGTCAGACCCGCCGCGGCTCCAGCTCACGTTCAGCGCCCCGCAGGAGCGGGCCCGACCTCCGCAGCGGCGGCGGCGGCGGCGGCTGGGGGGAACCTGCGCCGGGCGCGGAGGCTCCGGGCTGGAGACCGCCGGCAGCCGCGGGCGCATCCAACTTCCCGTACCCCGCGGTTCCCGCTCCGCGCCCGCGGGGCTGCTCCGCGCCGCCAGCAGCCGCGGACAAAGCACGCGGGGGGGAGCGTTGGGGGGGGGGGGGGGGGGGGGGGGGGGAGGCGCGGAGCGGTGCGGACACACGGGTGGAGCAAAGGGGGGCGCGGGGGGCGCCGCGGTCGCACCTGGGACATCTGGGGGCGCAGGTTGATCTCCTTGAGGTTGATGGAGTGGCTGCGCAGGTTGTTGAGGAGCTGGCAGAGCAGGACGCCGTCGCGCAGCGTCTGCGCCAAGTCGAAGACCTGGGCCGTGTCCCAGGTCACCCGGTGGTTGGGCGGCAGCACCTTGCAGCTGATCAGCCACTGCCCGCACTGCTTCCAGGGCTCCATCCCGGACACCGCGCCGCGATGCTGCGGCCGCGGCGGCCCCGACTGCGCCCTCCCGCCGCCGCCACCGCCGCCGCCGCGGCCGGCCCGGCCCGCCCCGCCCCCGCGCCCGCCCCGCTCCGGGAGGCGGGACCGGCGGGTCCCACCCGCTCCCGCAGCCTGCCCCCCGCAGCCTGCCCGGGGACGGCGCCGGGCACCTGTCCCGCCCCGCCTGGGGCCGCCGCGGGCGGCCTGGGTGGAGGGAGCGGCGAGCGCGGGGTGCGGCCCCGCAGGCTCCGGCCCCCCTCGGGCGGCGGTGGAAGGCCGGTCCGTGGAGCTGCTCCTCTCGGCTGCGCCGGCTGCGCGCCCGAGGTGGCATAAACAGGGCACCCGCGGTGTCCGAGGCGCGGCTGTGACCGGCGGGTGGGTAAAACGGCATAATGTCGCGGTATGGTGTGTTGTCCGTGGTCTGCCCATTCCCTAGGCAAACAGCTAGGTGCGCGGAAGAGATCAAAGCGAAGGGCTGTCAGGCTTTGTGAAAGATGCCTCTCAGCTGTTTCTAGACATGATAGAGAGCGCATCATGGCATGGCACTCTTCCCCTCCGTTCTCCCTTAAAGTATTTTGCGCCAGCTGAATTTTATTTGGACTTCAAATAATGTTGGAAAAAATAATAATGTAAGAGCTTCCAATGGGCATTCAGGCAACTTCCAATAAAAAAGATATACAAGTGATTTTATCTTACTAAAGATGACAAAACCCAAAAATAGACAATTCGAACACCAGAGTTCACAATATCATCAGCATCCCAAAAGCTATTATTTCATCTGAATTTCTGAAGCAGCGCTGGAAATTTACTTTCTAAAAAAAAAAAAAAGAAGTCACTTAAGGGGATACAAAAAAATGGTTTTCTCCTCCATTAAAACTTAAAAAAAACCAAACAAACAAACAGAGAACTCTTCCAAAGTACAATTAATGTGTAATTTATGGGGGAAAAACCCACAGTCCAGGGTGAGAAAGCCTTCTAACAGCAAAAGATTAAGATGATTATTCAAGATAGTCCGCAACTATCCCTGGTTTTCATATCACCTCTGTTAAAAGCCTGACACTTACGGCTTTCTGAGCTGAGAATAATCCCACAAACGCTTTTAATAATTTCTGGGTCTGGGAATGTATTTCAGCAACTGAGGCCTAGCAAAGTGATTTGCACGTTTCTGTAAGCTTAAAATGCTGCTTCCCTTTTTTATTTTTTTAAACAGGTGATATGTCTGCTATTCCAGGCATTTTCCTGAGCAGACAGTGGTGTTAACTTTGGATCACGATTGCGGGGCTGCAGAACAGGCCACGGGACAGCTCACCACTTCACATTGCATTCACCCAAAAAGAAAAATGTGACCCTCAGAAAATACATAGGGTCCAGCTCCATCATCCGTAACACCTGTGCCACCGCCTGGCACACGATGGGATGAGATAGGTGTGACTTACTACCTCATCAGAAGGCACAAGTCTTGCTCAAGGTCGTTCGGGAAGAGCGTTTGGTTCCACTCCTGAAGATGCAGGAAGTGGCGAGCACCCGCCTTGCTCTCCACACCTCCGCCTGTGTTAGCCGGGCTCGCACTCCGAAGAGGCTTCCAGCTTCGACCGAGGACAGAGAGGGCTCGCAAAGCTGCTTCGTACAGGCCCGGCACACTTTAGCAATGTACAAACTCCAATCATCTGTAGGTGGTTTTGTGTGAACAAAAAGAGGGATCCTCACTTCAGAGGGTTGGAGGCAGTGCAGCTGAGCTTAAACTCTTCAGAGCATCACTTACACGGGAGAACATGACTTCAGGTGGAGTTGCCTCAGGAATGCTTCCTTCCCTGCTCACAGCAGGTCCCTCCTGCTCCATGCCTACCCAGGCAGCTGCAGCCTGTGCAGCTCCCATTTCCCAGGAGAGATGTGAATGCTCTGTTTGACCACCCCAGACACCAAACAGGTACCTCTGTCTGCTCAGGGCGGCACTTTGATTGTTTTATGCCCGAGCAGCTGGAGGAGAGAGAAGTTCACGACACAAACATGCTGTCAAAGTATTGGACTGCCTACACCCAGGCAGAATTAGAGAGAATTTAATTCCTTATTTAAATCAAAAGGGACTGAAATTAACAGCCTGCGCCATGATCGTTTGGATATCATCACCCATCAAAATGAACATCAGAGCGGTTTGATCCAGCATACAATAAAACACTGTCTCATGGAAACATATTTTTTATCTGTGACAAGTTAAACGTGAAGTGATAAGCGAATAAGAATTTGGTTGTGCCCACAAGCTATTCACTCTCAGACTGACAGCAACCATAACACTGAAGCAAATGCAGAAGGCAGAAAAAAAAATAGATAAAAGAAAAACATCTGCGCTACGTTATCCACATCCCCACTTCAGCTGCCTCCAGCCAGGATCGGTGGTACAGCACCCTGGAAGCAACATAAGCTGTTGGGATGCCTTCGCAGAGATATAGAAAAACGAACAGTGCTCTGATTCATAAACAGCAAAAAAAGCACTTCAGGCTAGTTGTTCAAATGGATCTGATCTTTTTACGTTTAGTTTAATAGGAGCAACACTCCTTAATCCAAAATTTACATCCAAAGGATATGTATGCTTTAAAGGTCGTGGTTAGAATTCTAAATATCTGGAAAACCTACACTGCAGTTTTAAATTGTTTCTAAGTCATAGGCTGTTATACTGCAATATAAGAACTAAATTTCATTCAAAGTACATGGGTTTGTTTCTCTACTGTATCTCATGTAGTCAACCAATTACATGCGATAATTTGGAGTGACATTCCTCCAAATGGAGAAAAATTCATATATCCACATGAATTCCAGAAAATTAGCTCCCTACAATGAATTACATGGTTTGAGAGGAGGGAAGGGGCAAATGGATTCGTAGCCAAAATTCACCGTCAGCACAGCCTTGCTAGAGCAGAGGGCTCACTGCTACTGAGGTTCAGGAACATCTGCTCCTTCTCTTTCCTCCTCTCTTGCAGTGCTCTTCACAACCTTCTTCAGCTTCCTATGTTGTCCACAGTCATTTATTGGAAGGGGTTCAATTTTTCCCTTTATCCTAAATTTGTTCAAGAGCTACTTTTACATTGACTTATTTTTTTGCTGTTAATAGATACAAAAAAAACCCCAGAAAAGTCTATGGCTCAAATATCAAGTACTTTAAATGAACCAGCCGCTGAAGACATATGGAAGTTTGAGCCATCCTGTTGTTCTCCTCATACTCAAAAAATTGCTTATAGATCTGCCCAGTTGGAGGATCCTCTGGATTGAAAGAGGAGCCAGTTCAAAAGTCACCTCAGTCAATCTCCTCCAGTTTCACTAGCACAGACTGACATTCATGAGCCTGGCAGCTAGATCTCAGTTTAGATTGCTCAAAAAATTCTATGTATGTCACACAGTTTTTTCTTAACACATCCTTAAACCATTCACTGAAGCAGTCTTATCTTCAGATTTTTTGTAAAGAAACATGTAAGTTTTCAGGCATATATTTCCACTTTCAAAATACTGCAAAGCAGCAACATAAATACAATAAAAAAATGAAATCTCTATGAAAAGAATAGCAAGTCTGAAGGAGACTTGTTCACCAAAAGGCACCGAAAAATAGATTTTGCATGGTTTTTCTCTCCTTCCAGGAGACAGCTGTCTCCTTACTAGAGACATCATCGTACATTTGTTTTCTTTACTCTTACCCTGTGCTGTACTCTATGGAGGTGGCAACTTCCCAGCTCTTTTCTTGTTGCTTTATTTCAAAAAAGAAACTCAATTTGTGTTATAAGGGCACATTTGCAAGCACTCTGAAATAATTATTTCCCACCATGCTTGCTGTGTTTAAATTACTTACATTGCTCAGATTGGGGAAAATAAATAAAACTTTAAAAAATATTAAGCCCACAAATACACGCATGCCCCCTTTTTCGATTACTCTTGCAGATATAATAGTGCCCATGAGCCCTAGGCACAGACCCCCTTTGTGTGAGGTGCCAAGCAAGGATAACAAAATGGCAGCTCTCTTCCCAAAGAGCATCGCTCCTCACTGCCTTTTCCTACCTATTCCCTCGTTCACTGAGGGGTTCCTCAGTTCTGGTGTTTAAAGTTTCCCTGCCTTCTGATGACTGCACTTGAGTGCATTTTCGAACGCTACAGGGGGAAGGTGGTGCAAGCCCAAGTGATGAGCTGCCCTCGTTCGTGGCTAGTAAAGGCCCACGTCTTGGCTGAGCCAGCCCTGATCTCGTGCTCAGCGTGTCTCAATTAGATCCACTTAATTATACCAGTAAGAAAATTCAGTTACACACAGTCCGCAAGCGAGCGGGAACATGCAGTCTTGTGCCTCAGCTTTTGTATCCTCCACCCATTTGGAAACACACTGGGCTACTGTGGCTCCTGGCCAGAAGTGTCCCTCGAGCCACTCTCTTTTCAGCTGGATAATAGGGAGGTGGCCGGAGTCCAGCATTTCTTAAGTGGCCTGCTTATCTCACAGTGAAAGTAAATGAGGGTAAGATCGCTGACCAGAATTCTTCAGTAATTTCTGTCTGCCTCTGAAAATGAATAGCAACTGGATCGAGATCTCCCAGATGCATCTGGCTGCTTCCTATAGCTGGAGCTCCAGTTTCAGAATTACTTTGGGAACTCTGCGGCACAAAGTGAAAAAGCAGTGCTACTTTTAATCGATTGCTTATTAATTATTTGTTAGTGTTATTGTGAAAAGTCTTATACTACGAATCAGATAGAGTTTAAAAAAATAAATATTCTAAAATAATGGTTCTAGCTGAATTTCAGCAAAGCACTATACTTTACTTTTAAAAACAGTTTCAAGTTTTCATGGAAAGAATCGTAGACAAGTGACCTGAAATCTAGATGAAGCACTGAAAACAACAGAAAAATGCTAACAAGTAAAATAATAAGCCAGGAGGATGTATGGAAAGGAGTGGAACAGGACTTTGTACTGAATTTACTTTTCAATAGAGACCTGAAAGATGCAGACAGACAACATGACATATAAATGTATAGACAATTATAAACTGAGAGGTATTCTAAATGCTAACACACCAAAAGAACACCAAGATACTGGTTTTAGTATAAAATTGCCTGAATATATAAAATGCGTTTGAATGTTTGAGAAGCCTGTTCAGTGATGCTGCAAGGGAAAATCTGTCCAGACCAGTCAATGTTAAAATAAGACATTCAAGGTGTCAAAGGGACTGCCTAGCTCTAAAAACCACCTGCCAAATAATCATCTTAAGCCAATGTTTTCAACTCTTACCTCCCCTGCTAGAAACTTCTTTTTCCTTGAAGTCAAAAGAAACTTGTCCCATTTTACTGGGAACCTTACGTTGAATTCCTAAAATAGGTTGTTTGCTGTATAGAAGTCCAAGTTTCAACTTTCCAAAAATCATTCATACAAAAGGACTAAGCTGATGATGTGCCACCTGCTTGTGCTGAACAAAAAGGGAAGCAAGACTCAGTCAGCCAGCAGGCAGCTGTGGCATTTATGATAAGGAAAACATTTAAGGTCAGAAAAAGGAAAGGAAATTGTCACATTCTATATTATGTGCTTTAACCAAAATATCAAAAAGGCTGGTTTCTTAAGAATCCAAGCAACTTGAAACAGTAAATAAAATCATAACCTTCCTCAAGCCTTAGTAGGTGCTGTTCAATTTTCTTTTACTTTTTGATGCCTCTGAGCAACATACCTGTTTCTTACCCCTTTCCTCCAGTTCATCTCTATTTCTTATCTTCCATGAGTTGTTCTCAACAGTCTGGTGATGTTTTTTAATGCAAAACCAGATCACATGACAGGGTTACAGGATAGCAAAAACTCCCCTCTTCACTCAAGACAGAAAGAGATGCTGAGAAAAATCATTTCTGTGGTCCCAGATGACAAGAAAGAGATATTTTTATGAAAAGTCAAGGTGTCCAAGTGCATATAACTGAGATATGAACAAGCACAAGTAAGCCCTAAAGCAAGGAAAAGCTGGGATTATGTTTTCATAGTCTATTCAGGATCCAGAACCGAGAATCTAGAAAGATTTTCCTGCATTGCTGGAAGAAGGGATCAATTGCAGTAAACATTGTGAGCTGGGTGAGGTCTGAATATATAGATATCCAGGAAAAAAACCTTCACATTAAAATAGAAAATCTCCACTCTACTTAGAGTTTGGAAAAACTGAAAATTGCCGTGCATGAAATATCTACTAGAACAGTAAAAGAATATCTGGAGTAATGGTTATAATTCTATTACTCCATAGAATATTTATTACAAAATTAATGGTATTAGGCAATTGAATTTTTCATATCCTAAAGGCAAAATTTACTATCAGTCTCTAGTCTCATGCTGTGTTAACTGTTACAATAAATAGGGCAGTCACATATAACCTCTGAGACACTGTTCCAGTTTTCCACTTACAATGTTAGATCTGTATTTACATACTAATCTAAGTTTGGTAAATAAAAGTTTCCTTTTATGCTTACAAGTCAAAAATATTAATGATTTTTAACAACAAAACATTCAAATTTATTTTTAGAGAACTCAGCAGGCAAAATATTTCTAAACACTTCAGCAGGCAGTGGAGCTTCATCTCTAATGTTACCCATACTTGTCTCTCCACAAGAATAAAGAATATAAATATTTCAGAACATTCTGCTACCTACTTTTTTTTCAACCTTTCATGAGTGAGTGTACTTCTCTACTGCTTGCCTGATGAGGCTGAGCCAATGCTAGACTGCAGATCAGCAGAGGCTAAAGAGTTAGGGGACTCTTCATTCAGTCCATTTGGGACTGAATTTGCAGCGGCAGGGCCGGCAACGCTAGGTTAGGGCCTGAAAGTAATACGGGCCACGAACCTTCCTCTTCAGTTCAGAAAAATAAGCCATCACAAGCACAGGACACGAATTTTCAGAACTGTCCTCTGAATGTAGTGCACTTCCATTTCTGCAGGCTCAGTTTTAGACTCAGTGTGAGATCCCGCTCCCCTGGGTGCCAAGAACTTTTCTTTTATTCTGCAAGAAACCAAATCTCACCCCAAACCTTTAATTTTAATGCCTCAGTTACCCACTTAAGTTGAAGTAAGTCAGTGCTGCCTGTGGATGACAGTAACCTGGGTTATAAAGGTGTGTATCCAAATTAGAGACCCTGTTAAAATAATGATTAGTAAGTGTCTTAAGTCATAGCACAGATCATTGACAGGCGAGACAATGACAGACAGAAATTATCTTCTATCTCAAGACATCTTCCCCACCCACTATGCTGATATCAAGGCTTCCCCAACCCTGATTGAGAAATATTACTCTCGAGATAAAACTATCAGAGTGAAACGATGATTAGAAACTAAAAGATTTAGATTCAGAGCTGCCAGAAAAGAGATATGCTGCTCTCACGGTATTAGAAATAGTGGTAAGCATCTGCCAGTTTAAGGCATTTGAGATTTATGCATCCCATGAAAGTAGCGAGTGCCACACACGAGCAGTATGACCTTCGTTAGCTGTGCCTCTGCTTGCAGCAGTGGAAAGCTGACTTTATCATATCTGAATAAAGGCAAAGAGCCACCAAAGAAGTTTCTCAGTGGTTCATTTAAAGGCATGTTACACCCTAAAAGACGATAAAACTACTAAGATAACATTTATGGAGAAGACAGAAGTTGCTTTAGTAGCTGCATTTACAGCTCAGGTTTATGTTCAGCTGAGGTCAGAGTGGTCCATGTGGCAAACCCAACTTGTAAAACTATTTCACCCTCACACCTTTTTTCCTACAACACTACACTAGGACTAAAATAGGAGTGAAGGTCCATTATTGGCTGCATAAACAGCTACCTCTGGCTTAGCCGTAAATCCGTATTGTGCTCTGTGGGCCATCACCTCACCTAACAGAGAGTGAGGGATTGCCAGGGAACAGCTCACTGAAGAAATCACAACTGACTTCTAGCATACAACAGTAAAGAAGCAATACTCTCCGATAGGATGCAGGTTATGTTGAAGGCACAGGGATAACATAAACACAACTTGCCTTGAAGAGCTTGCCAAGATAATAAGAACTTCACTTCAGTAACATTACTGTAAGCCAAAGATATGACCACCCAAAGACAGAAGTGTAACAGATTTGTCTACTAAAGAGCTGATTTAGTAGACAAAACTGAGAAAAAATGCACTGTCCAAGTATCGTTTAACTTTCCTCCCATTTTTGTTCTTCTATGTCTGCTGTAATCAGACCTTCTTATATCACTGCAACTTGTAAGGTTCAACAAAAGAAAACAAAGCTGAACTTAAAACCTCCACGTACCATACTACAGCCCTTCCCTTACGCTCTGTAGACCACTTTACAAAACAGCCTGAAAAAGCAAATACCCTAGGCACAATTTTAATGGCAATAAATGCTTATATGATATCAAAAGGTTTCATATCCAAATTAGATAAACTGATGCAAAGTATTTTTTAAAAGGAGTAAAAACATACCAGCAAGTAACAGAAAGACACAAGTATGACCAGCACAAATTGGTCCCCAGCAAAGCCAGTCTGTCAGCATGAGCTGCAGCAGAATCTGACGCTGCTATCACAAACAAGATGTTTTCCCTCACTCCAAGGGAGAGTTGTTCCTACTAATGCCTTTCTCAAATAGCCGCAGTTACGTTGCCTCCTTCGTTGGATTTACAGGTAGGACGTACAAATGAACACAGGCTGAATTGCAGGGTTTAATTTGTTGGCTTTTACTTCCCTTTTTCCCAGGGAGGTACGAAGGGCGGACAAAGCGTGGGCAGGGGCCAGGCAGAGGCCTGGGAGCAGAGCTGGGATCCAGGACCTGGAGCAGGAGCCAAGTGTTAGCAGGCAGGAGTACCAAGCACCAGGCTGACCACCAAGAAGCCCCCAGGGGCATGCAGCACACAGCCCGAGGTGACAAACAACCATCGGTCAGCCCCAAAAGCCAGTCTTTAGTCTCCTGGGAGACTAATAGTGGCCAAGTGGCCCAGCCAGAGCTTAACTGCTCAGGAAGCCCTAACAGCTGGTTATGCTAAACGAAGCCTCCTCAAACAGGATTCAGGGGGGCTTAAGGAGGTCTCTGTTGGGTGTCTGAGTGAATACAAGTTAGGTTAAACTTGACTGAAGGCTGCTCTGGAGTGTTTTGGACTGTATAAAACATTAACATACTGTAAACAAAAGCAAGAGCTATGTGCGTATGTATATAGAGAGAGGGAGACTTCACTGATCTCGCACAAAGTCACCAGTTGCACTAATCAAGATGATTGCCGAGTCTACAAATCTGTCTGCCCTGCTAGTTTGTCAACATCATCTTCATATGGAAATAAAGGGGTGTTGTTGGTTTTTTTCTTCAAATGCTTTTTGTGCTTTAATTACACAAGGATTTGTACTGATCCAGAATTATTCGGAATGATGGGTACGACACTGATAACCGATGCCTTTAACTTTACCAGCTGCGGCATTCCCTGCAGCAGGAGACAGCAGAAATAAGGACAGCAATCACCCAGGAGCTGTTGTTTGTAGGTGGTGCATATGCAAAGAGTCTGCCATGAATCTGAAAAGACAGAAGCACGTTTCAGCCATCCAGGTGCTGAAATGATCTGTGTTTTCGCACAGCCGATAAGGTGCCATTCAGCCGCTGTTAAGCTGGCTAAACTCTGCCTTGCATGGCAATCTGATTAGGAGATCCCAACCTGTAGCTCAGAAACCCAGCCGGGTGTGCAAGGGCGAGCAAGAGAATTTACAAATTCACTAATCTGAGAGGAAAGGATGCAAAATAAATGGACATGCACAATGATACACTTAATGTGTCATTTTCCTCTGCGATTAAAAATCATATAAATATTTTCAATAGTATGACCAGTCTACCACCATTTTCTCCAAAATTAGAGCGTGGAAAATACTGTTGTATAGATCTAAGTGGACAAGCTCCTTTTCTGAATAGGAACAAAGTTGGATATGTTTGACACGGCCTTTTGCCCCTTCTTTAAAACATCTCCTTTGCCACTCCCGGGCTGAAGCTCTGTGGCATGGCCCGCAGCCGCCTGCCTGTGTGCCCACAGCCGGCTGGAGCTGCAGCAGCACAGAGGCACAACTCCTGGCCACCCGCTCTCTGCCAGCTCCGGCTCACCAACCAGCCTGCACAAGCCTTTAGGGAGAGTTAGGCAGACATCAGCCTCCAGTTGTGCAGGATTATGTTGTGAAGATGGTCTCTCCTCATCTTGGCTGCACACTGTGGGATGGTATTTGGAGTGATGAAGGATTAGCCAACGACAGAGCCACATTGGCCTTTTGAATGTCACATTTCTCAACAGCAAACACTCAAAAAATGCAGGACTGGAGAGGCTGGTAGTCCTCTGCTCAACAGTCACCACACAAGAGGCCCAAATTTATGTTTAATTTACAATTAAGTAGACTTTTAAAGTATTTCTTGGCATATGAGAGGTGTCTGTTTAAATTTGTGTTGGAAGTTTTAGTGCCCACAAAAGCAAGTGTTTGAATTTTCTTCCCATTTTCAGGATAAGCTGCTCATACAGCATAAATCTCAGTCCCCCCTCAACAACCTCACCCAGCACATGTGTTTTTTGCAGTGGTTTGGTTTGGTTTTTTTTTCCTAGGAGGAGGGTGGGAAGCCTGGGGAGGAACACCCAGAAAAACTCATTTAAGTGATGCCTTCAAAGCCCAGCAGTCAGGTGGCTGGCTGCTCAGCCATGCCATTGCGTTGTGTTCAGGACCCACTGCTGACGATCCCCCCGTATGTGTCAAGAGCACTTCTAGATACTGAGATAAATTCATCCCTGGTGAAAAGTGCTAATTTCGACAGTTATACTAGGCATAGATTTGAGTCACTATGTCCTTTTAAAATGAGCCTATTGGGATTAGTTACAGGAATGCGGTTAAGCTCAGATATAACAGTTAGCAAGATCAAGGCCACTGCTGGATCACGATTACAACTGAGAAGAACAAATGTACTAACCAGCTGCCAATCAAACATATGAAACTGAATAGCAATTATAAGTATTAGCTATAACAGCATGCTCATACTTGGACCTCAGATACCTTAAACAATCTGGAAGCTCAGCATAATGATTAATTTAAAGGGGAAAAAACCCCAAACATGTTGATAATAGTTGTTACGAGACAGTAAGGTTTTAAGCAGATGGTAAAAAGTGTTAGTCTGAGGCAAAATATAGATCTCCCTGCTGTTGAATAATTAATGAAAAACTCCTTCCTCGTTATAGCCATTGCAACTGTGCCACTGTTTGAACGGTCTGCATTTGATAAGGCCTCGTGCATATGAGCTCAAGTCACCTCTTACAATCAGACTTTTTTTCCAGGGCTGATTTCTGTTGTGCACTCTCCCTCTCCTGATCCCTTTCCACAGGACAAATTCTGTTGTGCCTAATCAAGCAGAGCTTCCAGTGAAAGCAATCAAGGCAGTTTGATTTAGCAGCACAGCCTTTGTTAGAGAAATCCTGACCCCTCTGAAGTCGGTTGGAGCCTTGACATTGACTTCAGCCATGCAGACATGTCGTATCCTGCGTTCTCCATTTTAATTGGATCGTACCCTTATGCTGGTTTACCCTAAGACAAATTGCAGTTTTCTCACAAATATTTTTATTTTTAGGTATTGGAATACATTAATTGGAAATGTTCAAATACACCTGAACTAAAAAAAATAAATCATGCAACCAGCTCTAATATCAGGGATATTATTCTAACGTTTAGATTTTCTTACACCGACTGCCATGAAATACTGCCATTACATTCTTGCGTGCATTTCGTAACAGAAGGAGGATCAGGGAGCCTAAGAAGCCAGAAAAAAAAGAAGAAAGTGAAATAAAAAAGGGCTTTCCAAAAAATAAGGAGGAAAAGGAGGTAGTCAGATACAGGCACAAGAGACTGTGCCCTAACTTAGCACAAGCTGAAAGACATTGATGTGGACAAAGTGATGGGGCAGGCCACAAAAGGACGTTTGAAGCCAGCAGGACAATTCCTGGCTGCAGCGCAGGCGGCCGCAGAGCATGAGCAGAGTACCGGAGGGCAATCGGAAAGGATTGCTGCGTTACCTCGGGGGGGGGGAAGCTGCTACTTCATACTTTCTCTTAATGAATGCACTTAGCTATGGTATTTGTCACAAAGAATTGAGTTTTGTCCAACCCCAGTGCTAACAGAGACTCAGAGCAGTTGTCCAATTCTCTACTTGGAGATCTAAGACCCAAAAGTCGTCTCTGTCTCTGCAGGCAGGGATGGCAAACCCATAGAGCCACACTCTGCAGGCAAAGCTGGGAGATGGCAGCTCGGCAGAGCCTCTCTGATACCTTCAGCCTCTGCCTCTCGGTCTCCTTCTTCACCAGTGCTGGCACCCCCGACAGCTACAGCCCTTGGGATTTCGGGAATCCAGCTGTTTTCTGGGAAAAGAGAATACTGATGATGGATGAGGACTGAGTGGTGAGGACTGCTTGCATTTCATTACAACAGCTGAGGTGACAGCTAGGTGGTTTTTAATGCAAAGTTACTGGGTTTTTTTTAAACAGGGTACTCTTGCTTTTCATCAGCAGTGAGGGATGGCTGTTTAGCTGGAGGGAATGCATCATTTACAGTGTCAGATCAATGCAAAAATGGAAAAGAAAGTGACAGCCATTACCATTCACTTCTTGTGACTTTGCTAGACTATGTGAACTTAGCAGTCTAGCCCAGGATACTGCATTAAACTCATGTTCTTGCTACATTAAAGGTTTGTAACCAGAGAAATAAAAGTTAAATTCACTTGTCTTCGTGCAAGGTGGGCAGATGGAAACCAGACCTTTCTCTGCTGCCTCTCAGCTCCAGGGTGAGACCCCAAAGCCCTGGGGCACTGCAGCCACAGGAGAGCGGCCACTGGAGCTCACCAGCAGAACCATTAGATCACTGGTTTGGGGCAATAAACACTGGTGGGTGAGATGAAGCTTCGATGATTCCTCTTACATTCATCTTTTCTTCTGCAACTAACTCCAAGAAATGTTTTCACATCAGTGGGCATTTCATTCAGTCCATGCATGCAAATGCCTTCATTTCGCCACGGCAGAAATGGACGTGGAAATACAAGCACTAAACACACTAAATTTTTAGTATGGCTGTCATAGTGTAACAGTTCTTCCTATTAGATGCTGCGAGCCAGGTCCTGTCTGAAATTAAATCTTAAATCTTCTCTTGGAGATTGCATGCTAGCAGATTTCTTTGCATAATACTCACAGCTTGCCTTCAAACGTGTGCTGCATAAATAGCTCAGGGAAAGGAAACAAACTCAAAGTCACACTTGTAGATGATTTGATCATCCTATTCAGTGTTTGCCGAATTTCCTCATCTTTCTACAGAAAAAAAAAAAAAAAAAAGAGGTTTCCTGCTGCCCTGCAATCACGGCAAGTTCTTTCCAGAGAAATCCTGAAGCTGACAACCTGCATTCCCTTGCAAGGCACAGGCAGGCAAACAGCCGTCTGATACAGGTGACTCTGAACAATGACACGCAAAACACGTAGCTCTAGCAGTCTCAGGGAAATACCAAGGTATTTCTTAGAGGTGAACTCCCTTCAACTTTCTAAGAAGGAAAGCATCTGCTGTAATGTTGCTGCAAGTTTACAGAAGTAAGACACCTTATTGAAAGACAGTGTTTCTAAGCGCCAGGTTTTGCTTGGCAGGATTTCTGCTGCACCTCGCCTGGAGGCTCCCACATCATTCCAGCCAGGCCTGCATCCCAGGGATAAACAAACTTGCTGGATATGAGGTCAAGACAAGTGCTGCTCAGGACCAAGCTGCAGGGGCAGAAATTATACCAGGAACTAACCCGGTCCCTATGCACTGCCCTTTGAGTGTGAGTCTGCAATAATCCCGGCTTTCATCACGTGGGCTCGCAGAAAGGCTTCTTGGGCTTTACGGGATTGCCCAGGGAAGAGCTTCGCGTATGAAACAAAGTTCATGATGAAACTAAAGAAAGGATTATTTGAATCCTTGCAGCGATCACATTTTGTGCCTAAGAACACTAGTGGTATGAGGTGCTGCCTAACTCACATTAGTGAAGCGTGTGCTGTTGTGAAGTCAATCAATGTTCGGTGATCGATGGTCTCACTTGGGCAGTATTGACCTTGAGTCCTAGACACAATGGGTGACAACAACCAGGTACTTATTTAAAAATGCAAGAGCAAAGACCAACCCAGGACTTCCCAAAAATCAAAAGGCACAGAAACCTCTGGAAATGGCTGTGGAGGAGCAAGCCTTCAAAGTGCCACGCAAGTGTCCTCCATTCAAGTACAATGCCATTTGGATAGTCACAAACTAAAATAATTATTATAACAAAAAGTAAATAAATGAAAATTGAAAATATTTAAATGCAATGCCAGGCAATGAGCTCAGAGATAAGGGTTTGTCCGTCACCTGTTGAGGCACAGGCAGTTTTTACTGCTGCGTGACAGCATCCTTCCTCAGGTGAATTTTCAGGGGAGCCAGGGATGCTTTTGTCCTTTTGCGCGCCAGCTGACTGCATCTTTGATCTGCCCGAAGCATGAGTGACAACCTGTTTCCAACCCTTGCTCATCCTGTGTTTTCAGTACGTTCCCCGCATTGTTCAGTCCTGCCAAGGATAACCTTGGGTATGAAACAGGGGTTACTTTCCCTTTTCTTGGTGCTATCTTCAGCTCTAAAAGCCCATTGATTCGGTAGGAACAACAATAACAAACTCAGGTAATAACCTGCAACCAAATGTTGCACACGACAACAAACTTCACGTGAAATTTTCGGCTGCAGTGCTAGGGTTTGCTCAAGGGCATCGTGGCTAAAAGCTGCCCTTTCTCCATGTTGGTCACGCAGAATTTTAAAGTGCTGTTCAAAAATACAAGTGGGTTTTTTTTTGTTTTATTTGCCAAAGTTAGTTAATGTTTTGAAGCAAGAGCTACAAATTTCCAAGGTGATTTAATTTCTGCCCCTTCTGACCCTAAAAGCTCATCCCTCTGGGTACAACTGGACACCCCACAGGCTGCTGAAGCAGAGCATAGGCAGCTACATAAAGCTCACATCGGCAGAGATCAGCTTCTTTGATAAAGGAGTGCTTGAAACATCAGGAATAAAGGGTTCTTGTTTTGCATTTAGGCAGGCAATTATTTTTACTGTCATCACGAGCATTTTTGGATATTTAAATGAATCTATTGATGAAGATAATGGAAGTGTTTCTCAGGAGATACCAGCTCTTACTTTATGTTAGTTATCATCAGAAACTGTAAGAATAAGGGGTGGCAGTTATGACTACAAAGGAAATGAGTGTTACATTTGTATATTTTCCACAAAGAAATAACCTAGGAGCCCGAAGTGAACAGAGGAGCGAGTCATATTGTGATGATTTTTCTAGCTAAAATTCTTCCCAGACCCAGTATATTATGGTAGATGAACATATAAATGTGCAATTTACCATTTCATACTGCACTGTTTTACTGACTTATACTGATCATGTTCACAAACAGACATTATACTTCGAATCTCTTGAGATGGATGTAAAGGATGAAGAAGTGACAACTTGGGAACGTGTTTATTAAGCAATGCGAAACATCTGCTTCTGTCTTTCAACACAGGCTTTACCGATTCACAGGAGACGCAAATCTATGTTTACTTCACAGTTACACCCACCAAGCTATTACAACTATTGTTGCAATTACGATATAGACTGTAGTGCAGGGATGAAACAGTTTCCTCAACCACAAAGGTATTCTGTGCCTGTAAAATCTCATACGTTTGATGTCTCCAGAGCACGTTTGCATGCCTCGCCGTCTCGGCCAGCAGATCCCTGGACAGTAATTTTCTTTCTACCTCAAAGAAATTCTGTTGTTATTAAAAAAAATGTTAGCCCTTCTATGTCTGGAAGTTCTGATTATTTATAAAGTGCTATGAAGGATGTGGTGCTTTTCACAAGCTCATACTGTCCCTGTACTGACGTGCTGGCAAACACAAAGAGCATATGCGAGCGCATAACTTCAAGGGCAGCAGCAATCCTGCTCTGTATGGTGGCTTTAGTAAAACTCTCTTAAACGTTATTATTAGACTTTGAGGTCTGAGGGTTCCTTTTACCCATCTGCTCAGTTACTGCACATAGCTGTCCAACCTTTTCATGGCTTACAGAGATCTGCTTTTAGCACTGACAAGAATGGAAGCTTGATATTATTAATATCAGCTCAATACAAGACAGTGCATGGAAGGAAGGAGAATTAGCTACCTGAATTATTTTAATTGATCATCACATTACTTTCCACAGCAATGATACAATGTCATGATGCTATAACACAGCAACACTTCTGCTTTCAATACGTTCTTTGATTCCTAACGCTTAGTTCCAGGATGGATGACAGAACAGAAATTCCTTCGCTCCTGGTATTAGAGTAGAAATGTCCACCATAGAAGCACCACTCCCGCATCTGTCACACATGGAAAAAGCCACTGCTTGAGCACAAGGCTGGTGCAGCTCCTGCCCTCACCCAGGGCACGAGGCTGGCACACGGTAGGACAAGGTGACGGCACAGCTCTGCTGCCGAACAGTTTTGCGTGGCTACAGCGTTTCTCACGCACACAGCACCCATCTCCCAGCTCGGGTAACAGCAAGCAAGGGCAGCACCGCACCTCTGCGTCAGCTCCTGCTGCCTTACAGGCATCCGAGTTGCTGTCCTGCTCCTGGTGCACTTCCGATGAGTGGTGACACGGCAATACCTGCCTGAGGTCTAGCTGTGCTCCTCACTTTGGGAAGCAAAAATAAACACAACCCCCCCACATTTTTTCCTATGTTAACCCTGAAAAATAGAGAGCTAGGGTTAAAGGGTCTCTAGAGCTTGACAGTAAGTAAACAAAAGCAACCAAACAAAAGGTACCGTGTGTAAAGCTAATAAAAAAAGGCAAGCTAAAAGCACATACAGCAATGATTTCTTATAGTAAAGAAACCCCTTCTTATCATTCATGAAATAACATGAATTTAAATTATTTGGGGAAGCGACCATCTTCTAATAGACAGATTGCATATTTAGGACTTAAAACAGATTGAAAGTGAAAATTATGCTAAAATTGTTGGGGAATTTAAATCCTCATTTAATTGACGCTGCGTGAGCTGCCAGGAATAATTAATAAGGCTAAATTTAACTGCTCTGGCAGTATTCCCTTTCAGATGCAGATCATTTTGGCCAAAGCCCAGGCAATCTAAGGCAGGGCCATCTTTCCAGTCCTGCCAGGGAGGACCAGAGCTGGGGGAGAGGTGAGCTGGGATTCTTTCTTTGGAAAAGCTGCAACCATTTTGTGTACAAGGGCACTGAAAAGCAGCTCCTCTGCTATCAAGTGCTGTTTGAGGCTGAAAACTCTTTTCAGTCCAGCTGCAAACCGGTGAAACCAGACGAAACCAAACAGGCGGGTTTACCATTCTCAGTTGTGCTTTGGTGTGTGAGCTCTTGCTGAACTCACGTGTTCAGCTCAGGAAGGAAAGCAAACCCAGACGCCGCGCAGGCAAGCGATGGAGGGTAAGTGGTGCTACCCCGCTTCGGGTGCAAGGGAACTTGGTTTTGTGAGATGCGAAGAGGCGAGTGATCTTTTTAGCCCAGACCAAAGGCCTGTCTCACTCAGTTTCCCGTCTCTTACAGCCACAAGAGCAGAAGAAACGAGTATAAACTTGTTATCCCCTAATTTCACTTTAACACGCTCCTCCCAGTGCTTTCCCTGTGAGAGGTTCAGGTATCCAGAATAACACTGTTGTACTAACAATGAGAATCAAATTGCTGAAAAGGCACTGGGACCCAGGCAATCTGACCTCCCACCAGTAAAAATAGCTGCCCCTACCAAAAATCTGCCCAAGATGCTGCCTTCAGCCCTCGAGGTGCAATCAGTGCATTCCTAAATTTGAAGGCAAATCAAGCTTCCAGCAGGACATGAGCATGGCAATGCAGATGGCTCAGCAGCAGCTTCAGCACAGCTGCATCTCAGAAACACCTCAGCTCCAGCAGCAGCTTAGAGGAGAAAACCAACCTGCCAGGCACAGCAGCAGGACCTAACCTGGACATTAGATCTTCCACTCATTTTGTGTTCTGCCACAGGAAAAGATGACTCCAAAGCTCATCCCTGTTAGCTGGCAACCGCCAGTCCGGTCCCATGCACAACCTCAGCTTCTTCTTTCCCCACCATTTAATTAAAGAGAAATAAAAAGAGCATAAGAATGACCCCTAAAAGCCGGTGGAATGGCAGTTGACAAATAATTGCATTCACATTAATTACCATGGTGTTTGTCTGCAGGAGAAAGAGCCAGGCAGTTATATTATTGTTTTACCACCAGAAATAGTGCAGAGCTCATATTTGGATGATGCACACAACTGTTCTTCAGGGTACAATGAAGAAAAAGAAGTACTCTTAACAAAGACTGTCTTGCATGAGGTAAGGAGGTTTATATTTTGATCCAGAGTGGCAGAAAAAAAAGCTGCAGCCCTAAAGCTACTTGGGTGAGCATCCAGAGAGCTACCATAACACAGCGACAGTTTTAAATTACTTTAGCACTCCATTTAAAAAGTGTTTTAAAATCCAAAACAAACCATCCCTCCTCAGAGGGAAAATTGGTTTTTGTGGTTAAGACGAAACTGGAAATTCGAGACACATGTTAATTCCTAGTCTGCATGACATGGGAGTAATTTGATTCTCCGTCCCAGTTCCTCACCCATAAAGTAAAGCTGAAAACATTACCTTTCTTTTTCAAAGGCACTGCACTTCAGATTATCAGCTCACAGAGCAAGTATTACATCTTACTTTGTATTAAGTACAGCATTCAGAATAAAGATGCTATAGAGTCAGATGGGCAAGCCTACACTAAAAAATTAAATTTATATGGTAAGATTTTAATTCTAACCTAATTTCATGTTTTGTCATGTCTTCCTTGGGATGTACTGACTTAAAGGAAAGACAATAATAACATCATACCTATGTTTCACACACACTGTAATAACCCCTGGAAGAAAAACTTACCAAAAATACTAGCTGTGAAAGTGAAAGAGAACAAGAGCTGAAATATGACTGTAAACCTTGCACTAACAGCAACAGCTTCAGCTCACCTGTACAAGCTGTAATTTGCAGAGCTGAGCCTTTGATTTTTAAGTTGCTCCATCAGTGACTGCCACTGTCACTGTGTCTTCTCACTCAGCATCCCCCTGTCGTGTCCTCACCTGCTTCTCACCCCTCACATCTCTACCACCTTTTGTACCCAACGTGCTGTAACACCACCGAGGGACCCAAAACCTGGAGGGTTCCATGGTGGGGGAATGAAACAGGGGTCTGGGAGGGAAGGGGAGCAGCCCTGCACATCCCCCAGCAGAAGCTTTGCGTTGCTGCCTGCCTCCCCTCAGGAGCGCAGGCTCTCACGGGAGCTTCCAGTGTGGACAGACCTCCCAAACGGAGGATGTCTGGCCCGTTTGAACTGCGGCTCTAAACCCTGTAGCCTACAGTCCTTCAGCCTGAAACCCTGGGGTCTCCGCGCACTCGTGTGTTATTTGGCGCATATCAAGCCAAGGTCCCTCCAAACCAGCATGATCTCTGCAGGACCTACTGCCCAGCTCACAGCAGCCACCACAGCTCCACCGGCAGCTCCGTACACTCACCCGAGCGCTGAGCGTCTCCCCTGCTCCAGCACAGCCCCCGTCCCTCGCCCTCCGAGCCGGCAGTGAGCCACTGCCTGCAAACCACCCCTGCCCAGCGCAAACCAGCCCGGCCAGTTCCCTCCCGGGCTGGTTCCTTTCCCGGGGCACGCTCTGGTGCACCCCATGCTCTCTTCAGGCAAATGCAGGCAAAACCTCTGCCCACCACAGCCTGTTAGCTCTTCCCGTCACTCCAGGCTGGCTTTTGGTTGCTCTCTCCTCAGAGGGAATGCCTGGCTCCTCTCCAGTGGGTTTGGCTGGCTAACCTTGGCTTTAATGGGGTTGCCTATGGCATCCTACGCCATTTAATGTCCAGGGTCTTTGCTTCCCTCCAGAAGAGACACTCCTTATGGGCTGAGTTTGAGTGGGCTGCTTGAAGCACATGTAGTGGTTCCCATTCCCACCAGACTGATAGAAAGACTGTGGGTATTTCCCCACTGCTTGCAATAGCTGACTATCGAACTAGCCTGGCATCTCCAGCGATTAAACTCCCCATCAGGGACTTCTAGGGACAGTCCACCTCCTACCTTTAAATTAATTTGTCTGTTCAGAGCCTCAAACTGGATCTCAAACATGGATTTCATATGTATGCAAAATAGGCTAATCAGTTAATTTATATGAGGAACCGTAGAGGCCTGGGTGACTGGCAGTACACGCGAAATAATAGTTCAGACAAACACTGCCTGTCTATGATGACAAAGGACAATTGCATAGCACAGGCAAACACATCCCAAAAAGGCTGCAGTGCAATCTATCTCCATACAGCCCCATGAGTCATGCTGAGTTGGAAAATACTTTATAAATGCTAGTAATGGCAGGCAATCATTTTAATTAGATACGGCCTAATTAAAAAAGAATAGAGGCTTTTATAGTTCATGCCTCCCCAGTGTGCACTAGGGCTCCCCACTGTTTGGCAAACAGGAAAAATGTTTGTATTATTTAATAAGCATAATGTTATCAGCAGAGCTTTAAAGCAGGATTTAATGCATACGCTCTGGCTCACCAGACTGAATGTTGACTGGTCAGTGTGCAGCCTAGACGGAGGAAGGTCGCAGGCATTTCACATCTCTAAATAAGACCTCAAAGTGCCTCAATAAAGTATGCACAAGGAATTGGCTAAACCTCCTGAGTGTTTATTAAGCTGTACGTGGGTGTTGGGCAGATTCATTCAGATACAGTAAAAATTGGCCTAAAGCTGCAAAACGACACCTCGGGCTGATTAGCTTCTCTGCAGGCATGGAGTAATGAGGAGAGAGAAGTGATGCCAGTGTCCTCCTGCCAGCCTCATGCCTGCCCAAGCCCACCCTCCCGCTCCCCTGGCACCGTCCCCAAAGGGGAACAGGCATTCCTGGCTGCCAAGAGCTGGTGCGCGCTGCCATACTAGCCCTCGTCCCTCGCCCCTCCGCTGCCGAGCCGGGAACAGCCATGGAAAGCAGAAATCCAGCGCTCCCATGATCCGTCCCACCAGCGTCGCAGCTCCCTCTCTCATTTTCACATGCCGTTGTGTAATGCTTCCACTCTGCTGGGGGAGGAAGCAAAAATACCACGAGAAAAAGCACTTCCTGCAGTATTTCTGAGCTAGTCAAACCCAGGAAATAATGGAAATTACAGTGATGCACGGGCTATCGAGTTTCTTGAGCCTATCTTGCATTTCTGTTATTTCCTGCGCTTTTCACAGGAATATCTAAAGTCATAAAGAAGTTAGGCCTGCATGTATGGTCACAATAGCATTAAAGTAGTAAAAGCTTCTCTTCTTTCTGCACCTATTTGAAATAACAGAGAGCAACAACCTTTAGCGAGCGACGGCCCTGCATCGGGCTCGATGCACTGCCCAAGCCAGACTGCTCAGCCTGCAATCCGCTGGATCCCGGCGATGCTACAGACTAATCGAAGACCATTATTCCTGCCCAGGGGATCCTAGTAGAGCCCGTCTCACGAAACAGCTCGGCGAGCTGAAGATCTGCAGCATCTCCCTGAGAGCCTGTTGCTTTGGTACAGCTGAAGGACCTCCATGGGTTCAAACCCCTCTCCACATTACCTACTCGCATGTGAGGGTGCCATGGGCTGGCAGCTCCCTGGCCAGGACGAGCGGCCAGGGTCAGGTGCAGGCAGGGCTGCCGTGGGGCTGGGGTTGGCTGCGGCTGCCCGACTCCGGCGTCGGTATTTCTGCTGAGGGCGAGCGCTGCTTTCAGCAGTCCTGTATTGATTTGCCTCACCCGAGGTCACCTTAGAAGATAATTTACATTAAAAAAATCAATTTTTTAGAAAGTCATCGCTGCCAGCAATGCTTGATTTCTAAATTCAGAGTTTAAAGAGTTATCCAATTCTTACTAAAGGCAGCAGGAAATCTTGTGCCCACTCCACAGCTTTCCACTGGAAACACGCACACTAAAATTTCTATGACTATCTCACTGTCATAACTCCAAAAGACTTAAAAGCAAAAGACTGCTTTCTTATCGTTTTGGCTTTTTGCAATGCTGCCTGAAGTTGTTAGCAGTGACTCCTTTGCCTTGAAAAGGAAAAAGGGGTTTTGAAATGGAGTTCTTTCCAAGTATGTCGCCCCGATTTCATCATTTCCTTCCTTAGCGAAACTCATACATTCACCTAGTTTTTAATAACAGAGAATCAGATGATACTTAGTCATCTATTGCTCAAGGCTCTGCAGGGATATCATGCAATGTGCACGGTAACTCATCAGTGTAATGTCGGGAATATTGCCCTGCCATCAAAGTTCACTCATGGTTTTTTCCTAATGGATAGCTAGATGCTGCAAGCACACCAATGTTCCGCATCACGCCCTACGGAGGTCCCAAAACCCGTGCTCGTTTCAGCTCTGAGGGTCACTCTGCAGTCTCTGTGAGGACCCCCTTGAGCACCAGAGTCCCGCAGCTGAATCCTCGTGCCACCCATGGCAGCGAGCTGGCTGCAGCCCCGGCTCGCTCCCACCCGCAGGCAGGTGCAAACACCAACCAAACAGCAATGTCGCAGGAAGAGGTAAAACTGGAAGAGACAAAACGAAGAGAGCTCAGCGGGGCAGAGGCCCTGGCTCCCTGTGGCTGCGTTAGACAAGCAGGGCAAGTTTCCGAGGAGGGTGTAGATGGTGGGATGACGGTTAAGGCACCTTGACATCGGATTTTCTTCTCGTATAGCGGAGCAATGTGGAGAATGGCTGAAGGACCTGGGAAGAAGAGTGAGAGCTGAGCCATGAGCAGAAGAGCAGAGGCGGGAGCTGATGTCTCTATAAATACAACGTTCAACGTTCTTTTAAAGCTCCTGAAGGAACTGATTTATACACAGAGATTTTTCTCAAACTCTGTTCTGGAAAATCTGTCCTCCCGGCCAGAGCCTGTCGGCCAGAGCCGTATTTATACCGGCTTGCTACATGCTCGTCTCCCCTTGGAACCAGGCCGGGTGCTTTGCCCCTGCCCAGCCCAGCGGCTGGCCAGGCTGCTCTGCCTCACGGGCGGCTGCAGGACACGCTGTGCTGGGGACCTACAGCCTCCACCTGTATTTTCCCTACAGAAGTGCCCAGCAGCACGGCATTTGTGCAGCCGCAGCCCCGTGATGACAGCGTAGGGCTGCACACCCTGTCTACGCACCCACACTGGAGCTGGATAAGGCTCAGCTTGTCATGTTACGTGACTGTTCCTAGCATCTCCCTCCCAGACTTTGTCTGCCATCAGTCTGTCTCCTTAGAGAACCACCAGCCCCTTCCCTCCTCGGCTCTCTCATCTTACCCCATCTCTCCAAGGAGTCACATAACTCCTGGCCACATCCAGGGGTCTCTTTCTGCTCCAGTTTGCCAAACTCTCCCATGCTGGTCTCCTGTTACAAAGGGAAGGGCAGTTGCAAGAGCAATAGCTTCCCAGTCAGCCTGCACAGCTCCTCTGCCCCACCGCGGGTACCTTCAAAGTCTGAACAATCATCCTAAAAAACACTGTACTCTTAAAATAGTTTAAAATTTATTTACACCTCAAAAAGTTGTGTAAATAATACATTAGTCTCTGATAGATGGTAATTTTTTGAAGTCTTCACTAATGTACATATTTATGCACACAAAAATGTAATTATATGCTCTTCATAGCCGTTTATCCTCTTTTCAGTCCACTACGACTATCTGTCAGGATGCTGTCAGCACTCCAAAGCGCTGACTGCACACGATGCCTGCTAGCTGCATCCACACTTACAAAACGCACACGTCGAGTGCTGCACTTTTCCTGGTGTCAGCACCATTTGCTCAACACATGATAGAGAAACGGACGGATTTGGGCTTTCCTGCTGATCTTTTTTTCCGGAGAATGGAGGTGTCTTTTCCTGAATCTGTTACATGAAATACGGATAAAGTGTTGATTACTGATAAAAACCAAAGGTGTTATTGCAAACCTACACTACGTTACCTTCGGAATCACACGAGGACAATAAATGGTTCTCCAAGCCTACAGTAATTGGGAAGCATCACTGAGATGCTTCTACCAACGTGGCTGGGCCTGGAGCAAACATTAAAGCTCCTTAATCTGGGCTACTTACCCATCCTTAGCTAGGCTGACTATTACTGTACTTTGCGCAAAACCCAGTGAGATGAGCTATGCACACCCCAGCTGAAGGAAAGACGGCAGATTATGAATCCCAACACTTGCAGGAATAATCAGACAAATATATCCCCACTCTCATTTGCTATCACAGTGGATTTGGCAACTACTTGCCAGGGTTATTCAGTGTATTAGGAGCTTCCTCATCCCAGAAGTCTCCTTTGGCTCAGAAGGACCTTCAGCTTTGAATTTTGTATTAACCAGTCCTGACTGGCCGAAGATGTGTTGTAGTAGTTTTCTGGAGCCATTAGCATCCAGGTATTTTCATCTCATATTTTCAGCCATCTCTGAGCAGACTAACACAGCAGTACTGTCAGGCTCTTCTGTCTCCGTGACTGGATTACATGAATTCAATTACATGCTCCAGAGAATTTTTCCTTAAGCATTTCCTTTACATCCCCATCCTGTGTGTTTTCTGTCCTTATCTGTAGGACAATATTCTGTACTAACTTCATGGTTTGCTTTTTGCTTCACACATTTAATTGCTTCATTTTAAAAATGTACGCAGACATCTGATTGAAAATGGGAATGTTGATGCTTATGAATTATTCCACTTTAAAATGAGTAAAATAAGAGGAGAATTAGGTAATTACATGGGGGGACAGTGAAAAGAAATTAAATACATCTATGTATTAAAATTAAAATACAGGATAATGTTTCCTACCCTGCTTTAAGTTTGATGAAGTTAACCTTTCCTTTTTTGTCATCCATCAATATTCTACAGAAGTCTATTGTATTTTATGTTCAACTGGATGTTTTCATTCACCCTGCTGCTAAGAGAGGAGAAGTAGGTCCTGATACCAAATTCAAAACTGAATTTACAAGCGCTGCCATTCAAAAGCAAGGACCAAGCAGGGGTGGAAGGATATAATGTTATGGAAACATCAGAACAGCTCAGACAAAACCGTATGCTGCTCTAAGAAAGGAATACAGCACCTCTATACAAACACCGAAAGGTCTTCAGCCCCTTCTGTCTCTTGTAATGCTGGTGTAAACCCATTCCATCAGAAGGATTTTTTTCCTTCCATGATTCGAAGTGCTGGAGATGTGTGAACGCCACAGAAAGGAGGAGTTTAATCAATGTTTAGCAGAATCAGGTGAGATAAAGACTGAGTTTTCCCAGTCCCGTAGGTTTCACAGAGATATTGCTGCTAAGATTTTTGCTTTGTAAATTATCCAAAACTAAAATTCTGCCAGGAAGTGCCTTGCTATCACTGGGAAAATAGGTCGCTCTACGGCAGGGGTACAGACTCACCAAATCCTCCCCAAACAGCCAGCTCCAGCTCGTGGATGCCGAGCCACCTGCGCATTGTGGCATGTGGCTGCCAGACACGGCCCAATAACCCGGTGAGTACAGTTATGTCAAAATTATCATAATTCTACTAAAGATCAGGGGGAAAAAGAAATTGAGTTAATAAATATTTAAGGTCCCCAGAAGACACACTACTGTGGCTTTCATAGCAGCGCCCAAGACTACCTCCAAAAAAGATATCAGCCAGTTCCTCCATGATAAAAATCTGTTTGCCTGAAGTAAATGGACAAGGAACCATACTGATCCAAAGGGAAAATAGGTCAGTTTTATTGCAGCTATTTCCTGCGATAAATAAAGATTTCTGGTGAGGCAATCTCAATCCCTGTATGGTACATTACATATTCCTACTCATTCATTTACTTTCTAAGATGAAAGACCTGAGTGACTGCACTGGATTTGATATAATATTAATTAATGCATAACACTCTAATGTTGAATTTAGCAATGGTCTAACCACATGATATTCATAAGTGCTAAATGATTATGCCTAAGCATGCGAGTAATAACCTTCTTCCTAGAGAAGCCCAAGAAAGCATGGCATCAAAGATTTAAATGTATGAACCCACAGGACAAATGAAGAATAAGAGGGAAAAGAATGCAAAAGATAGAATTTTTTTTAAAACTGAGGAACCTCAAAACTGTGTTGTTGTCTACCACTTAGTATGTAAAGGCTGGGAGGGCTGCGGACAGCGAATGCTTTATCCACAGTGGACACTGTTTCCCTTCCTTCTTAGCAGCTGGCTGGGAGGAACTAAACTTAGCAGGCCTGAGGTGTAGGAAACCAGATAGCACGGTGTATGGCTGGATAGGAAATACAGGGCTCAATGTGTTTGAGGTTAAGATTAAGCCCTGACTTCCTTTGGGTCTATTTTAAACGGTGGCAAATGATGGCATGCTTTCTTACAACAAAATGACAGATGATCAAAGGTCGAATATGATCTGTATGTCAAGCATTTGTACAAGGACCTTTCTTTGAGCGACTGGGCAGGAAGCGTTTTACTGTGGTGTCTCATACTTCCCCTCATCTGTGTTTGTTCAAAACATACCAGTAACCGGGGAAAGCTGGATGACTGGCTGAGGATAATCGGCCGGACCGCATGTGCCTGCGAAAGGAGAGCTGTTGGTTTTGGACAGAGTGAAAGAAAGATTACCATGGCCCCGGCCAGTGCTCGTGAGAGGGAAACAATAAGGCAGCACTCGCCACGCTCAGACTTCCATGTGCCACAGCTGGGAAGGAAAGACAAAAGATGTCGAGGGCATCTTTACACATTCCCCTTTTCAGAGGTAGTCAGGGATGAAAGCAGAAAAAGTGGAAAAAAAAAAACAAAACAAAAACATTTTGGAAGCTCTGTCCTTTCCAATTGCCATTTTAAATGCAGTTTTGCAACACTTGTGCCAAATAGGATGCAAGACTCGCTGTGTCATGCTGACTGCAGATTGCACACTTGCTAAAATTGCTGTTAGTAGGTATTACACACGATCGGTGCCAAGGCAACCAGATGAGGACTTTACCTTCACACGAGATTGAAAAACACAAAAGACAGTCTTTGTCCCAGAAAGCGAGGGGGTACCTGAGCACCACAGCCATGCCGTCTATCGTATCCACTGTATCACTTCCCTCCCACCCTCCTTCTCGTACATAGAAATCTGCAGGACAAAAGCCTGTGTTTGAAAACTCCTTTTAATCAGGTTCTTTGTCTTGCCTCAAACGCTTCTGCAACAGTCCACAGCTCTTCAGCTCAGTCTCAGATCTGGAACCCCCAGGCAGCTCTGTAACAGCTCTGTAGCTGCCCCTGCCAAATATTTGTCCTACTTCGCTAAGGCAAAGGAACAGCTTGCCAAGAAAGATAACTGGGATCACTTCGCTCCTCTGAATATCCACAAAAAACAATTTATTAGTTATAGCAAGTGTTTTATTAAGCTGAAAATAAAGCAATCTGTTCAGACCAGAATGTCCTGCTGACAGCACCTACTCTCATGAAAAATGATGTCATTCATAAGTGCAGCTGTGTGGACTCTTAAAAAGCAGCATAAAGCCTGCTTGCATTGCGCTCTAACGCTGGATTAGAGCAAGGAGAATTTTAAAGTGTAGAATATTAGATATGTATTTGATCCAGAAAAGCATTTTCTGATGTTAGGTGAGTGAGAAATCAGGACAGCGTTAGCGAAAAGCTGCTGTGTTCTCGCTACACCCTGCCCTGCCTCTGGCAGCACGGGCCATTTCGCTTGCTCTCAGGGTGCCAGTGGGACTCCTGGGAACGGTGATCTAAAGCACAGTTTTAAAATGCACACCACGGCCTAAGCAGCGAGAGGTGACTATCCTCTTAAACACCTCTGGGTCGCGTGGCAGAACACAGGTACCACCCCACAAGACTTTTCGAGGCTTTGTTAGCTTTCCGAGCGTCTCTATGAGCACTACCGGACTATAGCCAGCTCCGAGTGTGAGCAAGTCCCTGTGGAGAAGACAGTGGGTACATCATCCTACAGAGGAAGCTAAAAGTGCTGTATGTCCCCATCTTCCCATAAATGGTACCCTTTATGTTGCCAGCAGGAGGGAACCACACAGCCCTTCTCCCGCTCACCCGGCTCTTGGCAGGTACCTCCAAGCCCCTATGACACCAGCAGGGGAAGGAGCCTAAAGCTCACTTGCCAGCCACCATAGAGAAACACTTTGTCACAAGCAATAGACGAGTATTTAACCGCTCTGAGCAAAAAAGCTCATCAGCAAGGCAATCACTAGAGGAAAAAGATGGGAATAATCCCACCTAGACACATATGATAAATGAGTTTAGAACTGGACTAAGAGCCAAGATGTACAAACCATAGTTTTTCGGCTAGTGGCTGAATTACCAAAAAGTTGAACCAACTGCAAAGATCCAAAGCATTCTCATTCAATGCAAAGTATTCTTACTGTCAGAAGAACAGGAAGAAATATCCAAAAGAGCATTTTGAGTTAAAGCAAATATATCATTCAATGAGTTTGAAGTTTTGCATTTTGTAAAAACCACCTTATATGGGTTTTATTTTTCATATGGGTTCCTTTTTCTTTTTAACAGGAAAGTAGTCAGTTTCAAAACAAAAACGGGATTTTGCTCAATAATATTTGGGGTGGTTGAATTTTCAGTGTTTTTGAAATCGAATGTTTTGTTTAGAAACCACTAAAACATTTTCCAAGTGCCCTAACTCTGTCTTCTGTCTCTGGCTGAAAGCTTTTGCTAAATTCAAGATAAAATCACTTACGCTTCCAGTCTCTGTAAACTGTTTTCTGGCAGATCACCCAGCTCCAAAGGGCAATGAACAAGTGCAAAATAGGTACAATAGCTCAAGAAAACATTGAACTCAGTTCTGGCCCATTCCTCTCTCAGATGTCAAAACGACAAGCAGGAGCAACTCAGGTACAGGCAGGCTGTGGTGACCAGGATAAGCTGACAGGAGGAGAGGAGAACCCTCTACCTGGCACTTCCTCATCCCACACCTTGGTGTCCTCCTACATCATGGCAGCTATTAACGTTTCAGCACGTACACTACAGACCAGTATGAACAGTGAGGCCGTGGGGAATAAAAGACACAAATATCTCTGCCTTCAGGTTTAAAAACCTCAGCAGAATTCAGATATTAATTCTCTCAGCTGTGAAGGAGCCCCCAAGGTGTCTCAGGGTAGACAGAAAGAGACCAAATGCTGTCACAGTGACAGGTACGAAGGTCGTCAGGGCCACGTTTCCTCGCTCGTTGTACCCCTTTCATATTGCCTGCCAGCAAGGGGGATCACCCCGCGCCATTGCTCCTGTCAGAGACCTGCCACCGCCGAGCCTTCACCATCTCCAAAGCATGCAGTGTGGGGAACACAGAGAAGGACACCTCAGGGCAGGAAGGGCTACGACTGAGCCATGCGAGCTCTTTGCAGCTGCTGGAGAGGATCCCAGAGCGTATCCTCATGCTCCACCTGACACTGTGTGGCCAAAGCCATTGACGAGGCACTGGTGGGACTCCATTTCACCCTTACTGTGATCCCTCTTCAGGGAAAAAGATGGAAATGGTTCTTCCAGCAGATGAGGCTGACAAGGCGGAAGCTGAGCTTTGAACTACATGTACATCAAAAATGATACCCTTTATGTTCACTAACATAAGGACTTTTTAGTATTTAGACCACATTTTTGTTTGTGGGCTTTGTCAATGTAAAAACTTACCCAGAGCCTTCTGGAGTCATTTAAGATGTGACCTCCTCGCAGAACGCAGAAGCTTTGAGGAAAGTATAAGGCCTTCATTAAGGGAAAAATTATTTACTTGGCCTAAAATAATTTACAGCTTTTTAAACTACTAACTATATTTAAGGATATCAGACAGAATTCCCATAATTTCACAAGTGGCCCCTGAAGACTGTGAGCGTGAGTGACAGAATTGTCTCCACAGCAAGACTTACCATTTTCAAGTACTCCAGCTTTGATTCAACATTGAGTGAAACAGTAGTGTAAATAATGTGTAAAAGCAATGGCCAGGTATTAAATGTATTTTAATCAGGTCTGGTGAGAAGGCTCAAGATTTTTCTTCTGAACAGTCCTTTCTAAATATAGGCCTGTCACGGATTTACTGGGGGAAGTACAAGGGAGTTGTAGCCTCCTTCCTGGTATTGCCCGCGTGTTTTGTGCGATGGGACATGGGAAGGTCTGCACCACTGGGCAGCAGCCATCCTTCAGTGTGTAGTTATCACCACTGATGCGACATAAACTTTATATCTGAAAAGGTACTAAAGTATTCGGAAAGGCTACACAGGATAACTGCGAAGGCTTTAATTCACACTGAGCCAGTGGGGCTGGAAGGATAAGCACAAGCACTAAAGCACAGGAGTTCTCTTGCCAGCTCTGCTACTAAGACCATGCAAATCACTTAATCTTCCTATTTGGTTCCCCCTTTGCTAAAAGGGGAATGTTAATATCTATTTACCTTCCAATTCACAGGCATGTTGTGAGGATTAATTAGTTAATAACTGTTAAGTGCTTTGAAGATACAAGTGACTGTGCAAAGTACTAAGTATTATTAACTAACATTAGGCTAATGATGCAGATTGGAGTGGCACTTTTCATTAGCCATATCAAAGCAGAGCCCAGGATTCAGCCCCAAGACGCATGCTAGCTAGTGAAAAATTAACGAGGTTATAAGAAAAATTAAAATAATAAAGTAAATTTATCTCCACTGGTCCCCAAGAAAAAAAATAAGCAGCTGTGCCAGTCCTGACTAGCAAAGCCACAGCTCTATTAATAACTCAAGACCACATTCTTAAAGCCGTTGCTTTGCACCTTGATTAGTTATTTCCACCAACGTGCAAAGTGTTACAGTTTTGAGCTGGTGGCAATTTCCATTCCTACAACTCGCTCTGCACCTGTGAGAAGGGTGGCACGCAGCCTAAGGCAAGCACGAACCAAGGCAGCACGCACACGTTACGCATTGCAGGTCTGCAGCGCGCTTGTTTCAGCATTATTTAACTTCCGTGAAACTTCTGTGAGAAATCCGGGCAGCTACGGTACACCTTTACGAGAAGTCTGGGTTTGCATTCAGGAGCTCTCCTGACACAAAGGAAGGTCCGATACAGGTCACCAGCCTGAGGTTGGTGAGGGGCAGCAGCACAGGAACAGCACACACCTCTGCTTTACGCTACAATTATAATTCTAGCAAAGATAGATGGCAAAGACATAGCCTGGAAAGTTGAGACAGCAACTAAAATAACTTCGGAAGATGCTTCCTCAGAGCAGCTGTCCACATAGCTCTGCTGAGGAAGCCAGGTGCAGCCCCTAAGAGCCATCAGCAATCACACCTGTGGACCTAAATCACTTGTTGCTTGTGCAAAATGATCAAGAATTCCCCAATTTCAATTGCAATCAAGTCTTCTGTGGATACTTGCAAATAATTTGCAATCCATGTGTATAACAATGCGTATCTCTATCCCAGTATCCATATGATTCCCGGTGCTGTAGCTCCAGGTGCACAAGGCAACTTTTTCTCAACTCTTTTTTTGCTTCTCCATCTGAGCTGGCAAACTTGGTTTTGGTTCTTTCTTTTTTAACCACTTTAGCGGTAGCAGAGGTGGGTAAACACACAATGATTTTAGGAGGGAAAGAAGATAATGCTCTATAGGCCTCTGTTATAGTAACTCTTCATACAACTGTTCTGGTCTTGGCCAAAATTCGTAACTTCTATCATCTCACATCTTCATTGTGCAAAATAAAGATTAAAATAAGCCTTATGGGACAGTGAAACACAGAAGCGGAAAAAGCTGAGGAAAGAGGGATTTCAGTTACCTCCACAAATTTGCAAAACCCTTTTATTTGAGCGATATATAAATACAGCATCAAGGCCCTGATGCTGTGGATGCCTGTTGGCAGACACAGGACTTGCTGTGAGGCAAAGATGACCTGAGATACCCCGCAGACTCCTTTAGACTGGAGATGCAGGCTCTCAGGCAGATGGATGATTAAGGAAGCGACGCAGACAGCCTCTGCTGCACGTGTTTGACCCAGTTGCAAGGAAGGAGGCAATTCCTCTACTCTCACTTCCAGATCACAAAGCTCAGAGGCGCAGCACATTTCTCAGAGGTACAGGTTTGTCACCAGCACAAGGAGTCTCATTTTTCTCTGCATTACAATGTGCTAAGCCCTTTGGGGATGCCTACCCTGTGCTCAGAGTCTCCCAGGTGCTCTCCTCCTGAGGAGGGTGGCAGAAACTCCTTTGTGAAGCCATCTCCTCCACAACCCTTTTGTCAGGAGAGGGGCAGCTGCTGCAGTTGAAATAGGTGGGGAGAAGAGTTCCTGCTGAGCCCAGCGAGAGCTCCTTAAGCCTGATGTTCGGTTACGAGGCCTTGTACACTGTTGCAGCAGGGTGGCAAAGCGTAATTAACGATTAGGTACATGAATTTATCATTGTAAAATTTAAATACAGTAAATACCTTCAACAACCACATCTCAACATAGGAAAAATAAGAGGCTGAATTTCACACTTCAGTGTAAGGCTCAGAGTAGTGGCTACCGTTAAGGACGCTTGACGTTTTAACACCCTTCTGATTATCAAGCTTTGTTTTCAGATACTTGTAACATGACTAAACAACAGTGATCTGAAGTTAAGTTTTATGTAACTGAACACTGACTTTAGACCGATCTATTTATCTCAACAATGTGTATATTTTTCCTCCTAAAACATGATGAAAAAACCCTGGGTTTCATGTTAAAAATACATCCATTGTGATACATACCTTCTTGCACCTTACTTAATCAGCTCAAACATTAGCTCAAGATTTCTCTTTGACTGCAAATACCAATGCACATTATAAATATATCTACAAACCACTTATAACACTGGAAAGGTTAAAAACATTTAGACAAGGACAAAGGCCAACTACTTACTCAAAATATCTTGCCCCCTGGACAGATTGTTGTTTAATCATTTTTCACATGGGTTTTACTTTTGCTGCTGCAATTACCGGCTATCATTTGACACACAGTGTTGGACTAGAAATACTATAAATCTGAAATGCTAATGTTCTTTCCACTGTGGGCGATTCCTACCAATCAAATACATCATCCACAGTTACTTTTATCTCAAGCCAAGGCTAGCAAGGGCAAAACACAGTCTTTTATTGACTTTAGAGCTTAGTCCATTAAATTTCCTGCTTTTTCATCCTCCAAAGCCAATCACAGGCTGATGGCACCACCCTGGATTTTATTTTGCAATATTATGAGCCCAGCTTCCACACACAAGGAGCATCGCAGGGGCTGGGAACCTTCTCAGAGGAAAGAAGGCACATTACCTTACCCGTCGGCTGCCTGACAACAGGGGCGATTGCTTTTTATTTTTCAAACATATGGTGAAGGGCAGGCTTAGCCAGTGCAGAAGCTTCCGCGGAGCCTCCAGGGAAGAGGAGGAAAACCACTTCACGCTCGTTTAGATGCAAAGTGGGGCATCAGCAAACCTGAACCAAGTGACTAAAGCCCTCACTAAAGCCAGCCTTGCAAACAAGGAAAACAACCCTTCAGGAACAGGGGGTTTTTAAACAATCCATAGAAAAGCAAGCAAATGCACATGGTTACAAACAGTATCGCTTCTTATCACACACGAACCAGAGATGCTGTTCCTTAAGGGGTGAAAAAGCATACACTTTTGTGAGTGCAATATCCAGTGCTTCAAAACCTGCTGAATTACCAGCACATCTCCTAGATTTTGCAGGAAAGACAGACGCTCATCTCAATCTGCTCAATCACACACAGCACTGAGCAAACCCAGCACACTTTAAATGGTTTTGAGGAGAACTGGCACAACCGTTTGCAGCTCAAGAGAAGCTGTCGCAGCATCCGTACAAGGTCTGTAATCATTCACAGTGTACTGGGCACAGAGAGGCCGCGGACACAGTACAAAGTCGACACCAGCATCTCATAACTCTTGCTGACGTTATAACAGCTCCCAAGGCCAAAAGACAAACACCGTGATTCCTATTCATCTTGCTCATAGTCTAAAGAAAGATAGTCTCACGCTGAGGGCAAAGGCATTTTTCAATTTTCTTGCATAATTGATTTTATATATAAAAGTTAACATCCAAGAACTGACTAGAACCGATCAGAAAACACCATCTTTTCTCAGGAAAAAAGCAGCATTGAGGCATCCACCATGGCTACAATCCAAAGTAACGTCAAAGTGCTGCTGTATCCAGGGGAGCGGAAAAAGGTCCAGGAGAATTCAAGACACCAGGCAAAGAATTTCAACCACAGACTGACGAATCTCCTGCCTACCAATTCCTACAGAGAAAGTTTGCTGCATTGTGCACAAGCCCCATGCAAGTCCTCATCTCCACAACTGAAGCAGGAAGAGGGCAGCAAGGAATGAGGACGCTGACACACCTAACGAATTAAAGGCTGGGAATTGTAGTGCTACTGTTGTCGTCCCATAAACAGCGGCCTACCTTGACCCGAATTACTGTGCTGCATGCAGTACATGTGATATTGCAAAGAATGCAGGATTAAAAACTGCTACAGGGACAGTATTGAAAGTTTAGTCAGGAAATCCTCACCCAAGTTCATGTTCTCTCAGATTCCTTGAGACATTGCACTTAGACTATATGCAGCTTTCTTAACATTTTCTGAGTTTTGCTAACTCTCCCCTGGCACAGAATACAGTCTTGGGTTCGTCAGAAATCAGTTTAATCAGGTAGCAGCTAAGCACTTGGAAAATGAGATAGAAGTGGATCTGCAATGCTACAGCAATAGCAGTTTACAGCAGGGTCACCAGATAAATACAAACACTGTTACAACAGCTGTATTCAATTTTGTAGGTACAGAGGTCATTAATCAGTAAGATGGAACCATGTTAATAATCCTTGAAAAACAAATTAACTGGTTGATTTCTTTTATTACTGAGTCCACATTTTTCTCATTTGTTCTGGTTGGCAGCACCGCAACCTGTTACTTAGGTTGTTGTTTGCTTTCTTAGAGCTATTGTCCAGATGTCCGCATATATATATCAGTATATAAATTATAAGTTTAAAACCGAAGTGTTTCTTAACGACAATAGTATAAATTAATAGAATACAAGGATTTTTTTAGCTAGACTTCAAATAAAATGTTATGTAAATGTGAAAGACATTCAAACGTTGAAAATCCACATCAACATGCTGAGTTTATTACAGAACAGCTCACTGGAAATTAACTGAGTACTAATCTTTTAATACTGCAGCTGATCCTTGGTCAACCTGTTACAAGAGTAAACTGCCATTCCCAGCTGTGCCATACCCTAAGAGGATAAACATCGGAGTGGCCCTTAGGAGCAACCTATTTCCAGAATACCTCCTCAATCTTTTATGGCTAATCAGAGCAACGTTAACAGAAGAAAAGCTGCCAGCAGGGAATGTCTGTGAATATGTATCCAATTTGATGCTGCAGCAACGCGTAGATTTTTTATTTAGTAAGACACTGAAAACTCAGTATTAAAAGGCTGAAGAATTGAGAGAATTGAAAAATTGATTCAGCCCAAGAATTCAGTTCAGTAAGACTCAGGGATCTAATGCTCAAAAGATCTGCCCTAAATACTCAGGAGAGTTTCCTTTCTCTCATTGCAACAAAGCCAGAGCAGAACTCGGGGGCAGTTGTGTATCTAAGTGCTCAGGTTGTTTCAGAGCAGGCTCCTTGGACTCCCACACCAGAAGCTGCAGTGCCAACCAGAGCACGACGTACATTTGGGAACCCAAACGTCTCCGGCTCTTACCGGCTGCTACATAAGCTGAATTTCCACTGAAAGAACCTGTGCTCAGCACTTTTTCATACTCATCAGCTTTTTATTCCACAACTGCATTTTCTCTTCCAGTTTCTTCAACTTTCATTTTCATTTGCACTTACCCTACCTTGTGCTTCCTTCACAATTTCAAGATGACTACCCCAAGTCACCGCTGAGCAAGAACCCTCTGCACTCACAGAAAGCATTGCCCAAAAAAAAAAAAAAAAAAAAGACTCCTCACATCTGTAAGCTTTTTAAGGCAGAAACAGTTATTTACTGTTTGCACAACACCTAAAGCTATGGGACCTCCAACCTGTGGTCACTATCGCAGTATTAATGTCACATAGTGATTTTAAATTTGTAATGTTTTTGCCTTCTGTTGCATCTGCAAGAAAAGTGTGTTCGTGTTAACTGGCAGATGACTAAACACCACTTCTTTTTGTCATTGCCATCTTATTCCCAGATGACGACATAGAATAACTGCAGAATCACACAGTTTATTTAATATATTCTAAGATGGCAAATAACATCCTTCACGCCCCAAAACATCTCTGTGAATTAACAATGACTTCTAGAGGAAGCTGTTTTACTATTATCTTCCCATACTTTCAGCAGCATGGACTAGGCAACCTTTAATATTGCTAAAACCTGGCATATGGCTGTGAGCTGCGGAAGCCACCCTGGTGCTCTACAATCTAACCCCTAGTTCTGGAGCAATTATCAGACGAAGGAAAAGCTGTTTCTCCACAACCACCCCCGCCCAGGGCAGCACGCATTCCGTGTGGTGGGGCAGGAGGGGCTGCATTCCCTGCCTTTTCCCTCCCTGTCCCAAATAGTTCAGCTGCGTCCGCCCAGTACTGCCCAGGCCAGCGGACTGCTGGTTCTCTCGAACTGCTGCTGTTAAGCATTAGTCGCGAGTTCTCCCGTTGCACTTCCGTGGTGGTATTACTTGTGCTGTGGGATGCTGCTGGGATTGCCATCGGTGGAGCCTGAACGGAGACTGAGGGGAGCCAAGACGGCTTGACAGATGACTACTGAAAATTGGGAAGTGGGGTTAACCATGGAAAAAACGAGTGTATTTGAGAATTGTTAATAAAATAGATAGAACATAGTGATACTTTCCATGACTTATGCCAGAGCTAGATTTAAATCTAGCACTAAAGAACATTCTTCTTACCAGTCTTATAAGCTCTTTCTTTGCCCATGTACTCTGCTCGAGTGCCTGGTACAATACACCAAAGGGCTCCACACCTCAGGATGGATAGGCATTATATGGATTTTTGATTTTTATTTTTTTTTCCACTTACCAGCCCCTTAAACAATTACCCTCTCTCCAAAAACAGTAGATTCATATTTAGCCTTCTTCCTTCCTCCTGCACGGGGAATATTTGGCCAAGCCTCAGAAAAGGAGTCCAGTTCGAGAGCAGCTGAAATGCAGCCAGCCCTTCACGTAAAAATCTTGTGTCCTTCTGCTGATAGTGTCAGAATCCCCGGAGCAGCCTCTCCGAAACCACAGAAAGTACTTCCCGTTTGTGCCAATGCTTCTCCGTGCGCAGGAAGAAGGATGGTCTTGTGGCTCACATAGACTTCGCTGTCAGCATGTGTGGCTTCTATTCCCGGTGGTCACCGACTTCTCTTGTGACTTTGGGAGAGTTACCTAACTTCTCCATCCACCAGAATGTCCGCCTGCTGTACAACATAACTCAATTTTGCCCTTTAGTGTAAATACCGTTAGAAAACTTAATGGCTTGGGATAGATGGGAAGCAGTGTAAGAGCTCAAAATGTTACAATTTTCACAGTGTTATTATTTAGTGGCATTTCAGTGCTCCTTGCTGAGCAAAACTGTCATCAGATGTATAATCTCTGAATATCATCTACAGTGTCAAGACACAGAGAGGAAACTATTTAAATTCATCTATTTTGCAACGCCTGAGGGAGGGATGTGGCAAACACAGCCAAAGGCAGCAACCTTGAACTCACCCCCACCTCACCTTCACAGTTAAGGTAATTTTCAAGCAGACAGACATACGTATGAATGACGTTGCTCTCCTGTAAATCCCTCTCCAGGCAAGTGCTGTCAGATAAATAGTCCACATCAAACAACTACTGTTAAGTTTTCAATGTCTGCCTCATTTAGTTCCGGTAGGCCTATCTCAAGATGCCACCACCACTGCACAGTGTAGTAGGTGTCAGGCTAAGCGACACGAGCTACACGGCTCCAATGAAGGCGCAGCTATGTTGGTACGCATACCTTTACTCCTAGTTCCCAGCGATAATACTGACTTTGACCAAAAGCCAACCCATGTGCAGGACCTCAGTGACGGAGCTCAGCTGGAAAGCTGGCTGGAAAGATGATGCACAAGGAGGTAGCACACCGGTCACATTGTAAAATACTTCCTGCAGGTTAGAAACAATTGTTTTTAGAAAAAGTTTGAATCCACAGGTTGACAGAGGCACCAGGGAAGCTTCCACTGATACTCTTCAAACCCCAGGTATCTCATATAAAGCTGAAGGCAGCTGCTGTGTGAACCAGGAGTGAACCAATTTGTTCAACCTTAACATTAAAGAAAAAAAATGTTACTTTAAGTAGATAAACAGGCAATGTGGAATTCTAACTTGCAGTTAATTCAGAGCTCCTGGTCACATCCTGACTCAACAGAACAAACTTCAGGCAGCTCACCTGAACCTAGAGATGGAAGTAAACTCCGACTGAAACAGAGGTTTAAAAAAAAAGTTAGAGATAGAATTCCTTTTCTTTACACCATGTCTTTTTCTCTTCAACCCTGTTGCTGCCTAGCTTAAGGGCTGCTAGAACAGTGCAAGAAGTTATGTCATCCCAGTGAATTGCAGGGATTTTTTTTTCATCAAAAGTACTGTATTGATCACCATTATCTATGACTTGCCACCCAGCTTCAAAAATAGTTTGTATTAAATTAAGCTACTGAGCACTGGATTACAGAGTTTTTTCACATTTTAATTTCTCAGGTAAAAGCAAGGTGGAATTGCCACGTAGAACATTCTGCTGCCTTGCATTATTCGCAGCTTTCTACCGAAACAATTCCAGATCCATCGCAGAAACAGTAGTTCTGGTTTTGTTTATGGAGCTGCCGTGCAAAGCTTTTGCTCCTGCAAGCCCAGCGTGCCCAGAATTCTCTGCAAGTCCCAAGTGCACTGCTAGCACAAGTACACTGGTTGTGCACCAGGTCAAGAGGTTTTGTGATCCATCCCACTGCCACTAAATATTGATGCAATTAGGGTAAATCTCCAAATGCCAACAAGCCAGTCGGCTCTGCCTCTCTGAAGCTGTAACGCAGTTACACATTATTTTGTTATTTAGTACTTCCCAAGTAACAGCAGGTGTGCACACAGTCTTGCATTTTCCTTTCATACTAAGACAGGAAAGGCAAGTCGAACTGTTGAGTTGTTCTGACTGAAAACAGGGACTATGCAAAAATTAAGTTCTTTCTCACCCAAAGGGGTACTAACAGCATTGCCTTCAGGCTAGTCACTCCCTCCAGTGAAAACTGTTTTGTTCAACATTTGACCCTTTTCCTGCAGCATCTGTGTCAGACGAGTCAGCTCTGTGCAGAAAAAATTATGGAAGCTGTTAAAAGCGATCAGTCTGTGGACTTCCACTGTCTGAGTTCCCAGAAGCTCCAAGATCAAACATGGAGACTAGCAGAGAAAATCAGCTTTCAGAAATTATTTCAATCCGACAATATGAGCTATTTTTACTAACGAAGGAGAAGAGTTGTTTTCACAACAAGATTCGAGATGTTACGGTGGCCTTCCTTTTGTGGAGGTCAACCTGAAAATCAGAACCAGAAGCAATTAATCTACTTTTTCCCTCACATGCGTTAAATCCCTCTTCACTGACACTTGTTTGCCTCCGATCCTCATTCCAGAACATCACATATTCTATGTAGAGCATGAACACACAAAGCCACTGTGTGTATCTTTGTACCACCCAATCTGTAGGCTCATTAGTACTGTCCTGAGGGAAACACTTTGTTCTAACTCTTCGTTCTCCTTTTTCATCATCTGAGAAATTTCCCAGTAAATGTCATAGACTCCTGCTGTTTAGTGATGAAATGAATTATCAAAGTATTTGAAGTGTGATCGAATGGGGGTTGTTCAAGCTCTTTACCTCACCACAACAGCTAGTAAACCCCTACAAATTAGAAACCAGAAACTCAGTCATTGTGAACAGAAATGGACAAAGAATTTCCCCTACTTTACATCCAGCTAAGCAAAACTGAAAGCAAAAAGTTCCCGCTATTACAGAGGTACAGCATACAGCAGGGAAGGAGACCGGGTTTTCGGCCAGACACTTATAAGGAGTGTGACTGAATAATTAGCTGTAAGGAGTACATGTGAGTACTGTCTAAGAACCTTCTGAATTTTTGCTTGAAGTTCTCAATAACCAAGAATTGCATTAATTAACACCTGAGGGAATATTCATGCATTTTTCATACACAAAACCATTCTGCATGCAGAAGCCATCCAGACTCTCCCAAAGTGACTCAATCAGAGTAGAGCTAGTCTGTAAAGAAAGGCCAAGGACTGCTCAGCCCATGGAAATTGCCTTTTTCACTAGAAAAGAAAAACATCTGACATGTTCTTAGGAAATAAGCTATTAGAAATTAACAGGAGATAAGCAGTGTAAAGACAAATATTGAAATGCCTGTATGCACATAGATACAAAAGAAAGGCTGCTTCAGTCTCTCAACTTTGATATCTGCTGGCAGAGGTTAATTTTCTATCTCTTAAAATGAGCACTTTTTAGAAGGAGATTGCCTATAGAACCGTACTGAAGATAAGCATAAGATCATGTTCCAAAGGCCCCAAATTTTTACATTTTTTCTTTGTGTCTCCATTGCAGGTTTTAAGTTTTCCCACTAGTTTTAGACCTTAAACTTTATATTTAGGTGCTGATACACAACTGTGAACTGAGGTTCATCAACACGAGCTACGAGTTTAATCTTGAACACTGTAAATTTCCTTGCTTTGTCAGTTTAAGACAATTTAATGAAATATTTATTACTGATTTAAACTCTTGAAATCTCTTTGAAGCTGAACTACGCTTACGTCTTAATTCTATAATCAGATGGTGACGCATCAAAATATGCAGTCCCTAAAAATGGAAAACAATCCCCACTCTCTGCCAGATCAATAGCTTTAAAAGTGTAACCGCCACAAAGTAAAACCCCCGTACAAACCGTTCCTCTGCTTTTGTACTGGGTTGATCACTGTATGCGTACAACGCGCACCGACCCCTGCTGTTAAGTACCAAACACAAGCCGAACACCTCAGTCCTGTCGAGGCAACTTTACATACGGCTCAAGAGAGTGGGGGAGTGGGGAGTTGCCTAGCGGAGCAGCCTGCAACAGGGGACAAACTGCTTCGAGAATACAGGCTCATAAGCCCTATTCCCATGCCGGCTCTCCTGCTGTAAGTCTTCCCAAACCCTCTAAGCAGGTTCTTGAACTTCAGCCTAGAGAAAACAGCGATAGCTGTGAGGAAGCAGCTCACGCTCTAGCCCTGTTCCCACCCCGGCGTCCTGCCGAGGCTCTGGACAGCTCTCCTGCGGATAGTTTGGAGCGGGGAGGAATGTTTTTAACGCAACAGCTTCTCCCTAAGGAAGCACTTGAATGGATTTCATACAAGCCACCAAGACACTAAGAATTTCAAAACTGGAGCCTACTTAGAGAGGACACGAGAGGTAACTTTCTCCCTTCTGTAAAGCAACTTCCAGACAGAACTGCGGTAAAGCCCTCACCATGAGCGCCACTGAAAGGCTTTTGTTGAGTTTTAGTCATTTTTTAAGGCCCATACTCAATACTTGCATTATAAATCCCTCGAGTGTTTATATTTCAAGTATTAATAAGATATACTTGAAAGTTAAACAAAAAGCCTGTAATTACAAGTTTCAAATAGTTCCACAGAGCAATGACTTTTGGGGATAGAGATGCCTAAAGCATTGGCTTCTTACCACACAGCTTTCATGCTGAACTCCAGCCTTAGTATCTTTATGCGGAGCAAACCACACGAAAGTCAGCTTCGAGTCTCTGGGAAACTTCCAGAACTTTGGGGATCTTAGATGCTATTTGACTTATTTCTTATAGCACAATGGGAAATTAAAGGAGATGAACATACAGAATTACTAAAAATAATTTACATAGTTTTGGGTTTGTGTTGTTGTTGTTTTTTAATATTAACACTTAACTAACAAGAATGAAATACCAAATTATTCACTGAAACTTTCTCATGAGAAGTTACCGTAATCGGCCATGAACATCAGATTTCAGCCTGGAATGCTTATTTAATTGCCTATATACTTCATTTAGGCTCCAGCCTGTGTTGCTCAGGCATCCCAGGTGCTCAAACTGCAACAGAAAATTGAAATAGAATCAAGATTCTGGTGATGAAATATGCTGTCTTGCCGACTGCTAAAGGACAATTAAAAACCTTTTGTCTTTGTGGTTATTTCAGTCCCAAGTGACCTCCAGCAGTAAAGGGCTGTCCGTGATACATGTTGCAATAGATTTGATTTATTCTATTTTTAAATAGTGTCTCAAGCAATTGGAATCCCTTGGGGAGATTTCTGCACTGTCAGGGAAAAAAAAATCTGACCTTCAGCCTCAGATTTCATTTGCTCGCTTTGATCCCATCTCCCCCTCACTCACCTCCCCACCTCCACCTCTTGTCCACGTCCCATCCTGGCAGCACAACCCTTGGTACACTCGGAGCTTAACGACTACAGACCGACGCGCACCGGCTGTTGTAAAGCCAGACGTTTCGCGACTCAAAGCTTTTCCCCAAATCAATTACAATCTGCATCCTCACTATTGTGGTTTTTTATCCTTTCCTTGAGGTCTTTTCGATTTCCTCACTCCCTTCATCCGTGGGAATCTGGTTCAGACCATAGGCCAATGACAGGCTCTTCCCAGAGCCGCACAGCCCAAGCAGAGCGGCCAGAAGGACGCAGGAGCATCGCCACAAGGACAGCTCGGGATGAGGGAGGCAGGGATGAGGGAGGCAGGGATGAGGGAGGCAGGGATGAGGGAGGCAGGGATGAGGGAGGCAGGGATGAGGGAGGCAGGGATGAGGGAGGCAGGGATGAGGGAGGCAGGGATGAGGGAGGCAGGGATGAGGGAGGCAGGGATGAGGGAGGCAGGGATGAGGGAGGCAGGGATGAGGGAGGCAGGGATGAGGGAGGCAGGGATGAGGGAGGCAGGGATGACGGAGGCAGGGATGAGGGAGGCAGGGATGACGGAGGCAGGGATGACGGAGGCAGGGATGACGGAGGCAGGGATGACGGAGGCAGGGATGACGGAGGCAGGGATGACGGAGGCAGGGATGACGGAGGCAGGGATGACGGAGGCAGGGATGACGGAGGCAGGGATGACGGAGGCAGGGATGACGGAGGCAGGGATGACGGAGGCAGGGATGACGGAGGCAGGGATGACGGAGGCAGGGATGACGGAGGCAGGGATGACGGAGGCAGGGATGACGGAGGCAGGGATGACGGAGGCAGGGATGACGGAGGCAGGGATGACGGAGGCAGGGATGACGGAGGCAGGGATGACGGAGGCAGGGATGACGGAGGCAGGGATGACGGAGGCAGGGATGACGGAGGCAGGGATGACGGAGGCAGGGATGACGGAGGCAGGGATGACGGAGGCAGGGATGACGGAGGCAGGGATGACGGAGGCAGGGATGACGGAGGCAGGGATGACGGAGGCAGGGATGACGGAGGCAGGGATGACGGAGGCAGGGATGACGGAGGCAGGGACGCCCTCTGCTGGGCCGCGCGCGCCTCTGCCCTGCCCAGCCCTGGGGAGAACAGAAATCACCCAAAAAACGAAGCCCAAAGAAGCCAAGGAGCGGCTGCTGACGGCGCTGCCGCCCGCCTCGGCGCCGGGAGGCTCCTGCAGGGAAAGCCCAGTGTAAAGCCGGAACGTCGTTCTCTGTAATTGAGAGAGCGCAACAAGCCCTCTCCATCCACACCTATTCTCCAAGGGCAGTGAGAGAAGGTAGAAGTTCAAGTGACCAAAATATTTTAAATAATTAGGCTCTGTAGTTTTGTGCTTTTTTCCTTTAAAAGCAAAATTTACTACTGCAGCTCAGCAGGTTCTCAGTGTTCTCCGAGAGATGTACATACTCTTAACTCGCAGTGTTTGAGATTGCTACAGAAGGGCGAGAAACACTACCGCTCCACCAAAAATAAACTGGGAGAAATGGCTAAAAACTGTAATCATGCAGTAAGCCAAATTTCTTTTTTGAAATGAAAGACTATCTTTAAGATTAATATGAATTTATCGCAGCAGGCAACTTCGGCAATCAACTTTTTTTCAGAGTATGATTGCTTTCCTGCTTCCACCAGGCTACTTTTCACATTGTAGTACGACCTGAAGCGTGGAAATAACAGAATATCTCTGCTGATAAAGTTTGTGTTACTTTGAAAACTAAGACCTTGGCCTGCAACAGCACCTGTTAACCAGGCTATTATTTGTAGCACAGCACAACCCCAGGCTACACACTGAACCGTCACAACACAATGACGGTCCCAGAAAGCTTGACACGTACCAGACAAGAAAGTACAAGGACCAGAGATGCTGAGAAAGAATGCACATAAGATCAGTAGCAGAACCGAGATGAAAACCTCCACCTGCCAGCCTCTCCTGTCCACAGGATCACACTGTTTCCTATCAAAATGTCACACTGTGGAAATGAGGAGTGCCATGAGATTACAGCCCAGCAAATGCCTTGCAGCAAGGTACGGACTCAGTACAAGTCCGCAGGAACAAGTGAGAAAACTGAATAAATCTTCTCCTTTATCCCTTTTTTCTCTAGGGCAGAGGAAGCACAGAAGACTGGAGAAGCGAACTAAAACCAGATACTCCTTAAGGGACTAGTGAGCAGTACTTGATGTCTAAGCCAAAATGACTTCAAGGGGATGGCAGTCGTGACTGATTCTGAAGTGCTCCGGCTCCAGCTCCAATTCCCTGAGGAGAAATGCAACACTGCACGAGCATCTTTTTCTCTGCTGCAGAGAAACCAGTCTTCTGCCAAACTCTGGCTGACTGGTAAAAGCAAAATTAAACATTTATGCATCAGATGTGTGCACTGTCACTCATTCATTAGTACAGACACTTTAACAAGGATGGGTTACAATCAGAAGGCCCATTATTGCCCATCCCAGAGGCAGAAGGCTTTGTGTGAGCAAGTCAAGGAGTTTGGGGGAACCCAGGAGTTTTCCACCCACATAGCACAACCTCTTCCTTTCCCATGAAGTGTAACGTCTTTCCTCATCACCGTCAAAATTTGCAATTACATCTCATTCTTTCTTCCCTAGTGAAACCTTTGCAAAATCTCTCCAGATGGTGACAAATAAGAAGCTACAAATTTGGGAAAGGAATTTTAAAATGTAGCTCTTCCCTATATATGGCAGACAACCTTTGAGCTGACGGTAGAAACCTTTACATCTGAAATGCATTCAAAATGTGAATTGCTAGCTTTAGTATTATTTATGGGACAAAGGTGACACTTTCTATATGCAGCTGTTTTCAGAAAGATGGCTTCAGAGATACTCTCAGGACTGAGACAGTAATCTGTACCACCAAGATTACTAAGGAATCCTGTTTGCAAGCCAAGTCCTATTAAACCAAACCTGGCCTCTGAACTTCTCCTTTAGTCAATTATTGCCAGGCCCAAAAGGTTTGCTTAGCATTTTTGCACTGAAAGAAGCGTGACCGAGACGTGTGTGTGTGTCTGCACACCACGGCAACCTGAGGAAGATATTTGGCCTGCAATTATCAGCGGTCATAAAAGATGAGCTAAGAGTGCTGACTTTAAAAATCCATGAAGCTATATGCTATGTCAACCTCGCAGGTGCCCAGCTAGAGCCATGCAAACACACACAAATCCACAGTAAAGAACCAAGGCAGCGAATGGAACGGCTGGCAGTGGCTGTTGTATCTACGCAGCAAGCCAGTTCAAGTTAAGGAGTGTGTTTAAGTAGGGGAAGCAAAATGGTGCCATTACCAGCCCGGATCACACACAGTATTGGAACATGCCATCACCGAGACCCTTTGCTAGCGGTAACAGCAATTCAACAGTTCCCATAGCAAAGTGTTATTTCAATCCTGTTCAAGCATATCTCTACTTTCCCAAAATAATGGAAGTAAGACACTGAAAAGAAGAAATAAATAATCCAAGGATTGAACACGCCAATCAAAGTGCTAAACACAAATGTATACAAAATTTCAGGTGTTCAGAGAAAGATGGGCCTGTGCAAACTGGCCAGCAGCCATTGATGGTACACGCAAAACACTTCTTCCACAGAGTACCACGAACATACATGAACAACCTACTGAACTTCCAGATCTCCCAAGGGACCCGACAAGGCTCACTGAGCTGGAATTTGGCCTCCAGGACACAGCCTGTTCCAGGGGGAGGTGAGACTCGTGATGATCGCTAACTTGTCCAATATCCTCCAATATACTGATGAAGCAGGACAGCACAAACCTAATTCCAGCACAGCAGGAAAGGTACAAACTTAATTCCTACAATAAAAGTAGATTTAGAATACTAGATTGGGTTGGGAGTGGAGGATAAGGAGCCTGGAGGTGCGTCACACACAGAGTTAGGTTGTGGGGTAAACAGAAGGGCACTTGTTAAGAAGTCCAAAGGTGGAAATAAACGGGGAGCCCGCTGGACTCTGCCCAGACAGGCTTAGCTTGGAAGTGCATGGCTGCACCATGATGTAGAGGGGAAATCTGCAACATCTAGTGAGCAACCATCAGAAACCTTCTACCTGCACTCAGTTAGACGGTGTTTTAACATCGTGAAATGCAAACATGGCACTCTCAGTGCAGACCTTGATACCAACGTAATTAGGAAACATTGAAATGCAGAATAGCATTTCACTCCTCAAAAAGAATCAGGTAAATTTCAGACCGACCATTTTTTTAGTAATATGCTGGTAAGAATGGTTAAAGTACCTCTACCCTCCATGCTAGCATAGCTTACTGAGAAACTAAAAGGATGTCGACACACAAAAATAATTTTATGAATGCAAAAAGAAAATAACATTATAGAGACTCTATCTTCTATTTCAAACAGTTTTCATTAAAAGTGAAAACAGCCATGTCAATTGATAGACAGTATAGGTTCTTTCAATACCTCACCCAAAGCAGAGATGATGATTCTTGCTTTCTGTAATTCACACCTGAGTGCATTGCTCCCACACACTGAGTTAGGTTACACTGCCACAATCACCACTAAAAAAATGGCTCAAATGCATTTATCCTGCACTGTTATAAACTGTTTTTCCTTTGCTGTAGAGATAACTCCAAGGAATGAACTCAAATGTTCTGCCTAGAAAAGCCACCCCCCCGACAAATCAGTATTACAACACGACAGTAGATGGCACTGCTCGAATTCAGTCTGACTGCACATTTCCTCCAAACACAGGGACTCTAAGGCTCACCAGACTGGTTCATGCAGTTAAAAAAAAAAAAAAAAAAAAAAAAAAAAACACAAAAAAACCACACCCACACAAACACATAGGGCATTTGATTGAAAAAGAGAGAAAGCTTGAGTTTCCGTATCAGTGCTTTGGCCAAGAGCTAAACTACAGGTCAAATATGCTAGCAAAAGGCTCAGTTTAAGATGGCAGGAGTACCCATAGTTCATCTACCAGACTTGCACCTTTCAACTCAATGTTTTTGCCTACACCTACTTCAGTGGGACGGATACTAGATATTCTGCTTTACATGAGCCTAGAGGAGATGAAAACATTCCGGGTTCTGAGTACTACTGACACATTATTTAAGTACTACTGACACATTATTTAAGAAAACCTATTGGCTACTTCTCCTCCATCTCATACCTTCGGCTTACAGAGGAAAGCTCAGCAGGGACAGCAGTTTCACTGCTTCAAGAGCGTTCAGTTACAAGGCCATTCTGGAAGCTGCTCCAGCTGCTGCACAAAGGAGATGCATAAACTTCCTGCAGAGAAGAACAGGTTTTATGCATAGATAGATAGATAGACAGACAGATGGATAGATATGTGTGTGTGTGTATACACACTGTATTTCTATACACCTATATAGTACATACTAGACTCCTTTGTTAAACCTTCAGCAAAACAGACTAAGAGCCTAGGTGCATAATACTCACGCATTTAGTTAGTTGCCAGAACACAAATTATTTTTCTCCTGAATTGCACAAATATTGACCAAAAGTAATTTTTCTACACATTTTCAGACACCAGGAGGGCTAGACATAATTCACATGCAAGACTGCCAATATTCCATAATCACTCTTTGTGTTGAATATCCAGTTCTCACCAATTATGTTCTCCACAACATACAGTTTTAGATCAGTATCTTGTTTTAATGTAAGCCTTAAAAGCCACCCCCAAGACCACTCAGACATTAGAAGGGAAAGCATTTAAAAACCACACTTCCCTACATGGCAAACAGCCTGCAGGTTAAGACATCTTTCATATTTTAGTAGTCTACACGTAGCAACATCACATACTGCAATGTACTTCTTGCCGTACCTTCTCTAACCTTCAAATTACTAGAAGGGAACGAAAAGATACCAATACATTCCGCTCACACCAACAACTGAGGTATGAGCAGAACTGAGGCTAACTCAGAGGTGTGCAACGAGACAGTAAAGAACAGAAGCCATCTCAACCTGGGCCTCAGGCGGCTAATTTGGGCCTCAGGCAGGCCCACACCCAGCCTTACCTGGGTAGTGCAGCAGCACTTGGTGTTCTTTTGCAGAAAGGAAAAGCTGCCAAGTGGGTTTCAGTACATGGTGTTCACTTGCATTTCCACGAGCAAGTGTGCAAGACAGCTTGAGCCTGGGCTGGTGCCATTGCGAGGAACGCCACTGCTGCTGCAGGCATATCCTGCCAGGAAGCCCACCAGTCAGGAGGGGAAGACACACACTGGCAGCCCTATTTTAAATTCCAAGCCATTTCCGCAGTGTTTTCTAGCATCAGCGCTACTGAACAGCAGTCACACCCCACTTAGATCTTGAAGGGAAAACCAGTAAAGCTTTTCTTTCCCCTCTGGGCCTCTTACATATAAGCCTATGCACAGGAAGAATCATTTGCTCAAGGAACACCCCAGAAAAGCTAACGGTTGTTAGGGATCAGTTTGGATGTGGATGCACAATCGCTGAACCTCTCATTAACTTACCGACGACTCTATATGATTTACATCCTCTTCATGCCTCAGTTTCTTTAACTAAAGAGCCAGTAGCAACTTCTATGGCAATATTTTTCATATGATCTACAGGCACCACCTTTGCATACATTTAAAAAAATATTAAGCATCTAGCAAAAGATAAGACACAGAGGAAACATGAAAGATTTTTCTGGACTGTAGAATTTAGCAAGTTTCAGACTAAACTTTTTAAGACAAGGGACAAAAGTCAACAGCAACCTACAAATCCGTCACCACTAACTTAAGAACTCAGAATGCATTATGGAAACACACTATTTCAACAGATTACAAAAATACATTGGTGGAACGCACTAAAAACTAAAGGAACAAGCTCTAAGAAACGGTTGAGATACTTGCTTAGCATTCTATTTCCCTTGGGCCAACACACACCAAACTTCAAAATTATAGTAAAAATGTTTTATAAGGGAGAGAAGTATGCTCTCCTAAACAGACTGCCCATCCATGTGTTTTTGCTGCCTCAGTGCTACTTTAACACAAGCTGCACTTAGTTGCAAGCAGTTAGAAATACTAGTACTACATTCCTCGCAGGTCTGAGCGTTTCGAAAAGCCAAACATCATACATGCTGCCTGTGTAATACCTCCCATACATCCAAAAAAAAAAAAATCTTACGACCAGTCTTTGAGAAAAAGACTGCAGAATTCAGTTTCCCAACAGGCTAACTTGAAAGTAATATTTTAAATACCTGTGCTACACTTTGTAACAGCTTAGATTTTCTTTTCAGAGGGGATGGGGGGCACCATCTAACTCTGACATCTTCAGGAGCACACCTTACCACTTGATCCCCATGAGAGAGATCATTCACGGCCCAGCCTTTCTGATTGCAAAGAATTTCCAGTTAAAAGCATCCTTGCCTTGAGTAGAATTGAAGGTCAGATTGTTCATTTACTCAGGCATCACACACCAAGCATCTACCTCTTCCGTTATTTAAAAGGAAACTTCTAAATCTTATGTTACAAGAACTGTATTTGCAGGAATCGGAGACAGGGAAAGCCTCCCTAATCCGTTTACGATTATCTTCAACATTTGAAGGATTGGTGTGAAAAACTCATAAAGAGTTGTCAAAGCTATCTACTGAGCTTGCTTTTAGTAGGATAGCCATTCTACACATGCAGAGTAAATAAAGTCAATCACCTTGAAAAGATTTTACATTGATCCTTTGACTATTAAGTAAGATTAACATCAAAGATAAACATTAAGAACACAAGCAAGTATGTTTGTCCTGACTATTAAGAGTTCTGTCACGCAGCATATGCAGAAGCAAATCATGGTGCAATACTTTCAATGAACAAGCAAAAATATTAAGCATTATGTGATCTTCCATTAAGCAATAAGACAGCGAGAGTTTTAAACAGGATGACAATCGACCAATATCAGTATAATAGCAAAGCATAGGCTAGTCTCAAACTTATTTTTAGACAAATTACCTTCATTTTTGACACTGAGTATTATGCATACAGTGCAATAAAGAAGTGTCATCTGTCTATCAAGCCATGAAAAAAATATCAGCACACTCCAGCCAGATAAGAAAACAAATATTTATTAGAAACTGGTAGTTTTATAGAGCTAAAAAGGTAAACATATGTTTAAGAGACAAAGAATACACAATTGAACACAGTCATCATAAAGGCACATAATGAAAAATCAAATTTGAAAGACTCCATCTTTTCAACATCAGAAAACATCATTACCATAATTTCAATATTCATAATGGCACTTGCATACTATAAACAAAATTGAGCAAGTCTAGAAGACAGACACTGCTAAAGTCATCTTCGCATCACACACTCCCATTACATTTGCTCATTGGTCACAGTCAAACAAAATGATTGAGAACCGATCTCACAAATCGCACAAAGATACAAGAATATTGGCAAAACCGAGAAACATTCAGATCAGAAAGGCATTGTACATATGGATGACTTGGATATAATGACTTTTTCTTTTTTAAAAAAAGTGCAAAGTCCGAGGTTTCCCTAAAGGGAAGGCCAAAAGACACAGCTAAAGCTGCCATCTTCTGAAATCTGATAAAACAATATTTTATGATACAAATTTTACGGAGTAATTATGTATCAGTTTATGGAGAATAAACACCAGCCATGGAAGCACTGAACACAGACTTACATCTGATTGCTGTTTGAAAAATATGACCCAAGTAGTACGTGGAACAAGGGAGGTTCAGGCAGTTTTTCATGTTTGCTTGCCTATTTGTTCGGGGAAAAAAAAAAAACAAAACAACAAACAACACCAAAAAACCACAACCCAAACAAACAAGAAAGAAGAAAAAGAGACCCTTAATGACCTCACAGGAACAAAGTTCTTCCTCCAGTAATCCAATTTCAGGAAGTGGTCTAAGAGCAGTTGCTTTTAGAAGGTCAAGATAAGTATAAAGATAATCTTAAATTTACAAAGATTAAAACCACACATTGCAGACAGCAGAAAAAGTGTAACAAATGAGTTCGGCAACAACTGTTACTCTATTTCAGTGTTCATTCCTGAAGGCAACTGAAATAGGGCACACACCACACCCACCCACCCCCCCCCAAAAGGAAGTCACTTTGGAAGTACCTGTACATGGAAACACCTCACTTTCTGCATGGAGGAAGTGCTGCTTTCTTTTCTGAGGAGGAGCTGTTTCTCAAGCACTAACAAGTTCTGCGTGCGTGCTCTGCTTGCTTCACTAGCACCAACCTGCTGGGCACCTGAGACCAGCAGTCCCATTTGGACACAATGCTTCATTATTCTACTATCCGAATTTCACACACACAGCCAGCGGGCACACAGCCAGCTGGCACAGACGACTGTGAGGGGAAGAGGATTTACCTCGCGTGACAAACCTGTAAAAACTTCACATGATAATGCAATCCCCTCTTGGCTGAAAGCACATAGTGGACCACGGCCCTCTAAGGAAGGGAAAGAGAGGAGGGTCCACACCAAGAAGCATTTCTCCCCCCAAGGCAGCTGTGATGAGCTCTGCTATTGGCTGTATTACAATCACTATCAGCTTAATGCTGGATCCTCCACTCCATTTTTAAACGGCACCTTGCACTTGTATGGAATGGTTCTAGTAACCAAGCTTCTTCTGGTCTTGTATATTATGACCCTATAAAAAGTGCAGCTATAACCCAAAGCTGGCCACGGTTAATGGTGCTAACATTTGCAAGCGCAATGAAAAGCGGGTCCAGAGAAGCAAGCTGTGAAAATCACTGGCTGTATTATAAAAATACCATGTAAATCCACTTGAGGTATTCTGATACCATGGAACAGCAGTTTCTCAGGCTTTTATTCTTTAAATTAAAAAAAAAAAAAAGTTAGCCTGAAAATAAAGGTGATGGGCTACCTTTTAACGCGTTACTCCACCCTTGCCTGTATCCAAGATCCTACTTCTTATGAACTTAATGTTAAGTCTTCAAAAATAAGAACAGTTAAGTGCTTACTTCTAGGTGTGCAAAACGTTGCCTGTGAATTGCTTGAGTATAGGCAGCGTGACAAAAAACAGAGTCACTTCCATACATTCAGTATCAAGGCAGTACAAACTTTTCCTACCTTTGGTTTGATCCAAGCCATTTAGAGAAGACAAATACAAAAAAAAAAAAAAAAAAAAGAAAGCCAATGAGTAAAATATGCACGATTTCCTGAAAATATAAACACATTGCTGACTTAAAGATAGTTTCTTGATTTTTCTTTAAACTCAGTGATATTTTAAAGTGCAATATAGGTATCTGTTTAGAAATGGTGAACTAGAATTTAAGAAAGTTTCTTCGCACTTCAGGGCAAAAGTAGCAGTTGCAGCATCTCTCCACAAAGACACGTCTCTAATTGTGAGAGCAGATTACTTGAGAAACCATGTTTGTTCTGGTGTTTCCAACAACATTAGAAGCATCTCACCTTTTTCCTTCATTTCAGGCTATTCCCAAATTCTGCTTCATTTTTTCATATACAACATAGCTGATGCTGACAGCTGGAAGCACCTTCATAAAATTAGGGGCTATGCCCCTATAAAGTCCTCTGATTCCCTCTGTTGCAATAATTCTTTGAAAGAGACCGACCATGTTTAGCTGTGGAGCTCCTTCCACTGAGGCTAGAACAAAAAGATAATGTGTTATACAACAGTTCTAGTAATATTAAAATTCTTAAGCATGTATTAAACATCTGGGTGGTAAGCCTACTATCACCTCTAGGGCCACTGATTAAAACCAGAGTCCTCACAGAGAGGAGATCTCTTTAATCCCAGACATTTGAGAGACATCCATTGTGTCTAAATCCCCCTGAAAAGCATTATCCACCTACATTCCTTTGGAAATCTAGGCTCCTGTCCTTAAGTCTGTGCACAAACCTATCAAGCAAAAATCTCAGCTATGAAACTGTCTTTATGAAACGTCCTCCAGAGCAAACACCACTGTCTGCCTTCACAGGATGATGCAACTCCTTTTCATTTTACCTCTAAAATTTAGAAAACAGTCTAAATTTTAGAAAAGTGCTCCCAGACTATGACAGCAGCTCTATGCCTGCTAGTCTTGTATGGAATGTGGCTCTCGGAGCACTAGTATCTGAAACGGCACATTTGAATCAAGTACGATGAAGAACAACGTTGGGAGTAACAGGGAGAAGGTACCAACATTAAGAAGGATTTTCCAGGTAAGTGTTGGGGTTTTTTATTCCCATGTCTCTGCTACAGCTATCCCAAATGATACAATTTTGATGTGATGACACAGAAACACCTTCAGTACAACAGGACTCACCTTGAGCCTGCATGCGTGTCCTGATAAGAGCAAGAGGGTAACTGGCTAACTGCCCACACGTGCTGGAAACAGTACCACACCCCAGCAACACAAAAACACCTGGGTTCGCAGAGCTTGATGCGTAGTGTTCTAGCCATGTACTCTTTAAGAGCTGCCAAGATAGAAAATTAAATAGTAAGATAAGAGATCTGCATTCAAGAAAGTATATGACCACAACTTTATTCAAAAGAAATCTTATGGGCTCAACCCTGAAAAGCACCAATCTCACGACACCAGTCCTACATGCTTACTTTTAAAGCGCACAGGTAAACACCTTAGCACAAGGGTAAGGGCTTTAAGCAGACTACAGTAGTTAGTGCCTAGAAGACAAATCCTTAAAAGATCCAGCAGCAGGAACAGTGCCCACGTTCTAGACCTGTTAATATTTTGGGAGAGGAGGAGGGAAAGACAACTCAGCAACTCACAGGGTGCAACAAAAGCTTGCACAGCTGTGCACGTCACCCCATGCAGAAGAAGGATGCAAACTGTAGAAAAGAGCTTCCGTACTACTTTGAAAACGTTTGCTCAAGCAATTCTGCTGATTACTACTGCACTGTCACAAAAAGATTTATCTAAACCAGAAAAAAAAAAAAAAAATTTGTCTGTGCATCTGAGTTACTTAACACACTTTGAAGCAACACCTAGCTTCCAAGGTGGGTAACACATTTTATTTGTTGCTGATGGGTGTAAGAAGTGCTGGCTCCTCCTGAAAGGAAGGAGAGCGGCGTTTCAAACTCCTCACACCAACTATGTGTCAGTCACAGAGAATTCTGGTGACATGCACAGACACACAAGGAATTCAGGTTACTATAATCCAATTACAAATCAAAGAAAATGGAAAAAAAAAAAGGTATTAACTATCATAAATGCAGGATAGGTAACATAATATGAACATAACATCTGGTTTTTAAGGCCCATATTTACTATAGAACAGGTATGTTCCAGTCCAGCAGGGCTAGTTAAGTATGCAAGCACGTTGTACTGCCAAGGTCTATATAATCCTGCTTTGTGAGTAGATTTGTTGTTTGTTAGTGTTGCATGCTAGGGCCCATTGGCACAGGCACTCCTCTGGGTGGGCAAACAAAGAAAAACAAAGTCTGGCATGATTACTGGAAATTCTCATTTGGCTATTTTAAATTGAAGACGACTGTAATACTACAAGCATATCACAGATCTAACTCATGATACAGGTATTCTAGAGAATATTTACCCTTTTCGTAAATCAACTAACGAAAGCTACATGCATCCAGTGATCTAAACTCACCTCATAAACCGCAAGGTCAATGCCAGCGTAAGGAATTATACCCAGAATATTAGGAATATAGCCTTTGTAGAAGGCCTTTACACCTTCTCTTTTCAAGATCTTCTTAGCACAGTCAAACATCCCAGAATATTGCCCTGTTTTACCCACTGCCAATCTGGTCTTTAAAACCTAAAGGAGAAAAAAATAGTAGCCTTAATTACATACCTATTTATTAATGTATTTTATAAACACAGGAAAATACAGTATCTCTCTGCTTATTCAATTGTCTGGAACTGCTTTGCACTTCGGTACTTCAGATCTCCTTTATGACGACTACCGTTAAGGCTCTGTCAGCAGTAGGCTTCTTCAGGTTTTATCCGTAGTGCAGAGCAGCACACATACTACCACGCAGAAGCTTACAAAGTATTAGCCTTTTTAAACTGCATTTTAGCTTTCCTTTATTGATTAAAACAGGCAGATCTTTGATGAACTTGAAGGCAACAGTGTGGGCAACATTTAATAGAAGCATTAGCTAAAGAACAAGTACGAGCATTAACATACCAGCAGATCACACTTCTGCCCTGGGAACAGGAAAGCATATTAAGAAAATAACCTTTCAAAAAGCACGACACTAAGAGGTAGTTAAGGGATATAAAGATTGTGTCTCACTACTGAAACCCAGCATCTGATTAATAATGCAATTAAGTCTATACTGAATCTTAGAACAAAGAAATTAATAACAGTATCCAAAAGAAATCACAGAGGGAATTTCCTGAGCAACAATTTCGCCTCATAATACTACAGCTTCCTCAGGAGTTTCCCGGCATTTTGCTTTTCTCTTTTACTTAGTAACACCATAAAAAAAAAAAAAAAATAAAAAAATAAAAAATCACTTCTAGGACATTATTCTATCTTTGTTAGGAAGATCAGAGTAGAATATTAATCGCAGAATAGTTTACCTGTCTCCATTGATCAGTGTAATCCAGATGATCTACATAACATTTCAGATATTCTATAATTTAACCTGTCTCTGCACTCAGACTAGCTGTGATTCAGCAGCTCTTAACAGCAAGGATGCTATTTAAAGAAAGATCATTATCACTGTCAGCAATGAGAAGAGGTAAGTTCTGTTCCTACTGACACTCCTTCCTGTGAAAAAGGCATTTACATTACATTTTCCATTACTTCCAAATCTTGATGTTGGTATTGGTTTAATCCCAGATCCAACATACAGTCCAGTTATTTGCACAACAAGGTAAGATTTCTGGGGAACCAGCAGTAAAGGAAGTACATCCTACTTCTATTTAAAAAAGCGGGATGTGAAATAGCTACCCTAGAGCAGTTAATATATTAACACGAGTCAAATTGCAACATGTGTAGTACCACGTACAAATATGTCCTACAGAGGAAAGTGCTGTTAACCCACCCAGCCTCAACTGTAGCAGTTATATTCTCCCTCCACACTGATCTCCTAATCAGACCCAGCTCCCAATCCTGATGCAACAGAACTTCATCTGTTCTATTACAGACAAGACCGTTCCTTGCTTACATACAGTGGGAAAAAGATCTATGCCCAATTTAGAAAATACTTTAATATGTACCTAATTTTAAATGTGGTTTTGGATTACTTTTCCCCCCTGAACTAGGTTTTATTTAAACATTGGTTTAGACAGCATTATACAGCCAAACATACAGAAAGTATCAATTAGAACACAGTAGCTTCTAAAATGCATAGTACTGAAATTCTGAAAGGAAGTTCAAAGTAAAAATAAATCAGGATATCAGAACACAGAGGAATTCCTACAATACTTTCAAGAGCAAAATGGGTTTTACTTTGGAAATGAACCAGACATTTGGCAGAGTCTCCAATGCAAGCAGATTCTCTGTTACTTACCTCCATGGGATAAATAGAAGTTTGTGCTGTTGCTCCAGCCAAAGAACCAGATACAAATCTTTCAACAGTGCCTAACTTTCCGTCATCCTTAGTGAGTATCTTCTTATACTGTATAGTTAAAACACATAAAATAAACACCACATGGTTTTTAGGAGAGGCAAGAGTTACTACAAGAGGCAGGAGTACACTACAAAATGTCTTTTCAAGCTGTACTTACTTTTTCATGTATTTACAGTTACATTTACTAACCCAACAAATTTAGCACTCTACTCACTGCAACTCTGTGGACCAAGGATCTCAAGGATAAAATAAATATTCCAGCCTGCAAGAATCCTTTACATTAAACACCTCAGCCACCCCCAGTACTGTCTGATATTCCTCAAACAGCCAACATAAGGGTACCCACGCTATGGCCCCCAGATAACAAAGAGGAACCAGATTCCCTTGCAGATCCAGTTCTCCAATCAAAGAATGAAAGATCAACTAGCACATTCACAGAGACACTTAGAGCGCTGTACATACGGTTTCCTTCAAGACAGAGACACCATCATGAAAGAACACATCATCAGCTCCCAAAAGGCAGAGCAAGAGTAAGGAATAACATGCTCAAGGTTACTCCATGGCATCAAAACCTGCCGTTCAGTCTTGCAATATCCCAAAGTTTACCTGACTTTTTGTTGCTTTTGTTTCACACTTGTACAGAGACGTGCAACATGTTCGTTTAGTCTTACTTGAGGCACTAGCAACCCCCACAGAGGAAAAATAAAGATCATTTAACTTCACCAGAACAGGAGTTCATTTTCCAAAGGAGGATTAGGCCTTAACATGGTGCTTAAAGCTGATTCAGAGGTAAATATAACTCTACAATCCAGGATGAGGGCATCTTACATAGCACCATGATATTTGACTTCAAAAGAATCCTGTGTAAGTTCAGCTAGCATAACATGCCAAGTTTTTGGTTGTTTTCACTTGAAAGCAACAAACTAGATATTAATGCAGTACTCCATATAAAGCTACGCAGGCTGAAGGACAGTTTAAAATGTATGACGGATTTAGTTTATTTACACTGCTTATAATACAATAGCAAAATCTGCCTAATACCAAGTGTTCCATTAACAGAATAAAGATTATTTTAAATCTGAAAGTCACTCTAAATTACTGTGACAAAATCCTCAACCATGATAAGAGCTTCCATATAATACAACAGTGCAAATAATGAACAGTGAGAGTGATACAACGTTTTATTCACCATTATTTTCATTCCTGATTTATCATCCTACCTGTTCATAAGCCCAGAACTTAATAGCTGTTTCAGGAGCTATCTTCACAACATTTACACCATTTCCCCTCCAGAGGGATCGAATACCACCTTCTTTCAACATTTGCTTAAAACCACTGGCTATATTCATTTTGTTTGATTTTGAACCATGAACCTAAAAAGGAAACAAAAGTCACAGTAAAGAACACTGCTTTGATTAGATTGTAAAACTCATCACCTAAGTATTAAATTGCTTAAATACGTCAACTAGCAAAAACCACATCCACCATTGAAAAAAACCTTATTTTAGCGGCACAAGTACTATAATATTTTGTTTGCATTTCTGCCAATACGACTATGGAAAAGACAATTTTTGTGAACACAAAATATAGAAATTGTCAAAACATAACTACACCTCCAGAATTTAGATACTGTATTTGGCCATCAGTTTTCCATAACAGTTCTCTCAAAACTGAAGTGATACACTGGAAACGAAAAAGTTCTTGAACATTGCACCTACCTGCATCATCACTTTAAGGCGATCTAACGGTGCTGTACCTGTTCGAGAGACAGCACCAGCCACTCCTCCTGCCAACAGCTGTTTCCACCACTGCCCAGTCTTTTTCTCTTCCTCCGTGAACTCATCTGGAACAGTCAAACTATCTCCTATATCCAACACCTATTAGAATCCGAAGTGAAGACAGGCAAATAACTATCTCATTGCACCATCTCAATTTTATCAACAGTTCTAATTCTGAATTAACCTGCCACCTGAAAATATGAAAATGAAATGCTAGTTAAAAATAAAAAAGATCTCTAATTTACATTCTATAATTAACTTGCTACAGATTGCTATCGCTTTCAATGAACAGCAACTTTTAGTGACTTCTACATAGATATTGAGCAATAACATCACAGACCCACCATTTCAAAGACTGCACCATCATCATTAAAAATGATGACAAATTTCTGCCTTGAGTATGGCCCAAACAAGGACATTCTGTCATGATCGGCAGACCTTTACAGTCAGCACTACAGCTCAAATGCTTATATGTTGCGGCTAACCTTTCACCGGACAGCCTTCTAAGATTAGTTTGGTAATCTCCTAAGGATGCTAACAAAAGATTTCTCTCTCTCACGGTACTTTATTCACACATAAGGATGTATTAATAAGTACTGACCAAAAAGTACTGATAAGTACTGACCAAAAAGCATATTAACCAATAAACTTTTTTTAACTATTGTCGATTTTAATTGTAGACACTACATCCCTAATTCATGCTGCGATCCCTATCTGTCACGCGGACAGAATACTGTCTTGGCCATTTGGAACACAAGAATTGCAGGATGCAGATTATAGATACAGCCATTAGACAAAAACGATAAGCACCATCCAGTCTGGATATTGAACACAGAACAGATTAATTGGAAAATCCTTTCTGACATTCGTGGTTTCAAAGTAAGGTGTCATCAGTTGCTCAACTACGTGGAAACATCAAAACATCAATCGGAACCCTCAAAATATAAGTTCAGTGTTTGTAGATATATCATGCATGTCTACCAGGGTTTAAACCTTGTGTCTACCAAGTCCTAAACACAACTACGGAAAAAAAAAAGCTAAATTTGAAAGTGTTTGTAACAGAAGAGCCACAGCTACCAACTCAGTAATTCTATGCCAATGCAGCTATCTGCTTGAAAGAGTCTGACAGCAATGAAAATTTTACAGTAAAAACAGAATTGGAAGAGCTGTCAATGCCAGCCAGGCATGTGAGGTCTCACATCTGCTCTTATCTGAAACACCAGCTGTGTTGCTGTATAGCTGGCTTTTGCTTGCTGTGATAACTGGGTCATCAGCTGACTGCGACACTGGAAGATCACAAGAAACCTCTGAAATTGTTTCTTGGGGGTAACTAATGACATTCCACAATTAAAAAAAATATTGATCTTATGTTTAATAATAGTAATACGAAGCATTTTATTAAAGGGTTTCTTTGACACTAAGCTGGGACCAGACTGTTTGATCTCATAGCAGCATTTCAAGCGTCTTCTTCAGCAAACAGGCAGCTAACTCCCTTTTGGCAAGCATTTCTGAATTGAGGTCGTACAGTGTGAAACACTCAAAGCTTTCAGATCTCAAACTCTTTTTCATTATGGAAATGCTGGCTAAGCCCTGAAGATATAAATGCTCTCACTATATTCAAAGAAATCTGTCTTTACCTAACTTTACCTAGCTGCAGGAAGGATATTTAGCAAATAGGATTACTGTTGGTTTACTTACCTTATTATTTGTTCTGAAAAGTCAGACACTGAGATGGCAGGAGCTCCATTCAGTAGTAACTTAAAAAATTTACCTGCACAATGGATAACCTATTGCTGTATATTCTGTCATTCTTAAATGAAATTCTGTAGCACAAAAGAATGTGAGAACATGCGCACAGAAAATCATCACTACTGACACTAGTGATTCTATGATAATGATACATAAACTCAAATACTGAATTAACTTTGACATATAGAAACATTTTAACTGTTTCTTACTTTGTTTCAACACAGCAAAAGCACTGAGCATAAGAATGTACTGTAATGTGAAAAGAAAAGGATCTAATATTGTGGTTATTATCTTCCTGTAGAATATCTCCAAAGGAAGAAAATGATTCCTTCCTAAGAATTACTGATAATTATTGGCAAAGTTTAGATGTAGTTCTTTGTTCAGAAGAAACTCACATGACACTATTCTGCTTGTAAATAGGAGAGCACAAAGTGAAAAGCATAATCAAACAATCTTAAATACAGGTATGCTTGAAATGTAACAACTGTGAAGCTGTTATACTCTTATTGCAAATTAACCCAGCAGGGATGAATTTAAGAGCTGCACTAAGTTAAAAGAAAAGTTGAACTTACAGTGGAATGTTTCCAATATCGAATTATTTCCTCAATGTCTGTAGCTGGGTTAAACATAAAATGATCTCTCCACTCATTCCAGTCTACTGTCATGGTCCCATCAGCATCAATACTGAAAAGAAATTGAACAAAGCTACATAACGAAATAGTAGCAGGCATGGGGTTTTTCCTGGATTGATGACTTTTTTTTTTGCCCACCTACCCCCCCCCCCCCCCCCTTTTTTTTTTTGTAAACATTGGCCATCAGATCAGTGACAACTGACTGCGAATTCATATGGAGACTTCAAGGCTGATTCTGCTATGGTTTTTCAATACTACACTTTTCTTATCCAAGTACATCTGTCATATTCCATTTAAAAACACAATATAACACTTCAGTCTATCAACAACATTTACAGGGAAATGAGAAAACATTCTCCTCCAAGAACCAGACGCTCAAATAGTGACTAGACTTACTATCACCCAAGAACAGATGAAATATGAGAATTCCTATAAAGGCACCACTGAAGGTACCAACACCTTTCAAAGTTATAATCCCATCTATCCTGTTTCTGAATTACAAAAATACAATAATTAACAATACAAAGAAGCTTAAAATACTTTAAGAAATAGTAATTCCTGACCTCTGCAGGATCTTTTCTGCCTGTTTTTCTGAAATGCTTATACCCAATATCTTGAGGGACTGGACAACTTCTGATGCTTCAATTTTTCCTTGAAACGTTAAAAGAAAGATTAAACATATTTAAAACATGGAGCTTAACACACTTAGCACCTTGGAGCTCAGTAAGTTCCATCGTAACACCTACATAGTAGCAAAGATAATTTAAAATCAATTTAAACAAAGATCATGTCTTTTGATTGTCTACTACAAGGACCAAGCAAAGGCAAGTACATTAAAATCATGCACCCAGATGGGATGCAAACATTCAGTGAGTTAAAAACTCTTTTAATAGATACTTAGAAACTTCCTTATAGTTCCTCCTTCTGAGGAACAAAGAGCCCCAGATCAATAGTCCTGGAAGATAATAAAAAGAAAAAAGACTGTAATAATTTATTATTTCAATTTATAGTAAACTATAATTACGATCCTATTAAGGAAAAGAAGTAGGGGTTCCATTTCACAACATTTTGTCTCCAGTTTAGAAACTAATATAAATGAAGATAACTTTAACGCAGTTTCTTCAAACAATGTTTAAACAAATAAAATAAATCAAGGCATACCATCATTGTTTTTGTCCAGGCTCTTAAACGCCAGTTTCATCTTTTTCTCATGATCTTTAAGATACTGCATAAATTCTTCAAAATCTAGCTGTCCATCCTGGTTAGTATCTCCAGCTTTAAAAATTTTCTGTTGAGAGAAAATTCAACATTTGATTTTTTGAAATTACAGCAGGTCCCAAAGACACAGCAGCATAGCACAGCCCTGGCTTTAAGAAAAACATATTGGTCACTTTGGGAGTAAAATCAGGAAGACACCTACACATACGCTTCAGAACTCTATTTTGGTTTCAGAATTTAAAATACTCTCAGTATTTTCATAAAGACAAAAACTCTCAGCAGCAAAGACAGATTTAAGAAAGCATTAATATTTACATAAAACTTTCCTATTCAAAGATCTTAAGGTTTCTTACCAGCGCTGGCAAGTTACACCCGCAGGTGTCAAATACTTTGTGGAGGAGGAGGTGGGGGACAGGACAAAATCATGAAAGAGAATGACTTTAAGCCTGTGATTTTCATGATCACACATTAAATTTGTCAGTATGTCAGTAAAATTAAACAAATACAGTCTTAACTATCCTCTTTAATCCAGTAGTCTATTAATTACGAATTGTAAAGATAAAAATACAAATAGCAATGAACTATTTAACTGCTGACCAAAAAAATACAAAGATCTTGCCCGACTAGCACTTCTACCCCCGAGGGTCAGAGGAGGCAGGGCTTTCTGCTTCACACTGAAGCCCTGACAAAAATTTAAAACAAACAAATAAACAACAACAGACTTGCAACAAATAGAAGCACATTTTTGTATGTGTTTCCTAGTAACTGTCCTGCAGATAAGAAACATCTACATGTAAAATGAACTACAAAGTATACACTGCCAGCACTGCAGGAAACGAGCCTGAAATACAGCCTAGGCGTACACTTCTCCATCAACGAAGGGCCAGAACACTTTACCCCCTTTGTGTGTAAAAACATACTTTTTAAAAAGGGAAATTACAGCAGCCCCCCCAAGCAACAGCCCATAACTGCTGAGACTTGTCTCCAAAGGCAAAGCCCCGAGAAGAGCAATGCCCCGGCTAACGAGCGCTGCCGGATTTACTAGCTTGGGCTTTATGCCACAGCAAGGCTGCTCCCCACACGGAGGGCTGAGCGAGGGCAGGGGGCCCAGGGGAGGCAAGCACACGCCACGGGCGCTTTCCATCTGCGCTCGCACTTCCACGGCGCTGCCATCTCCACAGGCAGGTTGCGGGCAGGGAAATCCACCCCAAACCCCTGCTCCAGAGCACAAGAGTTACAGGGAAATTACGCCTCATCTCTTCGTCTGGGCATCAGTCCCTGTGGCTTCCCTCAATGTGTGAAATCCTACAGGGGCAGCACTGCGTACAAGAGGGTCAGGAGACCAACGTGACAGCACGACCTCTTCAGTAAGTTGCAGTAAGTTTCAGAGTGCTTCACGGTACACATAAAATATATGCCAAAAAATTCTTCCCAATATCTTCTATTTTGCAGACTGCCTTGCGCAACTGCAGCTTCTGAATAAAGTATCCCTCAGCAAGATTTGCACCGCTGTTGTAATCTGCAAAATCTGGTTTTAATCATATTTACTCCACTATAATTAACAGTGGTCCTCAAAAGACCAAAGTACAACAAGTTCTAGCCTAGAGAAACTAAACATAAAAGAAGGTGAAAACTGGTGTATTTGTTGCAGGTGTCTGAAAAAAATTGAAGACATCTGAATACACTTACATTGCCTCTTTTGTCTTTCCTAGTTCTCTACTAAAAGACAATCTTCAATGTTTAATCTCAAAAAAAAACCCCAAAATTCCTAAGATTGTCATAGATTTCTCAATGGAACGAGGAAGACTATGTGGCACAGTGAAATAAGAAGCAAATTATTTACCTCTCATAATACAGCAAGTTATACACAATAAAATCAACTCAGGTTACCGCATGCTCAGATATGGATTTTGTTATCAGCATAGAAAAACAGTGTTTTCAGTATATTACTCAATCCAGATTGATTGTCATTTTTATTAACAGCCTGTCAACAAAAATATACTCATCAATATCCAGCTTCATGCCCTCACCAATACAGTTAGGGTTGTTCAGAAATTCCCATTACAAAAAAAATAAGTTACTTTTATTGCAGTTCATGGATGCATTCCTCAATAAAGGAAGGATTAAGAATTAAGCCTAATTAAGAAAGACTAACGGATCAATCATTCAAAAAAACCCAAACCAAAAAAGCACCCTTAAAAATTACTCTAGCCAGAAAAAGAGTACCCCCTCAAAGACACTGCAATCTTAATCCGTCTTGTACTCTACACACAGCACCTCATACCACAGGACTCGAGTGCCCTGTTGGACTCCCACAAGCTACTGCGAAGAGGCGATTTCTGTGGCGGTGATACACACACTTTGAGCGAATTCTAATCAACACAAATTGTTACTATTCCCTACTGCTATCTGAATTACACAAACAAAAATGCAGAACAAGGAAAGTGTTGTTCCAACCCACAAAACTTCAACTAAATTCCAATTACAAAATCTCCACTGCTGAGGATGACGTGAGCCAAAGAAAACGGAAATTCCTAGGAGGTTTAGAGAGCTGGCAATTAGCGTGTGTGAAGGGGGGCACCTTTCATTTCATGTGCCAAATGAGCAGATTTTATATTGCAACAACTACAAAAGGATAAGCACAAACATACTCTCCATTCCCTACTTCTGTTTTTACAGTTATTTTCCAGACTTCAAGCCAGTCTCAGACACTCTCAGTGCAGCAGAACAGAAGAGACAGGGAACAAAACTGTACGCTTTTCCTCAGCAGGCACACATATTTTCCTCACATTTCAAATCTAAAAGTTCACACAAACAAAAGCCTCTTGCTGTCTATGAAATGTACTAATCATGCGAGTGTCACAGTTTCAGATTAAAATGCAGTAATTTGCAAGTTTGTGAACAAACAGGAACACTGAAAGGAGCTTGCCTTCCACTTGGAGGGCAGAAACTGCCTTGTGGCAGGTTATACACTCCATGGGCACAGCCAGCAGGAAGACAATTACTTGATTCTGAGGCACACTGACTCCCGGGTACAAACTGCCCGTTCACGGCATCACACAATAATTCAGGTTGGAAGGGACCTCTGGAGGCCATCAAGCACAGCCCAGCTCAAAGCATGTCTAGATGTAATTAGACCAGGTCGACAGGACCACACCCAGTTGAGTCTTGGGCATCTCCAAGGATGGAGATTCCACAGCCTCCCCAAGCAACCAGTTCCAACATTCAGGCACCCTCACTTCAGTTCAACAAGGCACCCAACCCTGCTGTCGTGCATTTAATATACCACCAGGTTTTGCACAGTTACAACCACTTGTCACTGTGCCACTTCCTGGTTCACCAACTTCTCTGACGGAGGAGAACTGGATGCATTTTAAAACGGGCACACTTACAACAATAGAGCAGGAACCAAACTAGATGCCAGTCCTCGCTTGGAAGTCCTGGGAAACAATGTTCAGTGTGCCTGCCACGTAAAACCTGCCATTTCTTGTTAAGAGACTTACTGTGGGATCACCACACCTTCAGGCAGGCCCAGCCCCAAGAGGAAAATGTTTCTTTTTCAAGGCGTGACATTTCTTTTCTCATTGTCTAAAAACTTTAACCCCAAGCAATAAAGATAACTCACTAGATAGAATGAAGTGGTGATCACGTAAAGAATTGCTAATTACTGATAGGTATAAGACGATGGTTTAGATGATCTTTCTTTTTAATGCTACATGCCTTCACACATACTGACTACAATGCTCCCGTGTGGACCCACTTGGTCACGAAACTGCCTTTTCTTTTCTCCTCTCTTTTTTAATTCTGCTAACTTTTGTTCTTTTTCTGACGTATATTTTGTTACTAGAGCTGCTTTCAAAGTCCTGCACAGGGAGGCAACACCAGTGTGAAAGGCCAGAAGTAGACTGAAACACTGAAGAACTTTAATTTTACATTTCTCTATTATATAAAGCATGTTGCGGTGTTAAATTCCTACTCCTCCAGAAGACCTCTGTATTTGGTGTGGAAACCTAAGCCAGCAGGTTTGTTGAAAAAAAATCAGAAAAGTTACAGACAGGCTTTATATACACCTAAAAATCCTGACACTCTCTAAGTGGCCTGATGAATTATTAGATTACTCCATGCCAGAGTTATGAACTTTAACACATTCATAGCTACAACATAAAGACAGAGAATGCAAGACTCTAGAAAACTTCACGCTTTTATGTAGACTTTTATTTTAAATTCACAGTTTAATTTTTATATTACGTAGCATCATTACTTGTGTTTTGTGCTTAAGCCTTCACACTCCGATTACAAAACTGAATTGTGTGTGAAAGGCAGGGCTGCTCAGGACAAATTATTACCAATCATCTAGTCATCAGCTTGTTATTTCAGCTAATTAATATAATGTAAAAAGTATTTAAAAGGAAGTGGTCCATCAAGAAGTTACTGGATGTAACTGTCCACACAGCATTATACCCCAACCAGTGAGCCCACATAACACCCTAACAGACTAGACTGTCACTTAACCTCCAGAAATCCAACATAACACTGCATTTTGAGCAAAACAGTAACTTGCACTGCCTCCAAAGGCCTCACAACTTGTTCAAATGCTGCATTCATATTTACTCGCTTCCCTCCCAAAGGATACTACCAACATGTAAACAGTGCCCAAGCAGGCTCTTCAAACCTGCCACAGACAGACTTTAACAGACTCTCCCCCACCCCAGAACAGCAGACTTGGACCCCTGGCTGTAGCAGAGACGTTGCTATCAGTTGCTGAGCTTGCCCGTCCTGTTCTCTGTCCTGAGCATAGCTCTTCCCTGCAGCAGGACAGCACTAGCAGTGGTCTTCTCACTGGTCCGTTTCAGGTAACAGCATCTCTGCAAAATGAGCCTAAAAAGGAAGAGATGCAAGTCTTGGGTATGCTCTCCAGCATGCCTGGCAGAAGCTGCTCCCTCAGGACCTGGATAAACTCTCTCAACTCATAGTTATGAATTAGATTCCAAGAATCTGAAACAGCATAAATGGGAGATGCAAACTATCCCTTGTACCTTCATTCATCATTCCTCGCAAGTTACACTGGTACTTTTTACTTTGAATATACTTGGTAGACCGACTTTTTCCACTAAATAAGGCTACTCTGCTACAGAAGCATCCCTACCTCACAGTCATCTGAAAAGATTTACCAGTTTACCTTGTTTGTTTACCTGGGACACGCTGTTGTCTCAAGACAGGGATTTAGCAAAGCATTTCAACATGCAGTTAAGAGATCTTCCAGAAGTGAGGGTTCCCATATTTGGTGCCCGGCATTCTTGCACTTTGCAGCAACAAGAGAAAGAATTAAACATTCACTGTACCCTGTCACTGTTCAGGAAAAAACCTATCAAGTTAGTATTAAAAAAATTCATTTTATCTCCTTGGATGTTTGCAGTGTTATGAAAACAAACTTAGATTCATCTTGCTCTCTCACATGGAGACTTGGAGACTACAGCACGTATCAGTTAAAAGCTTCTGAAGTTGCACACATTGAAATGAAATGATGACTTACATGTTTGCTTACAACTGAAGTCAGGTATATTACTCAAGATGTTCATGGTATTTCACAATTCAGTCCTCAGACATAATCGTAACAACCACCTGAAAAGCAAAGTTTAAAGGAACTAAGTGGTCCCAGTTTTCTACAATCACATGTGACATCTGGTTTGGTAAAAAGTTGAAAATGCCCATCTACCCTAAATCTACAGTACCTGGTGTTGGCATACTCTCAAGGTGAGAGAAAGCTTCATTTCACATAAAGAATGACACACAGACATGAAAGTGCTGAAGCTTATAAGACTGTGAATCTGCATATCACATATGATAATAATTTCTAAGAGCAGATAATGTATGATCGAAAATGCCAATGTTTCTTCTAGGAAGTGGCCAAACATGAGCCAGGGCCAAGAAGGCCAACAGCATCCTGGCCTGTATCAGAAATGGTGCGGCCAGCAGGAGGAGGGAGGTGATCGTGCCCCTGTGTTCAGCACTGATGAGGCTGCACCTCGAATGCTGTGAGCAGTTTTGGGCCCCTCACTACAAGAAGGACATTGAGGTGCTGGAGCGTGTCCAGAGAAGGTCAACGAAGCTGGTGAAGGGCCTGGAGAACAGGTCTGATGAGGAGCAGCTGAGGGATCTGGGGTTGTTTAGCCTGGAGAAGAGGAGGCTGAGGGGGAGACCTTATTGCTCTCTACAACTACCTGAAAGGAGGTTGTAGTGAGGTGGGGGTCGGTCTCTTCTCCCAAATAACAAGAGATAAGGCAAGAGGAAATGGCCTCAAGTTGCACCAGGAGATGTTTAGATCAGACATTAGGAAAAATTTCTTTACCAAAACAATGGAACAGGCTGCCCAGGGAAGTGGTGGAGTCACCATCCCTGGAGATGTTCAAAAACCATGTAGATGTGGCACTTCAGGACATGGTTTAGTGGGCATGGTGTGTTGATGGCTGGACTTGATCATCTCAGACATCTATTCCAACCTAATGATTCTATGATTCTATAAAGTAACTAGTGGGTTTTGTATGTTTCTAGCCAAGCTACCACATAATGAGAAGGCTTCAGTTAACTTGGTCTACCAACCTTCTGTTTTGGCCATGTAAGGGAAGTTACCAAAATTAAGAAAAATGCAAAAAACTTAATAAAACAGTGAAGAAATATTCAAGGACCTATTTAGCTCCGTCACTAAACAAGCATGTGCTTTCTAGACTAAGGACAGCTACGGTAAGTTCAAGCTCTGAAGCACTACCTAGCCGTAGTTTTTAGACAAAAGCACGAAGGAAACAATACGCACCTGGCCCTGTTCTCACCCATCCTCTCGCACCAAGACGCAGCACTGTAACGCAGCACAGGGGCCTAACTTGCTCAACAGAACTCCAAATTTTCTTTGGTTTAAATGCAGCAACACACTTCAAGTGTTTTGAGTATTTTTAGACTTTGTTGGACTAAAATTTTCATAAACACAGTCAATTACTCTAAACACATCGTATTCTGAATGCTGAGAATTTAGTCTCGTTGGGCCCTGTTTCCACTACACAGAGGTGTCTCATCACACTGTTTCTTCATCTAAGGAGCCTTAATATAGCCAAAAGCTTATGTCAAAACCTGACAGAGAGTCCATCCAAAAAAGATCATTAGATTGTTCCCAGAATGTAGCTATTCATTTAAATAACATACTTCTACTCCTAGTTCCAGGACTCAATGTACAAATAGCACCTGAAGTTGAATGCTCGGCTGTTCCAACTGCAAACCGAACCTTGAAATAGGGGGTTTGCCGCCTACAGGTTTACTGTAAGGACTGACTGCAACAGAAGGAAAGGGTGAACAAAAATAGTACTTCATATAACTTCATATAACCACTCACACCATTTATGGCGCTCCTGCCATAAAGAGACTCACAGCATTCTGAAGACATTGGATGAGATCATTTGAGATCCGATCCCAGCATCTATTTTGTCTCTCTACTGGACCACTCTGCTAATCAACGTGACCATGCAATAGCTGTTAATGCTGCTTGTAGAGCACCATTCGGTACTGTCACCACACTGTACTCCTCCTTCATAGGTGTTGACATCCTACGTCAGGAATCTCTTGTAAAGCTTTGCGAAGTTACCCATTCCTGGCAGGTGATATACTACAATATAAAACAGGAGTCATCCTGGCAGCCTCTAAGCAGCACACATCTCGGATTTTCCAGTGGTTTACTTTTGTCTGTCAGAGACCGACAGGAGGCAAGTCAAATAGAACACGAAGTCAGAGCTTCCGTCACGTCGTGCTATGATGCCTTGCTATGGGGAAGAAATGATTCTTCCTTAGAGGGACATGCAAGCTACCTCCAAAGCTTACCACATGGTTTCACATCAATTCTCACATCTACAATGTTACTCCACCTAAAAGAGCCTCTCATCATACATTAAACATTAATAAAACTGCCAAGACAACTGATGATAGGTGAAATAAAAGGAGCATAGCAGGAATAACTCAAGTGGACAGCAGCTTTGCATCTTTTAAAGACATGCATATTCCTTCTAGAGAGGAACTACATTTCAAGAGAAAAGACAAAAGCAATACTAGTAGCACAAATACTAATTTATAGCGTGAAGACGCCAATTTAGGATGAACCAAGTGACTTTGCAGTGAAACACATAACACTCGCACTTTCCCTTACCAGGAGTCAGCCAGGAAGCAGCCACGCTCCCCAGAGGTACAGTGACCACGCTCCCGTGTACATGGATTTCATCCCACGCAACGGAAGCTATCCCTGCAAGATTAGTTTTGGAAACCAGAGCTGCATCTAAAACATAACAATAGTGCAAGGCCCAAGACCCCAACCCAGCCGTGAGGCACCGAGGCCTGCTCTGTTTTAGCGTATCCCAAGGCCTGCCCACCCCTGGGCAGTTCACTAGCTAACACTTTGCCACACTGTGTAGTCTTTCCACACCCGATTTCCTCATGCAGTAGTTACTAGTAATTACAAGACTACTTCTGCCTCTCCAAAGACAAATATGATGATTCAATATCTGACTTCATTAATACAATACCTTTTTACCAAGTAGTAAAAAGACATTTTACTGAATTCAACATCACTTTAGAGCTTGAAGCGAAGTAAGTGGGAGAAGGCAGCTTCGAGCTGCAAGAAAGTACAGGAAGCAGATTAGCTACATAAAGACAGGAAAGAAGCTGGAGGCAAGTCTTACTGAGGCTTTCTTATTACACCAAGTCTAGTTATTAACAGTTACACATAACTTGCCTAGTTTCTAGTTCAAACCATGCCCACCATTAAGCTTGAAATAGTGAGCACGCAGAAGTTTCAAAGCACTCCAACAATTCTTCCACCCCTCTCAAACGTGCAACATGACTCATGGCTTGCTTTGTTTACTCTGCGTTTCTCAAGCAACTACGGCAGCCAGTTCCTGCTCTTCACTACATCCAGGTAAGTCTAGCTTATCTCTGCTGATTTCATGGGTTTCACTTCCAGTTTATCCTGTGGCAACCGAGAAGAATTTGACAGATACTCAGATGTGCACTATTAATGAAAGGCAACACAACGATTGTGAGAAAGAACTTGGAACTTTAATTCTAAGTTGCTCAAAACTTAAGCAGCACGCCACTTGTGTCTCGGGGCTTTCAGTGAGTTATGTGGGAAGCCCACCCTCATTAAATGCCAGAAAACTAATTGGTCACCTGTTCCCCTTTTGTTCAATGTAAGTAAAAACCCCAAATTGTTACAGCCGAACTGGTACAACAGGTTTTCAACAATGCGTACATAATGTGTGACTGAAGTTCGTAACTAGCATGTTCTTAATACTGACAACTCTCATGGATAAGAAAACAGGCCAAACTGTCCCTCCTTTATACACCAACAACACAAAGCGTACTTACGGTAAAGATGATTTTGACCAGAAGCAATATTGAAGCGAAAGCATGCTTTGATTTATACACTCACACAAGCATCATTCAAGAGGCCTGCTGGATACTTTTCCCTTAAGTATATGACACAGAGAATTAAATATACCAGAAAAAGGTAAAATAGAGACCAAATAATGAGACCACGGTAAAGAACTGGCAGCGTCCCACAATTAGCATAAGGTCACTGAAACTGAATTATTGACCCAATGTATCGCTTAACACCGCAAGGAAAATTTAAGTTCACTTTCTTGAACCTCCTTCAGAAAGTACGCAACAGCTGGTACAGGCACAGCAGTGGAATGCCACCTAATCATTCTTTATACTGAAACAAAGAACAGGACTGTTACGGTACTAGCTCCAGCACAGATCTTGGCTGTACCCCTGTTCAGCCTAACTGAACCTATCCGTGCATTTTCAGCACAGCCTTGCCTTACCACAAAAATACTTATGCCTGTTGCACATTAAATGATTTTATATTCTGATCCCTGGGGATTACTGAAAACAACTAGGAAAGAGAAGTTTCTCTTCCAGGTACAGGTCAGATTTACTAATGTAACTCAGCATTGTACTGGAACACTGGATGACTCAAGTTTACTGACTTGGGAGGTCACAACATCAGTAACCGGGGACAAAGGAACGTAGTAGTCCAACTCGATCGCTGCAGAATCCACAGCACACAGGGAGCGTGCTGTTTCGTGGCTTGACGGCCACTGTTACAAGTGTACATTTTTAAACAGCAGGGCCCCGGTACTGGGTGCAGCCCATGCCAAGAAGTATCATTTCCATGTATGTTCGTGAAGACCTAGCTTCAGTAAGTAGCTCTGATATTGCAACCTACTGTTACACAGATTTACTTACCTGCTGCCCAAAGCAAAGCTTAATTTATCCTGGCCCAGATTATGCAAAGGCAGAGTGACTACCATCCTTTATCATGCTGGAAGAGGAATATGCTATCCCATATCACACGACGAAGAGTCAAAGGAAGTCAAAAGCCGACACATGACGAACAAGCCCACCGTGCCCACTTGCCAACAGAACCGCCGACAGCCGTAACAGCGTTCGCACTCGGGATCCTTCATTTACAGCCCCGAGGCGTGCCTGCACAAACCAGCCCCCGGAGCAGGAACGGCGTGCCCGGCTAGGAAAAAGGCAGGCCCGAGGCGGCCCCATCCAGGGGCGGCCCAAAGCCGCCGGATGCGGCTCCTGGGTCCGGAGCAGCCCCCGCCGCACCGCCTCGGTGCCGGGGCCATCACGGCGAGCCCCAGCCGGGCAGCGCCCCATCCCTCACGGAGCGGGCGGCGGGGGGGGGGGGGGGGGGGTGGGGCAGGCCGCGCCTCGTCCTCCCCGCGGCCGCGGGGGGCCGGAGAGAGGCCGCTCGCTAGCGGCTGCTCCTCCGGGAAGCAGCGCCGAGGCGAAGCGGCTGAAGACAGGGGAAGAGCCGCCGCCGCGCCCCCGGCCCGCTCTTACCTCCTCCGCCTCTTTTCCCAGGGGGATGCCCATGGCCCGAAGGCCCGTCTGGAGCTCGGCGATATCCACCCTCCCATCTTCGTTGAGATCCAGCTTCTTGAAGAGGTTAGCGTACCGGGAGTCGCCATCCCTGCTCCCGTCGCAGGCGGCCGCCGGCAACGCGAAACCTCGCAGGAGCTGGAACATGGCGAAGCCGTTCGGTACGGGCAACGGGGACGCTCGCCCCTCGTCTCCCGCGGGCTGGGCGCGGACAGGAGGCACCGCCCGTGCAGCTGCCAACGCCCGCAGCTGCCAGGGGAGGAGCCGGCCCGGGCCCGCCTCAGCGGCGAGGGGGAGGAGGGAGGGCGGGGAGCGCCCGGGGGCGCTCCCCGCCCTCCCTCCTCCCCCTCGCCGCTGAGGCGGGAAGCGGGAAACGAGCCGCTGAGGGAAGCGGGCGGGCGGGCGGCAGCCCCTCAGGCCCGCCTCAGCTCTCCCTCCCGCGCCTGCACGGTTGTGCCCAGCTAAACGATTTCCGTACGAGTAGAGAAACACCAACAACGCTGCCAAAGACCTATTTTGGACGCTTTGGCTCATTCTAGTCACCAACGGTTGAGGTTCGGGTTGAAGCCGTACGATAGAGCCGCTAGTCTAGGGGCAGTCTTCGGAAAGGCTTGGCTTGACAGAACAAAGGCTACAAGAGGAAACTTCTAGGGTTGGGTTTTTTTGCTTCATAATTGCTTCATAAATAAATCAGTGGAGTAAATGCAAAAGGACTCAGCTGGTATACGAACAAATGGATAGAAAATGCCAGCAAGTCGGCTCTCCATGAGAGAGCTGCAGTGAAAACAAGAGCCACTGAACTGAGTCTTGCTCTCCTGGTGCATACTGAAGTCAACACACAACCGTGGAAAGTGCATTTCAGACTTACAGCAGGCATTTAATTGCCTTGCTCAAAGGGTAATTAATAACACTAATGTGCTACATCATCTGACCATAGACTAATCGATGTTTGAAAAAGGGCTAGACGCTACCATGACTTGCATATGTAAAAGACTACCTGATTGTGCTATAGGTGCATTGAATCACAGAGTAAGCGGGGTGGGAAGGAACCTCAGGGAGCCTGTAGTCCGCTCAAAGCAAGCTCAGCCGTGAACTCAGAGCACATTACTCAGGTCTATTCAGCCTTGAAGACCTCCACGGATGGAGACTGGACAACCTGCCCAGGCAGCAGGCTCTGCAGCCTGACTGCCCTCGCAGGGAGGAAGCTTCTTCCTTTTGATACACTCTGAGCTGTTCTCATTTCTGTTTGTGCCTGGTGTCTCTTACGCTCCCACCATGCCCCACAACAAGGAGCCTGACCATATTTTCTTTATAAACTACCTGTAGGTACCAGGAACTTGGCGGCCGCCTTTTAGGTCCCCACAAATCCTTCTTTTCTCCCAGTGGAGCAAGCCCAGTTTCCTCAGCCTCTCCTCCTTGGATTCTGTTCTTCTACTCATACCATCATCCTCACAGCTTTACCTAATGAAGTACAGCGAGTGCAACTTTCTCTTTTATCACTAATCAGAACATGCAAGTAATAACTATCTGTACTGGTTATTGAATACAACACATAGAAGTATGACATAAGTGGGAATGAAACAGCACTACCTTAAGCTCCCATATCATTAGGTTTCTAATATCCAGCATTGTCATTACCTGAGGTCTTGATGAAGTGTGGTTATTTTCTTACGTGATGAATATCATACTAAATACCATATTTGCATATTAACAATATGTGTGAACCAGAACCACGCAAAAATTTACACCAAATACCTGAAGCATATGCTTGCATTGATCTCAGGCAGTTTTACCCTATATTGTGTGCTAACGTCCTTTAGATGTTCAATAGCAGCTAATCATTTCCACGCGATCAATAAAGCTATATGCAAGCACGCACAGGAACCTGCAGGCATTGAGTGTTAATGTTTTTCCTAGCAGCGTAATGATAGACACCATATTTTGGTAACCACTTCAGAGTGAATATGTATATATTATATATACACACACAGTTAATTTTTTTTAATCAATATAACTATTACTTTAGTGGCAATACCTACAAGTTTGTGGATTGATTATCTGCTACAATTTACCTGCAGTGTGGGTTGAAAGCGGTGTCTGATGTGGGATGATTCACTAAAGTAAGAAGTGGCATAAATAAAAGATCAAGACAAGAACAGAACCTCAATGGAATACCGACATTTTTTTCTAAAATCTCTCTAGTTATCATTAACACATGTGAAAAGTTAGCATCAATACTCTGAAATTCAAGGCAAATCGGGAAGAGATGCATTTGTTCCTCCTGAAGCAACAAGGAAAAGCCTGTTTTGGCGGGTTTGGCTTTGCTAAGAGCATCCTGCATAGTTACAATTTACACAGTGTGTCATACTGTTAGGTATCCTGTAGGAAAAGTGGGCCACAGAAAACAGGCAGAAAACAGAGCTTGATGGTTAGACAATTCCCATTTGGAAATACAGATTCTGCTTTGACTCGTGTGCATGGCGGACGGTTGGAAGTTTCATTGGTCCAATTGTTTATCCACCACGTGACACAACAGGGAAACTCATTTTTCATCAAGTGATTCCAGATCTGCACTAGTCTCCCCAAAAATGGAGTAAGTAGCATAGAGCTGTGCAGAAGGTTCAAATGCTTTGGCTTCAGCATGACTGGCTGATAGCAATAAGAAGAGCAAGTAAGTGTCTCGGATATTTTGCATACGTTGACAGATAAACTATTAGATACACATCTGAGGAAGCCATTGCCCTTGTTGAAAGGTACAGACACCAGTTGGGCCTAACTAATCTCTCGCAGTGACATCCGAGACTGCAAACAATTCCAGAGCTCTGCCTCATTTGCATCTCTAACAAGAAAACCAGTCTTCCCTATTATTTGGAAGCTAGCGCTACCAAAACGAACATTTCTTCTACAAATGGTCTTCTATGACAGGTTTTGGGGCTATATCATTTACAGAGTCTTTGCTCGTTAAAATGGAGTTCAGAATAGTCCGTCACCTCGCACTCCAATTTTTACCTTGCTTGAAGGAACTGCATAGCTGCAAAGGATATCTGAGTCAAGAAATATCTTTGCCCAAGATATGCATCTAAAATAAGATCTTTTTAAAAATTCTGTAACATTTATATCATTTGTATTATTATAAGGCTTTCTAGTATCAACACCGATTAGTATCAGAGCATCAAAAACCTATCAGAAAAATACATGCGTTTAACTTACTAAAAGAAGGTCTTTTAATTATTATATATATCAATACAAATACAGTAAATGTTTAAATTACATCAATAGTATCCACTTAGAGGAAGTGCTATAAATACCACAAAACCTCAGAGGCTAGAAGCAGACTTGATATATTTTATTAATAGACTAAAAGATAACTCAGCTGAATTGCATGATTCAGTGTCTGCTCTAGATACCACAGCTCTTTTTCTGTGAGCAAGGGAACACTTCATAATAATCTTAAAATTATGAAAATAGGGTACTGCATGAGCCAAAAGTAATTTCTGGCTTAACTCCAGTGACTGCAGTGAAGTTGGGTAATTTTCAAACGATGAGATCAAATCCAGTTCTGCTACACGGTTAAAAAATTCTGTGTTAAATACATCCAGAAATTTTGTCACCTGAAGGAGCCATCTTCAGGGCACACACAGGAGGATATAATTAAACAACACAAAGGCAATAAATATTTAAAAGGCAACAGACAAAATGCAGTGTTTTTTCTTGTTTTAGGGTAAAATGAGTACTTGCTCCATTATATAGATGTGATTAGCTCAGTTTTAAACTATCATTGTAAAATAATTCCTAAAACCAAACCTATTTTGGAAACTAACTATCACATAGTATCAAGCTATGGTAAATTCAAATTCTTTTATAATTTTTCACATGTTTTTCTTTACTGGCACTTGTCTTTCCTAGCACATGGCATTGGACTGGTTTAGCATGAAAAAGATATTGTGTCTTAATTCAGAAAGATGGGTGCTGTAATACAGGTAAATATAGTTTACAAATTAAGAAATCATGATTTAATACTGTCAGCAGAGGTTAAGCTGGGTATGCTTCAGCTGTGGTCTGACTTCTCCTGTGACACATCACCACTTTGGAGGGCACAGATCACCTCACGGGAGCGGGGCTGTTACCTGAGCTTTATTTACCGCACAGCTTTAAATAGCCGTGCCACAAGAAGGCGGCGACCGTTCAGAGCGTGAGCAGAGAGACTGCTCATGTGGGTTGTACTAGACATGTACAAACGTATTTGGAGGACGGAGGCTTCACCACTGCTCCTTAAAGCAGCATGAGAGGTGTCATGATTACAGAGTTTGCTTACCCACATTGCCCTCAGCTCCCACTGAGCTCACTTGGTAGTTCAGTTTCAGACATCCAAATTAACCTCTTCCATGACCGAGATAGTGTGCTGCTGTGAGCACTGATCTGGGTACAGGTTGTAGCTCAGACTTTATGTCAGATCGGGAGCAGTGATCCACCCAAAGCCAAACCTGGGAAATGTTCCAGTGTTTTTCTGATGCCACTACTCTCAGGAAAAAGAGCAACGGGTCAGAAATACAAGTGCCCAGCAGGAAAATGGTGCTGCAGGAAACAACAGGCCGGGTGGATGAACGTGGGTCACGTTAGTACCACCTCCAACAATGCCAGATACGCTGGTGCTCTGGAGGATTTAAAAATTACAGAGACCTGGGCTTCACCTGTCCGTGGAATCATCTGTCCATAAAGGAAGTCCCGTGTCCCCCCCTTAAAGTTAACTCCTGCCATTTTGTGACTGAAATCTTATACGCTTCAGAAGAACAGCCAGCTTTTGAACTATTTGTTTCATCCTGGTGTAACTATGGTACTTTGAAAAACACCGTTTTTTCTTGAACCTTTGAGTTTTTGTACCTGCTTGAGTAGCATCCAACTTCTTTAAAGATTTATGAATTTCTCCTAAAATTAACCTCCAGAACTTTAAACTTGCAGAAGCTTCACGTCAATGACAACACTGGATTGTTACGTTACCCACAGTGTTTACCCTTTTTTTGAAAAAACTCCTCTGCTATTTTGAGACTCTTTTGATTAAAGACTCTAAATATATTTAGAAATCTATACTCCTGACACTTTTGACTTTGACTCTTTCTGATCGAGAAGGTTATACTCAACATAAAAGACTTTTTCAAGTCACCGGTTTCCGAAGGTAACTATAGCCCCTAAATACAGTCAGGCTTTTTCAGGTAAGGACCGCATTTGAATCAAACCTCACGGCGTACCTGGGCAACCAGCCCTGTCTTTGTTTCAGCCGTTGCCACCTAGGGCACAGCAAGGGCCAGCTCCCCCCCCAAGAGCAGGAGCACAAGGACACAGAGCAGGGGTCTCGCCCTCCAGAACCTGCACAAGGAGCAGCAGCGAGGCAGGTCCGAGGTGGTGCCAGGGGCCCAGCTCGGGCTCCAGCCCGGCAGCACCAGCCGGGCACATCTGCACGTCAGACAGGGCCGAGGCCAAGCCAGGGCCCACAGCAAGGTGCGGCCAGGCCTACAACGTAACAGACAGGCAGAGCTACCGCCGGGCTCAAACGGGGACAGACACCTCAGAGCTGAGCTTAAATGGGTCCCCTGGGCAGGGTGTGGGTGAGGACCCAGGTGAGGCTGGCCAGGGCTGCCACAGCCTGTCGGTGCACTCAGCTGTCAACTCCTGTAGGACTTCCTGAGGAGTTCAGGTACGCAGAGGGCCTGCTTGCCCAGGAGACCCCTCAAAGGGCACGTGCTAACCTACAGGCTTTAGTAACTTACGAAGGTTGTTGATCTACTGCTCCTCTCAGTGGCTCCTCTTTTCTTTACGGTACTGTATAATAGCTGGCCCCCTTGTGTTTATCAAACTTTCAACAGGTAATTTATTTGGTGTGCAATGCTATTCCTTCCCCCCTCCCCGGGTTCTTCAACTCTGTTTTTCTTCCTAGATCTTAATACACTGGACCTTCCAGCTAAATGGAGTGATCTCTTCCAGAAACATCTGCTTTTAGCAAAGCTCTGGAGTTGGTTCTTTAGCCTTGGAAGAAAGGAGCATCTTGGTACAACTTGATACCAGCTGAATACTCACTCCATTAGGTGCTGAAAAGCTTTACTCTCCATTTCTTTTGAGAGAGAGCTGATGAATCCAGTACCCAAAGCGTTGCCCTGTATGATATGTTGTGGGCTGGTGCAGTCTGTTAAAGAGAGAAGACTTTCAGAATTATTTTAGAGCAGACTGAAGAAGTGTTCTCAAGGGGGGAATTCCTAGGGCAAGGCTAAATGCCTAGATCTCCTCTCAAAGATGTCTTCATGTTAATTTTACTTTCGTTAAACAGCTTATTTCAAAGCAAAGCATTACTTGACATTCGAAAGTTTTGGAAGGAAGTTTTTGTTAGGAACATGAAACTGGTAATGGAGACAGAGCTACACTTGTAGGGGTTTTTTTACTGGAAAACTCTGTATGTAAATACTTTTTACGCCCTGCATGTCGTAGGAGACAAAAAGCAAGAGCATTTCTCTTTCACGGACTCCATTTGAATGCTTTTTACCCTTTAATCTCTTTCTCTAGGATCACGCTACAGGACAGCAGTTGACATTTTGGTATACTTAACCGCAGGGGTCGTTTGTGATGTCTGTATTCATCAGGTATGTATTCCACGAAAAATATTTTTTTACGTCTTCATCCTGAATGCGGGGCAGCTGTTAACTTTCACAAGCTGGAACAAGATTTCAGGGTCTTGGCATCACGCTGCATGCATAATCTTACAAACTCTTTTTCTTATCATGCAAATACATACTCGGTTGTTAGAAGCCACGCTGTGTGTTAGGGTTTTCTCAGCAACATTCTGTGCGGAGGAAACTGATCTGCCGATGGAGGTTGCTCGAAGCTTGCTTTACGTCTTTGAGTCTTCTGGAACGGGTTTTTGAGACAAAGCTGTTCCCAGCAGAGCACACGCTGGTGTTGAACCAGCCGTTACACAAAAGAGCGTTGCATGTGTGCTGCCACAGGACTGTTCTTTAATGTAAACACAGACGTGTGCATTCCTCCTCTACCAGACTACGAGCATCTGTTGCTCGTGTCAGAAGCGGAGCTCGCTGTAAATTACAGGCTGAACTGCTGGGACGGCCCTTGAATTACAGTAGGAGGAACCCAAATTCAGAGTCGAAATTTCGACGTCCGAACGACGTTTTGTTTTGCTAACTTTCTTTGAAATAACACATGCAACAGACGTAATGTTAGCAGGACAGTCGTTTCCCCTGGCGGGGCACACACCTCCACCCCCCCCACCCCCCCCCCCCGGCAGTGTCCCCGGGAGGCGGGAGAGCTGCCGCGGGGCGGGTTGCACAAGCTCCGCTCCGCCGGGGCCGCGGCCACGTCTCTCTGCCGGACACCCCCGGCGGCAGCGCAGGACAGGGGCACGCCGAGCTCCCGTAACTGAACGGCCTTGCAACGGCACCGGCCGACTCCTCCGCGGAACGCCGCCCCGGCCGCTCGGCAGTGCCGCCGGAGGGCCCCCGCGGCCGCGCCCCGCCGCCAGCCGTTGCCGGCCGCGGGCGGAGCGGAGGCGGGCGGGTTTGAAAGGGAGGCGCCGGCTGCCATGTAAGCGCTGGCCGGGCGGCGCCGCGGCCCGCAGGGGCTGAGCTGAGAGCGGCCGGCCCTCCGGCCCGGCATGGGAGCGGAGCGGGGCGGCCGGCGCGGAGGGGAGCTGCCGCGGGGCGCTGACCGGGCGTGGGGGCGGCCCCCGGGGGGCCCCCGGCCCATGGCCTTCATCATGATGAAGAAGAAGAAGTTCAAGTTCCGCGTGGAGCTGGAGCTGGACGAGCTCTCCTTCGTGCCCTTCGTCAACGGCATCCTCTTCTGCAAGGTGCGGCTGCTGGACGGCGGCAGCTTCAGCGGGGAGTCCTCCCGGTAGGTGCCTCCGGGGCGCGCTCCGACGGGCTCCCCTCGAGTCCGCACCTCCGCCGAGCCGCGTCCCCTCCGAGAGACTGGACGGGCGGCCGCCCCTGCAGCCCCCTCCGCCCGCTCCTGCGGGGAGCTGGAGCTCGGCCGGCCCCCGCCGTGCAGCCGCCGTCGGCCGGGGGTCTGGGATCGAGGAGGGAGGGAGCGGCCGCCCCGGGGCTCTTGGCGCTCCGGTCCCCAGCCGGGGCCAGCGCCGGCGGCGGCGGGCGCGCTGCTCGTCGTTCCGCTCGGGAAGGGGAGGGGGCCGGGCGTTCAGAGCCCCCGCGGTGCGGCTTGTCGCCGGGCGGCTGGCTCCCCTCGTCCCGCCGGCGGTGGAACAGACGTGGGAGCACTTGCCGTCTGCGCGGTGCTCGCTGCTCGCTGCTTGGAGCCGTAACGTAATTTAAGTATCGAGGCTCTTAAACACCGAGTAACAGGGGAAAAGGTTCCATGGGCGGGTGAGGGTTGTCCTGCAGAAGCCGGTCGCTTGGGCCATAACGCCTCGAGCTCTGAAGCCCGCTGATCGTACGGGCCACCGGCGGGGAAGAAATGGCTTGCCACTGAGTCTGGAGCCAGAGCTGTCCCCTGCGAGTGTGAGTCGTTTTACTCCGTCGGACACTGGCTCGCTGTGTTTCATTCTGTGGGTATTTACCTGGAGAGTTAACCTAAGCAGTTAGATGGGAAAGTCCTCTCTTGTTTCCTGTGTATATTCAGGTCATATGCGTTATTGACTTTATTGTGCTTAACTCTGCAGTGCAAGGGCAGCAGTAGACAGGTGTCTCTTTTTTTTTTTCTTTTCTTTTCTTTTCTTCTTTCGTGCCTCAGCAACAGAGCCGTCCTCTGCTGTGAGGGTGGCTTCCCGATCCGCTGGTAGCAATGGGTAAAGAGAGTGCAAGTGGGTTAATTTTTTTCCAGGTACCAGTCAGAGGCAGAACCTTGTCAATAGGAAGGGTGTGCTGTGGCTTCAGGTCTGGGGAGGAGGAGGCTACCCTCCCATTACACTTGTCCATGTTGCAGGGGTTATTATATTACTTTAATGTTATTACGAAAAGGATTTACCGAAAAATGTCTCATAGAATTCTGGGAGCAGACAGAAATGAGTAATAAATCTAGGAATAGTCAGTTATTTTCTTATTAAAATACTGCTGTTACAGAGCTTGCTAAATGATCTGCTTTTGATTCTGTAAATAGAATTAATCAAGAAGAATAAAGAGCATAAAAATGGAACTTTGGCCTAAAACCTCTGTATTTAACCATTCCGTTATACTAGCATGTATAATTAAAGATTAATTTTTCTTCTCTACGGTTGGAGGGTCTTCAACTCATCAGTGTTCTGTTCTCATTTCAGGTCTCTTTTTTAATCTTCAACATTTTTCTTGTGAGCGACTTCTTAATGAGTAATAGAGGATGATTACGATGATAATCACGATTTTAGGCACTAATGTGCCATTACTGGGCCAATGCAGCCCTTGCTGCCTTGAATTCATTTTCACAGGCTGACATACATCTTCTGGATAGTATCTCAGTTTTAAAGGAGTTGATTTCAACTGAGCTGATGTTTTGATTCATTATTGTGATCTTAGCCTTTTCTGCCTTGCCTGTTTATGATGCTAAACTGGAAAAGATTGAAAGCGTACGTGCATATCGTTGTGAATGTGAACAGTGTATTAGAGTGAAAGATGCGTGATAGGAGGTAGTATGTGTACGTAGGAAGTGTCAGTGGGAGCGTGACGATGAAAAAAATTGTGTTGAAGTATTGTGTTGGAGTCAAAGAAGCTTTGAAATTCTTCCATTTTCTTTTTCTGGGGGTATGGCTTAAAAATAAGAACAGCAGTGAAACATATGCTGGTATATCAAAGACCCTGTGAGCATAACTGGTCCATTCCTGCTGGACTGAGAATTCTTGAGATATGCTGGTAGGAAGGTAAAGAATTCTGCAGTGATCCTTCAGTGCCAATTTAGGGAGTGCCTTTGCTCTTGGCTTAAGAATTAACAGATGGGTTTTCACAGTGGTGATTCAGCAAAGGTCTGAATAAATAAGGAAGAAATTCCGTTAACATCAGAGTGGCAGCATTTCAGAACTTGTCAGTTGCAAACCTTTTTTAATGGCCATCATCTTCGAGTTGCATGCATTTATTAATTTCACTGCGAGCTGGCAGTTATACTTTAAGGAAGCAGTGATCTTTGTAGAGTTATAAAAGAAGTTTGAAGAACTCCATTGTGTTTCAGAAAGTAATATTCAAACTCATGTCAAATATTGTACAATACAGGGGGAAACTGAGCATGTCTTCTTAAAAGCTCTTATTTTTGTTAGTGACTGAGGTCTAGTAAACTGTAATTGTGGGGGAAGAAGATATTGAGAATTAAGTTCTCAGGCTGGTGCAAACCAATACCCTCCTGCTTCTTGTCTTTGGGAAAAAGAGGGGAAAAAACCCAAAGCAAACCAAAAAAAAAAAACTAAACCAGAAAAAAAAGGTAGTCATATCAACAGGCTATAAACCAGGCTAACACTACTAGCATTTTATTTCTGAAGCTTATTCATTGAGAAAGAAATGTCATAAAAACAGGCTGGCAGCATTGGAATAAAGGCCTGTGTACAGTCAGTTGTACTGAAAACAGATTCAAGCGGTCATTTTTCCAGCTCTGCGTGGATCGTGCTGCATGAATGATTAAAGCCCTGATCCTGCAAGCAATGTGATACCTACATCATCCCTCTGAATGTTGAAGTGGGATGAAAAGAAGACAGATAAAAGTTCAAGCTACTGAAAAATATTCTTTTCGCTTCTTGCATCTTTACTGAGAGAGACATGCACAGGAAATATGTCATGAAGACATGGTCCATGTTATTGGAGACTTGTCAAGAGTCCAGCTGCTTTTCTGGCTGACACAGATGTCTGCCTGAAGTGTATAGAAGTTCTGTGACCAGATAAAACCAGCCTGTCCAGTGCAGCACATAGTGATCTGGTTTGTGTGTAAATAGCAACTATATTAATTGTTTACACATCACTGTGGGTTTGTGCGTTTGTATGTAGTTTTCTAGAACTCCAATTTGAAAACTTGTGTGAAACTTCCCCATGCATATTTGTGAATATTTACTGTAGGAAAAGAAAATTCTATCTTATAATGTCAATATTTTGATCAAAGGACATTGAACAGCCAAGTAGTAGCAGTGTTTAAACTGGGGGGGAGGGTTGGAGTGTGTGTGCAAGAACAGGGCCCTGGAATCCTAGGGGGAATGACTGGGTTATAAGCTTTGACTCTACAACATGGAAAACCTTGAAGGACTGGTGGGGGAGGTTTTGTCTGGTTGTTTTAGTAAACTGCCAGTCAGCCATAGAGTGTAATTCCTGCACTCCCCTTTTTGAAATTGCTTTCTAATGTGACTTCTGGATCTTTACAACACTATTTTTAGATTTCGTTTTACAAAGGTTGGGTTTTCAGCAAATAGACTGTGGATGTTTGCAAAGATTCTCTGATTATGTTAACAAACCACGTTCTCATTTAGAAAAATTCTAGCTTAAGCCTGGCTTCCTATGTGGAAAGGCACCTTTCCGCATTTCTATCTTTCCCTGCGCCAACGATAATAGATCTCTCTCTTGGGCATTGGATACATTCATAAGGATACTTGAGCAGATTCCAGGGTACCGTGTGCCTGTACACTGCCTGGTCATAAAATACTGTGCGCACAATGCCTGTGGCACCATGAAAGGACCGAAGATTATTCCAGGGATGAAATTACACCTATGAATATTTTGAACAGAAAAATACTGTTTTAAGGTATAGACCTATTTATTCAAGGCTAGCCTACTGCAGACATAAATATATTGAAACTGCCCTCATTTTAAGAGGCTGAAGAAATAATTGATGGGCCCCCAGAGTAGATAACTGCTCATCGGCTGAGTTGTTGCTCAACCAGCAGCAAAAGAACAGATGGGATATGAGGAAATCAAAGAAGTTTTGGAAAGTAAAGGATCTTATTTCTTGAGGGTGTACTTTGAATGCTGTGCTCTATAGATTTAGGATACAGTAGCTGCAAGCCTGGTAGTTACATTTTTAGCTTGATTTCCACCAGCACCCCACTCAAGGGAAGGACTTTGTTGGTGTGTTCTCATGACTGCAGTCTTCAGTTTGGTCGTATTCCCCTGCCTTTGAGATCTGATTTCTGACACTTCAGACTGCTGATGTTCCCTCTTTATTCTTTTACAAAACAACTTTCAGAACTAAGCAGCTGATTATGATCAGTATCTGTGTGACAGATAGAGATTAGGGGCGGCTGAGAACTGTAACTTCTTCATCAAAACATTTTATTCTCCAACAGATCCCAGGGAAGTGTTTTTTTTAAGTACAACACACTCCTGAGAGGCAGTCTCTGAGGTTTTGTGTTACTTGCATTAATATATTCTTATTCCTAATAGATACAGGATAGAGTATGTGATCGTCTTCTGTAGAAATTGATTTCTTATCTTCCAGATAATAAGTACTTTTTACTTCTAGTGATGCTTGGCTACCTCCTTCTCAACTGCCTAAAACTACATCTGTTGTTTTGTTACTCCAGCAAGTACATTTTCTGCCTCACTGGACTCTTCAAATTGCTTTTTAACCATTGTTTTCCCTGTCACTGCTATTGCATTTCAAAGGGAAAATTTCTCCCGATAGTAACACAGCTTAACCAGCTTTCTGTTTTTAAACAAAAGTACTTGTTAGAAAAACATACCCATCCCATGGAATTACTGTCCCTATCACTCTCATCCTCTTGCATGATGTGTGTATCGTGTTGACAGTCTTCGGAGTTGGTAATGGATAATGCTACTTCTAATAGCTTTTTTCAGCTGTAACCGAATTTGCAGTTGAATAAACTGAAACCAAGTCTTCAAGTGCTTCGAGGCAAATTGGCGGTGGGATACAAATCCTGGCTTGCAATTTTGTAGCTGCTCTTTTCAGATTCTCGAATATCCACTTAGTGTTTTCTCAGTTGTGAAGAGACTGCTGGTTGAGCAGCCTCCAGGCCCTGTCCTTCTCTGTAGAGAGGAAGAGGTAAGAAGGGGAAGTTCTCTACAGAAATTATAACTTTCTTTTTTTTTAAAAAAAAAGTGGTTTCTTTGTACCTCTTCAGCCTTTCGTTAATAGTTACAATAAAATGTGTTTAGTCAACAGATTTAGAGAATATGCTTGCGGAAGGTAATGTGATGTTACAAGGATTGGTGTGGACGTTCTGGATAGGGCTGAAGGGGAAGAAACTAAGGCTAAAATATGAATGGGGGAGTTCATGTATGAAGGTGGAAGAGTAACAGCGCGGAAATAAGAGGGATGAAGAAATCAATCTCTGAAATAGATTGGAGGAAAATCAAAGAATTAATCAAGAGTAAAGAAAATAAAATGATATCTGAAGAGGGTCATCTTTGGGTTACACTAGGAGATAAGCTGTTTGCAGAGGCTGCATTTTGCATAGGATGTAACTGGTTACTTCAGACATGAAAGGGGCTCATTGTTGTGGGACTTTTGTAACTCTAACTCTAACGGTAAGAACTGATAAGAGAAAGCGCAACAGCTAGCTTTTGGGGGAAGAGCTTTGCAGAAGTTTTACTACAGTGTATACTTTGGAGATCTTGCTCTGAGCTCTAATTCTGAGATGCATCTTTCTATGTGAAGGCTAAATTTAGCATTCTGGTTATCAAATAACAATTTAAAGTACAGCTTCGTATTTGAAGTTATATTGAATTTTTTTTGCTCCTTTGTAGCTCAATGTTCTTTGAAGATGATGAGGTTGGAATTAGTACATGCATGGGCAGCCTGTATGTTCCTGAAAAGAGATGCATGACAGGCATCTGTTAAAGAGGAGGGGGTGGGGGAAAAGCTTATATGTTTGGTGTGTCTGGCTTGTGCAGGAGAATAGGCACTTTGGTTTAAGAGAGCCGGTGGTATTGTTGGGTTCCCCCCTGCCTCTGACCCCAGCACAGCACATGGAGCACAGTATTTTGCTGTCATAAACTTGCCATTTGCAAGCACCATAGCACCTGACTGCCTTCATATTTTAAGGACTATTTCTATTAATGGAATAATTTAGGGTGGAGGGGAATGGTAGAGATCTAGTCCAACTTCCTACTCAAAGCAAGACTAACTTCAGTTGGATCAGGAAGCTCAGAGCTCTGTCCTGTCAACCTGAGAAAATCTATAAGAATGGGGATTCCAGTCTTTGTAGACAACCTGCCCCTCTACTTCACCACTTTTATTGTGAATGATTTTTCCCTTTTATTAATTGGAATTGCTCTTGTTATTGCCTCTTTTCCTTTCTCCGCTCCCCACTAAGAAACGTCTGGCTCCGTCTTCTCTCTAACTCAATAGAGATGACTGAAGATAGCTATTAGATTTTCCTTCACTTCTTCTTCAGATTGTAAAAATCCCATGTTCCCAAATTCCCCTGCATCAGGTGCTTCATCCCCGACTCCAGACCCTCATCTCACACCCGCTGGACTTGCTTCAGTTTGTCAGTGTCTTACTTCTACTGAGAGGGCCCCAAAAACCGACGCAGTGTTGCAGATACAGCCTCAGAAATGTTCAACAGAGGGGAACAATCACTTCCTTTGAACTGCTTGCTACAGTCTTGCTAATGCAGTTTGCCCTTCACAGTGGTAATTCCCTTTTATGTCTCTGCATTTGCCTGTAACCAGCAGTTTTTCATAAGTAAAAGTATTCCAAAGCAGCTCTATTTCCATGTGATGATCAGTTTATACATGTTTTATAAGAAATACTTGACATAAAATTTTGCTAAAGATTTAACCTGTTTATTATGAGTAAAAACATGTGGAACAGAAAATGATTTCTCTGTTAAGTTCTTGCATGTACTAAGAGCAAATTAACTGGGGAGTTGTGCACTGTAAACAAGTGGAGCTCTTCCTGCAGAGCCAGCTGTTTGCTGGTTTGCTTAGTGCTGAAATTTATGAAACATTGAAGCTCTGTTTGAAAATGACTGGTTTTGTTTGGGTTTTTTGCAATGCTTAGGAAAAAATGTTTTTGTTGGAGAGAATGTATCTTCTTATATGCCTCAGGCATGGAGGAAACACAGAATGTTAAAGGAAAAGTAAACTGCATTTCTTCTGGAATATAAGAAATAAATGGAAGCTTTGCAGAAGTTTTACTACAGTGTATACTTTGGAGATCTTGCTCTGAGCTCTAATTCTGAGATGCATCTTTCTATGTGAAGGCTAAATTTAGCATTCTGGTTATCAAATAACAATTTAAAGTACAGCTTCGTATTTGAAGTTATATTGAATTTTTTTTGCTCCTTTGTAGCTCAATGTTCTTTGAAGATGATGAGGTTGGAATTAGTACATGCATGGGCAGCCTGTATGTTACAAGTATTAAGTTATGAATATTAGACGCATAAAATTGGTACTGGTGTTGGTGCTCTATCTCTTTATTTGTTTTAAAATACCGGTGTTAACTTCATATTTCTCTATTTGTGTTTGGTTTTACTTCTGTTATCAACTTAGCAGTAAAGATTTTAGTTTAATTTGAAAGTGAAGGATCTCTCTGTTGGGTGATCTTGTTTATATTTCTGTTTGTGTGTCCAGTAGAGAGATTAAAAGAAAAGACACGATTAAACCATATTGTCCAAAACTTCATCAGTGTGGATCTAAACCAAAGACGACTACGGTTCTGTGTAGTAAGAGTAATTTTCTTCTGGGGTTCTTAATGCTTTACAAATGCCAAGCTACTTGGCAGATCCTGGGAGACCGAATAGTAGTGCACGGTGTTTTGCTTGAAAGCGGATCGATAAGACAGCCCCTCTGTCACTCTGGGAGCCTGTTGCATGGGTACCTGTCTCTTTCCCTCAGCTGTGAGACTGCACAAATTTTAAATGGGTAAGAGGGGTGCAAGAGGGTATTCTTCTCTTGAATGCAGAACCACTGTGTGTTCCCTAGTATACATGAGAACTGTATATCCGACAGTACCTTCCTAATGCTAAAGATAACCTAGGAAAGCTCCAGTCTTACTGCAAAGTACCTGAACCACTGAGGGCGCTGAAGGTGTTGCTGATAAACTGTTAGATTATAGGCTAATGCCTGAATTCCTGTCTCTGTCAGGTGGGATCATGACATTGCCATTCTTTCTTAGCTGCTCTGGTATTCTGCAGAAGAAAGATGTTTTGGTTTATACACATATATGTAAAGTATGTATGTATATAATATATATAAATGAATGGAATATTGCTCACATTTTAAAAGACTATTACCTACACTAAAAATGACTCTGTGTCACTCCAATCTAAACACTGTATGTGTATCAGAAGGACAGAGCTAACTGTATTAATTTTATTCAGCCACAGGTTGTTGAGAGGAAGCTGTTGGGTTAGTCATAAAAGTTCATATGCACACCCGCAAACGAGCACAGGAAACAAAGGCGGAGGAGGAGCTGAAATAATACCCTGCCCCAGCTATTCCCAGGCCTGTCACGGGATCCATCAGCCCATCAAAGGCCCATCTACACCAGCCCAGGGGCAGGTGGGGAACTGCAATTCTGGACTTGGACAAGGGGACACCCTGTCCATGCCCCTCCCTGGGCTGTCCCAGGAAAGCCTCAGCCCCATTGTCCAGGCAGGAAACCCATCACATTGAGCTAACACTAAAGCACCTTTTGGACTGAGGGGAGTTGCTCCAAAGCTCTGCGAGACACATTACGGGATGCAGGGGAAGAGGCTTGTTATGGGATGTTTAGGGGAGGAACTAAAGGTGGAGGAAGGGATGAATTCAGGTGATTTGGGGAGGAACGAGTGTGGGGAAAATAGAGAGGTAAGGGGATAAAAGGGCCACTTAGGTCTAAGTAGTTTGCTCGTTGGTACATTTGTCCAGCCATGCCCTGTCTCTAATCAGTGCAGTCTATTGTATCTTCATATTAAACTGCGTTCTAACTCTTTCCTGGGTGAAGGGCTCTCCGTTCTGTGTGCGTGGGTGGGTTCTGGGTGCCAGCAACCGGAGTCAAGACACTGCATCAGAGGGCCCGGGTGTCTGTGGTGCCAGCGACAGGAGAGACCTGAGTGAGCGAACGTCAGGGCCAGCCACGGAAGCGGCACTGTGGGTCGCAGGGGCCTGTGTGTCCGTTGCACCAGCAACTGAGTGAGTGAGAGTCTTGGTGCCAGCAACTGGCCTGGGATCCTGGGCAAGAGCACCCGTGTGCCCAGGTGCCAGCAGCTGGAAAGACCAGAGCGAAACCAAGTGCCAGCCACTGGGGTGGCACCAAGAGTCAAGAGACCCGTGTGCCTGTGCTGCCAGCACCTGGACCGAGCGCAGGTGTGCGAGTGTGTGAACGCTGTCAGGGATCAAGCCGGGCCAGCTGCCGAGTAGGTGGCATAGCCTGGGAGCCACGGACGTGAATGGGTCTGGCTAGCAGCCCTCCGTCCTGCTCAGCCAGAGAGGGGAGTGGGACGAGGCTGTCGGTGCTGGCTGTCTCTGCAAGCGCTCTGTGGCCAGCTGTGTGTGCGTGGTGTCGGGGGGTGCTCGCCGGGAATACCTCTTCAGCCTCGCTGCTGGGTGGAGCTGGGGAGCGGAGCTGTAGCAGCCTCACTTCTCTTGGGCTGTCTCATTGCATGATATATTTTCCCCTAAAAGAAGCAAGCAAAACTTAGGCAATATTGGAAAATTTGCACTTGCTCAGTGATAACTCTTCTAAAGGCATTGTATTCACGGTACTTTGGACCCTAAGAACCTGGCCATAACAAGTCTTAGAAGTCCAAAGCAACCCTCCCATCAAACTACCAGCTTTTAAAAATAACAATTATAACAATAATATTCCCATCCACCTCATGGAATGAAAAAGCTATTTTTTCCACAGTATTTAGCGAGTAGGTAACTCATGTTCTGTCTAAAAGCCGCAAGATGTCTAAGCAAACACCCCTTTCCTTAACATAAAGAAGTGTACTGACCCAATCGATTCTGAAAGTATTTCTAGAAGTAGTTTCATGTGAAAGCAGCCTGATACAAAGACTGAACGGCCTCCAATTTCTGTTTCTTTAGTGACCATTGATTCTAAAATCATTGCACTAGAAAAACAATCCATTTAACATAATCATCCCCATATGGCTAAATGTTATAATTGGCTATAACTGGTCTACAATTGTAGAATAATTCAGATAAAAACTTGACTAACAATTTTGTAATTAATGGAACAGCAGTATTTTGGTAAATGCTCACAAGGAGTTTTGATTTCTTTATTTCTAAGCCTCTCTTGCTAAAGCTTTTCCATTTGGCAAGAAGGGATTTTTCCCGTGACATTTAAGGTCCTTAGAAGTGATTTATTTTTGCATTTGTAGCTATTTGCTGAAACAAGCCATTATTCATATCCTTTATCCATTGGAAATGAACAAACTGCTGGACATAAACATCTTCAAAAATAAAAAGAGAGCCCATCACTTATTAACAAATTAGGATGAGGAGTTGACTGGATTAGGATTTGTTGTTTCTTTCGTGTTAGTTTTCTTGTTGATTTTTCTCTTGTGGATCAGACGAGAAAAACCAAGACTTATTCATCATCCTAAACGGCAATTGTGTGCAGTACATGAAATACATACAGAAAAAGTCTTGTCTACAGCTGAAATCTTTGAAATTTATTCAATGTGCAATTGTCCCTCTAAAGAAAAACCAATTTGTTAAACTGATAGTAACTTAAACTATACTTTGGAATCAGTTTGTCTTAAAGTATCTGTCTATTCATTTTATTCTTGGTTAGGTCTTACTGACAGCATTCGTTAAGTCACACCAAAGCCCTACAACCTCGTATGTGTTTGAATGTGTCTTAGTAACTAAGACATATTTTGATTCATAAAACAACTGGTTTTGCTTTGCATGTGGTAAAGTGCCTGTGAGGCTCATAGGAAGCTGACTCATAACGGAAGGCTTTCTCCAGCCTGCCCTGTAGCACAGGCGCAGTTGCCAAGAAGTTATCTGGGTTCATTTCCATAGTAACCAATCAGTATAACTGTTTATTTTCTAAAGGCCTCACACTTGAACTAAGAATCTTGTAAACTTTGATATTACTCTTTAAAGTTAAATGTTCTGATTATTTGATGGGGTTTTTTCAGCACAAGGGGAATAACTTGCTGGTGCTTTTCTTTACACAAGGATTACAGTCATTAAAATATGTCAAATTGTTCTTTATGTAATGGAATTGGAAGAACAGTTTGGGGGCAGGGGGCAGTTGGTTGGTATTTTTTTGCTGATTGCATACCAATGTTTCAAATATCTTGTTTTTTAAAACAATGTGCCAGTGAAAGAAACTAATTTTTTAGGTCCTTGTGAGGAGGAAGGGGTATTCTTGATTTTACTTGATTTTTATTTTTACAATTAGAACATCAGTATCTATAACTGAGGCCTTTTTACTGTAACTTTTACTTTCTTGTTCATAAGAGAACTTACAAACCTGATCGTTCTATTTAATGTTTATTAAATTATTTGCCTGAATAAATCCTGACCTGTGATATGAGTAGATTTGAGTCTTCCAAAAGCGCAGTGGTTTTGTGCTATCTTCCTTCTTGAACAGTGATAGCATTGTACATAGGAATATTGGTATGTTCAAATAAATTCAAAATCCTTAAAGGTTTTAAGGACACTTGCATTTCTCAAGCAGATGTTACTTACATGTAGCTTGTATTTACAAGCAAAAATACATTGAATGTGTTCACTAAATTATCTTTTACTATACTGGAATACTATATAACTGTACAATGTAAAGCTGCTTTGACTGTAGTTTGCTGTAGAGACAGAAAGCTGTGCTGGGAGGTAGACACATAACCTGAACCATAACGCTGAGTTGTGCAAAGATTTTGGCACATACTTGACCTTATGAATTTAAAGAAAAAAATGGGTTTTTAAAGGTATTATTACTTAATAACTGGAAATGTTACAGATGTAACTACAGATGTTACTACAAGGATGGTGAACAGAAGAAGTGATTCTGTTACTGGTAGTCCCAATGTATCCTGGGTGATAAGGGAAGGGTGATGACAACTGTCCTACTTGTATGATGAGCAGATGCTACGAGAAAGGATTTTCTGACGTTTAGGGACGACAAGTTGAACACTTGCAGTCTTGTAGCATTGTTTTTTAGCCTTATAATGAATAACAAAAAAATCTACATTGCTTCTAATTTCCAAAAGGACACTCGAGGCTGGACCGTTTTGCAGGTATTATTTGATGTACAGTAATGGGCAAATGCAGGTTCCCTGTGGATTCACGGCCACAGTTGATGTGCCTCGATCTGAGACTAGAGGTAGGGCTTAAATCAAAGGATTGTTAATAATTCTTGCCACTTGAAACTTAATAAAGGTTTGTATAATTGCATGCATTTTAGTATTGATTAGATATTTCTGATAAGACTTAATTCCAGTAACTCTTTGAAGTCCAGTAAAAGACAGCCAGCTGCAACAATCACTTTGTTTAGGTGACAGCACTTTTAATTATCCTCTTAATGTAGAGGTTTTTTAATTATAGCGGTATGTTAAAACGGAGATCTTTACGCTGTTCTGAAACAACATATAAAATCTGATTCTGTGATTATTTTTGTGTGTGTGTGTGTCGATGTGCTTGGATTTCTCTGGGAGGAATACTGCCAGCGTGCCAAAATGTGATGTTTTTAGTGAAAGAAAATCTTGACCAACTATATCACTCAGTTAATCGGCATTCAGTTCACCTTCCTGCTCAGTCTTTTTAGTCTGACAAGCTCCTGAAAGTTAGGGTAACTGCCAGCAGGGTTGAGGCTCCAAGCAAGTCTACTGTCTTTCAGTGTCAGTGCAGGCCTGTTGCTTCTGGTGCTCACAAGAGGACATTAGTATTGTTTCATAAGAGCTTCTAGCATGCTCCGTGTATCCTGATAGAACTGTTGACAGAAGGATCAGAGTACTACAATGAATTTAATGACTTAAGATAGTGACATAAATATCCCTTCTGTATTTGAAGCAAAAATTTGTAGTTACACAGCTCATGGAAAAGGTAAAACTGATTTTGATGACAGAGTTTTTGAGAGAAGGGGGTCTCTTATTTTTTCGTCTTTAGGATAAGCTCAAATTGTTACTTAGGGAAAAAAAAGAACTTAAAAAAAAAAATATGGAGATTTAATTTCTATGTTACTGGACCACTGTGATCTGCAGAAAAAGGGGGTTGGACTAGATGATCTTCAAGGTCCCTTCCAACCCAAACCATTCTATGATTCTCAGAAGATGGGTTGTCTTTAAGCACAGTGTACGAAAACTGCAAATATGCAGACCCCAGATACCCACACACTTAAATACCTGTGTTCTGCTTGACAGTGGATGTCTAGTTGACTATTTTCTTTACCTGAGAGTTAAGTAACTCTCACATAAGTGCTACAAGTTATTCCTACGCCTTCTGAGTGTACCAAATGTCAGCACTTATCAAATATCCCTTTAAGATTGTATTTTACTTGATGTCTTCTTGCTTGAGCCTGTTTCCAGTAGAGGATGTAACTATTAGTAGTTCGCCTTTTTTGAATTCAGGTTCTGTTTTGGATTTAAATAGCTCATATACTGCCAGTTTGGGATTTTTTTTTTTTTTTCCGCAAGCACAGGAAAGTTTACAACATAGAACATAACGGATAAAAGGTAGGTAGCTCATGGTGTACAGAGCCTGTTCCTTTTAGATCACATGCTTCAATCTGACTCACTGTTGTGTCATCAGAATCCGTTAGCCTGCTGTGGTCATTGAACTGACTCATTTTAGGCAGGCTAGTTTATTCCTACCTTTGGAAGTCATGGTGCCAGTAAGCACGGTACAGGCAGTTTCACCAGCACAGCCCACCAGAGCTTCTGCGTGAGCCTTGCGAGTCATCGTTTCTCCACAGGTGATTAACTCTGACTCCAGCTCATGCGGAAGGACAGAATTCTACCTCTGTTAAAGATGTCAAGCTGGGCCTTCAGTAATAAGCTGCTGTAAGAAGTTAATGTGAAAGATGCGAATGTACGTATTAGAAAAATGGAAGAGAAAGAAAAGGACAAATACTGCTTTAATGTGTGAACACTGTACTTGAACAATTAGAGCAGTAGAAGAAATTAGCACAGTTTCTCCACAGTTCCAAGTTCTAAGTTTAGAAACATGGGACTAGAAAAGAGCTCTTGATCATTGAGGCAGGTCCCTCAAAATCACCAGTCCTTATGTCCCCTGTTAGTGACAAACTGGCCAACCTTGTCTTTAAATACAGTAAGATTTTTTTTGCTCCCACTTCTTTGAAGGCTGTTCTAGAAACTTGCTCTGTGGTCTGAGACCTTGTAATTTTCAGTTTTAAATGGGTGTTTGATTATGCCTTATTGTGATCCTAACCACTTTTCATTTGACTTAAATATATTTGGTCTCTAAAGCATTTGAATTACTCTGTTTTTATTATATGTCATTTTTTTCTTACAAGATACAGGTGTTTTCTAGCTGTCTTCCCTGTACTTGTTCATTTTGGAGTCTGTTCTTGCCCAGCCAGAGTTACCCAAACAGAATAATGTGTTCCATTTGAGCCTTATATAATAACATTCATACAGCTGAAAGCACCCTACATTTTGCCTTTTTTTCAGCCGCTTCACGTTGTCAGGTTGTAATCCTCTTGCGATGAACAAATCCGTTCAGATATTAGTTGTCTTATTTTGCTCTCAAATGGCAAGCTCCCAGCGTAGCTGAAATTCTTGTTTGCCCCGAGTGCATTACTTTGTACCTGGTCATTGTACATCATCTCCTTTGTACTTTTCCAGGCTCAGATTTATCTAGTTCTGCTGGTATGGTGCTCCCTTTCTCTGTATTGAAAAATTACTTGTCAAAGACAATCTCTTGAGCACATCCCAAAGCTCAGCAGCTTGGAAGACAGTGCCTGGGAGCTAGTGTTCAGGAAGACTTCACTCTCCTGAGGCAAACTGGAGAAATCACAGTCTCGTTCCTTTGCAAAAATACGTGGCTGCTGATTTTTTCTGTAGGTCTAACATGGTGTTCAAGGTCTGAAACAGTTATTAGTCTTGCTACACATAGAGAAGAATGAAGGATGATTGTACAGGCCTGGGATCAGATTCTGCGTGAAGTGACCGCTCCACAAACAGTGAAACCTGTGTGTGTTCTTGAGCTGCCCTACTGCATTTCATGGTCCTGCATGTGTACGCACCTGACACTGAGCGGATGTTCTCTGTTTGCAGCGAGGTGGTACAGGCAAACTGCGTCCGCTGGAAGAAAAAGTTCTTATTTATGTGTAAAATCAGTGCCAGCGCCACGACAGGGATTCTGGATACTTGCATTTGCAGGGTATCTGTACGGAAGGTAAGTAGCTCTTTTTCCCTCCTCTCTTTCCCTGCACTTTCTTCACTTGTTTTGGTTTAATTTTTACATGTCTGATAAACTCCATAAAGCAAATTTTAGCTGCAACCGTGTCAGGCATTCTAGTCATAATTTCATAGTAATCTTATTAATTACCTTAGTTTGAATAATTCATGGGTTTTGATGTTCTTACTGAAAAGAACACTTACCTCAGCAAGACAACAAAGGAATCGCTCCTCAGCCTTTATAAAAAGTTAGCCCTTGATAGATACTTCTAGCAAGCAGCAGTACACTTGGAAGCCTTGAACTCTGCTAAGCACCAGAATTTTGTCAGCAGCACTTCCTGCCTTTGGGGCTACGCTCTGTGAGAGCCAAATGCCGGTCAGCACCAGCCACTCACCACCCCCCACCCCCCGCAAGGTGACAGTCTCCTGCTGGCCCGCACCAAGGACATTATTAATACTAAGCTCTAAATGACAACAGTACAGCCTAGCAAATGTGTGTTGAGCTATTTTAAAATGAAGATTAGTATTTGCTTTTCTAAAAAACCAAACCAAACCAAAACCCCTCAGTCAGTATCTTTAATGGCTTAATGGCATGTCTTTTTTTAAATTTTTTTTCTAGGAGTTAAAAGGAGGAAAGGCATATGCAAAGGTAAATGGAGCTGTATCTAATTTTGTCTATGAATTAGTTTTTCTTTCTTGTTATTTTATGCCCTTTTATAGTAATTCCAGAATAGTACTCTAACACCCGTGATTTCATTATGTGCACACAGTGGTGTTGGAACTCTCGATGAGTGTGTTTACTAAGTGTACAGTAATATTATACCACCAGAATGTTTCTTTCTTTCAATTTAGTATCTTGAAAGGGTCAATAAAAGTAAAGCCTTCTGCATGTGTTTGCTTTTAAAAATAAAGAAAACTCTCCTTGTTCTTTTTTCTCTTGAGACTTTAATTTTTAACTGAAGACAGATCTATGCAGAAATTGACACTCAAAGTTTTTCTGCTTTTTGCCTCGGACCACTCCTTTTAGTGGGCATCCTCTTACTCATATCTGAGAGAAACTGCCGTTGAGTGGTGCCCAATACTGTGCAAGTAGCAAGTACCTTCACTTGGTGATATGCTTACTACTAACTTTGTTATTTTCTCTTAACAGCTGGGATTTGCAGATCTAAATCTAGCAGAGTTTGCTGGATCGGGAAATACCACTCGTCGCTGTTTACTGGAAGGTTATGATACCAAAAATACAAGACAGGATAATTCCATTCTCAAAGTAATTTGTTTCTTTTATCATACTTAAACTAATACAGCTGAGAACAAGTGGTATTATTAAGCACTTAATGAAATTTAAAAGATGTTTGCTGACTGCTTTCTAGAAGGAAAACTATTTAAAGTAAAAACATCAGCGTTGTTTAGGGAGAATCATTAAAAACCATGCAGTCAAAACCAGACTTGTCCCACTCTTCATTGAAAAGGAGCTGCACAGCCATAAAAGAAAACCTTTCAAAAGGTATTCCTATTCTAAGAGGAACTGAAAAATGCAATATGGAAGCATGATGAAAAAGTTAATACACTCAATACGAACGTAGCAATTGGATCCTTAAGACTGAGCAGCTTCCTGTGCAGCTTTTCTAAGAGTGAATCTCTTAATTGGCTTATTTATGTATAAGCCAGTATCAACACCTCCATGAGTCCTGGAACTTTCCCTCTTCTATTTGATAGTAATCAATTGTAACAACTGGCGAGCATTGTTGGAAGAAACCCACCCTGCCGTTCCCTCACGTTAGTCCAGGGAATTTAAAAAATAGCATAAGCTGCATTAACCTGAAAACAATTACATACAGAATGTTGCAAGTAATTTTTTTGAAAAATTTCTTTTCCTACCAAGACCCTAGGACTAATTTCTCCTACTCCTGAGTACAGCGTTTAAGCATGTGCTTTCTGATTTCTCTAAGACAATCACAGGCTTTTTCCAGAAAACTTTTACTTGATGGCTTTGACCCAGCGAACAAGCTGTCTCAACACATTGTTGTCCTATGGCATTATTTACCTTTTGTGGTTTTACTTTATCTCTGTGTTAGCACAACCAGTTCTTGTATGTTTAGCAGTTTGCTAAACACCCTCAGCAAAGAACATACTTCAGCGCCCACTGTTTTAAACACTATTCTGTTTGCTCACTGATCTTTTAGATTCCCTGTCTCTTTACTTGTCCCTTGACGCCATTGTAACTATTAATGATTCTGAGATTCTTCTTGATTTAGGTATCTTTTGCAGAATCTTGTACATGCAACTACATTACTTTAAATGCTATTTTGTGTTGTTTGCATGTGTATTAAGAAAAAAGATGTAGTTTATCTGTATATGTGATTATGCTATTTTACCTAAATGTACGATTTGTCTCAAGTATAACTTAGTGATATGACCATGTATCACAGACCAATTCCATTTTTTTTTCTTACAGTGGGTTTTGTTTTCTTAATGTGTAGGTTTTGATCAACATGCAGCTAATGTCTGGTGACCCATGCTTTAAAACGTGAGTTTATAAAAAATCTGTGTGGGATAGTGTTTTGGTCATACATTCCATGTTCAGAATTACACTCCTAATCTGCATTTATAAATCTTTCCAATCTGGCAACAATATTTAAAAAAAAACCCAAAAAGGCACAAACAGATGGAGTGGTAGCTGAATAATGGCTAACGTGGTAAAAATACCAGTAGAAATATCATAGTTCTCCTTGCTGTTAAATACTTAGTTTATTTTCAAGCAATGAATAATAGCCTGTATATCTGTAATTAAAAAAAAAAATTAAAAACCCAAAGAAACTCTTAAGGGAAACTGTTCCTGCAGCAAGCTTATATAAATGTACTTGGTATGGAGTGATCTGACTAATGCTTGTGTTTGGAAAATGTGCTGCTACACCTTTTATTCACAAGTCTCAAATGATTTAAAAAATTTATTTAAAAAGAACAACCCAGAAGTGCGATATGATTTAGTACAAGAGAAAGCACTTACTGATATTTAGTTAGCAAAGACATTATGCAACTTAGTAGAAGATGCAAGAGGAGGAGGTAGCTAGCAAAACACACTGCTATATATTAAGGGTCCTTCAGCCTCATTGTCCTTAATCTGTAGTTAAGGAAATGTAGTAGTTTTGCTAGAGCATGTTAGCTTCCATCACTAACCATGCAACAGAAAAGTCATGCATGCTAGGGACAAACTAGTCATGAGTAAGATGAAACTGGTGCCTTCTTTCTGGACTAATAAGCCATTTTGTTATGAGGCACCCAAGCTTCGTGGATAACTAAACTGAAACAGTGCATTTGGCAAGCTTCCTATTTCCAGAGAACACCGCTGTCTCGCTAACCATGACTTAATTATCCTGATCAGTAGGAAGTGAAGAACTCTTACGTGTCATTTGTATTGTAAGAGATAATTTATAATAACCTGAAAGCCATTCATTGTAAGGACAGGCTTAGGCACATGTATAGAATCTGCTTCCATGAACACAGTGGGGAAGATTCCTCAATACTTGCCATGATTCTTAACGCCACTTGCTTTTCTGCAATTCAGAGGGTTGGTAGACTGGGTTGTTCGAAGTGAATGGGCTTTTCAGTTTAATGTCAATCTTTTCTAATTCTATATAACAGTAGATGGCAATTTTGTCTAGATCAGGTTTAAACCAACTTAGTTGTATTTTACTTGTCACGAGACGTTTGGGGGATGGGTTGATGAAATAATTCCTTCAAAATAAATTTGATCCCTTAAGTTTTAGTTTAACTCAAATTCTTTTTCAGTTCACTTCACTGACCACGTTATTACACTGAAACTAGTAGGAGATGGAGTTAAAGTGAGAGGATGTATTTTCTTCCCACAACATGTGGTTAAGCTGTGGAACTCCTTGCAACTACATGTTGTGAATACTAAAAGTTCAAGAAAGAATTAAGACAAATTCCTGAATGAAAAATTATTGAGAACTATGACATATAAAACATCATATGAGGCTTAAGAAATACCTAACTTGCAGATGAGGACATGCTGGAAGAATATTCAAGATATACATTACTACGTGCGCCATGTTCTGTCAGCATCTGCTGTTTGCCACTGACAGAAACAGCATGCAAGGCTAGACAGACCTTTGGTCTGAGACAACATGCTTGCTCTCATGTTGGCCCTTTCAAAAACCATCTAAGACAGTTTTCCAAGTATTAGGTATAACTTGAAAAGAAAAAAATGAGCTCAAGGAAAAACAATCTGTAAAATATTGCTAGCTTCACCCTTGTTACGTCAATCATAATTCTTTGTACAGAACTCTCAACTTCCATTTATACCTTCAGACCTTACGTTGGATCAAAGATACCTTCCATTGTAAAGACACAATGCTTACTTACAAACTGTTACGCCACAACACTTTTTACGTCAGTATGGATTAGGTTTTTTATTCAAAATACTCTCAGAAACTGAATTGAAACTCATCTTGTATCAGATTAATGTAGGCAATCAGTGTCCCTCTGAATAATCCAATGAAGAGGGATAATAACCTCAAACAGACTTAATCTGTAGCAGTAAACATATACTGAAGTCTTCCTTAAGTAAAAAAGATTGCGTTTGAAGTGAAATGAGGCTGCAGCTCCAAGAAAAGCAGCACTGATCTCCTAACTCGGTCTGAGGTACAAGTATGAAGTAACTCGTGATTTGTAGGTTCTAGCTGGTTTGAGGTAGGTTCTAGTATAATTAGGACAATCAAGAACTGTTTTCTGTGGCAGCTAGAGACTTTATGCATTACTGCTGTGGCTGTATCCTTACCATTGGTTCTGCGGAGATCCGAGAATGTTGCCTACACCAGTCTAGCTCAGATGATTCACCACAGGAACTCCTCCGTGTCCCCTGGCACCACCAAAGGCCCTTTCTCCTCTCTTCTTCTAACCTTCAATAAGAAGAATAGAACACTGCAAAATCTCATCTTGTGCTTACTGAATAAATAGTAGGAGGGTATTATCTGAATTTGTTTGGTTGGGCAAAGCTTTTCTGTATCCCTAGTTATTTAGCACGTCTTGGTTTACTTTTGACTCAGATGTATTAAAAAAATACATCACTGGTACTGATTAACAGTTTCTCAAAGTGTTGCATACTAATAAAACAATGTATTTTTGTTCTTTACTGGCTGTACCAAAGGAGCTGAAATTAGTACCTAAATAGTTTTCTGGCTCCCTAGGAAAAAATTTGTAACTGAAATTATTCAGACTTGGCATTTTCTTCCAAACTGATGATATAACTGTTTTCTGGAACGTAAACTTTCAACACAAACAGAACAAAAAATTTATCTAATCCAGATGTCCTCTGTAGAAGGAAAAATAAACCTTAAAACCATTTCACAATCTGGAATCTGCTACGTATGTTATGAAGAAGCCTAAAGGCTTGATGTTTGATCTGGGGTGACATCCCTGAAAGCATTCAGTTCTTGCTTTCAAAAGTACGTTAAGCAGTTAAGTCACACAAGCATTGTATTTCTAGAAGTGCTTTCTCTCTTTCTCTCTACTTTCAAATGTTAACATAAGAGGGGATATGTTACTGAACATAGTGACTAATCTATTGAATATGCCAAATCTAAAAATGTCAACAAATATCCATTCGTATGCAGACCTACAGTCTGTTCCCAAAGTGAAAAATAACAAAGCATTAAAAAAACTCTAGGTAACATCTTGAAATGTATTTTAGTTGTATTTGCTTGCAAGAGAAGATTACTTTCACTTTGTCATTTTCTAATTAGCTTCTTTTGCACTAGAAAAACACAAACTTAGAGGTTTATTCATTTTAATAGAATATCCCTTTGGATCTTGGTATAGTCTGAAACAAGCATTTAAGCTTTAATAAAAGCTTTTTTAATACTGAACCAGATTTAAATTATGTCATACATGATGCTTTTTTTTATTTTGCAGGAGGTAGAATTTAGAGGGGAATACATGGAGACGGTAACACAGGCCCCTTTGTTAGGAGTGGGAGGGTTATCAGCCCAGAATCTCCTCATGCGCTGTAGCGGAGATGAAAGCGAGCCAGGAGTACATCACCGTGCACAAGCCAAGTAGGCCAACTGTCAGTGTGCGGGTTTGGGTTTTTGTAACTTACCATCTTGCCATGTGTTCTATGAAGTACTGAATTAGATACATTCTTAGCACATACGTTATCCTCTGATTCATACACTTAAAAACCAAAGAAGTTCAAAACAGACACGTATCGCTCTACCAAATCATCAATAAGGAAAAGCCTTTCCAAGGATCCCCAGAAGTCTGAAGGACTGAGGGCTGAGCAGATGGATTCTGTACAATGTCCCTAAGCTCAATAGCAAAAGCTTTTGTTGTTTTTTTCCCTTTTTAACAGGGGGCTAGGCAGCATGTTTTCAGGAAGAAGTTACAAGCCTATTAACTTGAAGTACACTATGAATTATGCCAACTTACTTGAAAAGGAAAATCTGTGCTGATCAACTTGGAGGGATTCCAGCAAACCTTAACCACCTTTTTCTTGCAGGCCTCCTTCCACAGCAATGTCTATAGCAATTGCTGGAGAATCGGAATCTTTGCACGAAGACAGGAAAGGTGGAGAAAATTTAAAAGTAGCACATCTGGGCATAGCAGGTATAAAATAACGCTCTTAATTTCTTAGTTCTATTATAACTGGCTTCATAGCTTCAAGGAGATGTACGAAATACTTCAAATCTTGAAGGGATGCTGACAGTTGGCCCACAAAGGGACTACTTTGGTTATGTGTTGAGACAAAGTCTCCTAGATAACATCAGTGGAATCTCTCTTTTTCACTTTTGTAACAGTTTATTTAATGGAAACAAAGAACAGAAATTGGACTGGTAGCCGGTTGCCTTTTTAAGATTTAAAATCTTCCATTTTCTGTGTGACACATTGCTTGATTTCCTTTGGATTTGTATTTTGACTGAGCATTTAATTTGGGCCTTGATTTTCAACTTATGAATCGTATGGATATGCACAACTGAGTAAATTTTGAGTGGTAAAAGTTGTAAGTATTGTTTTAAATTGAAGTAGTTACTCTGAAATTTAGACTATTAGAAACTATTAAAACACTTTAATACAGGTTGAAACTTGGGGGGGGTGGTGGGTGTTTTTCGTGGGTTTTTTTTTGTTTTTTTTTTTTTTTACAAGCTTCAGGCTCTTACATAGCTTATTAGTTTCCACCCTAAACACAGCTTAAATTCTGTTAACCAGTTACTTTTTCAGCCAGAAAACACCTAGCACACCATTCTACTGTGGTACTACGGAAAGCATGGTAATCTCTTTAATGTCTACAGTGTAGACAAATCCAGAACTACACTTGATACAAATCTTTCTAACCCAATGGTACTCTCTGTTTTACTCAGAAACGTATTATGATTTTTTTTTTCCAAGGAATGCATACTTGTTAACGTACGCTGTATTTTTGCAGCATTTGAATCTTCAAAGGGTTTGAAGAAAACCAGTGTCAAGTCCCTAATCCCTCTGGGAAATCTGACATTTGAGTCTAATCAAGATTACAGTCAAAGTAATAACAAGGCTGGCTTTAGCCACAGTGTCTGACTTGCGTGTGTTGCAGATGTCTCCTCAAAGAGTGCCTCAGTCCCAGATGAACTTGGTGCATGTGGACATTCCAGGACATCAAGCTATGCAAGTCAGCAGTCAAAACTGTCAGGTAGCTGTTAACAATTTTGTGACGAGTTGTTGGGGTTTATTTACTTACACAGTTTTAGACTGTAGAAAATAAGTATACTGTATATGTTTGAAAAAATGGTGTGAAGCTGAAAGCTTTTTTCCTAGGAGTTTCAGGTGTGGGGAGGGTAACATTTCTTTCCTCTTAAAAGCACAATGAATTATCTGTTCAGACATGAGACAGCTTTTTCCCTTAGCTCCCTCCTATTAACATACCTGAATGAGATTTTCACCTCTTCCATGTGTGAAAACAAATAACTTGCAGATGGAGACTTAGCTCTGAGAGCTGAAGGGGAAATAATGACATCAAGTCATTGTATTTGTTAGGAAGCAAGAGTAATTTAGAACAAAACGAAACCAGCATGTGCTAGAATATAAACCCCAAAGGGAATTGCCTAGCTGGGGTGTGCACATACATTCATAAGGCGTTTGAAGGCTCTTTGTAAGCAGCCAAAACACAAATTTTGCCTTCAGGATGGTAAAATGTAAGTAATGACCTTGGCTGTCCAGAGCATACCTATCGGAGCTCTCCTGCACTTCCCCAACAGGATACAGCACATGCCACTCCAGATCCTCCAGTCTGTCCGAACTCTGCCACAGAAGAAACGCCTCGGTGGGTAGCGCCTCAACAGGAATTGGAAGTGTTCTAGAGCCATGTGAAGAGACTGAGCCAAAAGTAACTGAAGCTAATATTGATACACCTGTTAAAGATGCACCATCAGAAAAACCCTGCAGGTACACTTAACTTGAAAGCTTTACCTAGCAGAAGTAACACGTAATTTACCGCATCATTTCTAAGTGCTCTAAATATATTTATTTTTGCAGACATCCTGTAAAGCAAGACTCTGTGGAGTCACAGCTGAAGAGGGTCGATGCTACCAGAGTTGATGCTGATGATATAGTTGACAAAATACTCCAGAGTCAAGACTTCAGTTTAGACTCAAGTGCAGAAGGTATGGAGATAATAAGGAAGCTTAAGGAAAATTGATGCATATTACAGGCCTTAGGAAAATCCACTTTCTTCATAGTCCCTGTTGCTTGTAATCGTAAGGACTGTGCATATGGATCATTACGTTTTCTGCTTCATCCTGTCTCCCAGAAGTTGAAAAGACCCTTGCATGACTCGGGTGACTTTCCCAGAGAAATACTTTAAGCCTGAGAAGAAAAGAGGAGGGGCAAATCTACAATGAGAGTAGTTCCTCCAGCCTACACCATGTGAAGTTGGTTCTTCATTACTTAAAACATTTGCATCTGGAAGTATCAGTTACAAAACTGGTAGATTTAAAATGACTTAATTTTAGCTAGGGCAACATTAAAGAAAGCTAACATATGTTAATTCCCTTGCTTTTTAGAAGAAGGTTTAAGATTATTTGTGGGCCCTGGTGGAAGCACTTCTTTTGGAAGCCATCATCTACCCAACAGGTACGTAATCTGAAGAACTAATCCATAGGTAATACTAAACAAAAACGCATTTATACAGCAATTATTCTGTACATACATTCTTGATCTTTGTATCTTTCTAGTTCGTATTATTTAAAAGCACCAAAAGAACCAGGTTGTGGGGTTTTAAAACAAAACACATAGGTTAGTTCCAAAATGGAACCGATGTGTCAGCCATAAGAATTGTAACTTTCAGAGGGTCTCAGTTCCAAAGTTTTCAGATATGAGCAACATTTCAGTATGGACACAGGAAACAGGCACCAGTTTGAAATCATAGCTCTACAGACTCACTACATTACTCTCTGGAGCTGGAAGAAAGTCTTAAGTGTTTTACACGTTTAACTTTACAGTATCAAACTTTTATGTCTGCATGATAACAAAGCTAATTTTCTTCACTTTAGTTTTGCTCACAGTTCCTTCTGTTCCCATACGCTACACTATTCCTGTTTCAATGGCTTGTTCATCTTTCAACTATTTGTAGCCCTAAACTCTCTCCTTTGATGATCTTCTTGTAGTTATTTTAGAACCAGAAAGATTTTTTGTGTTTCTCTAATGCCATGATTCTGCAGTCCAGTGTAACTCTTTAGATTTTGCTTTATCTCAAGAAATTAGCGTGGCATCAGAATTTCAGCAAGTACTTCTGGAATTAGGTATAAAGGCAGCTGATAATCTGTTAAAAGTTATAAAATAAACGCATTTTACACAAGCAAGCAATACTGACGGTTAAAAGATAATTCACTGGCTTATTTGCAAACTGGGCACGCTATTTCTATCTAGGAAAAATAAAAAAATAATCCTATTTCTACCTAGGAAAACATGTACGCTTACAGAGCACACTACAGTAGTACATAGATACCTGTCCCGTTCACTTGCCACAACGGTCCAGGCAGAATATTATACTAAGGCACAGCTTGCCTGATTCATTTTGTACCCAGTAGTGCAATTTGCCATGTAAAACAAACCAGTATGCTCTGTCATGTGGGAGGTGAGACAGTTTTGTTTACAATTCAGTGGGAACAAAAGACTGGAAGATGTTTTTCTTGTACCTTAATGTAGGAAGACTATCACTTACTGTTTATGTATAAATGTATACAAAAAGTATTAGCTGCATACGATCTAGCTGGGGTGGGAGAGGTACCCAAAAGGTAATGTTTAAGGAACTATAGAGAAGTCCAACAGTAACTTTCAGTGACATTATTTTTCATTCTTCATTTTGACTGTAGCATAACACAAAACGCTTTAATGCATTAAACTGTAGGTTACTCAGTGGCGCGGTCAGTACGCCTGTTTTCCACCCTTCACGTTTAGCTGTTCTGGTACCAGCTGTTCAGCTGGGGGACTTTTGCTGGGGGTTTTTTGGGCGGGGGTTGGTTGGTTGGGTTTTGTTTAAACGATAAACTTGCTGATCTGTGATACTTGCTGTTTAGCTTCCATTTGAATTGGAATTGAACTAACTTCTTTCCAAACATTCTTTCAGAGCAGCATCTGGAGCATATGAGCAGGTGGTGATAAAGCGTTAGACTAGAATGACGAGGAAAACTTGGAGCTCTGGTGTTGATGCTTCTGGTTTTGTTTGCTCTGTTGCAAAAGTTGTGAAAGCCAAAATAATGGGATTTTTTTTTTTTTTTTAAAAAAAAAAGTAATGGAATGCCTTTTGCTCGAAGAGCTTCCTCTTCTGTGGTATGAAGGCAAAGTTCAGCTATGTATACCTTGTGTGAGCACTTGGACTGTTTTTGCAAGCTCTACATGATGTTAGTGGAATTACTTGCTTTTTAAGTTGTATGAAATGTTTTTGCAAGCATGATGAAGTGAGTCCCATCTCAGTATTTTATACAAGAGATCGCCACTTTGTTTTTAACTTCTTTTCTGAAAGAAGCTTCTGAAAGTTGGTCTTAAACAAACCTGAAGAAATTAATTACTCAATTTGATCCTACCTGTCACTTTAGTCTTACAGAAGCTAATTACTTCTATCAAGTCACAATTATTATCAAGTCAAAATTAAGGCTTCCACAAAGCAGCCCAGCTATGTTTTAACATAACCAAAACCTTCTCTTAAGAGTACTAAGCATAACTTCGTTCCAGGGTTGAACAGTAGATGTGAACTTTGCATGCATTTAAAAAACCCCACAAACTAAATAGATCTAAGCCAGCCAGTAATCAATTGTGTTAACTGTAAATGAAGTCTAGAGGCTTCAATGCATCAGCGTGGCATCTGTTTTTGTGCAAGTGACAAAAGAAGTGGGATTCCACATCCAAACACTAAGGTACAGTAGTGTATTATCAAGAAAGCTGGCTTGCTTGTTAAATCTGGAGTTCAAAAGCTGCTTCCACAGAAACTCACTTCAATAATGCATGAACCGTGGGATTCAATGGGATGGTACTGTTTACAGACCTAGTCAGTAGTTTACTACCACTTAGAACTTTCCATTTTAGCTTATTCCTTCAGTTAGTTAGTGCTTTGCTTGTGTTTTGAATGTGCCTTGTAGGACTGGGGAGGTACAGGGAGAATAAACTATTCACTAAGCAACTTAAGCTTTAAAACTAGGTAAACATCTATACTATTATCAATATAACTTATTAAGAGAAGCACTTTATTGTAGATGTACTCTGCACTCTGAAACAGTCTTACTGTGCAACACACCTGTTGAACACCTCTTCCTTCACTCTCTGTCCACTGTTATATTAAGGTCAATGTACTGTATTTAACTTTGCACAAATAGTAATTTGCCTGGCAGGCAAGGAAGATGAAAGATCTCTTAAAATTCTGACTGAAATTTATGAAAGAATCCATTTTTAAAGAGATGTGTTAGGTGACACAGTTCTAATTCAGGCTTTGCTCTACTGTATTTAATTGTAAACTGCAAATGACCTTAATTTTGTTATGATTAGTTGCATTGTTTATCAGTAAGGCTTGGACTACATAAAAATACAAATAGCATGACCATTTTTGAAAGCTCTGAATGCTTCAAATTCTGCTCAGAGTCATGTTTGACACCCTTTTATTCAAGTATAAGTAGGCCATGTTTAATAGGTTAAATTGGGAAAAGCGGGCTTTGTTTTCCATAAATTCATAGTAGAATTACTTAACTATTTTGTACTTGGTTTTTAAGGAAACTTCAGATTGCAAAGCTTGAGTGCTGTTCTTGAATATGAGCTCTCTCTCAGTTACGGTACTTAAATACTTTTATTTCCTACTGTTAATTATAATATCTTTAAAGTGTTTTAATAGGTAAAAGAATTAATACAAAGATTGTGTTTTAGCTGCTGGTAATAGAAGTGTGGTATTATCCATTTCTGTCCTCCACAGGAATTTTAAACAGAAACTACATAACGGCTAGTATACAACTATCTCTCAGAACGCAATAGTTCCCTTTCCTGTTACATAACTAGTTTGTACCAAAAACATCCTTCTGCAAGCCAAAAGATGCATGAAATTTGAGTAAATTAGCTGCTTTCAGTACTCTCTTGCTAAACTTGTTGATAAATCTATTAAAGCCAGTAGTAGTTAGATGGTAGCTTACTTAAGTTTACTAGGCATAGTTTGAGGAAAACAGACTTTAGAAGACCTTGTACAGCTACTTACATAATTCTTAAGGGAATTTCCCTGGCCCAGATTTGTACTCTATGTTAAGAGACAACTAACTGCTGGAGATTAGGTATTTTGTTTACTAGAAACCAATTATTTTCTTGCCTGAGCAGATCTTTTAAATACGAGGGAAGTTTACATGGAAATGGAGCTTTTAATAAAACTGTATCCTACTAATTTATTGTTCTGAGTTACAACTCTTTATGAAGTTATTCTCTAATTGTGCATATTTTAAGTGGAACATAACCTTCATATTTAGATGTAGTATTTTCTTTTTTGTAAAGCGTTATAAACATACTGGAGACTCATATAGTAAACTTGTTCGGGATGTGTTCGTGGTTTGGGTTTAGTTCTTTGGGGTTTTTTTAACTGTATTTAAATGTAAATCTCTCAGACATTCAATAAACTCATGTCTTCAGCTTGGAATCTGTTTCTAAATAATTATGTCCTTTTTTAATGCAAATATGACAAACTTAACTGGAAGTTTGTGTCCATTTCAGTTTCTCTACTGCTTTTCAAACTTTACCTCTGCAGCTTACTAAACTTCATCACCAGTCCACAAAGTATTTAATGGCACCGTCTCTAGTGTGTAGTTATTCATCTGTCTCCTGAAGAGGAGAAGCTATATGTCAGTCTCATGCAAATGAAAAATCAATTTTAAAGTGTGAGGCATATTGGTAGGTTAATTATTAAGCAGACTCCACAACTAGCAGTGTTTGGGGAAAGTGAGGGCACTGTGTATAGTCCCTCCTCACCTTGCAAATGACAAAATTCATCCTCCTCAGTTGAGTGTGAGACTTATTGCTACTTAAACTTCTCATCCAGTTTGTATAACTTTGTAAATTACCTTCTACTTGCAGTATGTATTTTTTTTCCTCATCAATGCATTAAATAAAACCCAGCTTTATGGTACTGCAGCAAGCCTCTGTTCTTACATTAAAAAAACAACCTACATTGGTGAAAATTGCAGCTGATTATAACACAAACTATTTGGCACTCAGATCAGTTCAGTAATCAATTAATTGTATAGTAAGGATTAAGAGAAGTAACTGTACTGTGTATAACCAACTCCAGTCTCCGCTGTCTTTCAATTCAAAAAGGAACACATTTTTTCCCAAGTTTTCAGCAGAATATCCTAGAATTTCTTTGTTTGTTATGTCTCCTCTGGTTTTATGAATTAGCAGTTTCATTATAGAATAAAAGGCAAATCTCATCACCAAACAAATCCTCCAGTTAAGGACCTCACCCTGTAGAGTTCTCTCAGAAATTTGAAGTATAAATGTATATACCTAAAACATTAGTACATGCTGGTCCCCTTACTGAATACCAGCAGCTGCAAATACAATCACTAGGGGATTTTTTTATATGCTTTGCTTTTTCTATTTCTGTGGTTTTCTAGTGATTTGTATGTTGTAAGAAAAGCATGTCATTTAGACATGATTTTTGTTTAATCTGGAGGGAAAACATCTCATAAATGAAAACATGGCTGTGCACCACCGCTGCATACACATATGTAACAGACAAAACCGTGGTTGTGCTATGGGAGAAGGGTTTCCTTTACTACTACAGGAAAAGCAAGCAGAGATATGAAGGACCAGAACTTCCAACGCTGTCACTGAACACTTAGGTGCATGTTGTGGGCCTTCTGACATGGGAAAACGACCTGGAGACAAAGATTAGCATGGGAAAAAATTACTTTCTTTAATTCTTGAGAAAAAAAAAGTACTTCTGCTTTCTCCCCACCCAACTGCTCATTCTTGCCTGCTCTCCTCTTCCCACCTGTTGCACCACTACAAGTTTCTGTGACAAACAAGTTGATTCAGTTCCCTGTATGGGCTCACAGTGGGACCTGCCAACAAGAAGGGGAAAGGCAAACTCATCTTAATACAGTTGTTAATATTTCTGTGGGACAGCTTCTTTTCATTTTGCTTCCTTGTCAAGAACTAGAAATCATTAAGTAACTGGGTTTTTTCTTTTTTTTTTTTTTTTATGTGAAGGGACTCTCTCAGCACACACTAGCAAGGCTTTGCCCAAGTTCAGAGTTGTGTGCACTGCTCTTCCAATCACAACTAAAATTGATCATAAACTTGTGAAGGCAGCACTAATTTTTCAGGTTTTTTTTAAATTGCCTTATGATCTACTAATGTTTCCCAGTGTCCTCATGTGAGTATATGCTAGTGTCAGGGCATTTTATTTTGGGGATATTCCCAGTGAACTACTTGCATACAGGACTGCATTAAGATGTTTGTTTTGTGAAGGAGAAAGAAAGCGCAAAGGGCTTTCGAATAAGAACTTTTCTGTCATTTCAGAAACCCCTTCCTGTACTACTACTGCTCAGTTTAAACAGGAAAAAAAAAGTCCCAACAACAAACCATTGTTACATATAATCCAGCTGTAACTGAGTGATCCAAACCTTGTCAACATAATGATAACAAGCATGGAATAGAGCCTAATTCCATGGAAACCCATGGGAGACAGGACCAAAACACATCAGAAGTTTAGTAGCTGTGACATCTATTTGCTTGAGAAATCTCTGGGGAGACAGAGAATTGACTCCTCTGGCTCTCACAATTAAGCAGCTGGTTTTTATTTGTTAAAATAAGTGAGGGAATATTTTTAGAATTTATTTATACCACTTCCTCACTTTGTTGTTATTAATTTAAAAAAACTGATCAGAAACATTTTGTTCAGCTATTCTGACCATAATCAATCCCTACTAACTTGCTCAATAGCTATCAAGTTATTTCCCTTATATTCAGGATACTGCAACACCTTTCTTGGTTTTGTGGTGGAGCTGGTGGTGCTGTTTGGTTTCCTTGGTTGTGTTTTTGTTGTTGTTGTTGTTGTTTTGTTTGTTGGTTGGTTTGGGTTTTTTAAACTACTTGATTTGAATTTTAGTTTTGAACAGCCTAAGGTGGACCTGTTTTGAGATGTGTGTGCCATCTGCTGGTCAGTGATACTGCCACATGCAGTCTAAAACCTTTCATCATAAAACTTCCTCTCAGCACTCTGATTGGAGACATCAGAATTGACCTTAGTTTCAAACTGCAAGTTTCAGTGGGACACAAATATGCGTAACAGTTTAATAAAGGACCAAACTTATAATGAAGAGCTATGCTATGAATCCTGTGAAAGGGTTTAACGGCTCCTGAAAGGATAGTTACTTCAGTACCTTAAGGAAAATCTTATTTAAAGTTGATTTAAGCCAGTGGAAACACGGAAAGCTGACACACACGATAGCACAGCTTGTTTTACTAAAAGCTACCAGTCTCCATTCAAATGTAGATATCCTAAATAGCGCTGCTGTATAGGATACGTAATAGCTACTTCCGTCTCAGTACACACACAAATACCAGAGAACCCCACAAACACACAGAGACAGACATCGGTAGCTTAACTTCAGGTTTTCCCAGGAAAGCCATAAGCAAGAATGCAAGAACTGACACTTGCCCTAGCTATCGCTGAAACCTAAACCCTGTTACAAAGAAGAGAGGATCCATGAACCCCTTCACTGGATTACTGTTTAGGACCCCTTCACATCAGTTGATGAAATATTCACACAACCCATATTCCAAACATAACCACAAAGCCTTACAGGCATCATGTTTTGAGCAAAACCAAGCGTGTGATCATACACAGTCTTGTCTGTTCACAGGACATTTCTGTAATCAGACAGTAGCCAAACATGAAGTTCAAGGCAAATATCATTCCAAATCTGACAGGTCCTCTTCCTCTTCCCTTTTCCTCATTTTGAAGTGATCATGCTATGAAGTACAATAAAGTCTTTCAAGAAGAAACAACACAGGAAGAAGTTCTGTGGTCTAAATATCTTTGAACTGCAGTAAATCATATAGTGAACTGCAGAGATATTTTCTCATAACAAATCAAGGCTACTCTCAAACAGCTACGCTTATTGGTGTCCAAAGAATATTCACCAATTTTGAATTTTACGTATATTTTAACATACCAACTATGGCAAGTTCATATCACAATGTCAAAAAGTTAAACCACTCTAAGTATTTTATTAAAGATTAATTGTAATTCATTCTTTAAATTAATTCTAAATATCCTGTTAAATTAGTTTTTAATAATCCATGCCTGTTTGTTGCAGGAGAAAAAGTCCCCCACAAAAGAAAGCTTATTAAGTAAGCATTTTTTAATCATTCAGTACGACAGAGCAGAGCACTGCAGATCATTCTTCTTTCCCCAAAACTTAACCTGTTATCGACTCTGTACCGTTTCTCAGTTCAGACAATTACAGCTGCTTTTCCCCTTGTCTAATCTTTCGCCTTAATTATTTCAAGTGAATTCCAAAAACTTAGAAGGTAGAATGCAGTCACCTTCTTTAAGTCAGCCCTTACACAGAATTTTTTATTTTCAAAGTTGTGAAACTTTGTTTCACAAACATCAAGTCAGTTCTGATAATAGTAGCTCATTCAAAGCTGACAAAGACATTGTGAGACATACACAGAATGAGGCCATTTAATTAACCATTTCTTTACTAGTAAGAAACACCCAGTTGAAATGTCAAAATCATTGGTTAAAAAGATTTGGGTGTGCAAAGAAACTTAAAGAGAACTGCAGTGTGTTGCTTCACTAGTCCTGTATGGCCAAGCCAATCTTGTGCATCGTCTGACAGTTGCTTACTGTGCATTTACACGTACCATTCAGCTCTCTAAGAAAAAGTCACCTTGGCCAAGCCTGTAAGCTCTACTATCTAACACCTCTGCTTTTCACTTCTCTGAATCTGTTGTCAAGATTTTTTGGCCAACAGCTGCACGTGAAAACACAAATTTATTTCAGGTACGCCAGGGCCAGGCTAGCATTCACAACGACAGATTTTTTTTATTTTTTCAAAACCAGAATAGTCAAAGATACCAGTTTCAAATTAATTAAATTCCACTTCTGGAAAGTTACAGGATACAAGTTATTTCCCAAGCAGCAGTCATCAAGAAACAGTATAAAACAACAGAGTTAATCTACCTTTTTTTCCCCACCTTACATCCAACATCATGGCACTCTTCCCCAGTATTGAATTTACTGAGCTACAGGTGTTTGCAGCATATTCCAATTTATCTGGAACAATATTTGGTTTTCATGAAGCCCAAGTACATGTTCATCTTGAAAAAGGCATCTATACCTTATATTCTATTAAGAAAAAACTTGCCCTAAACCTATGTCTGACTCGTATTATTCAGCACAACATAGTTCTGTGTCATCAACTATCCTTGGAGCTAACAAAAGGCTACCAAAAATGACTCTAGTCATGATAGCTGCAATATGGTAACAGAAACCAGACAGCAATACTTAAAAATTTTTCTTCACAGGAATTAATTTTTTCCTTTTAGCCCCTGATACTCTACCTTGAACCCCTATGAGTTACTGCCATCTGTCAGACACACTCATCTTCACTAAATGCAAGAGGTGCTCATGGATAAACACTGGAAGGTTTAGAAAAGATGTTGTGGTTCTAGTTGGCATAAAGAACACATCATTTGACAGCTACTAAAAAAATACTTTCATTACTTTAACTGAACTTTGTACGAGAAATCTGTGAGCCAATTTTCTTCATTTTCATGTTCAGCACTGAACATCACAGCAGAACCATCGCTGCTCAGTGTGACCCTGCCAGCAACAAACTTGCATAACTTCTCAAAGGTACCACAAAGCTGGTTCACTTTGGGAAAAGAAAAGATTGTTCTAAGAGGTATATAAACCACATTTCCATTGACAAACGGTTCCACACTTTTTTCAACAACCAGTTTTCCAAGATTTTCTGAAAAACTGTTCACTGATGGTTGGAATTTGGATTTTCTCTCAGCAGGATCATCATTATACTCCTCAGGTTCTGACATTAAATGGTCCAGAAGACTTCGCTTAATGATTTGTGCTGTGAAAATAACTTCACTGACCACTGCATTCTGCAGGTACTTCTCATCTTTAAGGCTTGGATACACTGCTTTGAAGACCTTTACAACATACAAGAAAACATAAAACATTTACCATTATCACAGGCTCATATTTTAACATTTGCTTGTCAAAAAGAGCTTCTAAAATGTGAACATAATTTTTATTCAATCCTGTTCTGCTTATTACTTTAAACATTTTCAGGTAACAAAAAAACGAGACAATAGGACTTGATTTTACGTCTAACTGCAATAGCAATTAGATAAGTTAATGGAACTTCCAAAAGACCAGGCTTTCATCTGCGAGCTGTACTTGTAGATCAGGCAAGGCGAAGCCCTGCAATTCTTCAATTCTTTTTAATCATTCTCTTACTTTCCACATAACTCATCATGAGGCTCTGGTGACAGTTCCACAGCTATGTATATTCTAAACTGCTTCTGAACTGTCATCTGGAAACTGGGACCGCAGCTATGTCCTTCATTCAGTTTCCAGAGTAAAACATTAAATACACTCTCACAGATGCAGAGAATGCTAAAAAGTAAATTATGACATGAAAATCTGTGAACTTGTACTGCGTTCTACACTGAGCTATACGCTCCAAGGCAACTAAGGAAACTAGGCAGGCAATCCCATTCCCACTAGTTTACTAGGAAGTGCTTTATACCAACAGACTACCACCGAAGTTCCACACTCTGTAATTATTTCTTCTTTCTGATTACATCTTGAAATTAGTAAATTAGTTACATAAAATAAAAATTAATTTGATAGCCTGGGTTTGAGAAGAAACACATGAAACAAAACTCTTGTTTAAGCTCAGAGGATGCTGATGTCAAAGCTCCCTCCGCAGTGACCCTGTAACAGAAGATAACGAAAGCACTGCCTAGTACATGTCAGTCACCTGGACGTTATTGCCAACTTTGCTGAGCATTAAAGAGCACTTCATGATCCTATTAAGGGCAGCAGATGATACATTAAATTTGAAGTGTATAGAATGTCTTCGTAACCTGGAAACTACAAAAGACATTCCCCCAAGGTCACTTTACATTTCACTTCAGGTCACTATCACATCTATCACTTAAAGATATATTTATATCTTTAAACAAAGTAGTCAAGTGTTATAATATGTTCACTAAAACAAATAATTAAGATTGAAAAAAGAGCACCCACTATATATCTCTTTTTGCATTGTTACTTCATGTTATCTCTGAAAAAGAGTCCTTTGATTTATACCACATGGCACTTAGATGCATTAGGCTCTGTCGGGGTGACACACTGCAGCACACAATAGAGTACTGTACAAAAATATTATCTGACGTTATCTGAAGTGAAAGCCATTCAGTGCTAAAAAACAAAAAGGTCTGACGTGCACCACCGGAGAACGGGGTACTTGGCAAGATCCCACGCCTCTGCAAAAACCAGGACTGGCTACCTGAAAACTCTGAGGTTACGGTGTAACATCAAATGCTACTGAGTAAGGCAAACCACACAAAACAGGTCCTGTCAATCCAGTTTCCGGGAAATGCTTTCCTTCTGATAATATATTTGACAAGACTATGTAGTTCTTCAAAACATACACTCTCTTAGAAATGCTTTCTTACGCTTTTTATTTTTTATGTAGCTGAAAAAAACCTGTCAATGCCAACAACCACATGATGAAAAAATGAATGACTAAAGGAAAAATTATAAAAAGTGTCACAAGACACCCAGCAGAAAGGAGAATTTTCATTCTAACCATAACAGTATATTAAAATAAGAATGTTCATCTATATTGCTATTTAGCAAATAACCTAAAAGTTAAAGGCCTTTATACAATTAGAAACACAAATATGGACTTAAGACTCTTGATCTGACGGTGTGTGTTAATGAGAGCTAGGACTAGATAGCAGCAGAAGGAACACCCTTCACAGGCAGGTAGGTCACAGACAATTGTACTCTTTATTCATCCTCCTGAAGGAAGAAAATAGCACTTACCGTTTTGTAAACTGCTTCAGTGGGTTTCTCAGACTGAGCAGATTCACTGTTTTGAGGGTATTTTCTAACAAACACACCTATTTGGGTACAAAACCCAACGTTCTCCATTCCTCTTGGTGGGCACCCTACACCAGTAAATTCCACTGAGTAATCATAGCGTCTAGCAGTCTCTAGAGCCCTAAGAAAGAAAAATGGTTCTGATCATAATAAATATTCGCCTTTTAATGTGATAAAGAAGCAAGACCCTGAGCCTATGAATGCCTGAGCATAATTTCTCTATTAATACTCATGTGCCTGAAGATAAGCACTGTCAAAACTCGCTGAATCAGAGCTGCAATCATCTGCCTACCACAGTCTGAATCATTTGGCAATTGACACAAAGAAACATCACTGTTATTTCTAAAATACCTGGATAGAATATGCATGTTCACAGTTGCTTACTCACTGTCTTAAACACATTGAAAGTGACCTAAAAACTACCAAATTTAGACAACACAATTGTTTGAGAAGAACCCATAAAAAACATACACATCCCAAAATCACAAGAGACCAGTTAATAGAAAAAAAAAAGTGAGGTTTGTTGAAAATGTATAAAGTCTGCCTAATGAAGGTCACAACAATGTACATTACCTCTAAATGAAAACCAATCTTGTAGTACTGTACAGCAGCCAGTGCGAAAAAAAGTGATGGGGCAGGGAACTAAAATGATGCACTACCTACCTGCATCATTCTCCATGAAGAAGTAGGACACTAAATTAATTTCTCTTATATTTCAGAGAATATTGCAATACTTCTATTTCGTAACACAAACAAAGATTTTCTCATGTTTGCAGCTCAAAACATATCACCCCTTCAGTGATATCAACATTTGCAATTCACATATAGGCAAAAGCAGAATCTAAATTTACTTTAAGTCGTATAAATGGTCTCGAAGGTGTTAATCCTCCAGCTAATAACACAGGCAGGTTTTAGTATCATTATTTAGGGAAAAATATATGCTTCAAGCTTTGCAAAACTATATACTCAAAAATCACTGCACACTTTAAATTCAATGACAGAAACAACCCAATTTAAGGGGAAAACTTTCCAAGATACAATTTCTGACCCAGAGCTGGCTATTGAGGTACGGCATCCTTTACTGTACCATGTAACTTCTTCCACAACTGCCTGACAGTTAATTGTTATCACAAGATATACATCCCACTCCCTCTTTTGTTTTTATTACATCTACTTGTATCAGAGTAGGACACATCTCACACAACACTGCGCACACATATGTTTGCAGAAAATCTTCCATTGTGTCATGATCTGCTAAACTACCCTTCACTCTACTCAACGTGCTCCGCTACTGTGACTATCTGATAAATCTGCTTGCATACTCTTACAGAGGTCTGGACTAATCAAGTGCTTTGGTCACACAACATACGTAACAAGCACACTTCTCAGTTTTTTATGAAGCATTCCTACAGCAGGGTATTATTATGTGAAAAGGTTAATGAATACCTTACACTTCAAATGCATTAATTATAATAAAGATATAAAAAAGCAAAGAAAAGTTTTAAATATTTTTTTGCAGAGCAGTTACAGTAAAAGCAAGCCAACCTAACAACCACCACCAAACACAAAACCCAGAGCATGCTTAACTATTCATAACAGCAAAGAAATGTTTCACCAAATCAGTGAGTGTGAAGCTCCACTGACAAACCACATACACGAACTGTTCTGAAAACGTGTAGCTATTTCCTCCTCACGTGACCAAACACTCAAAGCTGTCTGCATACAGTCAGTTAACTTACCAGCTTTGAAACTGCACTCGGTTCCATTCAAATTTGTGATCTGGATGCCTGAATAACGTCACTCCTGGAAGCAAAGGGTTAAATTCAGAGTTTGGAGTACTGATCACAACTATGCTTGGAGCCATGAAACCAAACACCACTTCAGGAAACTTCTCCAGTTCCGATTCCTCCAGGTGCTCTATTCTGTAAAGGATAAGCTTATGTATGCCTTTAAGAGCACTCTACTATATTTTTATCCTCTTAACCAGCCAAACCCCACCCAGACCCACACCTGTACCTGGCAATTTTAAGCCCAGCTCTGCAATATTAGCACTGGCACTGTGTCCCGAGTGTCAGTGTAGAGGTTTTTGTCTGAGAAAATTTCCTCTTGCATTTCTTACTTTTTCATCAACACCCCTTTCCCACCGTAAGCTGCCACCACTTGAACTGCTCAGCACGGTTAATTTAAGCACAAGTTAGAAGACGCCACATTTTGCTGCTCTTCTGCTTGAAAGGTTTGATTGACTCTGTTTGAAGTACGGACAAAATTCCAAACTGAATCGAACCCGAACAAACTCAGAAAAGTGTAGTGTGTTGGCCTAATACTCACAGTTCAATACACGTTACCAAGTCAAAACCAAGCATGCAAGGGTCTTTCTGGGCCACAGAACCATGATGCAAGGTAATAGTTAGGGATCTTTCAGTTGGCTGCAAATAATCAGCAGGAAGAGGAGACAACCTACGCCTACAAAGGTATTGAAAACATGACGTCATAGAAAGGACCTTGGGACAAGACAAACTGTGCATGTAACTGAACTAGCTAACACCTCGTACATCTCGAAAAGTTTAACTATTCTATAGGGGTTAAAAAAAATTTCTAATACAAACAGCTTTTATGACTGTCTACCATAGGACAGAAAGTGCAGAGGAGTTAATCCAGCAGCTGTCCTTCTTCATGTTTACAAAGATTTCCACTATACTCTCAAGCCACTTGGAAATTCTGATAGTAGCTCAGCTCTAGACATACAGTAAGTATGGCTTAGACAGGCTTTACAGGGTTTGGGGGAAGTTATCAGGCAAGAATATTAACCTATTTTTTCCAAATAAAACAGACTGAGAACTAAAATACATGTGCAAATTTCATTCTGAAATACTGCATCAGACAAAACACAATAAACGTTAAATATAATAAAAGGCCACTTTTCTTCATTCTTGAGAGCAAGTGACAGTGTCAGCATCTAGATCCTACATATTCACTGAAACCATAGTAACCAACCTCCAAGAGAGAAACTTTGCTGTTCCTCACCAGTCTGACCCATGCTTCAAAGATCACAGACTTCACATTTTAGAGCCTTCTAAGCCAGGCACAGAACACTGAGCTAACCTTCCCATTTCGAAAAGGTTAACAAGAATGCAGTCCCCACCAGGGTGACTAAGAGACTAGAAATGCACCTCTCAAACAGATCAGATTTGCATACCACAGTAATGTCGTGTAGGAGCATAAACAGACACTACGAATACAGTGGATTGGTACCTTCACAAACAGCCTACTTCTCAGGTGTACACACCTTCGGGGTCATCCCATGACTTAGACCTTTGCTACATTAGGGGCATCTGCAGCCCAGTAGTCCCCAGACATAGGTGCAACACAACTAATAACAATGGATAGCTCTTCATTGGCCAAGCTGGGATTTCTGCATTTAGCCTCACTTTGAAATTCTTCACAAGAAATGACGTAACGTGCCACTAGGTCAACCCAAATACAAAGCTTAAATTAGCCCAACACAAGAGCTTACATTTTCTTTTTTATTACACTTCCACAGATATCTAGCCCAGCTAACACTTCAATGCAACTGCAGAATTTCAGCATCCAGAGAAGTGTGCAGTCAGCACATCCTAAATCTGCCACCTGTAAATTAGATATTAAACAACACGTAAGTGCTGCATATCTCCAAGTAATTTCAGAGACTTTCATAAAATGAAAATTTGTATTTATGTCAAAATAACTTTTTAATGGTAAAATAAAGCATTTCACAATTATAACTAAAATTTACAGTCACAAGCAGGATAGACGTGGATTTGAAAAGTCTTTTAAAAATGTAGATCCTACAAAACGTTTTAAATGGATTAACCTTTTGTTATTACAGCTATAAACAAGTACATGTAGAACACCTCACTGACTCTGGAGAATGTCTTCCACGTGAAGGCACATTCCCTCAACTAACGGTAAGGTATGATTTTAAGTATTAAAGCTGGAGCCATTTTCACATTCACCACTGTTTTTCACTGGACTACTCTCCATCCAGAACACTGAGAATAGGCTCACCAGCAGCCAGGTTAGCAGCAAAGGATCTACACAAAACAAGTTTACAAGCTCAGTCTAATGTTTAAGTGGGCAAGGGTAGGGATACTTAGACCACAAAGTCAAATATAGAATAGATAGTATTTCCTGTAAGCTTAAGAGGTAGTTGTGTATACAAACAAACCACACTGTTCTTCCTCAGGCTAAGTCAAAGCTAAAGCACACTCCTCAGTTCTCACTGTGAAATCCTGAGCTCTTTCTGTTCAGCTTACCTCTACCCTGTGGGTAAACAGAACGTTTACCCCACCCCACCCCCCCCCATTTTACATCCCAAATCAGAAAATTCAAATGTTTCAATACAGATGCAACTCTCCTGAACATGCTCTGTTCAAAAGCAGATTACAGTGCCATGACCTCACAGACTGGATTAGATTTTTATTAGCTACTATAAGTATGATTACGTGAGTGCCCTGCAGGTGCATCTCTCATCAACTTCTTGCACGCTCCCTAGAACATTAACATCAGTTTCACAGTTAAACACCAAAGGCAAGTTATTTCTCAACTTGTTGTGCTTTGGGAGGAGGTGCTGGGGGGGAGGACATATTTAAAAAGAGCAAACACTAAAAAACATTACTTAAATTTCACTTTTCAAAATGAGTATCAAAACAAGAGCCCTGGTATATCGGGGGTGGTGGAAGAGACAGGACAGGCAAGAGCGACAAGATCTGAGGGAAGTTGAGGAGAGTCAGCCCCACATAATCCCACACTCTTAATGTCACTTCTCATCTGAGAACATCCATGTGAATGATGAGGTAAACCCAATACCATATGTGGAACTAACAGCTCTATAAAGCAAAATCAAACTATGATGAAAGCATCTTGAACCAAAATCCTCAGATTAAATTAAAACCAGAATGCCACCTCCTCTCCAAAACAGGCTAAGGCATTTTTCTTGTTTAGATTTTCCCCTCTTCCCATCAATTAACACTAATTCTATGAAAGACAAAAACATGATCATCAAGTGTCTACTAAGGCAATTCAGTTTCAACAATAGCTCCTCCACTACTGTTGCTTGGTTATTAAGTCAGCAAGTTATCTACGCATTTCCTGTCTTCCTGAGACGCCCAACTTAAACTTTTTTCTTTTTTTCAAATTTATAACGTTAAGACAGAACATACTAACCTTCTTCGGCTTGTATTTCCCCACTAAATCTTTAACAAACTGGTAGCGTTGTTTGTACAAAGGAGGCGTAAAATTAATAATTCCTGTAAACTGTTCTTCTTGAAAGTTCTCATCCATGATATTTGCTAAAGCTAAAATAAAAAAGTTCACTCTTATTTTCTGAAGTACTTTGTAATACATCAAATTACAGTTTTCTGTTTTCAGTGGCATTCAACGCACAATTAAGCAGGGGTAGACCTGATAGTTCTATTTGGAGAACGACAAAAACACAGGAATTAGAAAAATTGGGCACTGGCTGCTCCGTCCACACATAATGACATAAAGCTTTTTATAAACAACTATAAGTTATATACAATCATAAAAAAGCAAGTTTTATAATTTGTCCCTCTCCATCCAGCACACCTACAGAGTTTACACAACTGCAACACATTTAATCTTCATTAGATTTTCCAGCAAGAGCAGAAAAACAGTTTCTCACTCAGATGCCTGCTTTCTTGTCTCTCATCTATCACTTGTTTTAGCTTACAATTCAGATTACTTTATAACTAGATTTGTGTATGTATGGCTTAATATAATTTCTGCAGCGTAACAATGAGCAGGAAATATCTTAATAATTACTGTGTTGTGCAAGAGCAAGCGTTCTGCTAGGCCTTAGCTTTAGATTTACTGAGCTAAACCTTCTTAGTGCCTGCATTTTCTAAGCAAAATAACATAATTCAACATGGCATCAGTCATAACCATTTGTGCATTTCCAACTCTCCCACCTTTTATTAAAAACTATGTTTTAGCACACATAAATATTTAACAAGAAATTTCCCCGCTAAACCTAAAAATAGGGCCCTAATGAATGATGGATGAACTCCACGGGAACCACGTAAGTGAAGGAACGCATCCTGCAGGCACACGGCTTTCCAGAGCCATCCTCCCAGGTGGTAGCTGCAGACCGGGCCTCACCAGTAGCTCCACCAGGTCCAGCACAACCAAAGCAGCTGGGCCGAGCCTACCGGCAACTAGACCACCCCGCAAGGTCTTTTACATGCAAGTATAAATATATATTTTTACATATATGCACAAAACCAGGGAAGAGGCTCAGTGTTGAGGCCAGTCGTCTGCCCCCTCAGGGGCAAAGCAAACCTGTTGGATACCCCTCACCAGCAGCCGGCCAAGGAGCCAGCCCCAGACACCCATCGCCAGCTCCCCACACGCTCCTGGCCCGCAGCCCGTACCTCGGCCCTCCCCAGGCTCCGCACCAGGCAGCCGGCGGCCAGAGCCGCCTCAGTCCCACAGCGCCAGCCCAGCCCCGGCCCTCCACCGGCACCACGTCTCTCCCAGGGACCGCTTCGCGCTCTCCGCAGGACCCGCGAGGGGTACGGCAGCCCGCGACCCCTCAACAGCCACCTCCTCACGGCCCCGCCGGCCGCCCGCCGCAGCCACCCCCTGCCCCTTCGCCCGGGCGGGCCCGCGCCTCGCCCTCCATCTTCTCGCCTCGCGCGAGCAACCGCCGCCCCCGCCGCGGCGGGAGGGGCGCGCGGCGCCGCCTCAGGCGGGAACTGCGAGCGGGCGGGCGGCCGGGCCTCGCCCCGCGCCTCTCCACGGGCAGCGGCCCGAAGAGACAGGGGCCGCTCGTCGCCCTCCGCTCCGCCAGGCCTGTACGCGGGGAGGCGGATTTCTCGGCCAAAGCCGCCCCTCCGAGCGGAAAGCCTCGACGCTGCGGCGGGAAACCGCCACCCTGCAGCAGCTGGCGGCCTCCCGGGGAGGTCCGCCCCGGGGCTGGAGCGCCCAGCAAAACATCTATTTACATCTTTTATCGTGGGGGGGATGTGCTCTCATCCCCTTCAATAGGCCAGCATCCCATGAGCACCCGAACGTCCACCTGCGATATTTATCCCTGCCTGTGCCAGCCTCCCTCGGCGTAATTACGAGGTGATTGGCGGCGGGGGGGGGGGTGTCTGTGCGTGTATCCCTAATCTTTAAAGAGAAACAAAAATCCTGCTGCTTCTTCGAGGTTCTGCGTGTCTCGGTGCAGCTCCTGTGCCTGCAGACGTGTTCGTCCCTCTCCGTGGGGGAAACTCAGGCTTGTGCCCTGTGAAAGAGCCCTGCTGGGGTGAGCGAGGTGGAGAATACAGAAAGAGAAAATCGATGCCTTTTGCAGGATTTCATTAAGTACTTCCCGCACTGGGGCAAGATGGGTCTCTGAAAGGGCAGGCAGCTGTTCGGGTGCATGGCGAAAGTAGGAAGGAAACCTCCCGCTTCCCTGTGACTTGTCCTGCGCAGTGCATGGGGTGTGCCGCCGGCCTGAGGGAGGGAGGGAGTTTTCAGAAAATACTAGAAATTCATACACCAATATCTGCCTTAAACTTGAGTCTTGGCTAATGCTTTAAATTTTGCAGGATGTGGCCTAGACAGAGTACAGGTAGCTAACAGCGGGTCAGCGATGTTGTTTACTCAACAGCTAGGAAATGTATGTAAGTGTGCTCACAAACTGGCAATCCAGGCTTCCCCCCCGCCCCCCGCGGTATTTCGGGTTATTAATGTGGTTTTATTCTGCCCTGTTTGAGCGTCCTTTGTTTTCAGGTTTTGAAAATCAATAGCGAGTAGCTTTTCTTTGTATTCATTTTGGTTTATGAGTAGTAGAAATAGGGAGCTGTCTACACAATTTTACGATTGTTTTTCTTCTGTTGTAACAGCGAAGCACTAATAACAATGTGTGCAAGTAAAGCAGCTTGAGAGTTGCTATTTCAGAGTTTGGATTGCAAACAGGCTTTAAATAAGTGTTCTAATATTACCGATCATTACTTTCATAGGAAATTTATTTAAAAGTATATCTAACACTTGGTCAGCTATTTTTGTAGGATTTTTTTCCTCAACAAGATTTATAGCCCTGTGTAACCTGATTTGGTGATCCACAGAAACGATGTTTGTACAGGGAATAATTCCCGTTAAACCCATTTGACTAGTCTCGTAAATTCATTTTTACTTTTTAATTAAGTTTTTGCTTTTAAAAAAGAAAATACACTGTAATTGAAATAAGGGTATGAATACCTTGTGCAAGAAAAAAAGATAGGTTGGAGGCTCTTTGTTTTATAACCCAGTTGTTCTTTTTGGCTGTTGAGTCCTTGTTTAACCTTGAACTCTCATGTAGAACCTATGTCTCAATTGGCCAGTCTATAAACTGTGCATAGTATTTTTTATCTCAGAGAGATACTGTAATATTAATTGAAGTCTTTCACTTCCTGGCTTAAAAATGCTACAGATTCTAGTATCCTGTAAGTTTCTACTTGTAATTCATTATGACATTTTAAGACCAAAAAAAAAAAGTATAGGGAAGAACAGTAGTAAAGTTACAGTATACGGTAAAATTAAATGCATAACATTGTGAATTCACACCATTTCCTAATAGTTTGGGAGACTTCACCCCAAAATGTACCACTGTAAGTGAAACCTTCGGAATGATCAGGTATTTCATTCTCCATTATCAAACAATAATATCGCAGAACTGTCTTTTTTGACTGTTCCATATTGGGTGGTGAAATTGGATTGGAGATCCAATGTTTTGAAGATTGGCAACGTGGAAGAGATGGAAAGCACTCATAGCAGTTTTAAGCTGGACAATCTGCTTTGACTCCAGGGTGTCTGATCTTCTTGCAAGAAAAACATTTTGAAAAATTCTTCTGATTATTCCCCATTACATCAAATAAATTTTTTGTATTCTTCTCTCACTGCAAAAAAAAAAAAAAAAATCTTTTATTTAGTCTGTCTAAAGTTTTTGCTGTGGTACATCTACTTAATGGCCACAAGGAATCATAGAATAATTTATGTTGGAAGGGATGTTTAGAGGTTATTTAGTGCATTCCCTGCTCAAAGGAGGTCCAGATTGATGAGGTTCCTCAAAAGCTTCAGTTCAAAGGTATTTTTCACATTACAATCTGTAATTTCAAACTGAATATTCAAGTTGTTTTCAGTTCAATATGCCCACAAGTTAAGCTGGTTATTTTGAGAGAAGCCTGGTTTGTACCATACAGAGAGCAACAAATTATATGACTATACTGGAATAAAAGCATCTCACAGTAGAAAGCCATGAATCAAGAAATCCTAAACTGCTGAAACTTACTTTACCCTTCGGTTACTGGGATGAGAAAGACACCTGCATGCAATTCCTGCGCTTCCCCTTCAAGTCGCAGTGGATGTAATCAAATGGGATGGCAGCAAAAGGAACGTAATGCAGCGCTACTGCCAGAAGACCCTAGTCCCCACTGATACTTGACAGGAAAATACCCGCAGCAGTACTGCTTGATCTGTAATTCCAGAGCTACAGCCGTTCCTCCCAGGCCAGATTCGGAGGGTGTTTAGTGACTAAGTTCTAGTACCTTTCTCCTCAGCTTCAACTAACAGATTAGGCCTGTTTGACAAAATTCAGAATTAATCTGTGTGAATGACGAGTGAGGTGAGGCTCTTATATACACATCACCATACTCTTACTTTTTTATAACTATATACAGTTCCTTGCAGTCTGCAAGTGGAAAATCACCTCCTTGTTCATTTTTTTTTTCCTTTGGCTTTATTGTGTATAAAGACCAGCTGGGATGCCTGAGGGAAGAAAATCTAATTTGAAGCAATTGGATTTATAGGTTGCAGCTATATCGAAGGTTTCAGCATCGCCACCAAAGAGGGACTGCGTAAGAAGTACAAAATGTCATCTAACACAGAGGAAAAAACCTGAGGTTGGGAACACATTAACTCAGTATTCCAACAGGAAAAGATAAAGGCATGGTAACACAATTTGGGCAGTACAAATTATAACAGAAATACAGGCTGTCTTGAAGCGATTATACAAGACAGATTATGGAAGTGCTCAAAGACTCAAGGGTGCCCTAAACAGCAACAAAAATCCCACTCAGCTTCAAAGAAAAGCTGCTTCACTGCTATACGGACACTTTCTTGCAATTAATTTTGTGATTAGTTCTTTCATTTCATATGAGGTAGTTAAACGAATATTTACTGCATCAAGACGGTAGCGTCCTGTGATAAGTAGTGAAGGTTTTGTGAACGTCCTTGGAAGACAGCCAAGATGGGAAGAGGAGGCTGGTGAAGTTCTTCCTACAAAAGGGGAGTGAAGAGCCTAGATAGCAGGATGGGCAGTTTAGAGAGACCGTTAACTGTCAGGGCCCCGATAAGAACGCTTTTCTGCTAAAGTACGAGCTCTAAGGGATGTCGAAGGGACAGAGTAACAAAGATGAATTACTGTTTCTCAGGTTCTCAATGTGTGATAAAGAGTGAAGATGTTCTAATGTTGCTTCCAGCAGTGTTTATCTCCTCATTTTAAAATTCAAAATCTAAATTAAAGTAGCACACATGTAGAGACGCTATTTCCGTGGATGCTTCCATACCAACTTCTCCCTGCACCGTTTCCTGACACGCTGAGCAATGTGGAGCCCTTCTCTGTGTGCACAACTGAATGCATTTTGTCCCACTATGCCCAGTTTGCAGTCATTTTGGTGGGCTTTCAGTTACTTTTTTGCAGTATTGGCAATTTTTCTAAACCGTGCATTCAGTCTCCCTTTTGTACTTCAGGTTAAAGTTTGACACCGAAGTACGTAACTTTTGGCAAAAGCAGAAAACCCATGTAATTCAAAACCTGTTGGAGACCTTTGAATGAGTTAAATGTATATAATAAATTAACCGGAAAATTCAAGTTCAATTCATCTGTTTCATACATTTGAAGCAAAACTGGAGGATTTTATCTTTTCTGTTTCCTGTTAGCAGTTAAATGTAGACAGTGACTTTCTTGAGTCCAGCTGTTTGTTTTCAAATGCGTTACCCTAATTCTGATTGTTCTGCGTCCGTATGTAGCACACCCAGTTTCAGAGAGCTGTTCTGCTGGCATTTAGCACTTGGTGCGCGACAAGGCTCCCAGCAGCTGGTCAGCCATTGCCAGGTTCCGGCCAGGAGCGGGCCTCGTAACCAGCGCTAGTTTCCAGGGAGCCGGCTGTGCTGTGTCCCGGCCGCGCAGCCATCAAGACGCGCTGCTTCCCCTCGGATCCCTGCACGCCGAGCAACTCTGCCGTTCCTTCTTAGCGCCGCCGGTAACGCGCAGCAGCAGGCTGCCGGTGCCCGCTCCTCTGCTCCGGCTGCGCCCTGACCTCATTACCGGCCACCGGCGGGACCCCTCTCCAAGTCTGCTACGCCGCTGGCTCAGCACCTCGTGTTAGGGAGGCAGCAGCTGTCCCGCGGGGCCCCCTCGGGTCCCCGGCCGGCATCGCCCCGCCTGGAGGGCCCGCGGCCTGGCCGTCAGGCTCGGGGGTAGCCCCGCGGCTGAGGCAAACCTCGGGCCACGGACAACGCGACTCCCGGCGGCTCGGGGCGGGTGCGAGCTGGCGGCGGGGCGGCTCCCGCCTCCCCGTCTCCGCGCGGCGGCCGCCCAGGGGAGGGGGAGGAGGAGGAACCGCGCTGCCTGACCGCGGGAAGGGGCCGGGGCGCCCCCTCCCGCCGCGGCCCGCCCTCCCCCCGCCGTGCGCCGCCACGCTCCCCCGCGGGGATTGGCCGGCTCGGCCCCGGAAGGCGAAGCCGTCACTTCCGCAGAGGCCGCCATCTTGTCGGCAGTTGGCGGAGGCAGCGCCCGGCCCGGCAGCCCGCGCTCTGGTGTGGCGCGGCCGCTCGTCCGCTTTGCAGGCCGCGCGCCGCCGCCCCGCTCCGGGCCCCGAGTCGCCATGGCCAACAACAGCCCCGCCATCGGCGCCGGGAACTGCCAGGGGCAGCAGGCGGCCCAGCACCAGCCTGGCGCCGTCCCGCCGGCCCAGCAGCAGCTGCAGAGCGGAGCCCCCAAGCCGGCCGCCTCAGGCAAGCAGGGCAACGTGCTGCCGCTGTGGGGGAACGAGAAGACCATGAACCTGAACCCCATGATCCTCACGAACATCCTCTCGTCGCCCTACTTCAAGGTGCAGCTCTATGAGCTCAAGACTTACCATGAGGTGGTGGACGAGATCTACTTCAAGGTGAGGCTACGGGCCGCGCCGCGGCCGCCGCGGGGCTGTGCTGGCGCCCGTCCCCAGCCTCCCCTGTGGCGGGGCTTCTGGAGGGGGAAGGCTTTGATCGCGGCCTGCGGGTTCTCCCGCCTCCCTTCCTGCCCCGCATTTTGCGCGAAGGGATGGGAGCAAGTCTGGCTTTTTATTGCTTAATTGGGGGAATCCGTGGTGCTGCCTTCCCTCTCACAACAGAAGCGTGTTTCGCGTCGGATTTGGAATTACGGAGTTGTAAGTTAGTTTTGGAGCGGGCCGCGTGAGCGAGGGCAGTGGGGGTGAAATGGCCGCCGAAGGACCGCGTTCTCAGTCGGAGAGAGTGGGGAGGGGACCCCGTCTGCATGCCACTTGTAGAGACAAGCACTCCCCGCAGCCTGGGGGTTGCCGACACGCCGTATAACTGCACCAGAGGTGTGGTGCTGGCTGTAGGTGGTTTCAACAGGAGTCTGCATGTGGCCGCCTCCCTCAGTCAGAGGTTAAGATCCCCCCCTCCCACTCAAAAATAAGTTCATTTTAGTGCTTCTCTTGGCGTTAGGTAGGATGTGCTGGGGAGATAACTGAACTGTATCAGTGCACCCATGTCTCAGTTCTTGTTTTGTTAGCAGGATTGAATCAGTTTTGCAGCGAGGCTTCCATCAAGCCAGTCTCCCAGGTAGAGGTATGCATAATTAATGCTCATCAACACAGCCACGTTCTTTGTTCTGATAATGAGAGCAAAACTTAGGTAATTCAGGCTGCTGTCTTCAGTTAGCTGTACTTCGGTGGTTATCGAGATATTTTTCTCAGGTGGATTGATTCTGCTTCATAACGTTACTGTGTCAGTTAGCAGGTTTCAATATACTTTGAAATTAGGAAAAAAAAAAGGGTAGCCTTTTTGTCTCATTTAACCAGAGCAAGTCAAGTTACTTAGAGCACTATAATTTGAAAAACAACTCCACGGAAGTATTTTGTGATTTTTGGCATTGTTTGTGCTTATTTATGAAGATAGTGCAACTGTTTTTTCTCTTAATGACAGTACTTCTCTGCTTGTGCTCTGTCATTTGGAGCAGACTACTTAGTTCTCATAATACTTAGAGGAACGTAGATTGTTGACAAAGCTTCTCTTTGGTTAATTTACCACTTGCTGAATATGAGAGAGAAATAATTCATTCTGACTATCAGAATGTAAAGCAGCAAAGTTTATTCTTGCAAGTGATAATAAGATACAAAAAGTATTTTCAGAAAATTTGAGAGCTTACAGTATTTTACATGGACCTTTTCAGATGTAGAAAAAATACTTAATGTGATTCATCTTCGCATTGGTAGAGATCAACTGCAGTAGGTCAAACAATTTGTTTGTCTCAGTGTTTCGTTCCATACATAGCTTAAATTGGGGAAGAATTTTGACATACCATTAAGTACCCGCTTATTAATCCAATAAATAAATTTTGTTTACTGAATTTCACAGTTACTCTGACTCAAAACTGCATTCAAAAAGAGAAACCTCAGCCCTTACTTACTCATGAGTAATAGATGTGGGGGAGAAGATAACCTGATGGTTAAGGTACTTCACTGATACTCAGAAGATCTGAATTCTGTTGGTATTTTAAGATTCCTGAAAATTTGCTATCTTTTTTTTTTTTTTTGAATGAGTTCAATATCCACCAGGTGTATTTTTGAGTGTATTTGTCTTTTTTGGAGGGGGAACCGAAGTAAGTTTAAAAAAATTTAAGAATGCTGGATTCTGGGGAAAGATAATCTTAAGTCACAGAAGCAGCTAGTGATAGGAACCATCTTTGAAGATACGGATTCTGCCTAGATATCTGAATTAATTCACTTGTAGTTCTGGTCTCGGGTTTCAGTTCTGTATCTGCAAAGTAGATTACTTCCTCTTTCTTTATCCCTGATCCCTGATCTTAGCACCATGGGCATGTCTTCCACTTCATTTAGTATGTAGACTTCCAACAAGTTAAGCGGATGCAGCAGGCTTTGTAGGATCAAAACTTTTAAGTACTCTTTTCTGAAATGAGTATTGTTTTCAGGGCTTCGGGATTTTTTTTAAATTGATGGCTGTCAAAACCAGCACGTTTATATTGCTTATGGCCAATAAGCCTAATTATAATTAAAGACTACTATTGTGATAGTGTCATACTTGATCCTTTGACTGAAAAATACTTCTCACTTCCTGTGAGAGGCAAAGCCGTGGATAATCAGAAGGCCGTGCAATGTTATTTACATAGTGTTTGTGAACTTCTTACATGATGCTGATGATACAGGAGGTCATAGTGGATTTTGAATTCTACGGTATTGGCATCTCTCACCTTTCCTGTTTGGATAAAGCAGCAACTGTATCAAAAGCAACCTCAGCTGTTAGTATCTCTCTGACACCATGTGATTGTGTGCATAATCAGTTTTGTTTCATGCATTGTTAAAGAATTTTAATTTGTGAACTACTCTACAACTTGGCCACAAACTCTTATCCCCGATCCGGCGTAACACTGTTGTATCCCTTTTGCTTATTTTTTTAAAGTTGATGTGTTTAGGAAATACACTTGTTTATTGAGCCAGATGTTGCTTCTCCTAACTTCACAATTTCAAATGTAGGTTAGGCGGTTTTGTGGTTCTTAATTTGTTTATGGCTCCTATTGTCAAATGTAAGGAAAGGCGTACGTTAGCTGTGCTTACGTGCTCATCTCTAAATGCATCTCAGAAGATTTGAATTAGGCGAGCTTTATTCACGAGTACTTAGGAAACATTTTATCTAAGAGCATCACTGCAATCTGCAAGAAAAAGCACTGGCTTTTTAGATTGAAATCCTACACTTCATAGACATCTTTCTTTTGACCTGATTGTAGGTGATATTCAAAAGAATTCTCTAGCTAAGCTCACTGCGTAAATGAGATTTATGAATATGAGACGAGATTTTGACTTCTGTAGCTGTGTGAGCAGGTATCACTAACCTTGTTAAGAGACAGTTTAAATAAAGGTAATTGTTTAGTCACCACAGAAAATAGTGATGGTGGCGTTTAGTCATAAAGTGTCTGAAAGTATGTGGGGTATAGAATAAGTATGGCTGCTTGTTTTGGGGTTGGTGTTTTTTACTTCATCCGTGATTTTGGTTATAATTTTGCCAAATGCATTGCTGTAATGACAAAGCAGACTCAATTTTGAGTTTGGTAGGAGAAGACAAGTTATTCAAGATTGATTTAGGATAGCCATTGTTTAAATTAGATTTGTATAGGCAGCTAATCATTATGGAGATGATAATTTTCTTTCCTTCTTTCTTTCCTCCCCCTACCCTACCCTTTCAGGTTACACATGTTGAACCGTGGGAAAAGGGGAGCAGAAAAACAGCAGGCCAGACAGGGATGTGTGGAGGGGTAAGTAGAAGTACGTGCTGCCTTAAATTTTTCTGTCTGGTAAATAAATTTCCCAAGCATACCTAAAACTTGCTTGTATGTTGGCTCAGTCCCTGTATGTAAAAGTATTTATTACAGAGTTGATATATTCCCCTTGCTTCCAGAGCTGTGGATGCAAGTAGTGTTACTTTTGCCACGTAGCTGTTTGTAGATTCAGATTTTATCCTGTACTAGTTCTCTTCTCCTTTTGAAGATTTGGGATAACGTCTTTGTGACTTCCTGCATTGTCACTTAACTTTCTTTCTAAAGGTGCGTGGTGTTGGAACTGGAGGAATTGTGTCTACTGCCTTTTGTCTGCTCTACAAATTATTTACACTGAAACTCACGCGTAAGCAAGTGATGGGCCTTATAACTCATACAGACTCTCCATATATTAGGGCTCTTGGATTTATGTATATTAGGTAAGTATCAATATGATCAACTAATGGCTAACTTAATATACAGAAAGCTGTATTAAAATTTTACATTCTTCTTGTACTTAAAGGTACACACAACCACCTACAGATCTATGGGACTGGTTTGAATCCTTTCTTGATGATGAAGAGGTATGTCGGCGAGGGTAATAATTTGTTTTCTTTTGTTTCTTTTCATGTTACTACTTTAGGCTTAAACATTGTTCGATAAGGTTTGCTGTAGCTTGAATGTTGCAATGTTATGTTCCTGTCATTTAATTAATTAGCGCAGGAAGCAGGTCTGAGCTGGGACCCGGGTCATTTTTCTTAGATTTCAAAGATTTAACAGAGTTTTCCATTGGTTAGGATGTTACTGTGTCAAATATTGCTGAGCCATGTGAAGCAGGTTTATTAAATCAGAATGCAGACAGCAGGCTGTGTGAGTGCATCTTCTGTGCAGTTTTTAGAAAAAGAATTCTTTTAAAGCAAGGTGTACTGAGTCCTGAGAGTGCTCAACCTGCATTTTGCGTTTATTACTGGGACAGGGGGAGTTGGTGCTTGCATAGAAGAGTGGGAAGTATGCAGTAGAAACCAACATTCACCTTGGAAAAAATCTACCAAAAATCTCTGTGGTCATTATTCATGTCCTGGAATAACTAAACCCGGGATTTCTTCAGAGGAGAAACAAACAGCCTCACAACTGCCTAAGGCGGCATTGTTTGTAGTCACTTCAGTGTCTTTGCTAACGGGGCGAAGGAAGAAGCCTGAGTTACCAACTGAAGAAGTTCCATAAAGAGGCTGCATTATTGTGCTGTCAGATGGGAGAATACCTTTGGTACCACAGTCCTGATTTACTGTCTGGAGAAACAGTAGGAGCTGGTGGGTGAGGTTTCTTGGTCTATGAAGTTGAACGTACAGTCTGCTGCATACTGTTACAACTTGTATGTATTAAGCAGGTTTTAAATTACACCCTAGATTTAAGAATGGAAAGGCAAGGATCACTTGGCCTCTTTAGTGTGACAGTAGGCATCTACTTTGAGAAATTTCAAATGTTGTAGTTACAAATGATGTCCAAGTACTTGTATTAAAAATAGCGTTAATTATACCTGTATTTGACTGCAATGCAGTGTATTTATTTTAAACAGCCTCTTTCATGCTAAGTATCAAAAACACTGTGCAAAGGAGACAGCTGTTATTTCAGGTAAACCTGTGTTACTGTGTGTTTGTAACAAAACCCAAATTTGAATCTTGATTGCATTGCTGTGATCTCCTCCTTCTCCCCCAGGTGGTGCTAGTTAATGTGAACCCTTCTCTGCAGCGTTGCGTTGTAATGTATGAGGAGGCCTGGGGTGGCTTCATTTTCAGGGTCTCACAAACAACTTGATTCCCAGGACAATAAAGTGATCACAAGTGCAATTCATTGTGCAGGTTCATTATTCAAAGCACCTCTTTTAGTTTATACATTTCAGTTCTTGCAGATGCTGGTTATCAGCGTATATTTGTGTATTGTTTAACCTCTCCCAGTATATTTTTGGAATTAGTGTTTCTTTCCCAGCTGCTTTCAGCAGTATTCTGTTATGTAGGAAAAAGTGCTTGGGGCTGCTTGTCTTAAGTTTCTTACCAGTCCTGGTCAAGCTTAATAGGATGAAGCAAGTTTATGTATATATGGAATTATTTAAACCTACAGGATTTTTTTTTCCCTCCAGTTCTTAAATGTATAGAAGCAGTTCGTCTTTTATCATGCTGCTGTGAAAAACTTCCCAGGATACACAGTTACTTTTCAAAATGCTTCTTGTGTTTATTTTGTTTAACTGTACGTACTCTCCGGGTGCTACGTTTAACTCCTTTTTTTCTTCTTTAGATCTCTGCAGCGATTATATTTGGAAAAACTGTATATCTGAACACTTAAATGTGTGTGAGTGCAAGCAGTTTTACATTTAGATTTTCTCTTCCTGTTTAGATAACAAATCTCACTTTCCTTGTGTGCTTGCACTATAGGTTTGGGACTGACAATAGCTGACTAACATGTCCTGAGCTGTGAGAGGGCATAGCAAGAAGGCCTTCATGCGGTAATGACCCTTTTCAGAGACAATGGTCATCATGGATTATGCGTTTCCAATTATTTGTTCATTTATTTATTTTTTTACATATTTCTAAATTAGAAACCTCACTGCTTCATGGCAGTTGGTTTGCTATTGCTTCCAATTCTGTTAGGATGCCATTTTGTACTAGAGGTTTTTCTATGATCATTCTTAGATAGGCGATGATGTAGTTCTTAAATGATTTAGGCCACAGGGTTGGGTATGATGGTACGCAGTTGTACATCCACAAAATGGAGTGTTAAATGTAGTTTGAGAGGACTTCTCAACTTTGTGGCTTTTAAATAAAATACAAGTTCATACCGTATAACCAGACTGTGTAAGGGGATTTCGCATTAATCTCTTCATCGACAGTCCCTTACCATCCAGATGGCTGCAGGATTAGTTTGTGCCTGCATGCATAGATATTAAGTCCCATTCCCCGTCTGTAACATACTGCCAAATCCAAAGGGTGCAGAATTTGAATTTTTCTAAGGAAATGTATTAGAATATGAGACAAGTAAACTTTCATAATCATGAGACTTCAAGAGGGCAGTAATGTAGCAGCATTTTTTTTTTTTAAATGGTAAAGAGTATTTTTGACCATCAGGATATTTTTTGCTTGTATTTTGTAGGACCTGGATGTGAAGGCAGGCGGGGGTTGCGTTATGACCATCGGGGAGATGCTTCGTTCCTTCCTCACTAAGCTTGAATGGTTTTCCACGTTGTTTCCAAGAATTCCCGTGCCAGTCCAGAAAACCATTGACCAGCAAATCAAAAGCAGACCTAGAAAAATCAAGAAAGATGGCAAGGAGGGAATGGAGGAAATAGATCGGCATGTGGAACGTAGACGTTCAAGGTCATATACACGTTGTTTTGAAAATGAATGTTAAAAGTTCATTCTTGAACCACTTATTACCAGAAACGTGTCATCTTTTTGCTGAGATAGCTTTTAAGGCTACAGGCAAAACAGTTTATGGGTGCTAATGGATTAAAATAATCAGGTGATATTTGGTATTTAAGGTTAAATCTAGACTGTATGTAAAGTGTAAATTGGAAGGTAAAGAGGGTCCCCTAACTTTAAAAGGTTGTGTTTCATATTGAGTATCTTTTATTTCAAAAGGTCTCCAAGACGATCCATCAGTCCCAGGAGATCTCCCAGAAGATCCAGAAGCAGAAGTCATCATCGGGAAGGCCATGGATCATCTAGTTTTGATAGAGAACTAGAAAGAGAAAGAGAACGGCAGAGGTTAGAGCGTGAAGCTAAGGAGCGAGAAAAAGAAAGGCGGAGATCTCGAAGTACCGATCGCACGCTAGAACGGAGGCGAAGCAGAAGCAGGGATAGATACAGAAGCCGTAGTCGAAGTCGTGACAGGAAAGGAGATAGAAGAGACAGGGACAGGGAGCGAGAGAAGGAAAATGAGCGGAGCCGGAAAAAAGAGAGAGATTATGATAAGGAAAGAGGTAGTGAGAGGGAAAAAGATCGATCTAGAGAAAGATCAAAAGAGAGGAAAAGTAAGGGCGATACAGAAGAGAGAAGACACAAGGATGACAAAGATGACAAGAAACACCGGGATGACAAGAGGGATTCCAAAAAGGAAAGAAAACATAGCCGAAGTCGAAGCCGGGAAAGGAAGCATAGGAGTAGGAGCCGAAGTAAGAACACAGGTAAGCGCAGCAGAAGCAGGAGCAAAGAGAAATCGAGTAAGCATAAAAATGAAAGTAAAGAGAAGTCAAATAAACGAAGTAGAAGCAGAAGCAGAGGCAGAACAGATAGTGTTGAGAAGTCCAGAAAACGAGACCAGAGTCCCAGCAAAGAAAAATCCAGAAAGCGTAGCAGAAGCAAAGAACGTTCCCACAGACACGATCACAGCGACAGCAAGGACCATTCGGACAAACACGATCGCCGAAGGAGCCAAAGTACGGAACGAGAGAGCCAAGAAAAGCAGCATAAAAACAAAGATGAGACTGTGTGAACTCTTTCAGAAGTGGATCACATTGAATCCTATAAATGTTTGATTAAATCCTGCTTATTTTTTCTTAAAGTTGAGATTGTGCAGTAGTTGATGAGCACTCTTCTCCAACCTCCCTCTAGGCTGCAGATCGTCATTTCCTATTTTGGGTAGGGAAGTGCCTTTGTAAACCCATTCAATGCATTGACGGTTTCGAACCATTTGTTTAGTTTAATTCGTAATGCAGAGATTGTACTTGCATTTTTATTGTTCAGATGTTTCTGAAATGTACAGTCTGTACATATGTCCTGAAAATGTTTTAATTCCTTTGGCATGGTTGCCATGTTGGTTAAATTTGTATGAGGCAATAAACTGCCACTAATTCTACTTTCATTTTGTAGACGTGGAATTATGGTTTGTATCCTGAAGTTAGCGTGGCTGTGCTTTACATAACGGTATGGCTTTTAGGGATGCATCTGGAATGTGTGTTACAGCCGAGACATTTATGTGCAGACAGCGTGCATCGAGGGCTGCAGAGTCAGAACGAACGTTTATGTCCACCGTGGCGGCTGTTTTTCGAAAGCTTTTAAAACGTACAATGTTGTTGGTCACCACTGGTGTTCAGCTGAGAGTGGACTTTCAAGGAGATAGTGGTTTTGGTGCGAAGATTTAGATTATGTTGGGGCTTGTTTAGTAATCCTTTAGCCAGGCTACCTCAAGTGGACACTGTAAAGGTTGACGGATGAGTGCCGTAGCCATCTATGCGTTCTATTTGTTTGAAAAAAAATCCATGTAAGCTTCCATTTTTTTGAAAAAGAATTTATCCATTTGTGGTATTTTAATGTTTTTAACCAGCAGCTGCACTCTGTCATTTATGATAATCCTGGGCTAATAAAGGCATTTAAGATGGGAAGAGGGAGGTAGGAAGAAGAAAATTACTACAAAGGATTTAAGTTTCAAGCTTCCAAAGCATTTTTATAAGTGTAAACATTTAAAATAAGAATTACCTGATAGTGTCCTTTTTTAAGTCATATTTTCTACAAATAGCAAGGATTGCAGTTTGTGCTGAACATTACATCTGGCAGATTTTTTTTTTAAACAGGTGGTTAGAAGCAAAAACCAAAATGCATTATAGAAAAAAAATCATATCATTGAAGTCCAAGTCTATTTGATAAGATAATTCTCATGACTTGTATACTAAGTGAGGAGAACCATCTGGAATAAACTCTCAATTAATTCCTTTGTATTGGGTGTCAGCTTTTCCCTGCATGTTCATTGCAAGTTGAAGAGTGTTTGGGTTCCTCCACATTTCATTTTCAGACTAAGTGATGCTTTGCACGAATAAGGGATTTTATGTAGTAAGTACCTTGTAAGGAAGCTGTACCGAACAAAGGACTGAAGCAGCCCAGAAGTAGGAAGAATGTTAAGTGTGACTCATTATCATGAAGTGACCTAAAGGTAGAAATAAATTGGTATTTATGCCTTTTTTGCTTCTGTGTGATGGAGGTCATCTTGGCATGATATTTCAATATTAGGATTTTTTTTAAACCTCCAGGAGGAAACAAATGCTGCTTGAATTTCTGACAATACACTTCATTCCACAGTATTCAAAGAAGCAAAAATAACAAACTGAATTTTTTTTCTTCCTCTCTGCTCTTACTGTTTTCTGAATTGCTAGGCTTTCCTTTGTCACTGTGATCCTTAGTATTTGGAATCTTTTAATACAGAGGTTGTTCGGGTATCGTCTGCCTATATTTTTGTTACCTGATTTTAAATCTGAGCTCGAAACAAAGCTTAAGCTTCAAGTTCATTCCATTGCAGTGTAAAACTGAAATACTGAGTTCACATTTAATATGGCAGGAGAAAAACTATTGGCCATTTAAGAAGTACCCTGGCTAGTAGGTTATTAGAACTGTCTTTGCAGCCTCCCAGGAGATTGCATGGATTCTGTCAAAACAATAAGGACAACTCTAGTTTACCTGATTTGCCATAAGAAGGCTTCTTCTGGCCTCGTTAGTTTTTTGACTTCCAGCCTATGAGTACCAAACAAGTATGTTCTTGGGCAGAGTGGCTGCAAGGGCAGTGTTCTGTCAGGGAAAAAGTATGACATTCCCAACTGTTCCTTCAGGGCTCCTCATCCTCTGCCATTGTTAGGAAATACAGTGAAAAACTGGTTTATTTGCAGGCAAAATCCAGATATTTGAGAAACAATCTGACCTGAAAGTGGGGAGAGATGCCCAATTGCGATGAAGATAGTGAACGTTTTTATACAGCTCGTGCATATATCTCTTACCAAGTGCAGTAATTTGAGGACTTTGCTGTCATTTTTCAATAAATAGTCCTTTGTGACTTTGGGGTTTAATTTGACCCATACTATGTACTTGAGCTAGCAGTGTAGTGGATAGCGCAACATTCATGACTGACCAGGGCCTGTGGAAATGATTCACACCAAGATACCTGTCTGAAGTTACCGTTGGGACTTAATATATTGCAGCTCTTGGGTGTGGATCCAGGGACTCTTAATTCCTTTTTGTCTTTCTGATGCCATTTTATTTCATGTGACCTTCCCTGAAACCAGAAGGAACAGGATCTACAGAACTTCCACGAAGCAGCTCTGATTGGGAATGGCAAGATCAGTGGAGCCTCCTGTGCTGACTGGTCTTAGGCAGGTGCTAGCGGTACAGCTGCGGTGGGTACTTGGCTCGGGGTTGTTAGAAGAAAATTTCCACCAATGTTAATTGGAGGTGTTGGAAGAGTTTTCCCAGGAGGTGTGGTTGCAGGGCTTCTGTCTGACCGAGCCTGCGCAGTTACTCTACAGCTCTTGGGGTAAAAGCGCAACAAACCAAGTGCTATGAGCCTGAAGGTGCCGCAGAACTGCGTGTCCGTAGGTACCCAGCTGGGGTGGTCTCTTGGAGCCTAACCTGTCTTTGACATTCCCTGTGGCTCCAACGGTGAGGGCTTACTTGCGGTAAGGAGACTAATTTAGGAAATACACCTCTACTTCGTTTTTGCTACCTGTTGTTTCGAAGAATCTACTCAATTAGTTGAACAGTATTTCAGATCTTCAGAAGGAGCGAACTGCCGTTCTTTTAAGGCAGAGTCCCGTCTACCTACTGCCACATCACTGTGCAGGTAATTGGTGTCGTTACCAAAGGACTTCTGTGTATCTGACTTTCAAACCTAACAGGAGTGGTAGTTCGATTGTCTGTATTGGAAAAGGTAGCGTGAATGGCAGGGCAGTTTATCTGATCACGGTGGGGGCGCTTGGTACGCCGGGCAGAGCCATGGCTTTTATACTTCCATTTATATGTGGATGAAGAAACATGACTGAGCTCATACTTCCAGTATTTACAGCTCAGTATTACTCTGCTGACTTAAAGACTTAAACCAATAGCCAGGATCTCTTCAGGGGAACCTGAGGGAATTCAATGACTTCTACTGGCTTTGGTAGGTGGTTGAGCCTTTCTGCACTGCTGTGAAGGGCTTGTAACTACGTACAGGGGTGTCCACCAGCTGCTAAGCCGGGTAAGATGCATTTAAATGCCACTCTTGAGATTTCACAGTGTAGTTGTATCTCTGTTTTTCTTCTCTTCCCCCCCCTCCTTCTCCAACAACAGTTGGATGTAGGAGAACACTTCTTAAATCTCAGCAGTTCTGGGTCAAACCTCAAACCAACTGAAGGATAAGCTTTTTGCCAGTTTCTTTACTGGACTGAAAACAGCCTAAGTTTTGAGCTAGTCTGTGTCAAATACAAGAATTATTACTTGGAACAATACACATCCATTTTTTTGCAAGTGTTCCATCTTTGTGTAACTGCAACTATTACATCTTTAAAATTACTCATTTAATTGAAATCTGTTACGTAAGCATAAATGAAGGTGCCTATCATGAAACAACCTAGGTGCTTTGAATCACCTAATTTGTCAGCACGCATTTCACAGGTACTGTTCTGAAAGCATTCATTTTACTTAGCATACCAATATGCCGCCTACCTCTGGGTCTTCAACAGGAATTTTCTTGATTCTCAAGTTTTTCTTTTAAAGAGCTTTGTGGGGTTGGGTTTTTGTTGTTGTTGTTATTTTGGGGTTTATTTGGGGTATTTTTGTTGGTTGCTTTTTTTTTTTTTCTTCATGAAGACCAAAGCTTCATACTAGTAAATAGGATAGAAATGACATCTATGAAAACACTACATCCAATTGTCCTCTCCTGTGATCTTAAAACAAGTCAGCACAACCCATAAAAAAGAATTTACCTCGATCTGGAGAGAATCTGAAACTAACCCTGAGTAGCTTGTTAATCCTCTCGGTGAGTGCCAACAATGTTTGGTGTATCAGAATGTTAACTATAATTAGACAATGTCTAATGCCCGAATAACACCACCTGCAGCGTATCCACAGCCACAGTAGCAGGTGTGGAACTGGCTCAGTTCAGTTGTGTTGCTTTTCCTCCCTGTTTTGGTTAATTGTCTACATCTTCGAACTACTTTAACTGCTTTTTTTGAGCTGAATCAATGTGTTTTTTCTTGGAATCTTGACTTGCCTTCAGCTTTTTTCCTTTTTTTTTTTTTTTAACAGACATGCAAATAATATGTTCTGTTACGATTATGATTTTTGTTTTCAGTCATGAAAATGGGAGGTGCTGATGAAAATAGTGCTACAGCATTGTCAAGGGTGTAGTGTGTAATTTTGAGATGAAAGAAATGCACCAAGAGTTTAATGTATTTTAAGCAATTCTACTGTTAAGAGCACAGAAATGTCGGAATTGTTGATATGAAAAGAAGAAAGCTGTGGCTTGAATTTGATTCCAGAAGAAACAGATTGCTTTAGACCTCTGAAAATCCAGTTAATAGCCACCTGGTTAAACACTTAGGCTTCGGTGACAGTGTTTGACAATGATGATTGCAAAGTAAAAATACTTAAATAAAATCCCTGAGGAAGAAAGTTGTGAACAATACTTATTTTTACATTCTTAATTTTTTTTTTCAAATAAATGAGAATTAAACCCAAGTTTTTGTTAAGTAATGCAGGGCAGTTTTAAATAGTATTTCCTAAAGACAGACTTGTTTGATAGTGAATACATGGAATTGTGTTCTAAGAAGCAACATGTAATTCCTGGGCCATCTACAATCAATTCATTGGAGAGTGAGATTCCCATGAGGTTATTTTGTGCAAGTGATCAGAAGCAGTGGCTGGGATACCTAGTACAGCTATGTGCCGTGAAGAAAGGAAACTTTCTGAATGCATGGGCACGGTGGCTATTTTTATTATCTGAAAATAGTGTTAAAAACCCTTGGGTAACCTTTACACAGAAGCTTCTAAGAGTGGTCTTGTAAGATATCTTCGAGTAATTGTTTTGTGTGTATGTAGAACCCTTGAACTTTGCTTTCTGTGTTGGCTGAAAAAGTAACCACTGTGGAGTATGAGAAAAGGTTTTGTCTTTTCTGAAAAATGGGAAATTAAAGTTTTAGTTCTTCATTAGCCACAAAGCAAAACAAGGCCGTTGATGTGAAGAGGGCATTGTTTAGCCTCATGAGTCACCTCCCAAAATGGTAAAGGAAGAAACTTTCATTGAAACTGAAATTAAATAGCTTTAGAACACTTGATTAAACCCCAAGCTACTTCTAATTGAGTGCACTTAAACTGCTGCTTTTTTTTTTTTTTTAAGGAGTTAAATTTCACTCTCTCAGTCTTTATTTCAGCCTTTACTATTTCATTGATATGTTAGGTCTAGAACACACGTACTGATTAATAATTGTCTTGGAAGAGCTTTTAAAACTGATTGCTTTACAGGGAAAATTACATTTCAAGATTAAGGAGATCACTAGTAGTGTTCATCTGCATTTTAAAAATTATCTCATCATTGGGGCTCAAATTTGCTCTCCTGGGTTAGAGCTCAGACATGGCTAGAGTTCAGCTTCCCTCCTCCCAGTCCTCAAGCAGCTGTGCCTCTTGCAGTCAAGCACAGATGTCATCTTTCCAGCTTCAAGGAAAGGAAGGCTGAGAAGAGCATTTAGGGAGAATGGTGTTCTCAACAACCTTAACATCCAGGATTGCTGTGGGAGAACAGCAGCAAAGAGATGATCAACCCCGGGGCGGGGGGAAGTCAGCAGTAACTTCTTGCCATCCTTTTGAGATGAGGGCGGTAAATAGTCCAGAACACCAGTATTTTTGTTGGAGAACGAGCAATTGTAGCTAGCAGAGAGAGAGTAAACGAGTGCTGAAGAGTATCTTGATCTGTTTGGATTTTGAGGGCTTTTCTGGGGAACTATAGGATAGTATTAGAAAAGGCTTAATGAAGTGAAAGAGGGTTTTACTGTAAATCAAGGAGAGGACAAATCAGTATTGATAGCAGGAGCAGGCAACCTGAGGTTTCTGAGGTAAATATGACGGATTTTAACAAACCAGTTATATTTAGGATATACAGGACTGGTGAAGCTTATCCCTCCAATTGCAAGATTTAAGCAGCAAGAAAGTTTGATTAATACAAACAAATCTGAATTACAACTCTTATAACTTACCTCCTTACCTGAACCAGAATTTCCATCTAGGTATGTTGTTCGGCGTCGCTCTTCCCTCTATAAATCGCTGTAACAGAATTCAGAAATTAAGACAATTTCAGTTATGGAAAAAGCAACTGTCTTGAGAAATGTTTGTTTCAGTGGCTGCTTTTGAAGTTGTTTCTGGCAGTTTACATAAGCAAATAAAGCACAAGATTATCTTGTTGAAACCGTGGAAGAAATAAGGCAGAATAGGTTGAGGTAAGCCACGCTTTTTTTTAAAAAAAAAAAAAAAAAAAAAAAAAATCAGAAGTGCAACCTAGTTAATTTGTAATGAGACATGGTGATGCTATAAAATATAAGCCTGCCTTTCATTATGTGCTATCAGTAGTAAATAGTACATGTTGTGACAGTGTAGAATGCATTATGGTATACAGGCCAAAATATAGGTAAGCTCTTTTTTTTCAATTATACATTATAAGACAGAGCGGTGAGACAACCCTGCATTACACTAATACAAGCCTTGACTATCAAATACATATATTGTTTGCATCTTATTTGGAGTTATGTAATGCTAACACGTTTTACAGACAGCATGGATTTGGAATGAATGTCCTGTGTGCTCTTACCCATTCCAACAGAGCTTCCAAAACAGGTTACTGCAATGACCTGACACGGTAGTATAACTATTAGGTGTCAGGTTGTAAGCTGGAAAACAGTAGTAGTCTGCAGAATGTACTCCATTCTATATCACTGTGGAATCCCTTCAGCAGTAATTTTATAATGGATTAAATTTATGCCCTGGGAAAGGAATCCCAAGGAAGTTACTACCCCTTTAAACAAATTTTACTTAAAAAATGTGCTTAGGAGAGGTTCTTAAGTTCTTGATTTGTTTCTTTATTCAAAAACAATAATTCTACAAAACAAATTAGAAAACAAAACAATTAAAAATCCTCATTTGTTTGCTTCTGTATTCTAACCACTACTAACCTCCCAACAGAAAATCAACTCCTCTGTATTCAGCAGGTTATGGATGATCCAGTTAGGAGGCCCCAAAATGCTCCTGTGAAGTTTCTGCCACAGATACTGCAAGACAGCACCCATAAAGTTCACTCTGGAGTCAACACTAGAATAGAAAAGTCCTGTTCCCAGCCACCTTTACTCACATCACTTCAGATTACATTTTAACCATCTAGCACGTATGGACAAAAATACATCATTCAAATCAATTTGTTTTATCTGAATTTATTCTTTTCAGGACAAAATGTAAGCTTCGGCCCCTTAGCAGTAACTGGAGATACTACCACAGTGTAGGCATCCCCACGAGGTATCTCCATGATGTCACAGTGACTTAGACCCAAGTTAGGGGTATGGGTGAAATTGCCTTTTGAGCCATGTAAATCAGTATTGTAGTTTATCGTTTCATCAGAAGCTCGCCAGTACACCCTGATACTGTTATTGCCAAGTCTATATAGCTTCACCCCAGAAGGGCAGCAAGCACCTAATAAAGAGAAACGTTAATAAGCAGATTTTGTGCACCCACAATACATTATAACTTCCTAGAGTGCATTTTAAACCAGATGACATGATTACTATCACACCAGATACCAGCATTTCAATGAGAAATTATTTAACAGAAAGCCAAAATAATTCTTGAACTGAACTAGGGAAGAAAATGTTCTATCAGACTCCTATTATGGAGCTGGAATTCAGCCATTGTTTCACACGTTGGAATACTGTTGTGCTCTCCTGACTGTGGAGGCACCAGGGCTACCCTAAAGTGCCCGGAACCCTTTTATGGTCTCTAAAATCTAATTTCACCATAGCATAATTTAAATTAAAAAATTGGTTCTGGAGCAATGTAACCAAAATTTCTTTATACGGCCACCGGATGGCCGTTACAAGAACAGGGTTTAAATGATATGTGAAAACAATCCAAAGTGCTTTGATTTAAAAATGAGAAAATTGCAAGTGCATTAAGTAATTGTATGTGTTGAATTTCAGCTGCACTATTTGTATGAGGGGAACACTGTACAAAGTTGTATACTGAATCTATTTGTTCCCAACTGCATCTACAATTTACATACTGGAAGAAGATCCTTGATATGTGCAAGTGGATGTCAAACCCGTTTCACTGATCGCTTTCAGAGATACTGTACAGTTGGTGCCGCATGCAATGCATCACAGGAGACAGTAGTTTTGAAGAGTGTGACACTTTGCTTGTCCTTTTGGAGACTCCAGTGTCATTACATATGTCTGTGCACCCATCCCGACAGACCAGCTGGTATTTGTTACAGACTGTGTCACTTGAGTTAGTATCAGGCCATTAGGGCAACAGGGAGCTCAAAAAGAACAAAAAATAGAGAAGTCGATTCTGTTTAGTACTTAGAAAATGGAAGGTATTGGGGGGGGCGGGAGTGGAAGCACAATAGCACATGATCAAGAGCAAAGGATAAAGACGTGCATCCTTTTCAGGAAAATATTAGCATGCTGAAAAATACTTGACTATTCCGGCAAGCTCCTGATAAACAGAATGTCAATATAAGATAAATTTGTCTCTAACATTGAGTTATAACCCTGGAATTATTATGATTGTTCAGCAAGATACTAAAAATTACTAAAATTTGTCATCAGAATATCAGGGTACATCTGTAGTTTAATTAAGCAGGGTCCACCTCTACTCTTCAAGTCATATAGCTCAGTTCAGCTCTATCTCTGATTAAAGTCTCTTCCTCTACAACATAACAAGATTGCAGCCAAACTGCATGTTAAAAATAGATGCTGCTGTACATCGATCTCTGAACTGTGCCTGGGGATTGTCTGGGTACGAGGTACAGGACAAAACCCTGCTGGCAAATTAACAGCAGCAATGGCGGGTAGGATGTGCTTTAATCTGTTCTTCACACTGTTTATTTGTTGAAATGGACATCACCTCCTTACCTCTCCCTGTAACAGCAGAAGTCAAAATGCTGACGAGGAAGCTATGCATGACGTTAGTGGATCGTGTTATTATAGTTAGCTGTGCCCAATGATAATTGATTGCACTAAGGCTTCTCAGTACGAGGCAAGTGCCAAGCGATCCTGCCTTTTCACACACACAGAGGTACACACGTGTTTAAGCCAAGGACATCCAGAGGCCAGCAACAGAGACTAAAATATGCATGCATTGTAATTAAAAAAAAAAAAAAAAAGAAGCCCAAAACATATAGAGAGACACATTGAACTATTTTAAAATTATGCTGCTAAACATTTTCCACTGTATACAATTCCCACATACCTGTCTCTAAAGGGGCACTGTAGCTTGGTAAGCTCTGTCCTGCTGGTGATCTTGCTATAGCACTAACAGAGAAAGCAGATCCACAGCGAAGATTAAATAGGGTACAGGAATTTCCAGACCTTGTGCAATGCTGAAGTCCAGCCTCTCCTCCGCCAGTGAAAATATACGTAGCTGCTTCATCACTAGATTGCCAGTGCACACTGATTACAGAAAGAGCCTCCTTTGAGTTATTTTTAATTTCAGGACTGCAGGGAACGGAAATATTTTGTATTAACGGTACTTAAACACATTGTTTATGCATACCACAGAAGTTACACAATGAAAAATAAACCCCAATTAGAACTGACAAACTGCTTTGGAAAAGTCTACGATCCCTAAATGTTCACTCCTGGTGAGCACGCCGAGGATTTGGCACACAAAACCCCAGATGAATCGCAGATCTGACTTTCCAGACCCGTGGCCACCACGTACGCAGGCGCACACGAGGCCTCGCCGAAGGGCCGGGGCGGTGCCGGTGCCCGTCAGCACCGCGGACAGCGGCCGGGGAGCCGCTCGGGGCGGGCGGGGAGCGCCGCCGGGCCGGGCGCTTCGCCCCGCGGATCTGCAGGGCCGCGCCACGGCCCCGTTAACCCCAGCTGACTGCTCGTCCTGGTTCAGCACCCCTCCTTCCAAACCAACAGGGGGCACCTCGAGGTACAGGCGAGGCGCAGGAATCACGTGTATATTTGACTTCAAATTTCCAGGCATCTAGAGGTTAAATAACTCTAACGATGTGCTTCACAAATTCCCATTGAGCTCGTTGTTTTTTCATTTTCTAAACATGAAAACTCTCTATGAGGAAGCTGAAGACTTTGATCCGCCCTCCTAAGGCAACAGAAGAATCCCCAGGACTTGAATTCAAACGTCATGCCAGGACTGTGTGTTATTCATGCACCCTTGCCTGATGACCGTGAATCGCTAAACTGTTTTCAAGTTTATAAGCCTGTTGCTGCACTTGACTACACAAGTCACATTCAACTGCAATGTGACGTAATTCTTTTTCTCTGCCAACCTTTGTGTGTTTTGCCTGAAAACTGAATAAAAATAGAAGTTTAAGTCATTGTCTTCCCATAAAAATGTCCAATCAGCTCTACCATACACACAGTTAAAGGACCCAACATGAATTTGCAAGAATACATTTCTGCTTACCAGCAGTGTAATTGAATACGTCACCTAAAGGACTCTGCCCGGCCTTGACATATGCACAGGTGCTAATGAAATAAGCGAAGCCACAGCCCGACTGGAAATGGCATTGAGTAAGTGTCGTGTTGCAGTGCACTTCCAAGCCATCATCACTCTTCACAAAAACCACATAATAATGACCAAAATTGGTCATGATACCAACAAGTGGCTGGGTTCATCTTCTTCAATTGATGTATTTCCTGGTGCACAAGACCTGATTAAAAAAAAATCAAAAATAAAAGAAAGAAAAAAAATTGTAATCAGAATATTTTTATTGAAGTTATACTTTGGGGGAGTAAAGGAAAACCAGGAATATATAGAACTATTCTACTCAGCTTTGAACGGTTGCTCTGTCTTGTTTGAGGAAACAGCAGCTTATCTGCCTCTACAGAGGATGCTCCTCACGTTTAGACAAGTGAGTATGATTTTTACAGAACAAAAAGATGCTACCTTCATGTTTTACAGAAAAGAGTCTGCTTAAGGAGCCCCTGTGAACAAAAACAGTGGCACCAGGCAGTACCTCCAAAGGAAGAGGACAGTCTGTGCTCCCAAATAGTTTTGGATGACAATGGGAATACTAGCTTGAATAGCAGCTGGCATCCAGAAGCCTTTATGTGAAAACCCTTTATATACTGGTATGAAACTCACCGGCTGTGTCTGAACAGAGCTGCCTTTTGCTCAGGTTTCCTTTCTGGTGGCATCCCAAAATGTCACATCAAACTGCAAACTCCATGGCTTTTGCTTAAATAACATTCACTTCCTTTCTAGTTCAAAAGTTTAGCTTGCTGCTGTTAGAATGAATATACATTATCTAGCTGAAGCAAAGTTGCCCGAGAAGGTAACAGCCCACAGCTTAGAAGACATCTCTTGCTTAAGGCTCTCTCATCCCTTTAGATTCCCCTCTCAGTTGCTCACATGGATGATCTCTAACTCATATCAATGTGAAGTCAAAATGAGGCAGGTTACATCAAATAATTAAGTAAATAATGTTGTGTCTTTAAGGTAGCACATAATAACAAAAATGGTTTAGGTTTTGCTTACATGGGCAGTTCATCTAGCAGGTCAGGAAGCAATAACCCCCAACATGGCCGTGGTACTAAGGAGCTGAAATGAGCAACCTTTTGTCTTGAGGTGCTACCTGAGAATAGTCTGTGACGGTATCTTAATTTAGTCTAGCGGTGCTACTTTAGCTGAATGTGGTTTTGTTGACCTCTTTTCTAATTTACAACTAGATCTAGCCTAGAACAGTTCTCAGCCTAGGGCCCGTCCTTAATGTTACTTCTTCCAATCTGTTTGTGACAGACCTGACACAGCAGGACAGATCCCTTACTCTTTGCATTTGTCTTACACTCAGAAAATTGACTTTAGAACAAGTGCTTCTGGGTAAGAGAAAAATGCAGGCTTACTGGTTCAGTCAAAAATATTGCAGGTTTTTCTCACAGAAATATGAAGAAAGTTTATGCTATTATCCCCAAAACCAGAAAGGTATACGGCACAGTTCACGCATGAAATTCAGAAGCAGAAGTAACCGTCTGAGAACCACTTGTGAATTGTAGTGGACTAATTTACATTTGAAATTAAAGAAATACATATTAAAATGCCATAAGCTATACAAGGATCAATGACACATCCTAGTTTTTAAGCTTACTGGATCAGTAGGTTTACTGGATCCAGCATCATCATATGCTGTGACAGAAACATAGTATTCAGAGCCACACTGGAGCGATGGCACCATGCAGGAGGCAAAAGATGTGTTACGCTTCAGTTTCAAGAGCCCACTGGAGGCTGTCACACTCTAAGTTAGAGCTCCTTCTGTTGGTGTCCAAGAACAACAGCTCTGAAAGCACCACTATGAGAAGCTACTTGAACATCCACTGGTGGATTAGGACCTATGGTATATCAGGTTGGAACACATGAATACAACTTGGCATATGGCTCACAGACATGATCTTTTCCAGAACTTGCAAACTAAACACAATTTCTGTGGTGCAGACCTTACCCTCATTCACATTAAAGTGACAATTTTTTAAAGAAATAGTTCTAGCTGCATACCCTCACAAAGCTTTCTGTTGAAACACCTCGCCTTATTTGAATACTCATTTCTCAGTTAGAAAAATCCTCAACTCAGCCTAAGCTTGTGTAATCCTTACCCGGGCCCGCCCTAGGTGCACCTTTAGTGGTAGTTAATGGTGTCTTTGCCTCAGTAATATTCATTAAACATAGCCATGTCATCTGAGCTTCCACGGACTTTGAGATGGGGTAAAAACTACATGATCTGAAAATCCACCCAATGTATGTTTGACAAATATAACATGATCACACATACACATAAATACTTTCTGGTATATGTTTTTGGGGTTTTTTAATGCTTACAAGGTTTCAGAAAAGCAAATTTCTTAGTTGTCCTTTGGTTATATGTCAAATCATTTCCAGGTATCCCATTGACATTCCAGGCATGTGTCTTGATAGTAGAGAGAGGGTTCCTGGATCTAGATTTGTAAATGTCAAGGAGGTATTGGTGGTGTTCTCCTTCAGCATTCTGCCCAAACCATCTGATCTCATGAGGGACACAGAGAATCCAGCTGCCATATTCACAGCTTTCTAGCTCACCGCAATGGAGTCACAACTCAGAGAAGTAACGGAAAAATTGGAGCAGCCAGGACTGTTGAGAAAGAACACAAATTAAGCTTTTGTTTTTCGGTAATACTGTCTGAAAGCACCAAATTTGAAACGAATACACAGAAACAACAACCACCAAACTGAAAGACAAATTCAATGACAACAAAACCAGAAAAACAAACTAATGCAAGACTGACAGAATAAATATAGAAATTGATTTGGTGTATCCATTATGATATTACAGGTTTTGTAAAGTGAATATAACTCATACCCGAAGTATAAAAGGTTGCATGTGTGTAAGAATGAAAATCACCAGGAAGGTACTGTATTTCCTGTCCTCTAAGTTTTACATTGTCTTAGTATTTTATACTTTTAGTTGTTTCTTCATTTCTTCCATTCCCTCCAGTTATGTCTTTTGAGAAAATAAAACTTTATGTTTTAAAAAATAAAACACATATATTCATACAAATTCTAGTAAAATTTCCTATTAAACATTTGACTGACAGTACTGTCACAAAGTAAAGCATTCATTCAGACTCTTGTCCTGATCATTAAGCTAGATGGCCAAATTCTAGTCCTCAAAAACTGAAAGGAGAATGCGATCAATACAATTTAAAATACAAGATTATAATAAATCAGTACTGGTACATGCCTGAGCTACACTGTTTTGTTTTCTGTTCAAATAAAAAATTAAAAAAAGAATGCTTGCATGAATGCTTTATATTATCATAACACTCCATAATTTGAAATAAGAATAAGAATTTGAAAGTCTACCTGGTTTTGCTTTTCTGAAAGGTGAAGGCTGGCTTTTTCCTCATGAATCCATAGATCTGATAGCGATTCTGTACAAGGTGGCAGGTTTCAGCCCCGTCACTGTGCCTGGAGAGTTTGTAACTACAGTTTCCATGGAGGAATCTCCATCTTGTGCAGCCAGCAGGTAACCAGTAGCCCCAGGTACTGCTCTCCGTTCCACTGTGACACTTGCTAAGTTTTGAATAGGTTCGGTCAATGACAGGTATGGCTGGAGCTGAACCAGAAATAACGAGACATACTGAAGTTGGGGAACTGGGCCCTGTGGAACGCTAAGTGCTCTGAACATCTCACACAGACAAAGCATAGGACAAATGCCCTACACTTTCTATGAATGTTTAAAATTTAAGTTAAATTAAGTTTAAATGAACATTAACAAAACAAACAGTCTTGAGATACTCTAGGGCAACTTTCGTCTTTCAATGAAAATATTCTAATACTCTTGACCATCATTTAACCCAGGTTGCAACACAAGGTCTTTTTTTTGTCCTGCTCTATAGCAAATTAACTATGCTGGATGTTTACAGAAAGCAATATACAAAGAAGTGGAGGTTTATACAAAGCAGTCTCAAATAGGATGCTGAATCGCAGGCATTTTGTATCAGAACAACATACAATAATTTAGTTTAGAAGGGACCATGGGAAGTCATCTTATCCAGATAAGGTAACTTATCTCAGAGCAGATATACAATAACATGACACATCAAATATTGAATTAAATGCTTTTCTATTACACTATGCTGCAGGCCATTCAGAAAGAGCTCTTGTAGCACACAAAAAGTATTTCTTAACCACAAGTAATTTATGTTCAGTAATCAGGATTTTCAGACTATTATCAACAAGTCCCTACATTGCAAGGCTGCAAAAACTCAGTAGAAGAGAAAAAAAAATAAAATGAAGATGTATCTCACCTAAGATTAAGAAAAGGAATGAAAAAGTATTTGGGACAAAAGTATGTGCCTTGAGGCAAACTATTTTATAGCAAGACAGCTAATTTGGGATTTCAGAGAGCCTAGCAAGTACTATACACGGTTATACAACTCCTGAGCATTAGGTCTGCTCTGTTAGTCCCAAGCATTTTCTTATTCAGCTATAGTCAGACACCGTTTTTTGCCCCATTTGTAAAAATATATTCTATATGATCATGCCTGCAGAAAATTCGCAGGTGCGTCTTTCATGATCTTTGAGCAAGCTACTGCTCCGTGATTTTTGTTTCCTTTTAAAATATTGTCTTTAGTAACCATTCATAAAAATTTCTGTGCAGGAAATCCTCATGCAAGTCTAAGGGAGTTGCTTGCCTAACAGTCAAGTGGAGAATATATAGCACATGATTTATATCAGAAATAAATTACAGATCATTAATAATTAATATCTGTTCCGCCATAACTAAGCCAGCAATAGAGGTTTTCCTATACTTAACAGCATAAACACTGGTTTGTTTTGGTTTTTTGGGTCATTATTATTGTAACAATTACTTTTATAAGAAACAAATTCTATGGGAAGAATAATGGCTATTTCTAAAAATTATCAGCTAAATTATTTGAAAAATAGAATTCCAACAGAATATTTTTGCAATTCCATTTCAGCAATGAAATAAAAAAGCACTTCTATTTATGTAGACTCTTCTTCAAAATCCATCAGTGACTTATCTGCTACAAGTCCTCTTGTGAATGAAACAAAAATACCATTTATCAACACCAGTACTGAAAAACGTATATGGCTTCACGTCTGCATTTGTAATGAAAGGGTTGGTGGCTTGGAAAGCTGGAGTCTGAGCAAGCTGTGCGTGGTAGGTCAGGGAAACTTATACATTAAAAGAAAAGCAGAGGGGAAAAGGAGGTAATACTCAATTTGGCAACAGAACCAGCAACAGCCTTCAACAGGAATGGCAGCTATTCCCTGCCACTACATCAAAACATCAAGGATAAAATCCCAGTCCTACCGAGGTCAATCGAAATCATACTTCACACAGTTTCTCTTACTAACCTGTTGACTGAATAATCTGTGTTTCTGCAAGAATAATTCCATTCTTGTCAATGGCTTCTGCTTGTATAGCATAAATAGTATTGGGAATTAACAAAGTTAGAATTCCTTTAAGTGTGACATCGCTAAAAAGAGCCAGTAATGAATAGCTCTTGACAGTGCAGTATATGCCAGAACATTTACTATCACCACAGAATGAATGAATTCTGAGAGCATTTCTTGTAATCTTGCATTCCTCCTATTTTAAACTAGTCTGTATTCACATTTAAGGCAATAGGAGCTGTAGGCACAAAATACAAAATTGAAGAAAGTATAAAATGTTGTAAAACATTGGAAATATTTGCACCTAGCAGATCATGCTTCTTCTGGTTTGTTTTGGGGTTTTTTGGGTGTGTGGGTATTTTTTTTTTTTTAATTAAGAGATACAACAATTAATTGGGTGCAAACATGGGACAGTTTGAATCCTATTTGTAGCACAGTTATGTAGGCAATGAACAGCACAATTTGTCAGGCTGAGTGTTCTGCCTGGTTCACACTAGTTTCAAGGCATAAGTGGTCTGTCAGAATCTTTGTGCAAGTGTCCGACAGAATTGGGACTCCTAAAAACGAGCTTTGAAATTTATAAAGGTATCAACGCAGATTTTTTAAAGCTGAATCAAACTTAAAAACAATTTTTGTTTATAAAGCTGCTAGAACTTACAGAATGTTTTATTACAAATCACACGTGTGTTTTCTCTGCAGACCCATTCAAAAATAAGCAGGCAAAACCAAAACACCATTTTGAAGGTTTACCTGTGTTAGTTGAAAAGATCTGAAAAGGAAGATGTAAAAATATTAGAAATACTAAGTGAAATACTGTATTTGGAAAATTTAAAAAAAAGTAATAATGTTAGTAACAACAACAACAACTTATAATACGACATTTTTAAACACATTTTACTGATATGGTGTATTTGCTCAGATTCTTTAAACATGGAAAGTTTATGCAACCAATTTGGTACAGGTATGCAGATCATGTAACTTCTTCATTTTCCTCTCTGAATCTGCCCATTGATCCAGTTTTTAGTTGTCGAGAGACTTTGAAAGACCTTGTGTCCCAACACATTATTTTATTTCCCGGTCACTTGTAGACACTGCAGAAGTGTAATAGTAACAAATTATGAATGCAGAAGTGGGTGTCGGTCTCTACCCTAACTTTTAGTTTACTTTTACAAAGAGTACAGTATCATTCTTGAAAACAGTTTCAAAGTAAACGAGTTGCACTCACCACATCTAGGCAGTTGAAGAGCAGTCCAATAAATATTAATGATTTACTTTTTGCACCGCTCATCTTTTCAGAACTTTGTTCCAGCCTTCACATGGGGACGAGCTCAGGCCGATCCCTGACCTGTAATATTTTGCAGCAGCGCTGTGTCACTGTAGGTTTGCTCCCCGGGACGAGAGGAGGTCGTGTTGGGTTAGGCCCTCCTCCCTGCCAGACTGCAGCCTGCCAGCGGTTACCAACACCGTGATGGAGTGAGCCCGACACAGCACTCAACTTCTAGGCAGCTGGTGGTGGGTTTTTTCCTTTCTGTTACAGGATGCAGTTGCTGTATTGCTTATACAAGATTCATAAAGCAAATAACCCCAATGTAAATTCGAAATTTGCTGTTCAGCTCATCCATTGCCATTTTTGTCCACTTACAAGGACTTTTTTTTTTTTCTGTCAGGAATGGTTCCCTCATCGTGCTCCCCCTTCAACAGCACACCGCCGCACTGAGCGGGAACTGAGCTTCTTCATGCTTCGCGTTATGGAAAGAGAATTTTTTCTCTGATTTCTTTGTATTCACACCAGCTGCTGGTTCCCCTTCGACAACACGCCTTTATGTCTTCAAACTGTAACTTCTGACAGCCGACTTTAGGCGGCAAGAACGGTATCTGTCTATGAACTGACGGCGTTTTCTTCGGTGGCTTGTACCAACATAACAGGGAACCTGGGAACTGTTTTTACGAGGGAGCCACGGTGGCGAGGGGAGCGTTACACCCCGAGGGGACCCAGGACCACGGCAGGTTTCGCGGAGGACCCCCTCGGCCAGGCGGTCTCCGGGCCCCTCGGCTGCTCCTCACACCGCACAAGGAGCCGGCCTCCGGGCTCGGGAGGCGGCTCCCGGCGTCCCGGGCTCACCTGACGAGCAACAGGCGGCTCCTTCCTCCGGGGACGAGCCCTGGTCACCGAGCGCTTACCCAGCGGGAATCTCGGACCCCATCATCGCAGAGAAAGGGGGCGCCTGAAGGGCCGCCAGGGCTACGGCGGGAGCCCAGCCCAACCCCGTCCCTCCCCACAAGCCGCCGACGCCCCCCGCCACCGCCTCTTCAGAGGGCGCGGCGGGGCTGGGCGGGGGAACGGAAGGGAGCGGCACGGTGCGGCGCGAGGTGGAGCCTGTGAGCAAGATGGCGCCGGCGGTGCGGGGGCTGAAGAGCCTGGTGTGGCAGAGTGAGTGCGGGGTTCCGCTCCGCGCCCCCTTCCCCCCGCGGCCGCTCGGTGGGCGGCGGCGCGGGCGCGCCGGCCGGGAGTGCTCGCCACCTCTCGCCGCTGCGGCGCCGCCGCCTCCCCGGTAGCCCGGAGTGTTAGGGTCGGGGGTCTTCTGGCCGCCGAGGGTGGGGACGGGCCCCTCCTGGCGCGGCCGGAGGGGCGTTAGGAGCCGCGCTGCGTGTCGGAGCTGAGGCGGGCGGCCGGGCCCGCCGCGGGCGCTGGGAGAGCTGGGCCGGGCCGGGCCCGGTCGGCTCTGCGGGGGGCCCGGTGTGCGGCAGAGGCTGGAGGTGGTGACTTCTCTTCGGCTGTTTCTGGTCGGGGAGGCGGCCGCCCCGGCTTGCGGCGGTGTCGCGGGAGGCTGCAGTAACAGCACCTGGATAGAAACGATATCGCCGTATCCCGGGATAAGGGGGAACTGTACGGGAGGTAGCCAGCCGTGCCTGCTCTGGAAGAGGGGAAACTGAAGTCAGCTTTTCAAGGTCTTCCCTGTTGCTTCCGAAATGTCGGTTTTGGAGAGTACTCCCGGCCTTAGCAGGGGCTTTCTGTTCCGAAGTGACACTGCCCTCTTCCCGTTGGGTTTCATTTTTTTCAGAAGAAAAAGGTGGAGGTGTCCCCCAGTACTCTCGTCAATGAACTGTAGGTTTTTATCTGCACGTTTAGGAACAGGTTCTGCTGTCACAGAAAATGAAGTTTTACTTGTGCCATGCTTCACTAGAGTAGAAGGGCTTATAGTATTTTGGGTAGCATGAGACCTTTGGGGAAAGGCATGAGCAGCCACCTCATGCTGGACTTAATTGTACTGAGGTTATGACTCTGTGAGCAGCTCAGCCAGCCTAGTGACTGACTGTCACCAGAGCGGGAAGGTCCTGCTGCCTTCTCGTCTGCGGTTGCCTCCTCTGCTTCCACCTGCAAGCTTCAATCTGCTTGCTTGTGTTGCTGGATGAGAAAATAGAAAAAGGGGAGAAAGAGAAAAGCAGACTGTTCCTGTGGTGTTCAGTCGTCAGTTGCTGACATCTGTACCCTGCTCGGATGAGTTAGATGGCTCAGTTTAAAACTTCACCTTCAGAAATCCCTGCTTTCGCTGCTTGCTCTGTTAAGTCATTTGTGCCTTTAATTGTAAAGTGATTAATTTGTCCTGAGATGTTTTATAGAAGACTTGTATTTTAAAAGGAAGGAACCTGATCAAAGCACTAGTGTGTCATCAGGCTGTATAAGGACTTTTGAAAATGGTGCTGCCAGTGCGGACAACACCGGGAAGAAAGATTAGAGTGATGGTGAAGCACTGTGAATAATAAAACGTTTATATGGCAAACTTCGTAAAAAAGGGATGTTCTGAAAAGAATGCTTTGTTAGATAACTAGTTATTCTGGTCTTTCCAAGACTGTAACAGTAATGAAAATTGATGAACTAACTTTCAGACGATGTCTGGCACCTTGTTTATAGATGATTCAAGGCCATAAATTGCTTCTTTCTAATGTTTCAGTAAACACTTTTTTTTTTTTTAAGCCTGGTTTGTCTGAAAATACCTCAGTGATGCTGATGTTTCATGTAGCAGCTTGTTGTCAGTCTCTATCTTACTCCTGTTCTGTGAATAGGCAAAGAACTTGTAGCTGTGTTGTGTGTGGAGAGTGTTCTACCTGTGCTCCGGTATGGTGCTGTTAGAAACCCTTCTTTCCATCATGATGGCCCTTCCTGCAAGGTGCAGTTTTAGACTGAATCTAAGCAGAAGTGTGTGAAAAATATACTTCACCAAAGCTAGTTGTCAGTCAAGCTCACAGTTAGGGGGGTGGGGGAGGCTACGTGTTTCTAGGAGGCAGTAGTTCCTACTGATAAAATTATAAAAGTAACTGTATATTGCATCTCTGAGTGTGTATCTGTAAATAAGGGTATTTCCACAAGAAATTCTGTCTTTTTTCTTTTTTAATACAAATTTAAGATGTGATTTGGACTTGTATAATAAGATTCTAGCCTAGCCGTAGGTATCTATATTAGTTTTTTTAATTATTTTGTTGTTTCTGCAACTTTATTTTCCAGAACGCTTGCTTACAGTGAAAGCTGTTTTAGTCCTTTCTTCAGGAAGTATGTTATAAATGGGCCATTAACTTTGCCAAGGTGTGGTTTGCTTTTTTTTTTTTTTTTTTTGTTTGTTTCTTTATCAGACAGGGATTTGGCAGTCTGCTGTTCCGTCAGGGTTGTGTATAGTTCTTATCTGAATCGGGAAGTAAAAATAGAAGAAAAATGCCTTAACTAATTGAATGTATTCAAAGCAGACAAAATTAGAGAAGGTAGTTAGGATGCATGGTTGGTATGAAATTTGTGAGAAGGAAATGAAGGCTTAGACAAAAATGCAGCACTGTTCATACCTGGGTTTGTGATTGATTTTGGTGCATTCAGAATGCATACTGGAGACAAATGAGATGGTTTGGAGAGCCTGTAAAGCAGTGTAGGTCAGTTATTTGGGTAAAGCAGCTGCAGGTTGAGGTCAAAACAGGTAACAGTTGGAATGTTGCAGGGACAAGTACGCTGTGTCTGGTACACTGATAGCTTCGAATAAAATTTCTTTTCATAATGGCAAAAAGCTGCCTGCTATTTTTAATTACAGAAATGAAGTTCAAGACACAACTGGATTATGCATTTGTATGTTCTGGTTTATATTATAGGCAAGTAAGTTAAATTATTGTAGAAGAATATATTTGAGATTTTGGACAAGGCTCTTGGGCAGTCATTTTGTTAAAAAGAACTCTGTGTAATGCTAAGGACTAATTCCTTGGTAAGAGTGTTCTCATAAAATGTGAAAGTTAATGGCATTTTCATGAGGCTGAAGATTTGTTTTTACACCTTGTGTACAGACCTAGAAAAACGTGAGTAACAAATACACAGTATAAAAGTGACAGGAAAAACATGCCTGTATTGCATCCTGGATTCAGCTATTACGGACAAATTCATCTTGGTAGTAGCTACGGAGTGATGAGCCTTGTGCAATTTATTTATAGAGTATATCCAAAGAAGTGATAGGAGTCTCTATACCGGGCTAAGCAGACCTAGAACTTGTTGAAAATGGTGGATTGTGTGTAACAGGAAGGATATTGAATTGGAAGCAACCCAGAGGACAAGTTTGAGGAATGATAATGGATTTCTGGAGTTGTATAAGCAGAGAAAGGTTCAGGAGAACTGAGCTTGAGTTCTCTTGTTTAGCAGCATGAACAAAATATGCCCATTGCATCGCTCTTGAAATGTGCTTTTTGCTTAAATACCTTTTAGACCAGTGTTTTTGTCAGTTATTAGATGAAGCAGAATGTAAGGTTTTTAAGTTGCTATGCAGAATGTCAATGCTGCAAGAAGGAACTTGAGCACATTGAAAAGCTAAAGCATAAAATACTCATCTTTCAAAATATACTTGTGTTGGCATGAAGGAGCCTGTGTGGGACATCTTTGTAAAATAAAACCATGAGAAGCATGAAGTGAGACATCTTGGGAGCGCTGTGTGCTATGCAGTGTTAGAGTTGGTGAAATGAAATGAAATGGAGGCTGGGTGAGCAGGTAGGGTGCTCAGCTGGAAGAAACTGCTGAGTTTTGAGGCACTGGGCATTGGGGGTAGAGGTGGAGTATCTTGTGATAGTGTCACGCCAAAGGGGCTTGGACATAAGCAAATTTATTAATACTTATAAACACTGAAGAAATAGGTGTACTTCTTGTTGTATGCACACCTACTATTCTGAAACTTCTTACAGTTCTTTCACTTGGCAGTAATCACAAAATGCGTGCTGCATTTGCTCATTTGTATTTTAAGGTTCTGTTTCTATTTAAGGTTTTCATTTGGGGGGAAAAAAAGGTCTAGCTTTTTTAATGGACAGCAGGAGTCATCAGCTTAATCTGAAATTCTGTTCCCTGGGAAGAGAGAACAGAGTAATCAGGCCTCTTTTTTTTCCTATGTTTGTAAACACCAGGTTTTAAACAGTTCTCAAAATCTTCTGACTTTAATTAATACGTACCATTGCTTTGAGATCAAATGTGCATCAGCCTGATGACGCCACTCCTGAAAGTTGCAGTTCAGTCCTAGTGATCTTTAAAAGCTGTGAGTCATAACTCAATGCTACTGCTATTGCTGAATCCTGTACGGGCTTTTTAATTGGCATTTGTCCCAACGTTGTCGTAGCAGGAAAAGGTAATGGCTACCTTATTTAAAATAACTTTCAATTCCTGAAAGAACTGGTATTTTCTTAGGCTTATCTTGGAATTCTAGAGAAAGAACAAGGACATCTGAAGTTAGCATGTGTATTAAAATAGGTCTGTTTGTGAATGTGTTGGTCGAGGGGCTTTTTTGCATGTGCACAATCCATTTAGTGGAAGAGTTTGCTAAAGAAAAAACAGAAACCAAGTGAAATATTTACAGGTCTGTGATCACTCAAACTGATTTTTATGGAGCTATTTATTAGCAAAAATGAAAAATATACCTGCATCTTTCTGAAATGGGCAGGGACAGTTTGTGGTCAAGAATTCTGTAGAGGTATATATCAGGGTTTTTTGAATTCTTTTTTAGGTCTCTAAACATAGGAGTCTAAATGGGTGAATTTTTGTTTTGATAACAATTTGATTCCTCTGACTGGTGAACTGTTTGTCTCTGTTTCTTCTTACAGAGCTAAAATCATCAGTATTTGATGACTGCAGGAAAGAAGAAGAATGGAAGGTATAGTTTTGTAATAATTTTTGTAAGAATGTTAGAATCACTTGTTCAAGTAATCTGTGTCACTGAGTATACGCAAATAAGTGTCATTTAACAGCTGGCACTGTCATTTAAAATTATTTTCTATCCAAGTAGTGGATTTTAATTCTATTAACTCAGATATCTGTAATACATAATGAAAAACCTAAGGGCTAGTATAGGAAGAACAAATGGTTAGTTATCTCGATTCTCTTTTAAGGTTTGAAAAGAAATTAGAAAATGTTTGTTTATCTTCACCTTTCTTTTGAACGACTTGCACTTTTTTAATTTAAAAAATTATGCTGCTGCACATTACACGTGGAACAGGATTCAGCAGTATGATACCTATTAGAGCTGCTTAAGCTGTAAAACAGTTTTAGAATAAGCACAGGTATAGTTAAGCAGGCCATGGGGTAAATGAGTGGGAATTCACGTGACTTGTGTCAAAGAGGAAGTTTTAAAATACTTTCTAGTAGGAATAGTGGGGACAAGCTACTTATTTAAGATTGAGCCATCTTTTGAAATCTTGTACGTAGAGATCTGCCTTCTGATGCTATTTGAGATAAATTTCCTACTGCAAAGTTGCTATATGCAGGTCATGAAAAGATACAAAGTAATAAAATAGATTTCTGTTTCAAATTTCCATGACAAGTTGTTAAGGAAAGAACATGGATTTACTATAGCTGATTAATTTATCTAAATACTTGTTTGTTTGGTTTTTTTAAATATGTTTAGGTAATTCTTTTAGATGACTACACTACTAAATTACTGTCACTGTGCTGCAGAATGACTGATCTACTGGCAGAGGGTATCACAGGTAAGCATAATTCTTTTTAATATACAGATGGCTATATCCTGGTAAGAAAAAGGGAAATAATAAAATTGATGGTACCCTTGCAAAAAATTGTCTCAGTTTGGTTGATGAAGACAAATAGCTGTGGGATATTAGACTAGTAGACTTTATCTTGTACAGTAACTACCCAATTGTGATTTTTTTTTTTGGTATGTTTTTTAACAAAAAATCAAATATTTCTCTGCTTAGAAGCTAAACCACCTTTTTAAAATCTTTTTGCTGAAGATCGCTGTACACTTTGTTTGGTGTGGGTTTTTTGTTGTTTTTTTTGCTCTTATATTTATTTCTGGTTGATTGGTTTGGGTTTTTTTTTTTGTTTGTTAGTTTTATGGGGATTTTTTGGAGGTGTGGTGTGAGTGTGTGTTTGCTAACGTCCAGGATGGGGTAAATGAGAAAGTTATCTGTCACAGTGTGATTTTAAGGGTATTATCTGTCAGTTGAAGTTAAGGGAAAACAACAGCTCGGTAAGGAGTTTAGTGACTGTTAGTAAAACATACAAGAATAGGCAAATGCACTCTGCATTTTTTCGTAATGTGTTCTGTAAATCAGTGATATCTGCTGCTTGGAATTCATTTATGCTCATGAACAGTAGAGTTAGGCTATAAGAGCAGAGGAACTTAAGTACTCTAGACAAAATAAGGAGGCAGTAGTAGACAAACTGATGAGAGGTGTTTGCAAGCAAGTGGATGTGATAGAGGCAAGAATTTAAATTTGAATTCCATGTTGTGCAGATATATTTTGGCCTCTTCTCAAAACAAGAGATCTTGTCATAATTAAAAAAAAAAACAACACAACAAAATCTTGAAACTAAATTATATCAATGATTACTTTAACTGGAATAAACCCATAAGCAATATTAACAGTAACTAGATTGTAATTGTTCTGAACAACTTGGGAGTAGGTTCCAGCGGAGTGGTGTTTCTCATCTGCTGGAATGTCTCTCCTGTTCATTGATGATGTCCACTGTCAAAAGTGAATAATGGATGGATTGTGTTAGATCTCGGTTATGCAATATGCTTATCTAGATAAAACTTTGTTTTTCTACATGTATTTTATAAAAGTATATTTTCTCTAGTAAATTTTATGGGCTTTTCTTCCCTACAACTTAAAAACCCGATGTTTTTCCTGTCATAAAAAACTTTTAAAAGCTGCTTTTTTATGCTTGACTTTTCTGTAATGTTTGTTAGTGTATCATCCTGCCAAACTTTTTTCCTGTCTGTTTTTGAAATTGAAATGAACGCAAAATGTAAATTATGTCGTTTTTAATTAGCTGTAGGTTGAGATTTTCGGAAACACTTTGTAATAGACTATTATTTAATTGCAAGACTCTTCTTACTCCAACTATTCAGTATAACATGGTGCTTCTGGAAGTATAATAGCAAAGCTGTATACATTTAACTTTTTGGAGTGTATTTTTAATCATAGCAAGTACCACTTATCCTTTGTGAGAAACTTTCAGTGAGTGTGTATCCTCTTCATCAATAAGAAACCTTTTATTTTTAGTGAGTACACTACTGAAAAGAACCTGTCTTTCCATGTCCAGATGTCTGACATTATTTATCTTCCTTGTTCCTACCCCTCAAAATTACTGAGCAACATGAATCTCTGCATTCTCAAGCCAGTGTGCTGCAACAGTATATAGTAATGAATTTATTAAAGAGAGAAACCCAACAGTTGAGTAAAGCTGATTTGCTGAAAATGTCTAATTTGTGCCTGCAATTATATTGAAACAGAGTAAGTGCACAGGAAATAGGCAAAGGACAGAAGAGGCTCTAGTCCAAAATGACGCCCTGCGTAGTTTCATTCTCCCTCTCCTTCAGTGTACTGGAAACAGAACAATCTTACTGAGGCAGTTCTCTTGCAAGATGGTTCATACTTGGCCCCATAGTTTAAGCATGTTTGTATTGCCATACTTTTCTGTCTGAGGGCAAAAACTCTGCTTGTGTAGAATAGCCAGTAAAGATTTAGTTGTACAAATTCAATTGACACTAGACTGAGGATTGAAGAAGTCTTGTGGTAACTTGCTGTATTTAAAATAATAAAAAAATCAAGGCACTCTTAGCAGAAGATAGGTCCTTGCCACTAATTTTGTGGATAACTTGATTGGTGTCATTTTGTGGATAACTTGATTGGTGTTATTTTATCACCTCTATACTAAAATATGTATGGTGCTTTCCCTATGGATGCATAAAGCTCTTAATTATAAAAGTGTAATATTTCTTACTTTATAGTGGTGGAGAACGTATATAAAAACCGTGAGCCTGTCCCGCACATGAAAGCAATATATCTCATAACTCCCACCAAAAAGGTTAGTATTTTAAAGAAAGCAAGATCTTTCAGACTGAAAAAGCAGTCTTATTTTAAAATATTGATGTACTGTGTACAACTGTGCAGTTCTTAACTTTTGCATTTTCTGTGATACTCCTGTGTGGTGCTTAGTTTTCCATGATGAAAAGACAATGTAGTGTCCCCACAGAGTATGTTGCAAACATGTACCCTTTGATCAATGGAGGCACTGTTTCATTGCTTAGATGTTAGTAACCTCACTGAAAGAGATGTTGTAGCAAGTAATGATGCAATACATTGAACAATAGAATTCAAAGTAATGGCTCCAATAAGAGATTTCTGTTACTTCCTAAAAATTCTTGAGAGAACAAACCTCAGCACTATTACAGGTAGAAAATGATGCAAGTATCCTGCTTTGTGTGCTTCCTACAGTGATCTTGGTGCATGGCTGACCTTCTGTAATTGTTCATTATTCTTGATCTGGAATTAAAAATCTTTTACTTAAGTGTTTTCTTTTCTTCTGTGTTCATTTGCAGTATTCCTAAGTGGGACTGGGTAATTAACAGGGCAGGAGGAGAGGAGGGAGGAGCTTTGTCTGGTATGTGAGGAAAGGCAGAACATTGTAATGACTTTTTTTTTTTCCTACCCCCATAAGTCTGTAGATGGACTTATTGATGACTTCATCACTAAATCATCCAGCAGATACAAAGCAGCATATGTGTATTTCACTGACTGTAAGTAAGCTTTTGTGTTGTAGTTTGATACCTTTATGTATTTAAATAAGTGATCTTCTCAACTTTCTTTCCTGTAGTTTAGTACGTGAAAATTTTGGGTCCTGTTTCTTGAGGGAACGTTCGAGACTCAAGTCATTAACCATATTTGAGTTGCCAGGATGTGGTCACTATGCCATGTGGCAAAAGTAATTTCTTCCACAAGTACCAAACAATGTTGGATCGTTCTCCACCTCAGCTTTTAATTTAGGTCACCTACTTTTATTTTTAAAGTATTCCAGTCCTCTCATAGGAGAGTGTGGAGGAAGACAATTCCAAGTAGAAGTATGTATCTCATATAAGCAAAATAGTATTCAAATATAAATGCATGAGAATTTGCTGCAAGAACAATGTTTTGTAATTGGTTATTTTAGGTAGTTCAGTCAGGCTTGTAAGCTGGCTTTTTCCCATTGCCTGAAAGACGGTGCCCGCTTAGCCCTTGCATGCATGATACAAATTGCAAAGCAGAGACAATTAGTGCAAATGAGGTTAATGTGACTGCGTGTTCCTCTGCAGTCAATCAGCGTGACTAAAATGGCGTGTAAAGAAGGGAAAACAAAAAAACCCAAACGTGCTGCTGAAGGCAGAGGTTGTGGCTGTCTCTGTGGATGTCTGTGGATGGTGTGTATCTGCTACTGTATTTTCTCAAAGCAGTTATCAAATTACTATCAAAACATTTTGGTTTCTTGTTTAATTTCATGCTGATGCAGCAATTCTTGTTCTGGAAAGATACTGCTTTCTTGCTCTGTGTTCCTTTGTTGCAAGTGTGCTAGCTTTCAGTTTGAATACTTGCCAGAACTTTTGATGTTAAGAGGAGTTGGAGAAATAGCTCTGTCACTTCCAAGTCTGTGTATTAGTCCTGTCATCCAAATACTCCTTAAATTCAATTTCTAGACTGGGATCCAATGTGAGTGTAGTGGAACACATTTGAGATCTGTAATTAAATTCCATATTTCTGTGTTTTGCTGTTTGATATGTACACATCATTTCCCCCTTTAACCTTTTTGTAGCTTGGGAAATGTTTTCTCTCTCCTGTATGAGAAGAAAGAACAGAAACTTTTACTTTGATAAAATGAATATCCTTCACTGCTGCAGACTGCTAATGAGCATTCTACAACTTTACTTGCCAAAAGCTAGTAAAAATGACTACTGATGTTTCTGGAAAAAGATCTCAAACACAAAATATTGATTATAGATTCTTTTTCACTTTTGGAAGATTTGACAACTTTTTTTTGTTTTATTGTTAATTGGCTCTCAATTTAGAGTTGTCTGTTCTGAGTACTGTAAGCTTGTGAGTGAGTTGACAGCTGGAATGCGGACAAATCATTTATACTTAGAATCTTTTTTTTTTTTTTTTTCCTAGTTTGTCCTGACAACCTCTTCAATAAAATTAAGTCTTCCTGTGCAAAATCGATAAGGAGATGCAAGGAGATAAACATTTCCTTCTTCCCATATGAGTCTCAGGTAAGTTTCATTCTTTATCTCAACAGCAGAAGATAGCCTGGAGGGCTATTTTCAAGTGTTGTTGACCTGCTAGAAAACAATTAAATAGAATGTAGCTTTTTTTTTTTACTGACAAACTGTATGGGAGACATACTGCTGTTTTGACATATTTCCAGCACTTGCCTGTATTTTTCAGATGCAAACAAATGCTCTTGTGCTTGAACATTCACTGTTTGCATTTGATCTCTTTACAAGAGTTGGAGTCAGTTGCAGTAAGGAGGTTAGAGAAGAAGTCTTCCTTAACACAAGGAAACTATTCTGGCTTGGTTTTAGTAAGCAGTAAAGTTAGTTATTTACTGGGATGTTATTTTGACAACCTAGGTAGGTTGGTGTGTAGGAGTAGGAATAAGTAGAACTAATTACTTGGTGAGAATAAGGAGAGCAAATGGATGAAGACAGTGAAGGGGAAGGGAACAAAACCAAAGCCTTACAAAAGAGAGGAACAAAACCCATGACAACTTGGCAAACTTTTTCAGAGGAAAACACCGAAATCCATATTTTCCCAATTAAAAATTTGAAACCATGAATGGAAACCAATCAGTGGTTTCCCTGTGAAACCACACAGTGGGTATTGTGTTGAGAAATAATTTGTTGCTCGTGCAATTCATCAGATACAGAAAGCTGAAGTGCGTTCTGATACCCACCAGTACAGTGAAGCCCACAAACCCTGTGCACTCTTGGGAGTTGTAGAACTAACCGTGAATGTTTCCCACAAGTCTTCCTGTGTTCCTCAAACCTTATGAATATACTAAGGGTCAGAACTCTTATGTGTACCAAGTGGCAGGTGCATATAGGAAGAGGTTGCTGCTATCCATATCTTATTGTGGTGCAGTTTCCTAGTTTGAAGACACACTCTTCTTTACAATAAAGGGGTTTTATACTTTATATTGAAAAGCTATCAGAGAATAATTAGTGTGGTGGTTGCTTGGTTTGTTTTCCAGTGGTGTTGATGTTCCCAAGCTTTGTTTCAAACTGGTTTTGGGAGTTCTCTTCAGAAAAAGTTTCCCCTACCATATAAGGCATATGAAAATTTTGTCCTGGTTCTCTGGAGGACTTACCATGAAAGCAGAAATTGGGACTACTTTACTAAAGTTGAAAATAAGCAGCACTTAGTCTCTTTTTGTTTTTAGTTTAGTTTTGTGTTCTCAGTATTTTGGGTTGTGAGAACACTTTGAATCCTTAGCAAAGGAACAGAGAATGTTAACTGGTTTTCCTAATTTAAAATCCCTGGGCCTGCTTTCTGGGGTGATAAGAGTGAATGATCAGACTGGCTCTGGGCAAAGTCCCAGTGATTATCTACTTGGATGAAACAAACATCATTATCTGGATGGATATTCTTTGGCTCTGTAGTTAGAGTCCGTCTGAAGCTGGAGAAAATCAATTTGCTAACAATGGGGCTGTTTTCATGTTTGCATTCCATTTACTAAACTGTTGAAAATGTTTTTCTTCTGTGTAGTACTAAACATGTTCTGTCAAGGTTTAATGCATTTAAACAATTTCAATTCTTGGAATTAAAGTCTTCATATAATAAACAGATACAATATGTAAAATTGTATTTTAAACAAATTTAACTTGATACCTTCCATGATCATTTTGATGTTGCATCGTATGGCTCTATACGAGACACTGGATGGTATTTAGTTCTGCCTGTCTCTGGTCCCTCCATCTGTACAGATGGTAAGCAATTTGAAAAATACAGGAGGAGAGTAACAGGAGAGTAACAGAGGAAAAGAGTGTGAGAACAAGAAGCAGATGAGCTGAACAGGACAGAGTGAGGACTGAAGTGTGGGTTTGTTTTTTTTTAAGGTATATTATGTATGACTTTTTATAATTACAGCACATAATTTTAAAGTATTAGCAATACTTTTACCAGCTGTTTTAGAAATACACAATTTAAGCCTTTTTTTCTTTGTTGTGCCTTACACAGGTATTTACTCTCAACGTCCCAGATGCGTTCTACCGCTGTTATAGTCCAACTCTGGAAAAGACAAAAGATAGAGATGCTGTAATGCAAGTAATGGCTGAACAAATTGTTACCTTATGTGCCACGCTAGATGAGAATCCAGGAGTGCGATATAAAAGGTGGGTCAAAAATAGTGCTGTTTAGTGTAGTTGTGTGAGGCTGCAGCATAGTTTCTTTTATTGTGGATTAATAGTTTTTAATCTGCAGCTCTGAAATACGGAATGATAGGAATTTGTGAAGTGTAGGCAGAGCAGTGAATTATTTCTCTGTGTATTCATGTAACAGTACTTACTCTGTTTTGTTATGAACTGTTTATTTCATGTTTGGTCAGTACGATGACAGTCTAATACGCTGCATTCTAGTACACCACATGCATAGTCCTGTAACAGAACTGCTGCTGTTGGTAGTTTTGCAGCTCTGCTTGGCATCAAGGAATTAAATTGTTGAGGCAGATGGGATCAGAATTTCTTTGTAGCAGAGCTATTGAAGAGAATACCTCTTCTGAGCTTTGATACAAGGTACAGAGTAGTATCTTTGGAAGTCGAAGTAGGCATCTGAAATTATGCTCAACAGTTGTTTTCTGTGGTGTAATGAGAAGTGGTGCCTTATTCTCTGCAAAGGTAACAAAGAAACAATTGCTTGACTGTTTTTTTTCCCTCTTTCTTTCTTGTTCTTTTCTTTTTTTCTTGTTTCCCACTTCTGAGTGAGACTTCTAGGTGCTGGACCATGTGCCAGCTAATGTCAGTCTTTTGGCTGAAGCTGTTTGTACTGTGTGAAATACCTGAAGCATTCAAAGAGTGGAATCGTAATGTAAGAGTGAAAATATATTTGAGGTGCTTGGAATGGAGTTCAGAAACTGCTCGTGAAACCAGAGGATCAATCTAGGGAGTTCTTTCTGTTTTAAAGGTAGCATTTTAGTGTTTTGATGAAGACATTTAACTTATTTTTGCATGCTTCCTTTTTTACCAGCGGACCATCTGATAAAGCCAGCAAACTTGCACAGCTTGTTGAAAAAAATCTTGAAAACTACTACAAAACTGATGAGAAAAGCCAAATAAAGGTAGAAAGTGAACTAAAATATTTGCTTCTCTTTTGTAAGTCTAGGGGGGGAAAAAAAATAACCTTTGGAATATGTTTTGACGATAGGTTCTACAAAACCAGTTTTATTTATTAATGAAGGCAACTAGTTGCCTTTTAGTTGTTTTTGTGCATGAAAGCAACTTAGAGGTAGTAATTGATAACATAAATCTGTATGTGAGCAAATATAATTTGTGTGATCAAACTAATCGTAGTTGAAAAACTTGCCCTATGATAATGTAGGGGATGATACAACCCTGAAGACAAGTGGATAACTTTTGTTTTAACATCACCTTCCGTAGGGCTACGTGTAGAAAGGACTTCACCGCAGAATTGAAGTGTTTCCCATTAAGAGATTTGTTGACCACAAAGATACAGCTTTTTACATAAGTAATGTTTTTGATCTGTGGGCACAGACTGGGGCAGATTAGGGCAGCTGCCTAAATGCAGAAGTACAGAGTGAACCATTCTGACTTGGTAACATTCCACTGTGCTACAGAAATACACGTACCTGAAGCGGCTGCCACGTTACTAAATCCCAAAATGAAACTTTCAGTTGCATGTTTGGAGTTCATTTTTTCTGTATTGCAGCACAGTATAGATAATCTGCTCTGAAGCACAAACGATATGCTTAGTTGTGAAAAGCCAGTAAGAGGCCTTTTTTTTTTTTTTTGTGGGCTTTTTAACAAAATTTTTTCTCATGCTGTGAGGTTACTGAATGCATTGCAGTGGGCTAAGAGCATTGCCTTAAAATTTGTATTTAAAACCGCTGCGTTCTGGTTGTCTTTTAAATGTTTGTTTATGTTGGTAAACACTCGGACCACATTTCTTAGGTTTTTCAGTTATTTTTCAAAAAATGTCTGCAGTGCTGTAACTTACTGTAAATAGATTTAACCTATATTAACTCTGTACTGTATGTCTTAACTTTACATTTATTTGATGGCTTTCTAGGCTAAAACCCACTCCCAACTAATAATAATCGATCGTGGCTTTGACCCAGTATCAACTGTACTTCATGAACTCACCTTCCAGGCAATGGCATATGATCTGCTACCAATTGAAAATGATACTTACAAGCAAGTACTTTAAAAAAAAATAGAAATCTAAACACTTTATTCTTTATAATATCTATGGAATTGTTTAGCTGAGTTGCATCATAGCAATATTAGCTGCTTATGTTACGTAAGGGTTGCTTCACTTATTAGTCTTTCCTCTTGGATTTGCAGCTTCCTCATTTAGTTGAGATTAGGTAGCATCTAATTGGCATTTTTGCTAAGTTTTGAGTCTTAACAAATTGCAGTTTTAAAAACAAAGAACTTTGTACTAGACTTGAAGCAAAATCTTGGTAGTGCATGTTTAGTGCGTTTTCTTTCATACTGTCAACCTTCTTGGCCTAAGGCAGCAAACAAGACCAGTAATTGAATACTGAGAAAAAGCTTTGTTATTTCTCGATAACGCTCACTTTTATTGCTGTAGTCATTTAATTTGTGTAGTTGTTGAAATGTACATTTCCATCCTAACTGCACATTTAGGTAAGCCGTGTTCAGTTTCTAAGCATTATTTTATCACTATTTGGGATAGCAGGACATTGTTTTGCATGAGATATGTCCTTTGCTGTTGGATTGTTCTGATACCAAGGATTTTGGTAAGACTTTGCTCTCTGATGGTCTCATTTGCTGTAGTGGGTCTGATGGTCTCATTGTTTAGTTAAGCAAACAGGATTGTGTATCTTTTGTCAGAAACACTTGAGTGAATGTTTTCGTAGAAAATGTAGAAGTCTATGAATCTGAAATTTTTTCAGTTTTTTCTAGGTAGTCATGATCTGACTTTCACAATTAATCCTGTAATTCTTTTATATTTCTCTGCTTTCTGGCCATATACACTGTGTGAGTTTCTGTAAACATGAAAATGTTATGTAGTGTGATTGCTGCCTTGCTTTATGGGTTTATTTGTGTTTGTAGGAAAGTAATAGCTGGTCTGTAATGCTGTGAAGCATGTGTCTTGTATATGTGAAGTAATTTGTCCTCTTTAGTCTATTTTGTTGGTGAATGGGACTTCATTTTCCTTCAGTTACAAAGTGTCTTATAGTAGATATAGAAAGCTGCGCTTTGTAATCTCACTGTGTATTGCTTTGCACACAATTTGCATTTGAAGCCAAAGGGGAGCTGGCATTGGAAGCTGAGGAGAAATTGAGATGCATGTAAATGTATGATTGAAACTCTAGTTACTGTTGGTTTAAAAGAATGTCCAGAAGCTATTGCCCCAAAGAATCATTCTAAAATTTATCTGCTGCTTCTATGTTCAAAGATGTAATCTGAAAAACCCTTATGTAAATTATTTTGTGTCAGGCAATAGCTTGGCTTATAAGTTAAAACCTGTGTATGTTACTGCTATTACATCTATGTTGATTAAACCGTAATAATTAATAATGAGTTATGAAAATGCGGGGGGAGGGGACACCGAAACCAAACAACTGTCTGAATTTTGTCTTGGAAGATACAAAACAGAAGGACCTGCTGGGAAGGAACGGGAGGCAATTCTGGAGGAGGATGATGAGCTCTGGGTGAAGATTCGGCACAAGCATATTGCAGATGTGATAGAGTATGTGAATAAATAGTAAAAACTAGTTTAAAATGCAAGTTATAAAAGTTTCTTTGGGAGGGAATATATTTGAGCTGTTAAGTAGGAATACAGGCAGTAGTGAAGATCGTTTGCCATATAGACTGCATCCTGTTAAAGAACTGATGTCAGGAAGAAAAACTTTCAAAAAATATAGTATGTACAGAGGTATGCAATTTTACTAGTAACAGTTCTTGAGGAAAATGGAAATAAAATTGTTTCCTGGGAAGTCTTTTAAATCTGAAGGGATTATTTTGCATAAAGTACTAGTCAGTTGATGTGGTAACTTCCACTATGCAGATACCGTAAACAGAATGTTTAACTTCAGTTTCCTGTCAAAAAACTCTCTTCTCTGAAGAAGACCTGTGTTTGAAGCTTTTACTTCCATTCAGAAGTTTATCTTGCACAGTTCTTTATTCTTAAAGATCTTAAGAAAAGATTTAAGAACTCTGGTACTATTGCATTTTATTACTTCCGTTGTCTCTTTTTTTTTTTTTTTCAGGGAAATACCAAAACTTTTGAAAGAAGTTTCATCAAAAAGAAAAGCAACAGAAGGAAAAGTAAGTTGTTTAAATTATTGGGTTTGTTTTTTTTTTTCTTGGTAATTTATTTTCAGCTGATCAGATCTATGTAATTCATGTATCTATTACAGAAGTAGAGGCTTATCTCAATGGCAATTTTAGGGGAGGAAAACAAAACCAAGGTTGCAACAGGAAGGGAAACAAGAATGTCAAATATTGGGGGGGAAAAAAAATTTTCAACTTGTATAATTTCTTCACAGTTATCAATATCTGCTCTGGCCCAGTTAATGAAAAAGATGCCGCACTACCGTAAAGAGCTTAGCAGGGTAAGGGGTCTTTTGTAACTACAACTTCACAATAAATCATTTTGTACATTATAATTTTCTACGTTGTTGAAGTCAAGTTTCATTCTGTCATTTTCCTGTTGTGTGCTATGTTACTTTTCTCCAAATTATTATGTTCACCTACTGTAAAATTTTGAGAAGAAAACTTGTTTCCAGGTGTTTCATTTTAATATGTAAAAAAGCACTTAAATGATTTGTGTGCTTTGAGGACTGAAGCTAGTGTATGTTTAATGTTTTAAAAGGCATTATGGGTGTCAATCTCTAAGTGAAGGGTAAAACACAGAAAAAGCATGATGGTATGGAAGGATAGTTGAAGGATTGACTCTTATAACCAGTAAAAATGATTGCTTGATGTGTGTCAAAAAAAAAAAAAGGCAAGTTATGGCAGCTGGTGGCTTTTTTTTTTGTCTTCTAGCAAGTTCTTCATCTTAACTTAGCAGAAGATTGCATGAGCAAGTTCAAATCTAACATAGAAAGGCTCTGTAAAACTGAACAGGTATGTTGGAAAAAGAAAAAAAAACAAACCACAAGTCAAACAACTTACTGCAAATGCGACTTTTCTTGTTTGCAGGAATAGATGCTTTTTTTTTTTTAGCTGACAAAAGTATTGTCTCTTGCCTTCTTTTTGTGATCACTTTTTGAGGTAGTAGTATTAAAGCCAAGTGAGATATACAAGGCTCTTACTCTGCTAATAAAGGAAGTGCTTCTAGAGTTTTGGGTTCCTGTCTTTGAATCTGGCTGACTTGTATAAAGATCATCTTTTGTTTTCTTTGTTCAAAACTCCTCTGAAGTTGACGTACTATGTTCTGGAGAAGAAAGCCCTTTTAAAATGTCTGGGAACAGCACTTGTTAGTGAGGCACTATGTTGTAGTACTAATCTCAAGTTAAAAACTATAATTTTTACTTACATGACTATATAAATGTGTCATCATCATTATATTTATATGAATATATAAATGTATATATATGCCAATGACTCCAAGCTGTGGTGCAGTCAACACGCTGGAGGGAAGAGAAGCCATCCAGAGGGACCCTGACAGGCTGGAGAGGTGGGCCTGTGCAAACCTCATGAAGTGCAGCAAGGCCAAGTGCAAGGTCCTGCCCCTGGGTCGGGGCGATCCCAAGCACAGACACAGGCTGGGGGATGAATGGATCCAGAGCAGCCCTGGGGAGAAGGGCTTGGGGTGCTGGTAGATGAAAAACTGAACATGACCCAGCAATGTGCGCTCACAGCCCAGAAAGCCAGCTGCATCCTGGGCTGCATCAAGAGAAGTGTGGCCAGCAGGTCGAGGGAGGGGATTCTCTCCCTCTATTCTGCTCTGGTGAGATCCCACCTGCAGTGCTGTGTCCAGCTCTGGGGGCCCCAGCACAAGAACGGCATGGACCTGCTTGAGTGGGTCCAGAGGAGGGTCACGAAGATGATGAGGGGGCTGGAGCACCTCCCCTGTGAGGACAGGCTGGGAGAGTTGGGGTTGTTCAGCCTGGAGAAGAGAAGGCTCTGAGGAGACCTTACAGTGGCCTTTCAGTACTTAAAGGGGGCCTGTAGGAAAGGTGGGAAGGGACCCTTTGTCAGGGCGGGTAGTGACAGGACGAAGGGTAATAGTTTAAAACTGAAAGAGGGGAGATTTACATTAGATGTTAAGGAAGAAATTCTTTCCTTTGAGGGTGGTGGGACACCAGAACTGGTTGCCCAGAGAAGCTGTGGCTGCCCCCTCCCTGGCAGTGTTCCAGGCCAGGCTAGATGGGGCTTTGAGCAACATGGACTAGTGGAAGGTGTCCCTGCGCTAGTGGAAGGCAGGGGGTTGGAACCAGGTGATCTTTAAGGTCTCTTCCAACCCAAACTATGCTATGATTCTATGGATTCTAGGTATCACAGTTTTAAATGTTTGAGAGTGTTATGTAGTGTTGTTATAGTGCTGTAACTATTGAAATTGTCAAAGACTTTTCATAGTGAGTTTAAATTGATGCAGCTTGATTGTTTCCTGAAACCTACGGTTTCATAAAAATGCATTTCAAAACACAAACCAATGCTTTTTTAGTGACTACTCACTAAAACAATGTTTCTTTGTTTGTTTTTAAATTTAGGATTTGGCTCTAGGAACTGATGCAGAAGGTCAAAAAGTGAAAGACTCAATGAGAGTCCTCCTTCCAGTTCTGCTCAACAAAAGTCATGAGAGCTATGACAAAATTAGAGCTATTCTCCTGTATATCTTTAGCACAAATGGTATGATAAGCTGCCCTATTGTTTTTTTTTCTTCAGCGCTATGGACTTCAAGTTTTGGGATGAACCAGTATTTTTAGTTAACTTGAGCATCTGTATTGGAGTTGATGGCCAAGTTTGAAAGAAATACTGTCCATCCTCTGTAGCTTCTCTTCTCTCGAATTAGTAGCAAAGATACTATTGATAAGGAGTTAAGGGATTCAATACAAGTGGAGATCTGTACAGTGTTTTAGCATCATTCTTGTGCTTGTATATGTCCAACAGCTTACACTTTTTCCTTTTCTTGTAGTATTGAAGCTGTTAAAGGGGGAGCTCCGTGTCCATTGCAACCTGAAATTAAGTCAGTGGGGAAGAATTTGTAGGAATTTGTAGTAGAGGAGGTGGAAACTGGCAGAATGTTGGTCTGAGCAATTGATAACAATATTGACTTTTGGTCTCAAAAATGGACCGTTAAACAAAACTTATCTAAAATGTAGTATTACATTAAACTTAGACTGGCCAAAAAAAAATCTTGGACTAAATAACAGCCCAAAATGTGTGATACAAATTTGGTTTTACTCAGTCATGTGGTAATTAAGTTTTATGTTTTTCTTGTGTTGAAGGAACTACCCAGGAGAACTTGGACAAGCTGATCCAGAATGTACAAATTGAAAGTGATAGTGATATGATAAAAAATTGGAAATACCTTGATGTTCCTGTTATCTCTTCAGTAAGAATCTATTTATTTATTTATTTATTTTGTAATTTCCTACCACCCAAGCACTTGTCTACAGCTCTTTCAGCAACTCTTAGCAGTATTATCCTGATCTCTTTTTGGAAGCAGGCAATTGCTAGGATTTCTTGGTTTTATATATGTCTAAGTGGTAAATCCTTTAAACAATTAACATGAATAATTTTCGAAGAAAGATACCTATAGCGTTCCCTCTACGATCATCAGATGGTGACTTGAGCTAGCTGGTTTTGGAAAGCACCAACTTATTTAGTTCCTTGTCTCTGAAATCAGTATTTCTAGTGTATCCTGAATTCTACACGTATTAATTGTTGTTCTTTGTTATTATTTCTTTAAAATTTCCTACTGATTTTCCCTGTCGCCCTGCTACTAACTGGGAATAAGTTTCAAAAATCCAAATACACTGTATGATAACAACCATGTTTTGAAAATCTTTTCAGTCTGCTGCTCAGCAGCATAAACACCCAAGAAGGGACCGTTCTACAGAAGAAACTTTTCAACTTTCTAGGTGGACGCCTGTTATCAAAGATGTTATGGAGGTAAATTTGACTAACTAGTTAATTAGTAGGTGCATTGCAGAAATTTACTCAAGTGAGCTGTTACAGCCAATCTTTTGAAATTCCATAGTATCTTGAGTTACCTTTAAGTACATGGGTTGAGCAAAGTGATCCCTTCTAGTCTGTCTGTAATACAGAACATCAGACTGCTGTGTGGTAGCAATGCCCTTTATTGGAGGTCGTTTCAAAGGTGAAGCAAATGAAAGAAAGTCTTTATGAACAGCTTGTCCTTGATTGGCAGTGTTTGGTGTAACTTAAAGATCTGGATTTCCGCGCCCCACCAGAAGTGGAGTTGCTTTGTTCTTAAATCTCTTCCTAAGCATCAGTTAGTGACTGATGTCAGACAGAATAGAGAGTTCACTGGACCTGTAGTCTGACCCAGTGCTGTCATTCATAAATTCTTAGTGACTTCCACATGTTCATTTGTGTCTGCAGGGGACCCTATCTTCTCTCATATACTGCTATAGAGAAGTTACATATGTTAGGGTTGTTACAAATGAAAAGCTGCTAGTGAAATCTGAACAGTTAAGTGAATATTATCTTTATAAAGAAAGCATATGTACTCCCAATTCCTTGTGATACACAGAAGCCTTGTAGTAATTGTTAACATTACACAGTCTAGTGTTTTGCTGCATAGGAGGGTTGTTCGTGAGATGCTGCTTGCAGTTCATTGTTCTAAGAAATTGCATGTGCTGGCATTAAATTCCAGTTAGGCATCCTTACTGGAAGTTGAAACTTGGTGGGTTTTAGGTCTACATGGCTGTTTAAAGTGGGTCTTTGTTCTGCCCTTCAGGATGCTATAGAAAACAAACTAGATTCAAAAGACTGGCCTTATTGTTCCCAGTGTCCTCCTACCTGGAATGGTTCAGGAGCAGTAAGGTAAATTATTTAATTTCCTGAAACATAATTTACTCATTTCTCAGTATTTTTGTCATGTCCATTCTAAAACGTTATAAAGGTACGCTTACTAAGTGGTGAAATAATGTATGTAACGTAATGTTAATGTGTAAAACCTGTATTTTTATTTAATCTAAAATATACTGAACTTGGTGGTTAGTTTAATAACTCTGCTTAGCCATTTATAGCTTTTTATTTGGAGTATCTCCTTTTGCTTCAAAGTTAGGAATAACATTTCCATATTCCTAGACTGAGAAGTTTAAAACCATTGAGCTTTTCACTGTAAAGTAGTTTCGGGAATGGATTCTCAGTATACTGTGACTTAGGCAAAAAGAATGTTTTCATTTCTTCTGAAAGTTAATTCTGCTGTGGTAGTGGTGGTGTCATTCTTCAAGTTGATGACTTGAGTAAGTTAAGTGCAGCTTCATTGGCGCTCTCGTTGGGGAATGTGGGCCTGTTAGACATTTGACCTGTGTTGTCAGGGGATGGTTTAGAGAAGCCCAGAAAAGTGTGAGGTCTTGAAATGAGTTCTCTGCTAGGGAATGTGGAATGAGGTGTTCTGTGTACTTGCATATTTACTGAGTAGTACTGAGAGGTGACTTTGGAATTATTTTTTTTAGCTCACTAACTTGTACTGTCCCTTCTTTCCCTTTTTAATCCCATTAGCTATTGAACCTTGTGACTAATACCTGCCAATTTGACAGCTGTATCACTTTTGGTAGTGTTATTTAAATGGTGAGACAGCTGAATAGAGATGAGGGTTTCTATTGCAGGAATGCTCATTGTAGTAATTAGATGCTGGAATTCATAGGGAGGGATACATTACACATACGCTAAATGTGGAGGGGACACTTGAACTGGAATTTGAACCTTACTAAATAAAAGACAAAGGTACAGATACACAGCCTTAGGAAAACAGTTTTGTTACTTCCACTGCTAACCAGCCTGTTGCTTTGTTCCTGGATATGCACTGTGATGATCAATGCAAGGAAACACTAGGGCAAGTCCCTGTACGTTGTAACTGGATCTCTTACAGGCTGGTGAAATCTGGGAATCTTTTAGGCACCCTAGCAAAGAGAGATCAGGACTGCAGATGATTTAATCTGAATCTGCAATTACTATAAGTGTGTTAGAAAGTATATTTTAAGAGCTTTATTTGTCTTGTTTCTAGCTGACTGAATCTTATTTGAAAACAGCCACATTTTTTTTTTTAGAGATTCTGTTCACATTTGGAGACTGAAAAACCTAAGACTTAAGTTTTTCAAATGAACCTCTCATGAAAAATGCCACTGGAATTGCTAGCATGCAGAATTAAGCTGCTTGGTATAAGTCCTTTCTGTGTGAGCTGTGTGTACAACAAGGTTTTTGCTTTGTTTTTATTTTCCCCTTGTGATAACAGAATAGTTTGAGTAATGTGCTAACTTGTTTTCATTGAAATACTTTTAATTATCAATTTGTCTAAATTCTTTTGCTGAAATTACAATCAAACCATGAACCACATGACTGAAATCGTTACTGCTTAAGTGTATGATTTTTACCAAAATTAATCACTAAATCTATGTAAATGTCATCTTATGAAATCTTTTACAGTGCGCGCCAGAAACCTAAAGCTAGTTATCAAGAGGAGCGAAAGAGTAGTGCAAGACTGATTATATTTGTGATTGGAGGAATTACATATTCTGAGATGCGCAGTGCTTATGAAGTTTCTCAAGCCTACAAGTCCTGTGAAGTTGTTATTGGTAAGCTTGTCTTGGGAAAAGGGCGGTATCTAGGGGTTTACTACATGTGTTGCTGGAAAATGTGAGGATCTCTTTTTTTTTTTTTTTTTTTTTTAATGTTCACTAAGTTGGTTCAGTAAACTAATACTATAGTCAATGTATATCTTAAAACTGTGCACTTAAAAGTATCTTTTTTCGGTTTATCTAGATTGCTTGATGTTTGGGGTTTGTGTTGTTTTTTTGGTTTTTTTTGCAATAAGGTTATTAAAAAGTTACGCTCTACAGAAGAATCACCACGAATTATGTCAGAGAAATATATTAAAGTAGCCTGATGTATAGCAAAAAGGATTTAAACAGACCTATATTTCCTTGCATTACAGTTTCCATACAAACTTTTGTATCTGCCAGTGCTTTACCTTCAGCTACACTTACTGTTCTCATTGGTTTTGGAAGTAGTAGGAAGGCTGGCAGACTAGTGCAAAACTGCTCACTTTGGGAGGAAGGGAAGATAAATATTAAAAAAAAAAGCCAACAAACTAACAAAACAAACCCCTTGGGGGTTGGGGGGAACCAAACCAAAACCCCAAACAAAACCAGCCAACTCCAAAAAGCTTTTCCAGGGTAGCTTGGTTGACTTTGCTAGTTCTTGTCATGGATTCTTCAGAGACTTCAGACAAACCATGCCATGGTTTGTAGCTTTTGCCCTGAAAACTGAAGTAATCTCCCTAATCCTCTTAAGATTCAGCAGTAAATGCATGAATTACCAGCTGGGGTAGTAATCTCTCAGTTAATACTTCAGAGGCAGAAAATGCTTGTTCCATCAGCTGGTGTTTCAAATAATCATTTCCTGTAATGCTGTTTAAATTTAGGTGCTAAAACATCAGCATATACAATATATCAAAACAGAGCTCCTAGGTACAGAACCTTGCCAGAGACCTGTATCCACCCGGCAGCTGGTGTCTGGGTGCAGGGTCATGTAAAACATTATAAATTGCTTGACATGCCTCTGACTGGCAATTAAATTTAGTCTTGAGTTTCAAAAAGGATTAAATCTATCTACCATAATTTTAAATAAATAAATACTCTTCCCTAAAGCAATAACAACCTTGATTCTGTGATCTGGAGTCTGTTACCTCAAAATAGCGGGAGTTGTTGTAGGTGTGTTTGGATGTGTGGTTGATTTTTTTGTTTGTTTTTTGGTTTATTTTTTGTTTGCTGATTTCATTGGTGGTGGTTGAGGTAGGCTTAGTGCTGGTCCTAGTGTAGTGTTGCAGTGGAAAGGCCAGGACAACAGGAATGTAGTTTAACCAGACTGTTTCTTCATCTGAGTTACAACACCATGTTTAGTGTAGGTCACTCTTCCACTGTAATGTCTGGCACTAACCACAGCACTGTCTTCCCTTTTGTTTAGAGGTAATTCTTGTAGTTTTGTTTGTAATCCTGGTTTCTGAGGGAAGGTGGTAACTGCCAAATTTCCATGCAGCTTACTGCAAGATGAAAATCCTCCTGTATTCCTGATTCAGAACTCAAGCAATATTAGCCCATTCAGATTTACAGTAGTAAAACTAAAGGTTCAAGACAGCCCTAATCTTTTAAACAGTTAAGAGTTCACATTATAACTGTACGGCAGCCCTTCACGGCAGAAATTGTAATCATGCTCTATGAGAACGACAGGTAGTTGTGCACTCCTGAAGAATAATAAGAATTTTCTTTGCTGCTCCAGACTTGGAATTTATTGCAAATTTTTCAAGGAAATGTTAGTCAGTAAAAACCAGTTTTCTGTAACTGATATTTCTGTGGAAGACTGCAGTTTGTGGTAATATCTAATCCAGATGGTTTCTGCCCAGGGGAAGCTGTGGAGTCTCCTTCTCTGGAGATATTAAAAATCCATCCAACCGTGTTCCTGTGTGACCTGCTCTAGGCTAACCTGCTTTGGCAGGAGGAGTTGGACCAGATGATCTCCAGAGGTCCCTTCCAATTCCTGCCATTCCGTGATTCTGGGATAAAGCCTGTCATTAACTCAGCCTTTCACAGAACGGGCAGACTTCTTGCAGGCTGGGACAATTGCATACAGCCAAAGTAGCCCAGGCTCAAGCCTATGTTTCAAACCAGGGCAGGGACTTGAAACTTGTATCCGAAGTAAAAGTCCTGATCTGGATGTCTCGGTGTGTGGAAGAGGGACATTGCCTACCTAATGGTGAATATGATGACACTTGATATGGTAACACATAAAAACACTCTGAACTGTACTTTTTCAGTTTCCCAGGTACAGTAAAAGACACTGGCATGTGACTGATTTTTTTTTTTTTTTTTTTCTTAAGAGGGAATGTCTGAGAGTCAGAATTTCAGACTGATACAGTTAATACTTATGTTCTTTTTCAGGCTCTACTCATATTTTGACACCTAAGAGACTACTGGATGAAGTGAAGAGCCTTAGTAAACCAAAGGATATGGTCTGCATTAAGGATGAATAGAAATGCTGACGTTTATGATGCGTTAGGAAAAGACAAATAGTATGTATATATCCTTATGGAACTGACTTTTCTAAGTACTGTACCAGGACACTACACGGTTCTGACTAATGGAATGTCACTTTATAACTTAAATTTGCTGCTTTGTTGGGAGAGTAGAAGGCAGAGGAAAAAATCAACATGTGTGTTTCTTAGGTTGTATTTAGTATAGACAGTGTTACACTGTAAGTGCTTTTCAAAAGGGCATGTTAACACTAAAAGTGATCATAATTATATATATATATATATACACTGGAATTGTCTTTGAGAACTGTGAAACCTTTCTATGATATAGTTTATTTCTAAAAATGACTGCATTAGAAAGAGCCTAGGTTCTTAGAAGCTTCGGAAGAAAATCTGTAAATATGGGTTTATGGTAAAAATATTTCACACAAGTGCAGGGTTTTAAACTAATATTTTCTGTAAAATAACTCACTGAAAAATCTTTAAATATGTGTAATTGTGAAAAATCAAAAGGTTGTTTTCAGATGGTGGTGGGTAAAGTAGAAAGTTAATCATGGAAGTACTAAGCAGTTCTAATTTCAATAAACACTTTGGAGAAATGCTGTCAACTGTGCACTGAAGTACACTTTGTATTTAAGTATGTATAGGGATTATTACTAAAGCTTTTCAAAAAACCCTTGATTCCTTACAGACTCCCTTGTGATTGTGTCTACATAGTCAGTCTGTTTAAGAAGTTGAATTACCTGTGATACAGAAGTTCCAAAATTTTAAGCATGAATTCTCTTTTTGAGGGAGTCGGGGCAGGGGAAGAGGAGAGGAAAAGAAGGGAAGTAGTTGAATCTTTCAAATGGCTTGGTAGTTTAAAAAAGAAAAGCGAAAAGCAAACCACACAGCAAAACCTGGTGCATTCAAGAGAATTTACTGTTTTCTGCTACTTTGTTACGTACTAAGGAAAAAATACATAAATTTGTGTTGAAGGGGACCAAATAAATTCTAAATGGTATTAATTCTGTAATACTGGTAATGTTTAGATTTGTCTTAGAAAATTACTTAAGTAATTAAAATTACTAACCTTTTAAAGGGATGTTGTATTGAGGTGCCTTGAAATATTAGTTTGTTGTATGTAGAATCTGAGAGAAATGTCGTAATGAAAAAAGAATAGATTACTCATGACTCTTTATTTACATTTTTCCCAATTGTAAGGGTATTTTTTGTTTTGCAGGAAGGTGGTTTTGTTTCTTTTCCCGTAACTTTCCCCTCAGGTTAACTAGTAGCTTAAGAGAACATCTTGCTAGGTAAGTTCAGTCAAAGTTAACTAGAAGGTGGAAAAAGGTCAAATTCCCCCCCTACATCAGAGAGGAATGAAATGAGAGAACATTATATAATGATTCTAAAATGTTGCAGGACGTGGGGTGTGATGAGGATATAAGTGGCTGTAGCTTTCAAATGCACCTACGTGAGCTAAGCATCTAACGTATGCTGACTTTATTTCCATGGGAAGACAGGCACAACACCTTTTTAATTTAATGGGTTCATCAAACACGTGCATCAAAAGTCTTAAATATTTTAGTAGAAATGTGTGATGTTTTTCTGAATTCTAGTTTCTAACTATAAATATCACAATAAAAACACAGAGTAAAAGTATGTATTTAAGCAATGCAGTGTTCAACATTATCTTCCTGAAAATGCACACTTTGAAATCAGTATTAAACAATTACACTTAAATTGTATGTAGTCCTTGCACTTTGGCAAGAAGCACCCAAGTTAAAGCTATATGTAGTTGCAGATTTTCTTCCAATTCCCAAAGCAATAAATACAGAATAAAATTAGTGATATCAGTGTCCTACTTAAGGACTGAAATAATTTAAGTAGTATGTAAAATACATTGAATTGATGTTTATTTGTTGCATAAAGTTGAAGAAATACCAGTCTGAAATGTTGGATTACTTTTGCATATTCAGCAGTTAGACTTTCTCCAAGTGTCTGCTTTAGGCTGAAGTGCTACCACCAGCTCAAAATTTGATGGCTGATAAATGCAAGACAAAGACTTTAGAGTTTTGGGATCCATCACCCACTCTTTCCAGAAGGCAAAGCCAAAGACTACTGTAAAGGTAGATTAAAAGAGGTGCTTCAAGATAAGAAATCTTGACAGCAATATGTAGCCCCAAATACCTCCTGGTTTCTTACAGGAGCTTGTGAAGGGGAGGGGTGGGCGGGCAGGAAATTCTTGTAAAGATGTTTGGTTTGGGGTTTTTTTTCCAAGTACTTGCTTGGTTACTTTTTGCTAGAGCAAGAATTGCTTTACCAAGATCAAGAATGGGAAAGAGTTGGTCCAGGATAAACGTCTCTGCCCCTCCCCCTGCCCCCACCCTAATATTTTAGAGTACATGTACAAAGTGTTTTATAATTTTGACACATTATATAATGATTCTAAATCGTTTTACAATGTTTTCATATTATATATCTTAAAATAGATACCTAGCTGGTACCCGTGGGCTCCAGTTCACATAAGGACAGATGTTGGTCTGATTACCCTAGATAATAAAGATATGTATTTCCAAGTGCAGTTTATTTCTGAGGTTCAAAGTGGACAATACTCAGAGGTGGCCAAGAGGAAAAGGAAAGGTATGGAACAATTTCCATGTCAAGAGTGACTGGACTGGAATAGGATCCTTGATCACGGGGAAGAATGGTGATAGAGTATGTGATGGAAGCCTTGCAAAAATCGTGTTAGTGTGCAAACTGAAGAGACTGACAGGTTACCTTCTTAGTCAGTGTGGGAAGTAACACATGAAAGTTGCAGTTGTCAAATTCAAAACAAAAGCCTTTAGCACCTGAGACATGATGCAGTAATGACATGCTCTACGTTGTTACATGAGGGGGGAAAAACCTTGACATACATGAGAGAGAAGCCTTTATCTGGCTGTTAAATATAAAAATATTACTGCTCATTTGAAAGACTCAGCTTTCAGTTTGGCAGAGATGTTCTGAGGAAATGTCAGCAGGTGCTTGTCGTCTTAAAAACGTTCTCTCTTGGGCATTTGCTGTCGGGCCTGGGACAGCAGGTTCAGATGGAGACCCAGGAATAAACAAAAGGTCTAGCTGTTCTTGTGGCGTAGAAAGATTTCTGTGGAAGAGAGATTAATCTATCTTATTTGATCTAGAAGCCTACAGCAATTACTTCAACTATTAAGTTCATTTGCAAAGTAATAACAGGGACAGTCCAAACATTAATCTAGCACAGAGGAGTGAGCCTTTCGCTATCCTGTGCTGTCGTCTTAAACTAAATAAAGCAAAAACATGGATAATAAGCAGAAGCAAATTGAGTTATAAGGATGTACAGTAAGGTCTAAGGGAGAAAAGAAAGGTTAATGGTATTGTTGGCTATCAAGTGTGGAAGAAGCCCTGAAAAAAGGCACCAACTCAGGCTAGTAAATCAGTGTACCAGCAGCAAGCCTAGCTATCGCTGCTTGCTTGCACAGAGACTGGATTATCTCCGTAGCCATCAACTGGTGAAACCACTTAGGTTTGCCTGAACATGACTGTCCTTTTTAAGCAATGCAGTGTCCCTTCTGACTTGAAGTGATGATTTCCATCAGTCCCTGTATACTTTGGAATTCCTTTGGTGAGTAGCATCTCTGGTAACACAAGGCTGTTGCTGCTGCTTGTTTTTCACCACTGCAGTTAAATGGATTTCAGAAGGAAAGTAATAGATGACTTTTCTTGGCCCACTGTATTTCTACAGTATTTAAAAATTTTCCAACCTACTTACCACCAGCTAAAAATCTCAAAGCCAGATACATCTGACAAGGTAAAGACACAAACAATTTAGCTGTTAGGAGTACATGGACAACAAATGGTATTGCTCAGTTACTGAGGCAGGCGAGGAGGTATCTTAAAAACAAACAACTCTCAATGTAGGGCACTCTAAAAACAAAATAATTACATATGTTAACTATGACTTGGTCTGTTACCGTGATGCTTATAGGTGTCTCTGGTGCAGAGGCTGTTTCCCCTTGTTGGTGTGCTTAAGCAGCTGCTGTTAAAGTGTGGGAAGAAAATGTATGTGGTAATGACTGAGATTTATTCTCCTGTTTGGAGGTGGGGAGAAATCAAAAGTCAAAAAGTTAACCTTGCTTGTTTAAGGCAATTTTTATTAAGCTATCTTAAGTGAATGCTTAGAGAAGGTAGCTGTACACAGTAAAAGGGGTGAGCCAACATACTGAAGACTTTCAGTAGAATTAGTGATTTGTTTTTGATTTCTGAGTGTAAACATGTGGGATGCCACTGTGCTCAGGTTTAGTTTGAACTGACAGTTTCAGAACAGCTGGGAAGTCGGCTAGCTGACTTTCAGATCTTCGTATTTACTATCTCATATTTGCAGAGATACTGACACTTCAGTATCAACCAGCAAAACAATGTATTGAAACTGGGTAATTAAAGCTGGTTTCTTTTAATGTTAGCTAGATCTTCTGAAACTGCTCGTACCATTCGTTCTGTAGCTTTCTTCAAACTGTTTGCTGTTTGTATGGCATGATCCAGAGCAGAACTTAAAATCTGTTGGAATAATAAAATACAGCGTTGTTAATACCGAAGGGAACTATAAGTATAGGACAGAAAGTGATGTTTAAGGTTCTGTGTAGCATTTTCACTCTGAATACAAGCTGAGAAGTAAAAATTCCAGGTCATGTGATGGACTGCTCCATGATTCAAGTTGGAAGTATCTGTTATTTATTTCCCTCTTTGATTGTGTAATCCTTTGAACTGAGAGATACTTACACCTTTCTAAAGTAGCAGCCCCAGTGTGGTGCACGCTTGTGGTACTGAGAAAGTTTTCTTTTGCCTTTGATAGTGGGTTGTATGGCTAGGGTGACATTCTTTGTTTCAGTATATGAAACATAATTCCAGAGGTAAGATCCAGTGCTCCTTTTCTGTTCCTTTCACCCTCTATACAGGGACTAACTTGCATAAGAGTCTGCAACATACTCATATGAAGTAATACATTAGCTAAAATACTTGGGTTTTTAACTCCCTCCTAACTTATCCTCAAATGGACTAGACATGCTTAGATTGTAATAATCCACTTGCTAAGAATGGGATGTTTGAGTGCCATGACGCTATGTACGGGAATGTACTCCTCCCATGATAGTTGTGTGGCTTTTAATTTTCACTCTAAAGTCTTACATTTGCATTAGAATAACTGGCATTTCTGTTTCTGACATTGATTGCAGACTTGCTTTGGGTAGACTTCTTACTGGGTAGGTGTTGATGTGAAAGGATAATTTTATCATACGTGCTTGAATAGCAGGTTTTGGCAGCCTCAAGGTTTTGCCTAAAGATAAGAAGATACATAAAATAAAATACAAACAATTTTAGTAAGCAAAAGAATCTCTAAGCTGTGAATAAAATACATACACCTTGATAGCATACTCAGTTGCAAGTTAACTTTACAATGAGTGGAATTTTTCATTTAACTGTAAAACACAGTCCTTCGTAACTTGTGTTACATCTGTATTGCAGTAAGACAGAAAACATTGCAGGATGCAGAGTCAGGAAATCTCCCATAATAGCATCACACTCTTGGTGCTGTAACTTTCTCTCATGGAGCGCTCTATGCTATTGATTCTCAAGTGCAGCTGCTGTACTTCCAGGCAATCACCACTATTGAGTAATGCTGTCAGAAACTATGACAACAAAACTTGTCTGAGTTTCAGTCCAGTCTGTGCTACAGTTAAGAATCCATTTTACTTCTTGGACTCCCAGTTAAAAGTAGGACTGTTGCTTATAAAGAAATAGTTGGTAGCAAACAGAATTGCATCTTAAATATTTAACAGACTTACTTTTGAATCTGTGAATGGGAACACCCTCTTAAAGTGAGACTTTAAATTTTTAACTACTGAATGTGTCAGCTAAAGAAGTCGAATGTCTACTCTTCATTAAATTAGAAAAATTGAAGAATGACTCTAAGAATTATTTCCACTTGGTCTTAGGGTATATTTCTCTAATGAGTAACCACATGCACCGCAAAAGATAAAACGTTCCTCCTGCTTATGACACCACTGAGTTTTTTCTATGCTGAATCTTCAACAATGGCATTTTCTGTTGTATTAAGTATAGTTGTTGCTAGAGCTTACCTTTCGGAAAGCCTCTTTACAAGTTCATGTGGCTGTTTATTTTTTTGATGCTTTTGAGTGGAGATTCTCTTCTCTGAATGAGCTGGAGTTGTTGAGGCCATGTTATAAACAAAAAGTAATTTTCTCTATTTAACATTTTTCTCTATTTAGCATAAATAAAAAAAATCTAGTAACTACCACTGTTGAATAAAACTTGGATATGTTTAAGATTTTTTTTTTTTGCAAATGAGGACAGATTAACCTTTTTGGGTTTGAATTTAGCTCTGTGGCAAATGGTATGCAGATTTATATTCCATTTCATACAGTGAAAGACTGCAGGGGGAAAGTGTAGAATAATCAGATTCTTATAATACTAATAATTACATGAATACTACTTTGATTTATAGTTTTACAGTATTTCTGTAGAGAAGTAGCTAATTTTTACTTTCTTTCCACTGATGAAAATTTGTCGGTTTTCTGCATGCAATTTCTTCCTACAGTATAGAGAGGAGTCTGAGATAAGTGACTTTAAAAGCTAGATGATCTACACTTTTTATTTTTTAAATTAGGCTTTCCTTGACTTTGCGTGTCACACAATTTGAGGGTAGAGCTGGAATTTTCTTTAGTACTTGTTTACACTACATTATGTACCAGATAGCACTTAAAATTGGGCATTACTGTGCCAGCTTTTTAATATTCTTCTGTGTGGCACTGTAAAATGTGATATTCCTGTTGTAAATGAAATATGGAAGGGACTTCTCTCATAAAGAACCAGAGAAGGCTAAAGCTGTCGTGCATGGGGATTAAACTTGGCTGGGTGTGTAAAAGTTGGACTTGCTGATCTTGCTTTACAAGATCTATAACATCCACTGTTTAGCTACAGTGCTACACATCGCTTATACAAAATTAAATTTGGCCTGATATGTGCAGCGTGGCTTTCTGCCCCTTAAAATCTAGCCTGCGATTGGTAATTATTTCACTAACACACCATACTTACAGGATGAACCAGAACTCTTATTTCTACATAGGGCACAAGACGGAACAGACTCCTTGTATTTCCTGAGTTTAAACTGATCTCTGCTTCCTCTAGGGCATCTGCATCTAAGTCCTGAAAACAAAGACATGTTACTTAGGGGAAAAAGAAACCTAACTAAACAACTCTCACTATAAACAATATTTTTGTGTAGATTTTAATATTTTTACAATCATAATACCTTTTCTCTCTCCACATAATCTTGTACTGAATGTTTTGTAACTTTCAGTCTCACAGCTTACAAGATCCTTGCTTTCTGAATCACTACAAGAATCACAGGCTGAGATGTCTTCTGAATCACTGCCTAAAATCCCAAAAATACATAAAAAAAGGTCTGAAATATTAGACATGTTGGCCTGTGGACCTAGGTAATTATTTGGCTTATAGCACCATAATTTCTGAGTCTTTTGCTGCCTTTAACACTACTGCAATTTGAAGAAGTACTTTTTCCTCCATTTTATAGGTGGGGATTGAATTTTAAATACTGGCTTTCAGCCCTGATTGTATCCTCAGATGTATTGTCTGGGGTTTTTTGGAGGTGGCTGCTTCCAGTTGCAGAACTAAAACAATTAAGCTCTCCCTGTCCTCAGCTTCTTGTTTTGAAGGTTAAAATTCCTACGAGCTGAAGTGTTGCAAAAACAATGCAGCCTAAGAGGAGTGGGACAAGAGAATTTGGGAGGCTCTAGTATGACCCTGCTCTAGCTATTGCACAAACCACTACCAACAATAATGGCCCCAGTGTATTGTATTAAAGTGCAAGGATATCACAGAGAAGCTAAGGACAAAAGATAGACCAAAGGTAAGAGTAACCTACATATTCAGACTTAAAACTGAATCTAGGACAGTTCATGCTATTCTCTCTTTAGTTGTTGGGTACTAACAGCTTCAGAGTATTCTGCAGCGGAAAGATAAAGTTGGGGCGCCCCAAGAGAAACAAATGCTGACAGATCCTTAGTGAACCTCCAAGAGGTGGAGCCTTGGATGACTTGACAGCTGACTTAACTAGCTCATAGCAGCCTGTGTGGGCTCTAGTTTGGATCTGGTGAAATTATATTAGGAGCTGGACTAAGGAAAGTGATCCATTCAGGGTTGACACAGACTGGAAATATTCAGAGATTTAGGAAAACTTTTTTCCTTTGTTTTCATGTGGAACAAGAAAGTTGAATTCAAAAACTAAAAGTGTAAGAACTGATGTGAAATGATGTTTTAGTTGCCGAGTTTGGAATCTCCTTCTGGACATGAAATAAATGCACATGATAAGGAGAAAAAGCAAAATCAAAGCATTGTGTGCACACCACTGTTACGCTTTTGAAAGTGTTAGTAATATTTGGAAACTTATCTAAAAAGGTGAACTAGAATTAAACAGTAATTCAGGTTGGATAGGACTTCTGGAGATTGGCCGGCCCCTTCCCTCTCAAAGCAGGACCAACTTGGATGAAGTTGCCTAGGACCCTGTCCAGCTCAGTTCTGAGTATCTCTGAGGATGGAGGTGCCTCAGCCTCTCTAGGGCAAACCGTTTCAATGTTTGACTAGATCCTGAGTTAAAACTGGTTTGCTCATATCTAACTGGAAATTCTGTTGCAGCTTGTCTGTTGCCTCTTGGTTTGTCACTGAGACTTCCACAGTGAATTTGACTTGGTGTCCACTTCAGTCTCTCTTTTTATTCTTAGTGTCTTGTGCTGTGCTAAGCAGTAACATCTGTTAAAACTACAAAACAATTTCCGTGCTGCTGAGATGTGACAGAATATATTTCTTAACAGGAGGTATTAGCAGCTTCAATAGGTATAAGCACAGTTCTGACCTTTGTATGCCATCACTACTTACTCAGGTTGGTATCTGATAAATCAGTTGGTGTTCTGTGAATGAAGAGTGAACATGTTCCAGTTTTCCTTTCCCGGATATTTGTATTTCTTTGAGCATGAAAACAGAATGATATTTTAATTGTATCTTAATACCTTTATGATGAGCCTTATGAGCATATTATATTAATGTTTGACCATTTCTTATTTGAGGAGAAATCAGATTTACTCACAGAAAGAACTCTACCTGTATCAATTATCCGAAAAGGTGGTAAGTAGCAACTTAAATTAAAAATTAACCAATTGCAAAATAATGACCCCGTTAATTAATGGACACATTGTGACAAAAGGACCCTGACTTAGCAGAGCTGTTAAAAATGCTTAAAAGTAGAGGTCTTGATAAACACATCTTTGAATAGCAAAGTACTGTGACATGCTGTGTATTTATATATGTGTTAAAATACGTTGGATCAAAATATTATCAGTGGTAAGGATGATGTGGTTTCTTAGTAACTTTGAGCTATTAAGGCTTTAATTTTACTGGCTTTAGATGATTAGAGGAATATATGTGATGTACCTTCAGGCAGAACAAGAACAAAGTTCCTTGTTTGTGTTATTTGACATGTATTTTCAACTTAGGACGTATAGTATCATCACATTTATTTGGAAAATTTTCCACCCATTCATGAAAATAAAGATCAGAAGATTGGGCTAACTTTCTTTAAATGACAGAGCAAAAAGTGGAAGGCAGGTGAGTTTTACTAAATATTAAAATCTACTCTGTAAAATAATTGAGAGCATATTTAGATAATATTATTGTGCTCTACACTGCATTTATTATAAGATCTTGCTTTGGATAGAGATTCAATTTGCCAACATTTCAAAATCTAACCCATGTAGAATTATTTGATTATGCTGACATTTCTGTAAGTGAAACTTTACATATATGCAGATGTATCAATATGTTCTCCTTCTAGGCCTGGAGATTAGTTTGTGACAATGAAAATTTCAGATATTTTTCATTGCTGACCACTTTGCAGTCATCCCAATTCAGGATGCTGACATGCATCACTGAATAGAGAACAAAGACAAAGCCTCTTCTCTTAATACACTCTTAAAATAACTCTGTGCCATTTAAGCACCATAAACCTTATACTGGTCCACTGAGATGGGCTACTTTGTAATATGAATATAATCCTCTCTTCAATAAAATTGATGGGAGTTTTGCTGTTTCTCTAGTCATCTGGTATATCACATACCTGATGTGACTAACTGGTGATAAACTTGAAAACAGATCATCCTCTCATTTATAAATATTAAAGGCATTAAAGGCATTATTCAGTGTTTCATGCAGAGTCCAGTATAGAGATATATCAGTGTTCATGCATGTATCTGCTCACTTAGCTGTAGAAAATCACGCCTCTGACTAGCCAGAATACATAATACGCTTACCCTTTCATACTTTCTTCATCAGCATTACATTTCTGACATGATGTACCCTGACTGTGGGATGCAAGATCTTCAGCAGCATATCTTCCCTCCGGTGAAAGGAATCTCTGTTGCACCCAGAAGGCAAAACAAATTTATATAAAATTGTTGATATTACTGGGTAGCTGTAACTGTATTACATATCAGACAGGATAGTGTAAACAGGGACATAATTTGTGTATCACTTCTATATTGCTTTTAGTTGCCATCAGCTCTACAGTTTATCTGTTGTAACTGTAGAGCAGCGTGGACAAAATATGAGCACTTTTCATCTGTGGAGTTGGAATTCAAGACAGATATTTCTCTCACTGCCTTAAAATTAAATATTTTTGTAGGCAAGAAATTGCTTGTAGGTTTTTCCTCTCTGAACAAACAGGCTAGTAAACACAGTTAAGTCTTCCTAGGGGAAGTAAACCTTTTACAGATTTCAAAAAATGTTTGGGAGTCCTTAAATTTCTCCTTTGGAAGTCAGCTCAGCGATGTTACGATATGCTGCAGTATCTCAAAAGCTGAACTGTCATGCTGTGCAAAAACTGGAAATTGTTCTGTGATCTCAAAGGTGAATAAGATAATCTAAGCTAAAACCAAAAAGTGAGTATGGAAGCAGATCTCATACCGTTATGTTGGAAGAATGGTTGTTTGCTAGCAGACCTCCTTTTCCCAGAGGCTCTGTTTCTCTTCTGGAAGTTGATTCAGCTGTCTTTTGTAACCTTAATTGATTAAGGCGAAACCATTTATTTTATTTTTCTACTCTCATTGCGATGATTAACACCTATGAAATACTCCCCAGGAGGGCAGAGATGGTATCTAGAGTTATTTCACAAAGTTTTGATGCCTAATTATGTCAACATCTGCATCCCTTCCTTTTTTTGTTTAATTAAAAATACCACACAAATACTGGCAAACAATTACTTACTGGCACTGTACTTTGACTAGTCATTCACACCCTGAATTTGTGTGGTGGCAATGAATTTTATACAGAGGTATGATTTAACTCCTAGTGAAACCGATGGTAGTGTTTTGACTTCAGGAAAGACTTTGAGGTCCATAAAACCCAGAAAGGTAGGAATGCCAGGCTGAAAGGAATTCTGGGGTTTGTAGTTACAGAATTCTGTAAAAGTTTTATTCTGGAAATATTCCTGTTGCTTTCAAAGATTCCAGACATCCCAATGTTCTATATGCAGCAAATAATTTAAGGTAAATTTTTATTAAAACTTCAATAGCTGTTTCAACGGTTTCACTTACATGTGAAGACAAACATTGCACTTGTCACCGTCTAAAGAAAATCGATTTGTCTGTGGGATTACATCAGTTGTCTGACTCTCTTTTCCCTCACTGTTCTTGTGAAGAAATGCAGTGTCGATACCTCTTCTTTCTGGAGGATCAGCGATGCTTGAAACTATCGAGCTCTGTACAAAGTAACCACAGCATAGGTAGATGTAAAATGTAGTCACCGCGTGGCAAGTACATGACTTACCAGCCAGCATTTTCTGGGATTCAAGAAAAATGTTTTCTAAAATATTGACTATGAAAGCACTTGGTGATACTTATCTGTAGATTTGTAGAAGGCTCTAAGATTTTATTTTTTTTATTTATTTAAGATCCAGGACAAAATAATATTTTGTATATATACCATTCTCAGCAGTAAACTCAATTTTCTGTAGCACAATAATGTTTGGTCTTCTAGTAATTCTGCAGTTTAAGAATCTTGGCCAAATGAAGTAATTATTTCTTCCAAGTCAATGATAGTGATTAATTCCCTAAAACAAAGACAGCTTTGTAAAAGTTAAAGTAGCTGCTTGTATTTTCTTACTCTGAAATAAATGCTTTTGAAGCTGGGATTAAGAATATTCAGTGGAGCTCAGTTTTTATACCTAGGTTTCTGTTATAATTAATGAAATATTATGAAGTTAATATTTCACAAACATTTTCTTTAAAGTAACATTCTATCTAAAAGCGTCATGCTTTTATGGGAGGAGAATGTACAATAGTACAACCACACTGAGGTTCTTGAGATTTGCATCAGTAAAACAGAATAATTGTAGTCTTTAAATAACAAAACAGTTACCTCACAAGGAGAATATGATGAATGGGCAGATTCATAGGAAGTAAGCAAAGAAGGCAAGTTGCATTTGCTGTCATCAGTTTGTTCCTGGAGGTCTTCAAGCAGCATTCCAAGTCTAAATATTTCTCCTTCCACCTGTCTAAACCCAATTGCCATACACAGTTAATGAAACCTGTATAAACTGGTAGTTTATTTCTTACTATGATAACCACGTTGGCCATTGCAGTACACTTCCCATAGGAAAAAAAATTAATGAAGTTCACGGAGTCCCTGTTAAGTACATGAATTAATCAATTTGATATCCTAATTATAACTGGGATATGTAAAGCCCAACATGAATTTTGGCCAAATCAGTTCTAGCTTACCACATACAACATTATCTTAATGTTTTCACTAAAGAAAAATTGTAATGGGTAAATGAAGTAATGGTTGTAAGACACTCAAGATATTGAAAACGTACTGATGTACTACTAAGCAGTTATCTTCTAACCTTTCAGGATCAAACTCTCCAACGTTGATAGGCTCGTCCTTGTAGTTCTGCAGCTGTAAATTACGGTGCTCTTCTCTAGCTGTTAAGTAATTCCTTTCCAAGGCATCAAGGTATCTCTTCAATTGATTTAATGCCTTCACCAATAAGAAATAATCCAATAGCAAATGTTGTTATGATTCAGCACGCCACAGTGATAGCTACTTACGCTGTGTAAGCCAGATGCTGTTTGCAGTGATGTTGCGAAGAATTTTGCTACTGCTCTGAATTGTAACAGGACTGCACCTTGTATGTCCACCTAGTACTCTGTGCTGCTCTGTCATGCACAAGTATAATACTAAAACTTCTGAACTGATACTCTACATGTCAAAATTCATAACTTGTATGGCAACTTAAGGCCTTTCACTAATAATTTGGAGTTGTAATCTTTAAAATTGATTTAAGAACTCAGCCACCTACTGAGCACCTTCATTTTTGCCTCTTAAACTCAGAATTTCAGTCTGAGGTTGAGAAAAGAGTATTTTTAAACATCTGTTTGAGGAAAACGTGGAGTATCTTGCCAGAAAATTGTGAGTCTACAGCCATTGAAAGCGCACTTCAGATAACTGAAAATACATAAACTAATTTACCAAGTAGTTGTCTTGTAAAAGGAATGTCTCTTGGGTCATATGCTTAGAGAAGTCTTCCACCTTCAAGACAAAATATTAGACTTTTATTTGGGATTTTAAAAACAAATATGCAGAATATAGAATTCACGCATCAGTGCAAAATATATATTAAACCAGAGCTCTTTACTTTCTTTATCAGTTGATCTGTCTGATGCTTTAGTATTTGAGACATCTTTTCTCCTAGTGTTAGTTCTGGCAGTAAATCAGCAGGATTTAGACAGTATGCTTCTGCCATACCAGCTGCTGGTGGTGGTGTTCCATGCTGTAATCCTACATAATACAAGATAATCAATTGGAATTTCTGCCAAAAAGTGCTATCAAATTACAGAAGTCATTTGCATAGTTACTGTAATTTTATTTACTTGCTTTAGACAAACCATGTGTAGGTTGCATAGGGATAGGAGCGTGTAGGACTTCAGAGGATGTCCCAGTGCCTCCTGGGTAAATGGCAGCGCTGGCATTTGGAAAATCTGACTGAGGAACTATCTGTTAAAATGAGAACTTTGGTTATAGAAACAACGTACAGAACCCTTGTGGACATAAAAATTTTAGAAATAACTCAATACATTGGACAAGTTGTTAATGAAATTGTTTATAAGAGTGCTATATAATTATCTGTGTTTATAGTTTGGTATATGTATAGTGTCTCATTACATAAATACTTAAGTACTTCAACTTGTTGTTGTGAAAATCTAAAGAGGATTTGTATAAATGGGAAGTACAATATGAAGGTGACCAAAATAGTTTTGGGGAATATTCATAGTCCTAGAAATAAAGGAGAATTAATTAAAAAAAAAAAAAAAATTTTTGGAGAGATTTACCTTGGGATTCAACCTCAGATGGTCAATGGGAGTCCGGGTTTCAGCTTGCTGTGTCAGCATCTTGTTTGCAGCCATGAAATAATAGGAAAAACTAATGTTATATCTCAAACGATTTACTAAAGATAGAAACTTAGGAATGGATTTAAGCATCTGTACAGCTGTCTGAGTGAACTCCATGGCAGGGAATGAAACTGAAAAGTGTTTATCTAATTACTAAAAAACTTCAGAAGAAATTTACCACAGCAAGAGAAATACTGTTGTCAAACAAATCCTTTAAAAAGAATTGACTTGTCAATAAACACCAGCGTAAATAGCTGAAGAGTGTTAAGATGCAGAAAAAGGCAAAGATGTCTTTAACAGAAACACAGGCACAGGATGAAACTATATTTTTAAGAAAAACTTCCTATTTAGTACTTCTGGTGAATTTGAACATATAATACTAGAAAAAACAATTTATAGTGAATTTCCTAATGATTTGATAGGATGCTATATAATCACAAATAATACTCCAGAGCATCATTAAATTGTTGGTAATGAAAGTTCCCTATAAATTCAGTCCCACCAAATTTTCTTTTCTTGAAGGCAATTGTTGACCAAAGTGATATACTGGCTGACACCTATAGACTGCCTGCGCGAACCAGTCATGTTAGATTTGATTCGACACAGAGTATCTTCTCATGGTAAACATCACTCTATCGAGTATTAAGAATTTCTTAAAGCATCTGAAATTACCTCTAGCTGTTGCAGCAGTTCTGGAACACTCACCACTTCTTGATTCTCTACTTCAGCAGAATTGAGGTCGTTCTTATTTTCTAGAATGTTGTTCACAATTAGCGATTTACTTAGCACAACGGGGGAGGATTTTGTTCTTTCAGTTGTAGGAACTGAGTTAACATTGTCACTTGTTATTGGTACTTGGACTTGTGAGGCAACTTTAGAGAAGTCAGGAAGGCAATAGCGAGCTTGACCTTGGCCATATTTGAGCTCATGAGGTGAAACTGTTTTCTTAAATAGGGCGTGTTCTTCCATGTTTTGAAAGATGTGTGTATCTTCATTCTCATCAATCCATTGTGAGTTTTCTTGTCTGCACCCACACTTACCGGTGGAAGAAACAGATTTCTTGGAAACACATCTGTTTTCATGCAGCACATTGTGGGTTTTGTCACCGGTGTTCACTTCCTTGTGCTTTTCTAAGTGGTGTTCCTCACAGTTAGTTGCCCATTGTTCATGTGCTAAAGGGTCTTTGACACGTTCCGAAGGCTCAGGTTTCTTAGCAGTGTCATCGATACTTTCAGTACAGGATGTCTCGGGTATTGTCTCCCATTCAATTAACTGGCATGTGCTTATTAACTCTCCCTTAGAAAAATGACGCAAAAGGACATTGGACATTTTGGAGTTGGTTAGATGTTCGTTGCTATCTGGTTTACTAAAGCTGCCAACAGGTAATTCCTTCTTAAAGGAAGCTTCACCTCCAGGCATTTCAGCTGAAATTCCCCTTGTTCCTATGGTGCATCTGTGGTGACTGCAGAATTCTTCAGGCTGGGGATGACTTTCATAATTTGCTGTTGCTTTTATGGGTGTATGCTCTGCAGAACAGGCTAAATTTAAAATACCAGAAATAACTTTTGTAAAAGTACAGTTATTTAAGTTATCTGAATTATTATTGTATTTACAGGTTATCCCTGCATCTCCATCATAAGGTAAGTCATCTTGTTCCACAGCAGTTGCATCTGTGATACAGCCTAATTCATCTGAAAATGATCTATTCATTTGGGTTTTCATCCAGGCTGAGGGTTTGCACTTTTTCGTAGTCTCTATATCTGGTTTATGTAAAGTATGAATGCCCTTGTTTCTCCAGGTTTAGATACAGCTTTTATTATTGCATGGAGCAAAACCTGTAATGTAGGAGTAATCGTTATGTTATATTTAAATACAGGGGAGAGGAAGATCTACTTACATAGGTTTTTTTTTTTTTTTACAACCCTCACCCTCAGAGGGACGTTTTTGTATTTACACTAGAGACACTCTGGGTTAACTACTCGAGGAAATAAGACACAAATGACCAAACCAGTGGGGAAAGTGAGCTCACTGCCCTTGCCTGTTAATCCTGCTCTAGCACTACAACCAAAAAGCTGTTTAAAAAAAAAAAAAAAAAAAAAAAAAGTAATACAACACACTTTCTCACACTTTACCTCACCCCTGTACAGCGTTTCTTCAGCTTCTGCACCAGAGAAAAATCACCCAACTTTAAAAAAAAAATTATTTCTCCCCCAGTTTAATCAGATGGCACTAATTACTGTGCTATTGCAGTGACGTGCAGTCGTCCCGTTGCTCCACCTTCTTCGTTACGAGCAGAGAGCGACGAACTCCCAGCCCCCCCCCCCCCCCTTGCCCGCAGGCGATCGGACAGCGGGGCGGCTGCAGGGGCCGTTAGCAGAACACCCTGCACGAAGCTCCTCTACCCTGCGGCCCCGGGGGCGGCGGGACGGGGCCGGCCTCAGCACCTGCGGCCCGGTCGTGCCGCCCCTCACCGCCCCGCCCCGGGCGGGGCGGTGAGGGGCGGCACGACCGGGCCGCAGGTGCTGAGGCGGCTGCGCTGGCCCCACCCCTCCCTTCTTCCCCATTGGTCCGTACGAATGATGCGGCCTTCCGGCGGCGGGGCGGAGCGTGCGCAGAGCGCTGCTGCTGCTGCTGCCGCCGCCGGCGGCGGAGAGCCGTTGAGCCGCCCCGCCTGTGAGGGCAAAAGGCGGGGCGGGGCGGGCGCGCGGCGATTGGTGGGTTCGAAGAGCGGCTGCGCGTGGGCGGGCTCCGCCCCGCCCTCCCCGCGCTGGCGATCGCGCCGGGGAGCTGCTCCGGTACCGGCGGCGCGAGCCCGCCCCCTCAGCCCGCGGCCCCCGGCACCCAGGTGAGGCGCGGCCTCGGGCGGGAAGGGGCGGCGGGAGGCACGGGCGGGCGCAGGCAGAGGCTTCGCGGCGGGGCCGCTTGGCCCAAAAGGGCCCGCCGGCTCCCGCCATTCACCTGCCGGTCCCGGCTTCGTAAGGCTGCAGCGGCCTTGATGGCAGAGCCGCCTCCGAGCGGCCTGACGCGGCGGCGGCGAGCAGGCTGACCGGGCGGTCGGCTTTGAGAAGCCGCTGTCTGCGTCTGCGATCCCGGCGTTGTGATCCCGGCGGTCGCCGCCCGGAGCGCTTTGGGAGCAGAGCAAGGCATCCCTGCGCAGCCAGCCCTGTGTGCCGCCGAGATCGCCCCTGTGCCCCTGAAGTGAGTCGGTGGCAGAAAGGCATCACGCCAGGTGTCCTTAACCAGTTGCGTTGTGCTTCGAGAGAGAGATGGGGCTGATAAATAGCAAATAAAATTTAAAGTGGAGAGGGAATTAGACAGGCTGTTAACGGCACAGGACCCAAAGGACCCGCAAACATACTGTGTGAGGTGAAGTATACAGGGAACAAGTTTTAAACTCTCTCAGAATTTGGGTTAGGCAGTATGTTGTGGCATACCCAAACTGAAATTATAACACACCTAAACCTAGTTGTCCACTAGACTGTAGCCTTCGCTGGTCTAGTGCCTCCGTTTCTCTTGCTTACTCAGGTTTTGAACAGAGGAGCGTAGTTAATCAGGAATTCTTCTTTATCCTTTTATTGACCTGATTGCAAAGACGCGGATTTGACCCCACCTTGAAGCTGTGGCCTTTCTTCTGCTTTAAAAGCCTTTTCAGCCTAACGTGCTGCTCCTGTCAGCTTCTTGCCAGCAGGCTGCCGGGCGTGTGCTTCCTGGGTTGCCATGGAGAGCTGCACGACCATCTCTGAATTTAGAAGAACACGCTGAGTCTTGCATCTCAAAAAGATCAGCTAAGAGATTCCAGTCCCTCCTTAAATTTTGTCTGAAAACTTTATGCCTTTTGTTTAAGTCATAATGTTACAGGAGCTGAAAATGTCAGCAAAAAGTCATCCTCATAATGCAGTCCTTCTAAATTCTTTGCTTATGTATTTTTATTGCATGTTTCAACTCATTTGTAGGCCTGTACCAGTGTTCCTTCTTACTGGTTCCATTAATGTTTACCTAGACTTCTGAACTGTGGTTGCTTTTCGGCAGGAAGGACTTTATACTTTCAGTTACTTCCGTCTAAAGCTGAGACAAAACTTACCTGAAGCTTAAGACAGCTTTATTGGACTGGAAGAAGCCTATGTGGGTCTTGTCTGTTGATTTATTTAAAATGCTGTTGTTTAAATGCTCTTATAACTCTTTCAAACAGCTTAAAACTACTGCGGATTGTACATTGCTACTATTCTTGCTGGAGAATTACTTCAGAATCACTGAATGGTTCGGGTTGGAAGGGACCCTAAAGACCATCTAGCTCCAACCCCCTGCCATGGGCAGTGACACCTTCCACCAGACCGGGTTGCTCCAAGCCCCATCCAACCTGGCCTTGGACACTGCCAGGGCGGGGGCAGCCACAGCTTCTCTGGACAACATGTTCGTGTCTCACCGCCCTCACAGGAAAGAATTTCCTCATAATATCTAATGTAGATCTCCCCTCTTTCACTTTGAAACCCTTACCCCTCGCCCTATCACTGCACTCCCTGACAGAGAGTCCCTCCCCTCCTTTCCTCTAGGCCCTCTTTTAGTGCTGGAAGGCCGCTAGAAGGTCTCCCCAGAACTTGATGATTAGGTTAAAGTAATTTTTGAAGAGGTGTTGGTAGGCATTTTACCATTTTGTTCATGTGCTCTCATTGTCACCTGGCTGAAATTGTTGATTTTTTTTTTTTTTTTTTTTTTTTGGGGTGTTAGGTAAACCAATTCTTTCTCCTCTTAGTCTTTCTTTTGGTAGTCAGCAAGCCAGTCTCTTCCGGTATTAATGTTGAGTAAAAGCATTGCAAAAAAGATAGAAAACCTCCTGCTTTTGGCATGTTGAACAGCACGATTTTGAAAATGGGTCTTAGCTCTTACACCTTGCGAGGGTGGGAATTTATTCTTATTTTGCTAGAACTGTTTCTAATGTCAGTCCTCAGCCTTTTCTTGTCAACAAATGGCAGCAGACCGGTTTTCTAAACCAATGTTCTTCAGGTGCCCATGTGCAGTATGATTTGGAGAGCAGCTTACCTTCCCGTTAGTTAGGAAGGAAAAAGTTTTATTAAAAAGTGGGTGTGTTTTTCTCAAGATAAACGTCTGTAGTTTTAACTTTTGAACGTGTGGGGAGTTTTTCTTGGTTTATGCAGTTTATCTGGATTCTTTTGTTTTGCTTAAAACAGGCTGATTTTTAGTTTCTCCTAGTTTTCCACTTTTTAAAAATTTAATAGCAAAGGTATTTGTACTTTCTTTGTCATTCAGTTTTTTGTAGCAGTCGTGCGGTCGGTTTTACTTCCCACAACTTAGTCATTCCTGCCCAGATGTGGTAACTATGGTCTTGGTTCTAGTAGTCTTTAAGGTTAACATCTAATGAAATTGTTTGTATTTGAGAAACAAGTATTGATCTCATGACTTTCTGAAATTTATTTTATTGCTCTTACTATTCCTGGGAATGAAAAAGTAGAGAGATATCAGGTGAAGGAAAAAAAACAAAACAAAACCTTTAACTTTCATTTAGGCATTTAGTAGCAAGTCAGCTATACAAATGATCATATCAAAAGAGTACTATTTTGTGGAATACCACAACATTAGGAATGTAAAGTACAGGAAAAACAGAAGTGGAAAAGCTGGTAAGAGATGGTCTGAAACTTACGCAGTATTAAACAGATGATTAATGTCAAGCTGCCTCTTGGGACTCAAATTTGGCAATGTTTGAAGAATATGGTTCTTGTTCATATAAAGAAACTTTTGTGTGTTTTAAACTTTTTACTAATATGAAGGAAAAACTTCCATGCAGCTGAGTTACGGGGAAAACAAGCCATACATAGTCTACTGAGAAGCTTTTCTAAATCTTTTTTATTTCTTCACTATTTCTGTTTACTGCATTTTTTCCTATCATCATCATGCTAGGATCCCGTTAGGAATTTTGTTCCTTCATGCACCACTTCGGTGCCTGTACCTCACCTAGCGATCCTTGGTTGGTTAGAGGAGAGGATACGCTGTTGTGACCTGTCGTGTTTCTGTGACATCGTGTATCTATAGTGGATAAACGTGTGGGCGATAGGGGCAAGATGAGGTCCAGTTCAGTATTTATCACACAGATTAAAAAAAAAAAAAAAAGCATTGACTGGCTTCTGAATAGATTTGCACCTGCATCCCGAATGTTCGAATAAACATGCAAAGCAGTTTACGACTTGGCACCTCAAGAAATACTCTTTTTTTTTTTTTTCCCCTGAATCCGTGTAAGTGGTGTACCGTAAATAAACTGTCCCCGTGTCTGTAGGAAGCAAACAGTAAGAAAAGACCGCCCATGTCCTTCTCACTACAGTATGTGTTCGCCTGGCGCTTTGGCAGTTGTTACAGGTGGCAGCTGTGTGTTGGTCAGCTGTCGCAGAGAAGATAGTTAATACTTTCTGTTAGTACTTGGGAATTGCGGGGCACAGGTGATGGACCAAGCAATGCTGCTGGCAGGAAACCGTCATGGATCATTTTGGCTGTGTAATACAGGTTTCCTGAGAGCTACACCCACTCCTTGCAGGATAAAAACTTGCTGGAGTGGTCATGAGTTCTTTGTGCTGAATGCCTGCTACTCTCCGAATGAGCAGCCCGGTGTGAAACGGGAAATTTGATATAGCAGCTGTATTGCTTCACTTTAATTGCTGTCGCATTTTACTGCCTGTGATTCTAAGGATTTAAAGTGTTGTTTGTTTTTTTTTTTTAATTTATGAAATCTGAAGATTCATTTTTCTGTCTCGCTGCAAAATGCTTACGCAATCTGTCTTCTTTCTTTTACTTACTAGGATCTCTTTTAAGAGACATTACAGGCCAAGGAGGAGCCGAGCTATTTTATTGGAACATTTTATTGGAGAGATTTGTCATCAACTTGCTCTATCAGCTTTAAGTACACATAGTTGACATTTTGGGCTGAACTTTCCCATCTGGTGTTCTTTCATGTCGTATAACATGCTCCATTTCCCAAACTGAAGGTACTCGAGTAGATGTCTTGTTAGCTGGGAGAGAGATCTAGTATATGTTAATTTGCATCATGAGATTGTCCCTAATAAGCAGAAGGAGCAATGTTCAGATCTGCATTCAGAACTTGGTAACAAAAACCTTACAGGTTTTGTGGTAATATGGTTTAAACTTAGGCTAAGAATAAAAGGATCACAAGTTACTACTTTGTTGTGAACTGTCATTGAGTCTATTGTGGCATTTAAGCACTTTAAAATTGCAAATCTCGTCTCCGGTTGCGGGATGCTTGGAAAGAAGGCAGCACAGTGTTTGTTTTCAGTCTGTGAGTGACGGTATGTAAAAACTTGGATCTCGTTCTGATAAAAAAGAATAAAAGAAGGAATTCTAATACCTTGATGTATCAAATATGTGAAAAATTGTCAGCTAGTCTGACTTTGCTCTTTTTTAAGGCAAAGAGAAGATGTTATTCTACTATCTTGTGTCTGAAATCATAATCTTGCTGCATTTAAAACTGATTTTCAGTTGCCTGATTAGTTTTATTGTGGGGATATTGGTTATGTTCTGCTGGCACTTCATGTTCTCTTCCTTTCTTATTTTGTCATAGTGTGGGATTGCCTCACTTCAGGATTTAAATAGCTGGCTTACATAAACGTTCTGCAGGAATATCCTTATAATAAAAATGCTTGTGGTTACTTGTGTTAGCTACACCCGGTTCTTTAACTTGCACACTAGACAGTAGTTATGGCCATTAAGTAGCAAGCTGCTTTTCAGCTAAATACTGATTTCCCAGAAAAAGGGTGTTCTATTCTGGAAAGCTACTGTGTGCCAGAGGCACTGAGAGGTCCGCCTTTGCATCACTGGACGCTGGTATTTAATACTCTCAGAGATCAGTCCTATAGGTGCATTCATTTCTTCTTTCCTTTACTCCGTGGAAGTATGTGTGCCACTGTGTGGTGTTGTCTGCGGTCATTCTGAGACTGCAAGTTGCTATACGTGACCTGCATCATTGCCAGCTGCCTTAAATACTTCTGTTTACAGACCTATGCTATACCTTCACCATGCTCAACAGGGCACCTTCGCATTTACTGGAGTTAATAGAGTTGTCCTGGAACTGTGACGGTTCTCTGACTGTACTAGCAATGAGGATGTATGGATTTGTCACTTACGTGGTCCTTAATTATTCTGTTTTGAGGAATGTATTTACATTTCGGTCTGATTGCTGGGTGAAAATAGGGTGTTTAGGGTGACCAGATTCTGGCCAGAAATTTGAATGTTCCTTAACTGAAAGTTTTAGCTTTTTCTTTAGTTTTTGGTGTGATATGTTTCTGTTGTTGCGCAGTGTATATGCCGTTTTTATCTGCTGCTTGGGTGTTTTGTGTGACAGGAAAAGAAAATAACCCTTAAGAATGCAGGCGAGCTTCTTTCTGACTCAGAGGAGGAAGATGATTCTGGATTCAGTTATCATTATTTGGAATAGGGTTTCTATGATCTGGCAGAAATAACTTGTGTCATTAAGCCTGCTTGTGTTTTAAAGTTGATAATTGTGAGCAATACTGAAAATAATGATAGGCGAGGCTTAACTTGTTAAAGGAGGTGCTTGCACAACCCTTTAACAATGGAGGGAAAAAATGAACAAAAAGGATACATGGAGTTTCAAAGGCTTGCCATGTTGCAGACCTTTAACATTACTTGAAAGCCCAAACTCTATTAAACTAGTTACTCAGCAAACAGAAAGGAAAGGAAAAAAACCTCCTCCTAATCCACCGAGTAAGTGGAAAGTATATACAGGTCAATACTAGAGGGCACGTAGAAATGCTCCGAGACTTCTGTTTGCCTTTGACAGAACGTTGTATGAGCCAGGGCATCTGTGCTGTGCCTGGGAGAGGTGTGAGGGAGGATCAAGGGGAGTAGGCCAACGTGAAAGGGCACAGAGGGACCGAACCTTCTCTTACCTCTGTGTAGAACCCACCATGCAGCAGAGTCCGTTGGGTTTAGGTAACCAAAGAAATAAAGGAAACTGCAAACAAACAACGTTGAAATAGGGTGATAAATATCTCCACCGTTACCATGTCTGTCGTGATGCAGGGCCTTGTTAGCAAATAGGTAGTGAATGTTGGACTCTGCTCTGGAGCTGTCTTCCTCTAGTGTCGGATGCAAGTCCATGCTTCCATTTTCAGCTGTGGATGCGGTGAGATCCCCACTTCGTTGTGAGCAAAAGCTCTCTCAGAAATTAGTTGTTTGGTTTTTTTTAAAAAAAGTCTCAACATTTAGAAGGATCTTACTGCTAGGGCCTTTTTAAAGCTTATTTAAAAAATATAAATAGAATTTATTAAACTAGTATGATTTATAATTATGTATTTAATCTTGTAAAGTAGTTATGGGGTTTTATGCAGTATTTTCATTACTTCATTTCTTGTAGTTACTAATATTTACAGTGAAATTCTTTTAGAGCCCTACATTGGACTACTTTGGGCTGTTGTGGGCATACTTGTGCTCCTTTGTCACGAGGGGGTTTCTCCTCCTGCAGTCGTATTGATTATTAAGTTAAAGTAAATTGATGAGTAAATTAAAATAGTTGGAAAAAAAGCCTTTTCTTCCATTTGGGTAAATACAGTGCTAGAAAAAGATTGGGGAGAGAAGTGAAGAATAGAAGCAGCTGGATCACTCAGATAATGATAGTATTTGTGTAACTTTTCATTTAGCAGCTGTTTTAATTTTTTAAGGGGGGTGTCATGAGGGTCATAGCCCCTACTGGTATTTTTTTCTACTCTTCTATAACCTTTGCGCTTCTGTTGACTGCTGGTTATAGTGAAGTAAATAAGTCTTGGGCATTAACTGGCTAAGAAGGGAGATGAAACAGTTTCATAGATAATGGAGTCAACTTTCCGTACTTCACATGGTGGGCAGGGAGGTGATTCGGGGCAGCCAGCATGGCTTCACCAAGGGCAAGTCCTGCCTGACCAACCTAGTGGCCTTCTATGATGGAGTGACTACATCAGTGCACAAGGGAAGAGCTATGGATATTATCTACCTGGACTTCTGCAAGGCCTTTGACACAGTTCATCCTTCTCTCTAAGTTGGAGAGATGGATTTGATGGGTGGACTGTTTGGTGGGTAAGGAATTGGCTGGATGGTTGCATCCAGAGGGTAGTGGTCAATGGCTCGATGTCCAGATGGAGACGGGTGACCAGTGGTGTCCCTCAGGGGTCTGTGCTGGCACCAGTGCCATTTAATATCTTCATCAATGACATAGACAGTGTAATTGAGGGCACTCTCAGCAAGTTTACAGATGACAGCAAGCTGAGTGGTGCAGTTGACACACCTGAGGGATGGAATGCCATCCAGAGGGACCTGGACAAGCTGGAGAGGTGGGCCTGTGTGAATCTCATGAGGTTCAACAAGGCTGAGTGCAAGGTCCTGCACCTGGGATGGGGTAAACAATACAAGCTGAGGGGTGATGTGATAGAGAGCAGTCCTGCCGAGAAAGACTTTGGGGTGCTGATGGATGAAAAGCTGGATATGAGCCAACAATGCGAGCTTGCAGCCCAGGTGGCCAACCGCATGTGTTAGGCTGGGACTGTCTCATGCTCCGTAGTGAGCTCTGCAGAACCTTCTTGATCAGACACTAGGAGGAGTGTCTGAGGTAGCTGTTCGTGAAGCTCAGCTTTCCCATTGTCCTTCAGATGCAACCCGTTAATGTTGGATGTGAGCTGTGCTTGGATGTGTACTGGATAGTATGCTTGTGCGCTGCTTGTGGTGTATGCTGCTAACCCAGTCCTTTGGAAGAAGCCCCGTGCTTTATTCTGGGGGTATCTGCTCCATATACAAATCCGTGGGGAGAAAAAGGCAGTATTTCAGAGCAGGTCTTGTTCCATGTCGTCACTGACCCTGAATAAAACCTCAAGTTCACTTCATCAGTGAAGGTGGTTTCTGTGTGCGGTCAGCTGCCGAACTTCTGTCAAAAGTGGTGCAGGGAGGAATTTAAAATTAAGCCTCCAAGAGTAGCCACACTGGTCTTAACACCGTGTTCCCTGTATCTGCGTGGTCCACTCTCGTGACTCGCCACTTGTACTGTACTGTGCTCAAGTTTGGAAAGAACAGCTTTTTCCCAACATGGCACACACTTTTTTTAATGTCACAGGGGAATATGCGTTACTACTGAAATGCTAATGATGGTTCTGTTTACTATGTAAATACAATATTAAACTTGATACATTTTTTTTTATTATTATTTTAGGCTTATTTGTTAATTCACATGAGTTTTTAAAATGTCCTTGGATAGCATTGAAGGCTTAAATTATGATTTGTTTAGTTCTGAGTGTTCCTTGTTGTACTGTTTGTGTTTATATATTCTGTGTTACTGTTTGACAGTCCGGAGCCAAGCTAACCTCTGTATTTCAGTAATAGAATTTTCAGTATATTTTTGTTGTTGTTTAGTCTGTCTCTTTCTCCATAGGGTATGCAAAGCTCTGTTTTGTTTTTTAGATAATCCAGTTCAAGCTGCTTTTCCTTTTTTTTTTTCCTACCCATGGTATAGCCTCTTCCTGAAAGGAAATTCAAGCTTAGCTCACCATTGGGAAATTTGCCTTCATCTTGAAACAACAAATCTCCGTAGCTGTTTTTTCTAAGGAAATACAATTTGTGCGATTGGTCTACCTCTATCTGTACTTTCCTCTGGTAGCTTTTGAATCTTCATTCAGTGACGGCTTCATTTGGCAGATGCTTCTTTCCTATAGCTTTTTGAAAAGGAGCAGATGGGTAGAGAAGGCATTACTTGATTGCCTCCTTTAGGGAAAGGCAGAAAGAATTAATTGTTGGTGCTCTGTTTGTCAGCCCCCGAGTGACCAGTCAGCATATGTCAGCCGTGCAAGTATAGATAAGCAAAGCAATAATTTTGATCATCAACCAACTGCAGAAGGGTATGGGTTGAGGGAAGGAGCCATTGAAGCTGCAGAAATGTACTGTTTTAAGGGAATGCAGGGGGAAAAAACATCTCCCTTTCTGACTATGTTGTGCTTATTGGTTCTATAGGCTGCTAATAAATAGCAGCATCGGCTTTCTGTTGCTTGCCAATTCGTTTTCACTTTGCGGAAATACAGTATTTCATCAGAAGTTAAAATGATGGGATCCGTCATAGACATTCAGTGTAACTGAGAATTGCAGACTGATTAAAGCGATTGCCTGCCAGTGTGATAAAATTCATAGTGCATAATCAAAGCTTTTCTGACATGGAAAAGGCCTTAAAACATGAAATGCTTGTCTGGACGGTGTAACAGGCTTTTGAGAAAGAAATTATTGCTGTTGTTTTGTTGTATCAGGGACTTGAAATCTACTGAGCAGAATTGGAGATGGGGGAGTCTCAGTTTCTTCTGTAATTTTTCTTGAGAGTGAGCGAGCCTCATTCAAGTCTTAGCGCATATGTACGTATCTATGTATGTGTCTCACAGTGGTGTTAATGGAAGGTTGAGATGTCCTTTCGTTGAGTGCCAGCCATTAGGCCTTTGTTCCCTTTTTTGAGAACACTGATAATAATTTTATGAAAAATTCTGAATAAGTGCAAGCATGATGGCATTTCTCACTTCTCAGGGCATTTTGTGTGGGATTCTCTTCAGTATGTAACATTAGTATTTTACCATTTTTATTTCATTGTAAAATTTGTAGAAATTAATTTAATAGATTTTATGCAATTTCAGAGAATCAAGTTAAAAGTAGTTTCATAGAATTTAGTAAGGAATTTAGTCATAAAACCTCGTGCCATGCAAACCCCAAGCTTCTGTATCTATACAGCTTCTATATAAATCTGTGATTTAATAGAAAAGAATGGAAAGTGACTTTTTGACAATGATAAGTGGTTTTTTAGATAAAGCATTGAATTGAGGCAATGTTAGCTTTTTACTGGTGGTTTAGTTGAAGATCCTTTAGCTGTTAATAGACAGGGTGGATAAGCCCCAACTATGGCTCACCATTTTCTCCTAATGAAGTGTTGATAAAGTGCGTGTTTTGTCTGTTGAGGGGTATAAACTGGCTGACACGTTTCATTGCCTAACCTCTGCCTTGCTCTGTTTGATTTTGGGGTGTGTTGGTGTTAGTTTTGGTATCATACCGCTGTGTAGTTAGTAACACCAGTTTAATTTTCCGCTTCTGAAGGAGGCCAAATCTTTTTTCTGTGTGCTTTCTTGCACTATTTTGAAATTACAGAAAGGCTAGGACTTTCTGCATGTGATAGCTGCAGTAATAAAATTGTGCATTTTAAAGTCGTGTATACAACTTCACTTTTCTATTTATGCTTCCCTGAAAGGCAGCTTTTTAACATGGAGATGGATTCTGCATTGGTTAGAGGTGTGGAGAGAATAAAATGAAAGCATCTGCTTTGCATTAATACAGATTTTTTTTCCTAGTAAGCACCAAGTGTTTTTTTTTCATGCTGCATCGAGTTTTAATTAAAAATGCAAGTTCAGGAGAAAGCCTGTTTCACTGTTAGATACGCCAATAGGGCAGGACTTCTGCATTCTGTTGGTTCACTAGGCTTCTCTGCTGAAGTACCGTGTCCTCTGGGCGAATTCTGTGTTGATCACAGCTCAGGAAAGGCTGGGTTACACAGAGATAATCTGAATAGTTGAAAGAGGCAGGTTTAGCTGGCTGTAGTGTGATCCTCCGGGGTCAGTTATCGCCTGAGAGATACCGTTGGTGGAAGTGTTCATCGATTGCCACCTCCTGCATTTTGAATTCACCACTCTAATTAACATGCTTTACGTTTGCTTACTGATTGCCTGTTGGCGTGGCTGAAGGCAGAGCTTGACACCCTAATGAGTTACAGGGGAAGGAAGCGAGGAATGGGGACCAGACGCAGTAATTTTTGTTGGGGCTGTGATCATGATGTGTTGGCCAACTCGGGTGTGTCCAGATCACCCTCCCAAGACCAGGAATGTGCTGCATGGCCAGTAAGGAGGGAAGAAAGGAGCAGTAGTGGTTCCAGCTGGTGGGAGATGGTGGCATTAGTCAGAGGATGAGCTTCAGTATGAGGACAGAAGCATAGCTCAGATAAAATGAAGTTATAAACAGCTGATGTGAAATGTACTGCTAAAAATAATTGATATTTAAATAAATGAAGTCATTTTGATGTGCTTTTAAATATGGCTCTGGTTTTTTATCAAATTTGGCTTTTTATTTTTAAAAAGCCTTCTTCAAAGAAATTATTCAGTTAATTACAATTACAATATAAACGTACAAACAAATTACCAGAGTTGTCATTTCATGATCCGTGGCAGTTGCCAAAGTACACGCTTTTCAGTTTGTGGCATGTAGTAATTTGCACGAGCGTATCCGTCTGTGGAGGGGCACTTTCAGTTCCCTTGCATTTGCTGGGCAGCAGGAACGCTCGTGGGTGGTTGCTGTAGACTGGGCAGCTTACAGCTATCTCCTTGTGTGAGTTACCCGATTCGAGGTTCGGACAAACTTCCGGAGAGTAAACACCTGTAACTCGGTCTTCCCAGTGCGTGGGTTGCAATGGTATTGTAAACGGTATGTGTCACACTTCGTAATTGCCAAAATATACCCACACCCACTTGTTGATGCCAAATAATTCTAATGATGAGCATGGAAGGGCAAAATAGTTGTTTAAGTGGAAGAACGTGGATGGTCTGTTTGAGGGTGCTGTCAAGGTAAAGTACGATAGAAAGCCTGAAGCTCCACAGCTAGTACTTGATAAAACTATGAGAGGAAAAGGCATGGCCTACATTGGCAGTTAAAAATAGAGAGGGTTGTGTTGTCTTCTGGTGACAGCTTTGAATCTGAGCTTTGTTCTTGTCCTTTGACATCTCTGTAGTCTCTTGATGAAATACGCATTTGTGAATTACACAACTATATGTTTACTTGGAAAGGAAGGTAATATTAGTACTGAGCAACAAATATGTCAACACCTCTACTAAAAATATGCTTAAAGTGGGTAGACTTCTGAGTACAGAGTTTCTTTTCTGTTAATATTTTCCCTGCCAGCCTAAACACATCTGATGTTGAAGTGCTGGCTGCTGCAGTCTCTTTGAAGCAGAGTTTGGAGCTCATATGACAAAGCTGCAGCATTTTGGAATGTGAAGCCAGTGTTAAAAAAACCCCACCCAAACCAAAAAACCCCGCAACCAAAACCCCAAACCCCCATACCTCCCCCATTTCTTTTGGGAGCGCGGAGTGGAAAGGGGAATAGAGCTTAAACCTCTGCTGTCTTCTGTGCTCAGAACGTTGTGGGTGGGATGGTCTCCAGAATGGATGATCTCCAGATGGGATTGGGCCAGCCAGTCCTGACTACTGTGGGACTTGTCAGGGTTTCAGCAGTACTGTTTACGTGTAAAGCAGTTGATGATCTGGTTTATATTAGGTCTTTCATTCTGTAGCTTTCATCCTTTAAGCTTTTTGCTTGGAACTTCATGAGGCCAAAGAATACTAACAAGGGTAAATTACGCAAAGTTTCCAACAGAAAAGAAAACGTTGGGTTTTGTTAAACCTTCTTTGCTTTCTCGCTTGCCTGCAGGAATTGCCATGTGTATGTAGAAGGCTTTGGCTCTGGCTTTAAGTTCTTGATTGACGCTTCCTGCTCGGTGGGAGCAGTGTTATGCTCTGACATCAGCTGCAAATGGTTATGAGTTATTAACTGACTGTGAGACTTCAAGCCAAGCATCTTGTGTTCCCTTTGCAGAAACGCAGCTGAATGGAGCTTAAAGGGCCACAGATGAAAGAACTTGAACACGTGTCGGAAGGTTTAAGACGTGTCTGACAGTGACCTCCTTACCTTAGTAAAAAAAGAAGAGTTTTTCAACAGCAGCTTAGGATACCTTTACTCCAACTTATTAATATACTAACTGGAATGGTGTTCTGACAACAATTCTCCGTAGTACAGTACTTACCCTACTACAGAACAGTATTATTTTCGCTACTGATAATGCAGCTCAATGGAGGAAAGTAATGTTTTGATAAGCATGCGTGAAGATCGTTCCTTTCACGTGCGATACAGGTAAGACCGTATTCGTTTTAGTGTGGGTGAGTAAGTGCTGTTGATAACAGAAAACTAAACAAGTTGCAACAAATAGTTTGGAATCTCTGTTACTACTGTTACTGAAACTGAAAGCTACAACAGCTTTTTTTTCTTTTCTCGATTTTTTGAACTATGAAAATTCACTTCTGTTATAAAGCAGATTGTGTTAGTATAATTATGTGATTGTGTAGTATTGGAACTGTGTGCAGCTGCAGAACAGTACATGACTGTATTTCTTTCTGTGCCTGATAGGATGATGTGCAGTATGATCCCTGCATGGTAATACCTGCTCTCTCTTCTTTTACCTTTTGGGCTGCATGTACAAATTGTTGGGTTTTGTCTGCTAAAGTTCTCTGTGCTTGTCCCATTATTGCTTCCGAGAATGATGAATTTTTAGGTGCATTGTCACCTAGGACAGTGTTTTCCTTGCTTAAAATAAAGAGATTTGATTGATAGAAACTGCTTTAATACCTTGGACTATAGAAGTACTGTTACTGCAAGTCACGAGGCTATGTGGTTTCCCTTCTGAGAACTTTTATCCGTTTTCTTCTGGAATCCCCTTTACAGAGGTGGGGCAAGACGTTAGCACGGCAGACTCACTCTACTGAACCTGAACAGAAGCACCGTGTGGTGCATGGTGTTTGGATGGCTGGTGTTTGGAAGGGCAAATCTTGCAGCTCCTTCAGTAGGAAGGGACACTGGAACACAGGGATGTTTGCTATATAAACAAATAAAAAGTGTGATTCTTGTTGTGTGCTCCCTCGGCCCTGGCCATCTTTGCTTTGGAGGCCTTTTCCTTGCTAGCTAGCAGGAACAAAGCACTACCCTTATTTGTAAGACAGCATGTGCTACAGCCTAACATTAATTCTGAAAACATTCTGACAGTGTTCGGGTGCTGTTAAATTGGTCTCCTCTTCCGTTCCATAGCAGTACAATGTTAGTTCTGGGTGGCAGTGCGGTCAGCAGGAGGAGCTTTTTTGTAGACGGTAAGGAGAAAATTAGCAAATACACTGTAATTTACTCCCTGCTCTCTTTATTTTGCTAAAATCTTTATATGGTGGCTTTGACAGCTGGAATCCCTAAGCTTGTGAGCATCGTTACTTCTGTGCCAAGTGTTTCCTGCGTGTGTCCAACTCCCAGCATTCCTGTAACGTTTACCCGTGTTGTCGCCGATGCTCTTGGCCCTCCGCAGACACCGAGAGCAGATCCCTGCGCGCTCTGTAACAAGGCAGGAGCTGTTCAGGGTACTGTGACAGCAGGGAATGGGCAAAGGAAGCAACACGGCCAATTGTCTGGTTTAAATCGACAAGCCAAAAATAACTTCCGAAATATTGGCGAGCTCAGTCGGGGCAAAGTGTCTTTCTGCTTTATGCTGTATTTCAGTACAGGCTTGAGTGATACTGATTAACAATAAAAATATTAAGGGCCTTATTAAACCCTTCTGTAAGAACTGTAATCCAATGAACATTTAAAAAACCTCGAGGCATAATCCTTTTATTCTTTTTTAAATATTAAACATTTCTAAAACTTAGAGAAACTGCAAATTAATTCGCTATATTGAACTGGAATTATATGATGCTTTAATTTAATACTTAGAATTTGGAAACATTTTATCTGGTTGTAATTTCAAATTTAATGCAGGAAAAAATAGGCCATAAGTTACTGGAGGGGTGTGTGTGTTATTTATCAGGTTTTAAAATTTTTTACTTGCAGGTATTATTCCAGGCTGGTTTGGCTCTCAGAGTGCTTTTTGCTTCCCACTGCTATTCCAGTAGAACTGACTTTAAAAAGCAGCTGTTGTCGCACTATGAAGGAAAGGCTTTACTATGAGTCTGTTTCTTAACTGTGCAAGCTGTTTTCTCCCCCCTGCAGCTGACCAGTATCACTTCAGCAGCTATAAAAGTGCTTATGCTGGTGGAAGGAAACTATTTTTTAGTCTTGTATTGTTTAGTGACTGAAAATAAAATGCTAAGGTTAATAAATGGGACTAATACATGATCTATAAATACCAGTAGAACTAGCTTGTCTTGCCTGCTAAATTCATACACCGAAAACTTGTAACTGCTTTTATCTTGTCTGGGACAAAAGAACCCAAAATTCAGATGCGTGGTTTCTTTGTGTACGTGTGTGTGTTGTTCTGTTAAGTTTGCCATCAAATTTAGTTTGAGTAAGCACAGCGTTCCAGAGGAGGTGTAGTTAAGTTTGGAGCGCTCAGCGTGGTACGCTTCTGCAGTGTGTACAGAAACCAGGAGTGAGGGCAGGAGGCAGCAGCAGGGTGGGATCTTTGTTACAGGACGCCGCGGCATTAGTAATTCTGCGCGTCTGAATTGAAGAGACAGAACAGGGTTTTCTTTGTTTTGTGTCTGGGTATGTTATGTGTGTCAACATGTTCACGGCACACTGCACGGCAGCTCTGTTCCCCCTCAACAGCAAAAAAAATCCTCTTAGTGAGAACTGAATGAAGTAAAACTAAATTAATTGTGTTTAAAGATTACAGTAATCAATGAGTCTTCTTGCCTTCCTCTGTTGCCTTACTTCTTACCAGTTTTCTGTTCTTTATTGTAAGATGAGAACAGCTGAAGGAAAGGAGACTCCAAAATGGGAGAAAAACCCAGGGAGGCTACGGTGGAGGCATATGCCTAGGATTTATATTCTTGTAAGTGTAAAGGTTCGAAAGAGAATGTGAAGAAGGTCAGAGAAGAACAAGGGAAAAGAAGAAAAGGGGCAGGGGAGGGGAGCCAGGCAAGATGAAAAGCTTAGAGGGACAGATGAGGGTGAGGTAGTTTTACAGATGAGAAATTATTCAGGAGAAGCCAGCCTTTCGGCGAACGGGCCCAGGCAGCTATGAACAGAGTAACAGAACGCAGCCCTGTACGAGTATTTCCACAGTCGTGTCTGGAAGAACGTTACCCTGTTTAGCAGGAACAGAGTTTCATTAGAACTGCACAGATGAATGGGCCTTGTTCTCTTCTTGCCTCTGCGGGTTCAATGTGTCTTTTGTTTAGCCACTGGGTGTTGAATAAATAAGTAATTCAATTCAGCCCTGGGAACAGAGAAAGTAATTTCATATTCTCCTTGTAACTATTTAATGACTTCCTGAAACATTGATAACCTAGCCCCGTCTACTCTGCTGACATGCTGTTTAACCATTAGTAGTGACAGCTAAAACAGTCTTTGAGAACATTCCTGAGAGGTGATGGGTTTTTGACTGGAGAACACCTATGTAAATCTTTTTTTTTTAAAAAATATAAAAAAGTTAATTTTCCTAAAAGTCCTTAAGTAATGGAGGGGGGAAAAAACCAAAACCCAAATCAAACCCAGAGTTCCTCTGAGTCCAGTTTTGGAACATTGTGGATAAGCCTAGCAAACTTTTAAAATAACTAAATTATTTCATAGCTCTTATGTAATTGGAATAAAATATTAATATTGGGTACAGGCAGCTGTGGAAATAAATATTTCATCTTCTCTATTCTTTTCTTTTTATAGCTTATTTAGAGTTTGAAATTGTAGAAGGCCAGCAAGAATGGATCCAAGTGGAATTATAGCTTTAATTTGCTGTACAGATTCTAGCAACCTGTTAACACAGCCTTTCTGGAGTTGCACTCGAGCGTAGTGTTAATTTTGGGGTTCTTTCTTACTCAAACAATTACTAATTCCTGTTCTCATTTACTTGCTGTTATTCTGGTTGAATTGAAACACTCTGTAGTAATAGCTGGGTATAAACCTTAGCTTCATAGTTATTTATATTCTGTATGAAAACCCCCAAATCTTTCATTTTTATAAGTTACATTAAGTCTGGGGTTGCAAAGTCAAAAGATTATGTTTCAGGTTCCTTAATGAACTGGTAATGCTGCCTTGGCATTTGACAGTCTTTGGCATGGTGTGAAATTAATTGAATGCAGTGTGTATCAGGAAAATTGCTGGTCCATCGCCTTCTCCGATACTGCCTTTGTACCTTTCTAACCTGTGCTTTTTCTTCATACATTAGGTAGCTGATACGTCATGTTTGCAAATCAAAACATGATTTTTTTTCAACAGGATAAATTCACTTACAAAGCTGGAGTCCAGTGTAGCATTTTGTCCGTTACTGTGTCGCATACGCGATTTGCTGAAAGCTCTACCCTTCGTAGCGGTTCAAGCTAAAAATGTCAAGAAATGAATGCGGTTGTGTAATGGTCTAAATCTTTGCGCTAAGGAGCACCATATTTTCTAGCCGTCACTTTAATTGGGCATGTCAGTTAACATGAGGTGCCCGGAGAGAACCTCTTTGGATAGGATTAAGATTACCCAATGAAGTGTTTTAAGTCTTAAACCTTCAGTTGCTGATGGTGTAATCATTTCTGCCTGTACTTAACTGTACTTAAACATTTCTGCCTTTTTCTGTCTTGCACTCCACACATGCACCATGCCATAAACCCAGGTTGTGTGTTCTAGCAAATAGGAATGCTCTAACTTCCCGGTGAAGAGTTTCCAAAGCTAAGAGTACTGCTTGTGTTATGGATAGCCAACCTGAGCAGTTGGGCCTGGGAAGAACTTCTTGCCCGAGTTGTCATTTGCTGTCTGCATCTTTACCGGCTACCGAGCGTACGGTGTTTTTAACTGCAAAAGTTAAATATGTCTGTCATCTCGTTGTGCTTAAGTTGTGGAATGTCGAAGACCAGCAGGTATGGTACTATTTTGTGTTGGCACTGTATTTTCTTATGGTCCAAATTCTTCTAGTTCTTTTGAAAGTCAGTGGATTTTTCAAAAATACTTCCTTCTTGCTCAGCTTTACGTAGAATGTTGTAGAACCTATTTTTTTCCGGTTTAGGAAAAATGAAGAAATGTAAACGTTGCAGGTACGTTAGATACTGCATCGCTGCCAAAACAGCTGTCTTCTGGTGTTGCCATTAAAACAACTTTTGGAACGGCAGATGCTTGATTGTTGCTGTTACTGATCTGTACAGATGAAGGGAAACAGTTTTAGGAGTAAATTTCTAAATGACTTTTTCTTACAAGCAGGTAAATATCAAATGATGATGTAATGAGGATATCTTTAATTACATAAAATATTGTGGTTTGGCATGCAAGCCCTTATCTTACTGTGTAATCCAGCTTGAAGAAAAATTCAAAACAATATAGAAGTTTATGAAGTTGATGTCCACTTTTTAGCAATAGTAGCAGACACTTTTTAAACACAGAATGCCTCTTAGTGAGTTTTCTTTTTGAAAAATCTTTTGAAAGTAGCATTACGGTTGTTTTGTGAGCTTTTTAAAATGCATTATCTTGAAAAAGATAAGAGAACCATATTGCTTCAAGTTCAAGACCCTGAGGTTGTCTTCCTTCTCATCCCCCTCTCCCCTACCTCCCTCACGCCTCGGAACTGGGAAGCAGAACATGTTTGTGTATAATGGGTAACGCACACTGAAATGGTTCCTTTCGTACACCTGAGTCACAGCAGCAATATGAATGGGTTTTGGCAGCTGCAGTTCTCCAACAGCTGCTTCGTTCCTTGTTCACACCGTAATCTTCTGCAAATTCTGCTATAAATTCATTCATGAGTATCTTCTTTACCGCTTGCAGAATTTTGTACCTGTATAATTACACAATTATTTGCTCATAGTAACCAAAAATATTCCCGTGGCTTCTGGAATGATGGCATCTCAGTTAAGGAACGTGAATTAACATACATTTTGTCGTTAATTCAATCTAGATCTTTTTTTTTTACACTCTGAGAATTCTCACAGCAGTGTCGCTACAGGAAACGATGAAGTGCCAAGGGGTATTGAATTACGTAAGAAACAGCTTTGGGAGAAATAATCATGGTCTTTGATACACAGGAATATCTGAATTTTAATATTTTTTTTTCCCATGTGACAATTTGCAGGTAACTATGGCATCAACCTAAAAATTAAAGTGCTTACGTTTTTCCAAACCAGATTTGCTAAGAATAGCTGGATGGTGAAAACTGCGATTTTTGAATCCTGCAGGTGCTATATATGGACAAAGCAGTGTTTGGAGTTCCTCCCTGAGACTTAAAAAGAAAGAAAGAAAAAAAAGTTGAAGCTATTTGTTCCAACGTTGTGTTTGCTCATCACTGTTGAAGTTGCAATTTCCATTTCAGCATTAATTTCTGTAACCTTATAGTACCAAGGTCATTGCTTGTACTGGGGTGCCAGCTCCCTGTCCGAAACAGAGACCCTCTGAGTAAAAGAACCTCTTCAGAACTCAGGTGATGGGCAGAGCGCACGTTAGAGTGACCGTTTGTTCTTTTTACTTCAATTGTGCAGGATGGAGGCTTCCTGCCTAGAGCTGGCTTTGGAAGGTGAGCGCCTGTGTAAAGCAGGGGATTGCCGAGCTGGCGTGTCTTTCTTTGAAGCAGCTGTTCAGGTTGGAACGGAAGATTTAAAAACACTCAGTGCTATTTACAGCCAGTTAGGCAATGCCTATTTCTACCTGCACGAATATGCAAAGGCCTTGGAATACCATCACCATGATTTAACCCTTGCAAGGTAATGTTGTGTCTTCCTTTAACCATGTTCTCCATCCCGTTCTTGTAGAGATGAGCAGCTGACCCTTCGTTTTCCTACCACACCCTGCTATTAGTATGGATCATGAGTGAATGAGGTGATGGCAGAGGGCCAGGGGGTCTGCAGGTAGCTCGATTGCCCTTTAGCCTGGGAGCTAATATTCGGTCTAGCACCATAATCCTAGTACTGACTGAGGCCCCACCAGGTTTGTGGATGATTAACGGACTGCTTTAAATCCACCCTTTCTTGATCCTTTCCTGTTTCTAAACCTCAGGCTTTCTGGTTCTCCAGAATGTTAAGCTGGCTCTCTTGTCACCTGGACAGAACTCACTCATGTTTCTCTGTGTAAAACTCAAGATATTGTGAAATCTAAACCCCCTGTGCATTTCATACACCATTTATGCATCTGACTCTCAGTTATTTGGTACAGACCCAATAAAAGACACGGACACCTAATGTACTTAACCTCACTTTCGGCACAAATCTGTTCTTGCCCCTGCCTTAACCCGCTCAAGTGCTGTAACCTCGTGGGACCTTGGTTTGTTGTGTTATTCCCCAGGTACCCCAGTCCGAGTGGTTCAGTGGCAGTCTTTGGCCTTAGTCTCATTTGGAATCTGGACATGTAGAGTTACCTCTGAGCTTTCTGGGAGACCAGTATGTCTCGTAAATAATACAGGACTGTGGTAGTCAAGTAAAATGCAGAAACGGTTAAACCTCTCTTGCTAATGCTGGGACTGTCTTTCTCTATAATCATTAAGAATTTTCTCTTTATTCTTTTCCTAAAAGAAGTGAGGGTTTGGGGTTTATTTTCAATGTTAAGTAGATGATCAATACCATGAATACTAGCAGTTGTACAGACAGCACCAACAGAATTAGTCTGTAACCACAGATTGAACAATGCTTATGTGAGGGCATTTTAGATATAAAATGAGCTGAATACAAGTGCATTAACATGGGTGTAATCTCTTTTCATAAATTCTTCTAATTGCCTGCCATACATTGATCATCTGCTTGGTTTCAAATTAGACACGATTTACTGGGTGCTTTATTTCTGCAATTTTAGGACAATTGGAGATCTCCTGGGAGAAGCTAAAGCTAGTGGGAATCTGGGCAACACCTTAAAGGTACTTGGGAATTTTGAAGAAGCGATTGTTTGTTGTCAAAGGCATCTGGATATTTCCAGAGAGCTTAATGATAAGGTAAGAATTGCTTGGGAATCTGGGAGTAAACTGCTCGTGCATATTACTGAACCCTGTTGTATTGTAATGAGTGTGCCACCTTTCAGAGGGAAGTAAATAATGGAATTATTTCTTCTAGACAGTCAGAATCTGTTAGTTGTTAAGATATTTGTTTGCACCTGGAAGGCTATAGATCCAGATTAATAAATTGTATCCTGGTTTTTGTTGGGGTTTTGGATTTAATTTTTAGTGATAATGGGCCTCAAGAACTGTTATGTATCTTGCACCTCAAAAGGAAGTAGTATGTGAAACGATTTAAGGGATGTGACTGGGTGGGAGGGAGTAAGGTGGGTGATAAGAACACGTTCAGAATGGGCAGGGCACATGTTGACAGATAGTTAACAAACTTGTTTTCCCATCTGTGGATTGTACTAGTAGTTATTGTGACACAAGACTTTGAAGCATAAAAATTTAATGCCTTATTTTACTTCTGGTTTAGGTTGGGGAAGCAAGAGCACTGTATAATCTGGGAAATGTGTATCACTCTAAAGGGAAAAACGTAGCTAGCGGTGGGACTCATGATCCAGGGGAACTTCCAGATGACGTGAAAAATGCTTTACAAAAAGCTGCAAATTATTATGAGTAAGTAGTAGCTTTGAATGTTGGGGATTGAGGGGATATGACCGTCTAGTTCATGAGGATATTGGGAGATTTGTGGTGTCGTGAGCCAACCTGTGGCACACTTCTGTTCAGAACTGTGGTACCTCTGAATTTTGTCCCTTTTAAACTGGGGAGTGCGCTACTTTTTTTGTTACACCCTCATTTGTAGTGTACCTCTTATTATCTGGTGAGTCCTTCCCTTATCTTAGAATCCCGTACTACTCTTCAGACCAGGCTGAGACAACCACAGGACCTCAGTGTACTTGTACGTAAGGTCGCTCTGTAACGAGGAGCGAGCACGCCGGCTTGAGTGAGAACGCAGTGAAGTTCAGCATCTCACAGGAAATGTTTCCTACTTAGTGGAAGATTTGTGGTTGCATAAAACCATTAAAATAGGCCAAAGTAGAATACCTCTACCTTTTCCTTTATACAAATGGAATATTTTTTAAAAAAATTATTATTTAAAAGACTGTGAGGAAAAAGTCACTATTCTTCCCCTCCTCACTTTCCCCCAAACAGGGAAAACCTGACAATAGTAACAGAGCTGGGTGACAGAGCAGCACAAGGACGTGCCTACGGCAATCTGGGAAACACACACTACCTTCTGGGCAACTTCAGGAGCGCGGTCTTAGCCCACGAACAGGTACCACAACGCGCTGGTAAGGAATTCTGTTCCAGGAAGCAGCCTGTCGCCGGGTGCTCCTGCTCTGAAGTACGTGCATTGTGGTGGATCTTGTTGCAAGGTTCCTAGTGCAAGTGTTAAATCTTGGTGGCGCAGCTGCGAGTCTGGCTGCTCTTTTCAAGCATTGTTGGCCTAAAGCACAGATCCACGAGCACGCGTTTCTGTACGCAAATGTACGTTACAAAGTACAAGACTGAGTAAATAACACAAGTATTTCTCATTTTAAGCGTCTCCTCATTGCAAAAGAATTTGGTGATAGATCAGCGGAAAGAAGAGCGTACAGCAATCTTGGAAATGCCTACATATTCCTGGGTGAATTTGAAACCGCTTCCGAGTACTACAAGTTAGTGGACTGCTTATAAATATATCTTACACCTCTTCTTGCACAGTTTTCTTCTGTTGTGCCTGGTTCTTTAGCTCACTGTAGAACAGCCAGCTCTTCAACATGTACTTAGAAAGGAGCTGCATTTTTTAGCAAAAATAACATTTTCCCCTAGTTGTTTTAACTATTCCAGTTCTTTCAGGGCAGGGGCAGCATTAATCTTTATTTTTTTAACTTGTTACTTTAAACGGATTCTTCTCAGCGCTGTAGCCACCCTTCTGTTGATAGGCATTTATTGCCCGTTATTCCAGAGCCAGGCGTTACTGTGTTAGCAGCGCTGGCGTGACCCGGGTCACTTTACACACCGACGGGCAGCTCTCGGGTACACTCACCAGCCGAGGCAGGGGCTGCGCGTCAGCGTGGTTTTACGGACTTAAGTCTCTGTTTCCAATCCAGACTTTTTTTCTTGGTCTCTGCACCACTAAGCAGTTGCTGCTGTAACCTGGGAGAACACAAGCCCGGCACAGATACACTCTAGGCGTTCTTAGCATCTGACGTGGATTTCAGAGCTTACCCGTTCTTTCTGAAAAGAGGGAGAAGAGCCTCAGTACTGAGCAGATTCCTCTTGGCACGCAGACTCTTCTGACCCAGCAGGGGCAGGCTGGCTTGGTGGGTGTACGTCTGTCTTGCTCGTGGTGCTGGAGAATGTACAGCATTTATCGTAATGCTGGTACTGAACCGTTTCAAGTGCACACTGTGAGGAAAACCGCTATAAATTGCTGATGAGGGAATAAATTAAAATTAGAAGATGCTGTTTGAGGGATCAGTCTGCTCTCCAATAAAGGGCAATAGGTTGCAGTGGAGGGGAGTGGAAGACAGGCACTTAAAATCTTGTGAAGCTTTACAAGATAGTAATTTATTAGCAGCTCATTTGCCAGCCTGGTGTCCTAATTTGTTTAATTTGTATAATTGATTTTTAGTTGCCCAAGTACACTTCTAAAATTGTTTCCTTATGGTGATTTTTGGGGTGACTAACGCTTTCTTTCAGGAGGACGTTACAGCTGGCTCGACAGCTTAAAGACAGAGCTGTGGAAGCACAGGCCTGCTACAGCCTTGGGAACACGTACACTTTGCTTCAAGACTACGAGAAAGCAATTGATTATCACCTGAAACACCTCGTGATCGCTCAGGAATTACATGATAAGTAAGGCCTCAGAGGTGGTTTGATGTATGTGTGACACTTAAACCAAATCCTGTGGCCTCTGACTCCGCTGTCATCGCTCTGTGTGTGACCGCTGAATTAAATGTGCAGTCCCTGCAATGCTGGGCTCCAGTTTCCGTATGGGAGGGAAAAATTACTCATGGGAGTATTGCAGCTCATGAGCCTGAGAGGAAAGAGGAATTGAGGAATGATTGTCTGTACATCATCTTTGTAAATTAAGGAAAAGAAAAGCAGATCTCTTTTTCATGACTTCATTATAATAATTTTGCATACCTTCACAAGAATACATCTACTTTCCCCATCCCTTTCCATCTTCTTAATTTGTGGAAAAGGAGAATAATACAGGAGCAAATAATGCTTATTTTATAGCTGTGATTTCTGAGGCCTTTTTTATAACGTGGGGTACCACTACAACTTTTACAGCTTTTAAATGCCCTTCCTTCTAACTCAGTGAGCAGAATATAGGAAGAATAGGAATGAGGAAAAGCAAAGTAGGTTACAAAAATGTTCCGTGCTTGCAAAACTGAGTGACAAGTTTGCTGTGAGCTTAAAAATTAAAGTTTTTATGAGATTTGCTCATATATATGGTTCTACCCAGATCATGCTCGTTTAAATACAATACTTAGCGTGTTGGCGTTGGAGTGGTCTCTGAGGATGGCCTTTTTCTTGGCACAGCAATCTTACCGTGGCAGTATTATGACACCTAGTGTTCAGCAAGTAAAGGTATAATTGAAAACGTTTATTTTTTGCAGAATTGGTGAAGGAAGAGCATGCTGGAGTTTAGGGAACGCATATACTGCTCTGGGGAACCATGACCAAGCTATGCATTTCGCAGAAAGACACCTGGAGATTTCACGAGAGGTACGATTTTCACACTCTGCGTATGTTGGCTGTTGGGTTTTGCTCGTGCTTACGCAGTGATATTGTGGAGATGTGTCCATGCCTGTGATTTTGCATGATTTCTGAGGTAGTTGAGGCCAAATTATTTCAGCCATGTCTCCCTGCAGCTAGCTCCTTAGTTCCTGTGCCGCCTCCGGCAACGTCAACACTGAACTGAAAGTTAATAGCCTTGCAGAGGTTATTTTAGACCAAATGGTTATGTACCTTTTAGTTGTTACATACCTCATTAAAAAGAGGATTCTCTGTTTTCCACCAGGAAAACTTTTTCAGCCTTCATCTCCCAGAAATCTAGGGGACAAGGTTTGCTTTGTATTTACACGTGTGTTCTTTGTTACAGTAGCAGAACTGCTTGTTTTGTTTGGTTGCAGGTGGGAGATAGAAGTGGGGAACTCACTGCCAGACTTAATCTCTCAGATCTTCAAATGGTTCTCGGATTAAGTTACAGCACAAACAACTCCATGATGTCAGAGAGCCACGTGGTGGATAACAGTCTGAATGGTACGTGCCTGTTTCTGCAGCACTTTCTATCAGGGAACTTCAAAAAGCATCTGCTGTTTGTGTTGTTTTCTGACTACTGGTGGTTGAGTATGTGGGGGTTGTTGGTGTGTCGTCCCCCCCCCAATGGTTGGTTTTGCGGTATTGGACCCTTCTTTTCTGGAGTATCTACATGGTGAATCACAGGTTATGGCTTACTTTCTTCACGCTATGTTTCTAATTGTTCCTTCCTCTTTTTTTTAATGTGGGAGATTTACCTATTTGCTGACAAATTATGTCTCCTTTTATTCTTCCTACCATCTTAGTGACACTGGGGGTTACAGTAGAACGTGGTTCATTTGATGTTCCTTTGGTCAAAGATCCACGGTCCTTCTCTGTGTCCCATGGAAGCAACTTCGGTAGCTCAGACCGGTGTGGTTCTGAAGGCTGCTCTTACTAGGGGGTTATTCACCCTCTGCTGAGGTATCGAACGGCGCTATGCTGGAACTCAGGATTGCTGTACCTTGGGCCTTAGGGGAGGACAGCCACAGCTCTGAGGGTGACACCATAATTCCTAATGATGAAAAGATCAACTTGATTCTTTCTTGAAGGTACCAGACCGAGAGTAGGACGCCGCCACAGTATGGAGAACATGGAACTTATGAAATTAACACCAGAAAAGGTTGGTGCTTTCCTTCGTTCTGCTCTGCTGGTGAGACCGCAGTGAAATGCTCTAAGGGTTGAACTTCAACAGTTACAAATAGAAGTTTCACAGTTAACAGCTTCGAAAGAGCTCAGCAGAACGTTGTGTGTCATCTGCATCCCCTTTTTAGTTCAGTTGATCTTAAAAGTTAGGGAAAAGCAGGTCTAACAATTCTAACAGTACTGCTGTCATGTCGGTGAAGTCAGCACCTCACACACATAATGGTTGTAACGGCTTGTGGAAAGCTTGCTTTACTGCCCTCGCCAGTCAGCGAGTGGGCTCCTGTAGTGTGCATCACAGGGCTCCTGTAAAGTGGCTGGAGGGTGCAGCATGGAGGTGATTCCGAGCAAAATTCCTAAGCTTTAGCTTGGCTGTTCTGGACATTATTTTCCTTGGTTACAGTCACGTTACTGGCACTTAAATGCACGTTGTGTTTGCCACTTTGGGATTTCAGCCGCCTTGCAAGCCATGATGCGTTTCACTATCCGTCTTGAGTAAGAATGCTGCTCCAGAAACGCTGAAACTGAGTCACAGTCAGCGAAGTAACCGATCAGTAAAGTAACTGCCCACCGAGCTCAGAGAAGTCTCTTGGAGCTGGGCGTTCCCCATTAAAATCCTTGTGTTGGTCTTTGAGAGGGTCCCTGCACATTCTGCCTGCCTTTACACAGCGGGCTGGCAGTCCCACGTAAGCGACTCCTGTGGCAGACTGAAATTGCTGGTTTTCCCTCCATACTGGGGTGTCCAATTCCCATCTCTTCAGGCGGTGCAAAGCCTGCCCTCGTGTTTGTCAAAGAAAGAGCAGGTTAAATCTCAAGGCTCATGTTGGGACAGTGGGTGCAGCTCAAGTCAGCACCGATGCTCAAGAGCCTCTTTGAGGACTGAGTTAAAAAGATTGTGTGTTTAGTCCAGGGCAGATCCTCTGCAGGGAACCTCTAAGCGTTTGGCCAGCACCAGCTGTATTTTCTTAACTCTCTGAATCTATTTAGCTGTGACAGCTTTTAACACGCACGGCCTCTGGTATCTGTGCCCTAAATGTAGCAAAATATTTCATGTGGCTCTTTATTATAATAAAGTATTAACCTACTATTGCAGCTTAGCTCTTACAAAGGCCTTTTTTTTTCAAGCTATTTAGTAGGTTCTGAAAATTCATTCCATAAATGTCTTTGGTACATAGAACAACATCTGACGCTAGCAGTACGGTTTGATGGTACAGGCTGCCGTCTCCTCGGAGCTGGAATCTGCTGATCTTAAACAAGCCTGTAAAAGGCAATGCATTTGGGCAGGCAGTGTCGCTGAAAGAGTTGTGACTCTGTTCACGGTTTCTGATGTCAAATCAAGAAAAAAAATTGGGTTTTATTCAGGTATTGTAACAGTTTGTCAGTTGTAGATAAAGCTGTCCATTCTGTGGATAATTCTGTTTATTTTAGAAGAGAACTTAGGGAAAAATCTGTCAGGTTGATAAAGCTGTCCATTCTGTTCTTCGGTGAAATGAGATGGTTATTCCTGTTTGCCCTTGTGCTGGCATTCTTCTCCCTCTTCATTTTCAGTCTTTACTGGGAATTTTGTGTCTATCAAGCACTTCACAGAAGGCTGGCTGAGTATCTGGACCAGTACAAGGGTCTGGTTTTGCTCTTACGCTTTGTAAAAGTATGGGGTTTTAATGTTTTTATTTTTCTTTTTCCCAGTTATAAGAATGTCAGGTGGAAAAAGCCAGCTGTGTCTGCATTTCAGCCCTCCCATTAACTCCATCTCCTGCACTGCAGCCAGCAAGGGACACCTCAGCACGTTTCATTAAATACACGATTTGACCACGTTTTAACCCCTCAGGTGTCACATCACAGTTCAGTTCCGAGGCTGAGCAGTAACAGTACTAACCTGCTTCAGGTAACACGAGCTCAGCACTCACCGGTCAAGTAACAGAACCAAACCCAAAGTTTTCACATCCTCACGTGTCCTCAACTAACTAATGTAAAAGCAGCTTCCATTTGGGGAGGAAAAGCAGCAGCAAATAAGAGGTAACAGTACAGAAGGCTTAATTTGACGACTCTTTGTTTTCTTAGGTTCAGAACTGGAACAGTGAGATTCTTGCTAAACAGAAACCTCTGGTTGCCAAACCTTCAGCAAAACTGCATTTTGTAAACCGACTAAAAGGCAAAAAGTACAAAACCGGCACCGCCTCCAAAGTTTTGCAGGATGCCAGTAATTCTATTGATCACCGACTTCCAAACTCGCAGAGGGTAGGTCTGGCGAGCTGCGGAGGCCGCAGCCGCTGCTCACCTGTGAGCAGGGGACAGAGAACACACGCCTGCAGCTGCCCGTTTCAGTCGGACTCGATTGACGCTCCGTGGCTCTGTACATCGAGGCACCACTGGCCGTTCTACAGCTGTCTCACGGGTGGTGCCAGCTTTAAGCTTTTCCTACTACTGCAGCATGTTTTTCCTGGGGGATTTTCTAAAGTTACAGCTCAGCTTGCACGTGTTATTTTATTTCTAGTCTCTTCTAGACTCTGCTGCTCCAAACTTAAAATAAAAATCTAGTTTTTCAGACAGTGGGAGATATTTTTGACATATTTTTTAGGTTATTGCACTCTTGACAGAAGTTGGGTAAAAATAAATAGAACGGAGTATTCGATCTGGATGAGAGACGAGTGCTTTTGACCAGACCTGAGGAGACGATGGAAACTGTTCATCGCTGTGGGCGTTTTGAGTTTTTGGTGGATTCATGGCTGAGGAGTGTAACTCCAGCTGTACTGCTCGAGAGTCCTGTTTCTTCCTGCTTCAGAGAATGAAACTCTTCTAATATATTTTACCTTCCAAAACCACTTGCCATATTATTAGCATTTTCTCTTATGACAAATCTGTGTCTATAGAAATTGATGACTAAATGATTTTTTTTTTAATGGATTTCAGAGATGCAAATACCAAACATAACACTGGAATGAAACTGCGGTGCAGTTCTCCTAGCTGTAGGTACTCTTGAGTTCAAAATGCCCCTAACTCTTCTCTCCTTTTCAGAAAAACAGTCGAGAGACAGTGGCAGACGAAGGGTTCTTTGATCTGCTGAGCCGATTCCAGAGCAACAGGATGGATGATCAGAGGTGCCACTTCCAGGAGAAGAACAGATTCTCAGCTGCTTCAGTGGGAACATCCTCTACTCCACCTAAAACGATGAGAAAATGTAATTTTTTAAAAGTAAAATCCGTATCTGACCTTAGTTCCTGCCAAATACTATTTTAAAAACGCATTTGCTTACTAGGGCAAGGAACTTATTTCGAGGCTAACTTGTTTTCCTCCTGCCCCCCAGCCTTCTCTACTTCTGTAGTCTCACCCCACACGGATGAATTTCTGGACCTCCTCGCCAGCTCGCAGAGCCGCCGCCTGGACGACCAACGCGCCAGCGTCAGTAACCTGCCCGGGCTCCGCCTGAACCAGCACAACAGTCAGTCAGTCCTGGGGCACCTCATGGCGACCAACAACAGAGAACTGGATGACGACTTCTTTGATATATTGATAAAATGCCAGGTAGGAGTTTTACCACAGTTCTTCAGATTCTGAGTCTTTGGGGATTTGCTTTGTGCATCCTGCTATTTAGTTGCTTCAAGTTAAGCCACCTTGTTTATCGGGTGCTTTAAGGTACAGAATGATTTGGCAGATAAGGAAGAACATACGGAACAAAAAATCAGGATTTTTTTTTTTCCAGTGTCTTTGTTTTTTGTGTTTACAATTTCTCTTTCTTGTTTTGAATTTTTTTTTTTTTTTTCCCCAAAATTATCCAGTGCTTAGAAAGTGTGATTTTGGTATTTATACCCTGTTAACTGTTTAAAGTAACGAGTGCTGAGAAAGTGAAAGAAAACAAGGGAGGCTATTAAAAGGAGCATGTAAAATGATTTTAAGAAAAAGTGTTTAGATCTGGCTTGTTAGGAGGGCGCCTGATGTTCCAGGAATCCTAACGTACCCCGTGAAAGGGCAGTGGTGACAGTGAGCATCATTCCGACTACGTTAAGTTTAAATCACAGTTCACAGCAACGCCTGTCAGTTAGAGCGTGGTGTACATGCCAATTAGACCAAAAATAGTTTAATTAAAAAGACTTGGTGTTTTACGTGATGGGTTACTAAGGATCTCAAAGTGAAAACTTCAGATACCGAGGTCTCCGAAGGTCAGTACGTAGGTTGGCTGGTGGGAAGCAGCACCTGGAGCTGAGTCTACACTGCCAGTGTTCATCAGCCTGATGGAACACCGTGTCCTGCTGTAGCAGCTCGTCTGTTTCCTTCTCCGAGTCAAGCAAACAACCCGGAGATGAGCACGGTGGAGGTGTCTCCTCCCGTGCCCTGTAGGTAGCAAAGGCACCGCCATGTCCGGCTGCGCGTACTGAGCCTGGGCCGGAGCAGCGCAGTCCCCGCCGGCGGCAGCGGTGCTGCCCCTTCACGCAGAGCACGGAGGGTTCTGCTGGCTCGGGGACCCTCTCCCAGGCGGCTCCCTCACAGGCCCAGCCAGCGCTGGGGCTGCCCTTCCCTGAAGGGGCCGCGTTCCCCTCCGGCGAGCTCGGCCACAGCTCCTGCTGCGGGGAGCGGCCGGGCCCAGGGAAGCCAGGAGGGCGCTTCTGCAGGCCCAGGGCGAGAGGCCGAGGGTTGTGATATCCAGCCGGGGGGGTGGCTGTGGGAAAGGAGCACGGATGCCCCCGCAGAGGCGCTGGCCAGCTGTGATTCCAACGTACCCGTCCTTCCCGTTTGGAGGAGAACTCTCGGCACTGCCCTTCCAAACCTGGCCAGAGTGCGGCTGGTTTTGACTCCTTGTATAAGGAAAGGGAGACAGCCGTGTTTTCTGTTGTGTCAGACTGGAAGTACCATGTGCTGACACTAAACTCTTCTTTGGGACAAATGACACTTTGCAATACAAACAGGAACTAAATGGGGGGGGGGGTGGGGGGTATTTTCAGACACACGTGGACAAGTGGTTCGGAGGAACCACACTGGCTACACTTCCACTCTTAACTAATTTTATTTGAGAAGTTTAACTTGAAACAAAACTTACAAATTAAATCCTTGTAATAGCTCTAAATCTGGAAACAAAAGCTTTTAGTAATTTTTCGCTTATATTGTTCATTTATTTGATTATCTATGTTCCTGTACATATGCAGCTTTATCGCTCGGTCTGTCTGCAGGGTTCCAGACTGGACGATCAAAGGTGTGCTCCTCCCTCGTCTGCAAAAGGCCCAACTGTACCAGATGAGGATTTTTTCAGCCTGATTTTACGATCGCAAGCGAAGAGAATGGACGAGCAAAGAGTCCATTTACCCTCAACTATAAAGGGACCAAATTCTGGCTGAAGAAAGAAAGAGGCACGTACTGTGCAGTAACATCTTAGGTATCATTTCTGTTTGCTGGAAAAACATACATGCCTTTTTACAGAAGACTGCAATTAGTAGTTTTGTCCCCTTTCTAATAATTTTTTTGTATAAATAGCAGCAGCATCACACTCGTGACCAGTAGTTAGAGAGTTGCTGCTGCCTTTAGCGGTGTCTGAGATACTGAATCGGATTCTTAACTCCCTCCAGCCTATGAACATTAATACAGATTTTTTTCCCTGTCAAGGCATTCTCATTGCTGATGTGAGGATTCTACCACTGTCTCCAGCTAGTGCAAGGCCTACATTTGTACGTTCTTTTTAAAGAAAACTTAATTTTTTTTTTCTGATTTGTACCTCCCTGGAAAAAGGTCCTCTTTTCTTTTGTACTTTTTTTAAAAATAAAAGAAAACTGAGAAATAGTTGCAGTACTTAGTCTGTCTTTGTTTCTTCAGTAATTTTTATTACCAAAAAAAAAAAAAAATCAAACCCCAGTTTTAATTCTGTTTAGCACAAACCCAGTCTTTTCAAAACATGCTGGGGTTTTGGTAATAACGTAGTTAAGTGTTTTTCCTGCGTTACTCAGCGCAGTTTTACACTCAAAAGAATTTTTAAGTGACGCTTGTTTTTAGGTAACAGCTGCCGCCGCTGTGGGGCAGCCTGTGGGGCACATGCCCCTGCACGGGGCGGCCCGGGGCCCGCTGCACAGACGGCCCCGGCCGTCGGGGGGTAACTCCCACCCTACGTGAACGTAAAACATTACAAACGGTGAATGTGCGTCTGCTGCTCCAGGACGTGCTGCGCGGGGTCGTCCTGGGGACCACCAGCTGTCACTGCTGCCGCCCCCGCGGCAGAGACCTGTCCGGAGGGGCTCTGGGGAGCCCCGAGGGCTGCGCGGTGCGCTAGGTGGAGGCACCCGAGTCAGACGCCACTGATCTTCACAGCAAAGGTGGCAGACGGCTCACCTCAGGCACTTGGAAGGGAGGGCATGCCCGTTTTTAACTGAAGTGTTATACCCCTAGAGAAGACCCTACAGTTAATGTAGCTTCAAACGGCAGCGTAAGGTTACTTAAACAGGCTCCACATAATTCAAACTATTTTACAGTTCATGAAAGGTCCACAAACAGCCTCTTGCAGCTTTTTCAGCGCTGAAAAACTGATTTCTACTGAAACGGAAACTGTTTCTTTCTGCTTTTAAGGAGAAATGACAAAATATTCTTCCAAAGCTGTGTTACCATCAGCTTATCGGCTGATCTGCAGCACTTTCACTTAGTGCTTCCTGTTCCCTCTTCAGCTTTGACTCACCCTAAAAAAAACCAAACCAACACCTGATACAAGGTCATCAGCTTCTCACTCCTCTAAACTGTCGTAGAACCGAGCTGACAAGCAGCAATTCTACTTACTTAACACTGATTTTAAAGAATATAAACCAGAAGATAGTCCTGAGACTTCTAGCTGAGCTGCAGTTACAGGTTTATGTGAATTAATCACATGAATATCAGCGACTTTCTTCAGGCTCTGTGACAGTTACCCCATCAGGCTCATGGTTGCAGTTTTACTTGAAGCTTATTACACAAACTTGACTCCAAACAAGCTGCAACACCCACAAGCCTGTTTTCGTGGCCAGTTAAAGTTGTATTACCTTACTTAATGGGTTTATTCCAAGTTGCAGAATATCCTCAGGATATCCTCAGGGTCCCGGTGTTTAAAACCGCCCCTCATAGCTCTGCATCCTAGTGCTCTGACCAGAGCCCAGCTCCCACCACCGGACCGATGTTCTCTCTTCTACACTTGACAACTCGAGCAGAACTAGCAAGTACGTGGAAGATTAGACAGGACTTACAGCAGAGCCTGGGGTTTCCTTAGTCTCATTCCTACGAGTCACGTGAACTGCTCTTCTTCTGCTCCTCATCACACGGTTCCACTGCAGAACTTTTCCCTTCTGGGTTTTTATCAGGATCACAATTTTCTCCACTCTCTCGCTCTGCTTTGCCTGTCTCCTGTTTCTGCTGCTCAAGTGCACGTTCTTCAGTGAGGTTTTCAGCTGTGATAGTTTCTAGTCTACAAACTTCACACTCAGTGTGTAAGCTATGCTGTAAAAATTAATAATAAGCTATTAATCAAGCAATCCAAAGGGATGACATCGTTGCTCAAGGGGCAGAGCTCCCCCAGAGCATGACAGGTATCTCTTCTCCTGGGGAAACAGTACATGTAAATAATTCTTATTTACACACATCTTATTACACACATCTAGAGTGTAAGTTTGGTTTTAATTTTCTGTAGCTTACAGAAAAGTCAGCACTGCTTCCCCCCCCCAGCCTTTCTTCTGCGGGCAGGCATTACTGCCCAGCCTGACCTGAGTGCTGATCTCTCAAAACACAAGTTGTTTAAGTCTTTACTATAAAGAGTTTCCTGCCAGTCAGCCATCGCACGGTATTTCTCCAGAACAAAACATGCCCAAGACACCTCTCCCGAACTGTTCTGGAGGGGAACAGGTACTTCCTTAACTCCTCTCTGCCCAGCACCTGGCTTTTAAGCTTGTTGTTTAAACACGTTCTGGCAGGTGACATTAAAATCTGTTAAATTTAATCGCAGCTCAAAGAGCGCCAGGACTAACATACACCAGGCTCTGGTCTGTCAGACTCTCCTACTTGCGTGTCCGGCTCACTGCTCGTGCGCACGACGTCAGCACTTCTGCGGCCATCGCCTGGTCTCACAGGGGCATCTCCGCCGTCGTAATGTCCTCTGTAAACGTACGGCAGCTTCTGCAGATCACAGCCGTCTGATTTACTCCCACCGTACTGCCCAAAGTCTATTTTCTCCTGTTGACTGTCAGGTGGAGGAAGACTTTTCTTCGGAAAAGAGAAGTATCTCAACATAGACACTGATGATCCTGCACCGTAGCAGAAAGCCTGGGGGCGGGGGGGGGGGGGGGGCGGGCAGAAGAACAAAACACCAAATATTTTCACCTTGCAGTTTTCACACAGAATTCAAAGTCACATATCTGAAAAATGCGGAAAGAGAAGCTCAGGTGATCAGAAGAGCTACAGTAAAGGTGCTGAAGGCTCCAACTCAATGCCTGCGTGCACAAAATGCCAATTATATGTGTCACTGTGTAGTGGCACAAAAAAGAAATGGGAACGAAGCTGCAATAAATCGTCATAGAGTCCAAGATTTTAAGTGGTTTAATGCTATTTTATCCCACTTGGGGAGGGATGTGGTTTAAATATAAACGTACCTGTTGTTTAATTGCTAAACCAACTGCTAGAAAGATTTTGTCAAGAAAAAAATCCCCTTGTAGAAATTATTTAATCCATGCTAAGAAAGCTGTTAGCAGTACAAGTAAGAAATAAATACTGTAACAGATAATAATACCTAAATATCAGTAAGTTTAATAGATAAGAAATAAAACGGAGCTTTGAAATATAAGACAAACGTATACAAACCAGGACAGCCAGAGCCATCGTAACTAGCACTGGAACCTGCAGAATGAACGGGATCTCCTTCATAAGTGCTTTGATGAATTCGCCAATCCCTTGTCCTACGTGCTTCAAAGGCTCAGTCACAAAGTTGGTGAAAGTAATTGCCAATGCCTAGAAAAACACCAACAGAAAACCAGTGACGTCACTGATGACAGACATAAACACGAACAGTCTCTTTAGGCCCGGCACGTACCTTGGTCGGTGGAACCAGCAGGACGGGGTTTACGAGCAGAGTTTCATAGTACTTCTGACAGGGGTCGTCCTGAAACGTCCATTTACTTCTGAGCCACTCTGCAGGCAAAGCAGAGACCTGCTGTTCGCTGCTTTTTGACAAGGCGTTTTACGACACAGCAGCAATACAGAAAGCAGCACCTCCGTTACAGGTGGGAGAGAACCCTTCTAGGTACGGTTCAAAGTTCAGATTCATTTTTAGAAATCTGAGATTAGCTTGGCAGTGTAGTCTATCCAGTCAAGGGGATGCAGGGAGGAGAGGGAAGGCCAGAAAGAAAGAGAAAAAACGGAGGTTTTCCCATGTTTAGTCATGAAAGTTCTTTGTTAGATGGACTTGGTCCCTAGAAGCCTCAGAAGAAAAACAAGTCTGGTCTGTGAGAACTATTACCCACCACATTTTGTCCACAGCTACTGAAACAGAGGTAACGCTGAGTGTCGTTACTCATCTGCCAGGCTGCAAGTAGATTCAAAACGAGTGTTTTGCTTGCTAGATTTCAAGGGACTATTTCAGTTCTAAGCAGAAAGTTACTCCTTAAGGGACCTTCTAAGTTATAAACACGGAATTTATGACCTCGGTGCTTCTGTAGTTTGATTTTATTGGAGTCAGAACATAAACCACTGAAATTTGACATAAACACAGCAATGACAGTCAATAAATTCTAAAGGGAAGTCCAAGCACTCGCTCGGAGTTGCCATCATTAATCTGATCTACCGGCTATAGCGCTGGGTAACAAACAACGGCTAATAAAAAAATTCAGCTTCCTCTGTGGAATAGCAGCACTAGAGCAAGTAGTTACAGATCTCATTTCTGAAGTCCCCTGTACCTGCAGGCCTGGCAGGTGAAAAAACATAAATCTTTTGCTTGAATTCTGCCCTCCTACCTTCAAGAAATGGCACTGAATGGTACTGGGGGAGGGGAGCTGGGGAAACACAGGCCGGGTGGGTTACAAGGAAAAGAAGTAACAGCACGACATGCTCTAGGCACAGTTTTGTGACCAAAGGCCTAGAAAAGAAAGTCTGGTGGAATGGGAAAATGGTAAAAACCACATAATCATGTATTGCTGAAGAAAATGCCACGTACTGCTCATGAAGAAATTATAGAGTGTTCTCGGATACTGAGTATTTTGTGGTCTTCGACGCTATTAACAAATAATGAAGCCAGTACTTACCGATAAGACTTCCCCCCCAGTCCAACTTCTCAGCACAGACGTTATCAAACTGCCCCATTTTCGCAATTTCTGCCTGATGCTGCGCGAAGGCCAGCTGCAGAGAACGGGGAGCGCTTGTGAAACACAGAACGGGGTGGCGCGGGGCGCAGAGCACCTGCGCGCACGCAGCACCGCACCGAGGCAGCGGTGTTTGCTCTTAGCCGGTTTGGGACAGTGAGCCGGGTACACCTGGGTTACCAGAAGCCTGCTGCCTAAACATTTTAACAGAGTTAAATCCTAAGTACTTCCTGGGAATGGATAAAAACTACCACGGTGGCCACCTCTGAGTTGTTCTCCAAATGGAGCCTGAACTACCAAAAGAGCAAACTCCATATTCAAAGATACAAGGGCAAAAGTAATCTGGTGACATCGTGTTTCCTTAAAATGTTTCTGGATTCAAACCAGAGATGGCTGCCATGCAACTGTCAATCAAAACATCAGGACGTTCTCTTTTACGTTTTAAGTAATTGCCATTAACAAATACCCGCATTAACAAATACCCGCATTAACAAATACCCGTACTCCCTGTAATTTTGCCCTACAGTTTGCACCTGACCATCAGACAGAACAAATTAAGTCAAAGGATCTGGTGAAAACCTGACATCCTTCACTGCCCCAATCCAAGCCCTCCGCCCGGCAGCCCGCTCGCGCTCAGGAGCCGCCCTGCCCTCTGGCGCCCCGCTGCTCCTGGCTCCGACAGGCTGCGGTTCAGTGCTGGTGACGAGATGCGAGGAGCCAGACTTTGTGGCTCAGCTATGACCTAGTAGCATAAACTCCTCCTCGTTAAAACCAGCACCACTGCCCAGTCAGCTACTTCGTCACCGTTAACGAAGCATTTGTCGCTGGTCCCTCGCACAGGAAGCACAGTTGCAACGAGGGAAACGTCAGAAAAGAAAAAACTCCCCCCGATTCATTTTCACGAGACTTTCCTGCCGAGCTGCTTTAGGCAGAGCTCACGTCTGCCTTGCCCCCAGAGCGAGGCGCGTGCGCCTCTGCGGCAGGCTAACAGAGCTGCTGTTGATCTTTCAGACTAACGCACCTGCCCACGGGCGAAATAAAACGTTCCTCCCTTTATTTCTCTTGTGGTCAGTTACTGCTTTATCTAAAGTAGCGAAGGGAACTAAACTCACCTCCCTCACGCAGCGCTAGGTTTGCGGGGGGACTCATTGATCTCAAAGGTCTTTTCCAGCCTGAATTATTCCGTGATTCTACGAGTCTGTAACTGTAGAACTTTTAAGCCTAAAAGCCATGAAGATTTCAGAACAACTTACCTTATACAAGTAAAGCCAATTCCATGCAAAACTGATGAGAAAACTTATCAACAAAACACGTTTTAGCTGAACAAACCAATGAATACGTGTCCAGAGCTCTGTGGCTATTACAATGACAACGCACACTAAGCAGAGGAGTATCTGAAAAAGAAAACGGGAAAAAATTATGATGCAGATTTGGAATTTTCCAAGCTTACTGCCAGCACACGTGAAGGAGCTTCCAACTGTTGTTTTTCCTGGCGTCACTAGCGGGCATTCCCATCACAGCCTCACGCTGCAGCTGCCCCTTTCTCTCTCGTGATATTCAGTTATTTCTTCCTACGACACGTATCACGCTACCTGCCGTACTTCAGCATTACAAACCCGGTGTAATGCAGTGCCTGAGCGGTACGCGGCTGCCGTGAACCACAGAACCGCTGCTGCCAGCTCCTGCAGTTTGGTGAGGAGGCACGGCTACTGCCTGGCCGACAGCAGCAACGCTTCAGGGAAGCACTTCACAGTCTCTTGCCATCCGAGGACCCCGACCAGCGAGGCCAGGCTACTGACAGCTTCCTTTCTCCATCTGGCTTCCACAGACTCCCTCATAACTAGAGGCGACTCTGGAGATCAGGTCAGCATAAACTGTTACCACGTTCTGAATTGTGAAGATTTATTCAGAGAGCTCCAGCTTAGCGCTGTGCAATTCCATTTTAGGGAATATGACATTTTCACCCAGTCGTGCTCTCCTCCTCTCCAACACTATACAATTTTTTTCAGCAAAACTCACAAAAACCTCTGACCTATGAGACCTCAAATATATCCTCGTCTCAATATAAATACATCCCAACTCCTGCAGAAGCCAACAGCTTCAGCAGCTATTTGAACAAGAGACAAAACTGGAAAACTTACAACGCACGAGTTGTCAGTGTCAGCGATAAGCAAGAACTACAGTCTGATGAGTCACCAACACAGGTATGAAAGACAGGAAGAGAAAAAAGCAAGCGTACCAGAAAAAAACCACAGAGCTACAATAGGAAAAGATGACTACAGGAATAACAAACTTGAATTCTTACTCCAAGCGAATGCATCGCCTCTACCTTCAGCAACCACGAAACAAAAAGAGTGACTGGCTGTGAGCACGACGGAAGGAGCTGCTTTAGGTGTGGAGTTAAGATGGCAACGCTCATTGACCAGACTTGCACAAAGAAACGGGAGAAAACAGCAATTAAAAACTAACAAAACCCCTTCTCCTTCTCTTACCAGAAACACATTATACAGATCTATTCCAAAAGTGTCTTCAAATCTCCAGTGCCAAGCTTCGTAATCATGGTGCTTAAAATTGACCAAAATATCACTAAGTGCATCATCCACGGCACCTGACTGCCAAGTTTCCTCATTGAGAAACCGGAGGATCTCCAAGTACGTCTGCTTTGTAAGGATGATCTCAGCATCGTAATGGACGCGGCCCACGTCCTCCTCAGGCTGAAGGAAAAGCAAAGCAGAACAGTGGTTAAAAGCTGCTTATTTGGAAATGGCAGTACATACGAAAACCTGTATCCCTAGGCAAAAACCTGACCATGTACCCTCCTTCTATACCAGCACCTTCCAGACTGCAGGATGGGACAGGGAGCACACTGTGATGCTACAAACTTTTTGTTCATTCTTCTAAACTACAGAGGGTGATTCTGTGATATAAAACACGAGTTCAGCTGGTTTGTCCTCTTTCAGTTCTACAGCAAAACCCTAAACAATGAAGTGAGTTATCTCACCCGCTATTACAATTTTAGAACCACTTCTCATTAACAAGTAATAATTACAAATGCGCTATGTGTGCCCCTATCCTGGCTGGGTAATACAGATAGAAGCTATTAAATACCAAAATGAGAAATTTTACATTGCTAAGTATAATGTTCTTTGTTAAATATTAATTTCGCCTACTGCTAAAAATTTATCCCTCTACCTCTGAATAGAAAAACAGTCTCCAAAGTCAATAAAGAAAAGTAATAAGGTGATGCTCATATGCAAACCCTGATAAGCTACTGTGCATGGCAGAGTAAAACAAAGGTCTAAAAGGTCTACAGCAAACGAACAAAATCCGGCTCTTCAAGTTTTACAGCTGTTAACAGGAACTGCACAGGGTATTACTACGGCTGTGTCCCAGCAACAGGTATGTGGATACACACTCTGAACGCACACAGTCTTCCTCTGGAGGCTTTACAGACCAGGAGCAACTGCCTCTCCTGAGCAAACACCACTAACAGCAGTACTGCATCCACACTCTTCTACCGTTTTTTCCTCTGCCATTCAGTTCCCTTCATTCTAATTTAAAGTATGCCAGAATAAGTCACCAATATTTGCTAACTGCGAAAAACACACAGTAGTAACATGAATTCTAATTATTTTTAATGACTGTTCAGATACTTACAAGGCCAAGTTTTCCAGCCTCATTTAAAATCTTTTTCAAGTATCGCTTAAAAATATAAAAGCTACGGCTTTCACGAGATTTGGCATTCCTCTTCTCACAATCTGCAATCTGCAAGGTAAAGACACCTCGTTCACTTCTTGCTCAAACCAGTCTGTTCACAGGGGAAAACACATCCCCCCCCCCCCCCCCGCTTCCATTAAACTCAGGATCAACAGAGGCACATTTCTTTAGTCCAGCAATAAGCCCCTGACTAGCACAGCAGGTAAGAGGTGTGTGTGGCTGCTGGCGACACTTCCCACGGGACTGGCCAGTGCTGGAGGATTCCGATCTGCCGGTAATACAGTTTCAGTACTAACCTCGGTAAGACTAGAAAAACCTAGAGATCTAGATCTCCTTAAATTTAAAGTTTACACCAGGGGAAAAAAAAAAATAAAATGACAGAACTGTAAAAAACCCTGGCTAACTAAAGCAACGTTAGAATGACAAACCCCACCGGGTCTCCAAAGGGCTGCGGGAAGCGAGAGCCCCGGCAGCTACGCAGGGATCGCTGCATCCTCCCCACCTCGGGGGAAGCAGCAGCGCGGGGGTCTCGCCGCGGCTTCCGTGGGCTGCAGCGCTGCACGTTACAGCCAGCCACCGCCGTGCTCCCTGCGCCCACACCCCACCCCTCAGAATGCAACAGAACCGAACAACTCGGGCGTGAAAGGTCCGGTTTAGCTTTCGGCAGCGGGTGTAACGCCAACACCACGTGTTTCAACTGCTGACACTGGCTCCTGTCAACTTCTGTCACGCTACCGAACATTTTAGGAAACAGACCTTGGTTGGCAAAGCAGCAATCTGGAGTCGAGTTCCAACTACTTCCAGTCTCTCCTCTGAGCAACGAGGCCCTCCCTGCGTACCACACGGTTTCTCGCAAATGATGCCAGCAATTCCCCTGTCCTACACTATCCAAAAGCATCACCAGAAAGCACAAACTATGAAAGGCTGGAAAACATCCCAAAGTTCCGTAACAAACCTTCTGTTGCAAGGAATCTACTTCTCTGGAACAACTCGATAAGACTTCAGTACTGACTGCATCCGCAGAGTCATGATAGTTTGCCTAAAATTACAGAAGAAAACCACGTATTTTTAGAATCAAAGAATTTGATCGATGTGCCATGTTACACTTTATAGTCAGATCACTTTAAAACGAGCAAAGGAGCTAAAACCTGAGTGTTGGTCTTTGCTGTCAGTACTCTCCCAACAATAACTCCAGCTGCCTCCCTGCTGTTATTTTAGGCTCCAAACGGACAACTGCTTTAGGTCCGTGTAAATGCACACTGCCTTCAAAAGGCGAGGTCTTGCCCTGTCCTCCCCCACCTGCCCTTTCCCCTCCTGGGTGCTGCTCCTCCCCCACCTGCCCTTTCGCCCCCTGAGTGCTGCTGAGCCACCCAGTGTGTCAGATGAGGTAATCGGACTGGCTAAAACCCGACTCAGCAAGGAAAGGGGCAGTTTTCAGCTAGAACAATTCCCTGCAGCTGGCCACGCAGCCAGCCGGCCTGAATGTAAGCACTGAACCCCATTCCAGGTTACCCGCCTCTCCTGTCATCTCCCCTCTTCACTCGGGAACCTCTTTTCTATTTTTTCTGTTCATTGCTCAGACTTCACAGTGCTCCTCCTACACAACCAGGTGGGCAAAAGCCTCCACAAGGAAGTGCAACATCACAGGAATCAGTGAACTCCTGCTGATACGACGTTTGGTTTTGAGGACTAGAGTGGCTCACATGGCTGGCCTGCCTGCCTAAAATCTCTCACTGCAGAGCACAAAAGAAATCCTGAAAAGATGGATTGACACAAAGCAGTCAATTTTCTCCTTTAAGATGCAGTTCTATTTTCAGGGGAGCAGTGGTAAAACTCCTAATGTTTTTTTTTTTTATGAAAGCCAAAGCAATTTGGCACCAAGTTGAAAGACTCCACAGCTTGCAGCTGAACCTGAGGGTTGCTAATGACTACCAGGTGGGCTTGGGGCAGGTGGAGGCTGAGGAGGAACCCTGCGGAGAGAAATAACGCAGTGTGCGTTTTTTAAGTTTCAGAAAATTACGTTCTGAAGCATCAGAATGGCATTATTCAAGACTGCAAAACCAAAGCTGAAAGCTGAAGGATGGCAAAACCCAAGGGTGCCCTACAACCAACGACAGTTTACAGTGCCAAGCGTGCACGTGCGCCCTGCATAGACAATACACATCTCATCACGTACGCAGAGCCCGCCCCTCATCCAGGGCAACCGAGATGATCCACCCCATTAAAACTAGCTTTTTGTACTTCACCTTCTCCTCAATGTTCATGAAATACCAACAGCAAAGCGCTCAATCCCTGTCCTGATCCTCCTCCTGAAAACTGCTGCCCAGCGTTACAAAACACCACTGAGTTTCATAATGCTCTCAGAATAAAGGGGGTTTATTCCCATATTGCTGGGGAACTGGGTAATTCACTTATAATCAGCAACCCGAATTCCCCCAACTTTTATCAGCAAGGAACTTAATTTTCAAGATATTTAACACTAGAGAAACTAGCAAGAGCTGCTTAATGCAGTACTTCTCAGGTAAGTAACCTGTGGAGCCACAACCTGCAGGAATCAACCACCACCCGTGACCAGACGAAAAGCACGGTTCTTGTGACTCGGCCAGTGCATAACAGGAACTCGCCAGCAAAAGGCCCCAAGCTGATTATCTACAGTAACACAGATCACCAATGTTTCCCCTGCAATTTCAGCACACACTTCTGTGTATAGGTTCAGATGTAACCTTCTAAGACCTTAAGAAGATGCTAACTCTGTTGTTCTCTAATGTCACAATTTAAGAGCAATCTTTCAACAGTGCATGGCTGAAGGACTGTTTGGGAGAGACACGTACTCGTGCACCCTTTCCTTTTCTACCTTGTAAGGCCTTCGCATTGTTCCTGACGCTGCATCGTAATTGAGCATGTCCGTGGGGTCAATCCATTCATCGTCTTGAACTTTACCACTCCCCGTTAGCACAACTGCACATAACACCACAGGAAACAGCATCCTGTATCGCTAAATGCAACAAGAAATTCAGGTATTTAGTTCAGGATGTACAAAAAAATGGAAACAATCTTATGGTGAGATGGGAAAGTAGAAAATATCTGAAAATATTCTTTTTTAAATGTGTGATATGCTTTAGTCTCTTCAATATTAGCTAGCTAGCCTTGTCTTTGGTATTGCCTAATCAGGAGGAACAAGAGTGTAACCCCCTGCCCTTGACAGGGCTTAAGTAGGGTCTTTATCACTTGAAGGCCTGCTTCATTGTTTGAGGTAAGATAAGGATGAAGGAGGAATTGTCTTTGCCCACAAACCGTGACTACGGAGGGGGATGTTGCCCAACTGGCCTTGAGCTGTGGTCATGGGGGAGACACTGCCCAGCTGTCCCTGAACTGTGCATGCTCTGGAGGATGGGTTCAAAAGGACAATCATGATGAAGACTATCGAAGAACTCTTACTTCCTCCCCAAGATCACCAAGAGACCCCCGAAGGGGAAGACTGCGCCTGTGCAAGGGGAGGAGATCTAATTTACATCCGAAGCGGGACAGAGCGATGAAAATGTACCAGGCAATGAAGCAATCTTGTGAATATGTAAGTTTTGCTGCTTTAAATAGGACGCAATTACCGCGGCTCGGGGTGCAAAGCATCCTTAGGGCACCTGACCCTCGCTGCACCCAGCGCTGCAGAGCTGTAATAAACATACCTGCCTCACAACCAACTTTGCGGAGTTCTTTCACAGATCAACGGCATGAAAAAAGTATCCTCTGGTGTTGTTTAAAAACTCAGTTCTCCATCCAGCAGGTTAAACTTACATAATTTTTTTCCCGAAGAAAACACTGTGAAGAACACACAGCAACAAACCGTATGACGTGACTGGGTCAGTACAACCGGCTGCAGCCATCGGCAGGTGCAGCGCGGAATTCAGCCCTGCTGGAACCGGTGAAGCAGCGCGGAACTCCCCCGGCCTGAGACGAGGGTCCAGCCCCGTCCCCGCTCCAGAGATCCCCGGGCACGTCCTGTAGAGGACGGGGCGGCCGTTCCGGCCCTGCCCGGGCGGCAGCCGCGGCCCCGTCACTTCGGTGCTGTCGCCCAGCGCCGCTCCGCCGGCCCCAAGGCCGCAGCCCCGCTCTGTCCGTCCGTCCGCCCGCAGCCCCGCGCCCGCCCGCCCGGCGACGCGGGAGGCCGCACCCCGCTGTAAGCGCCGGAACGGCCGTAAAACGGCAAACCTCGCAGGCGCCCGCCGGCTCCGCTCCCGCTTTGTTTACCTCGGGCACGAACCCCGCGGCTGGCAGAGACCGGCGGCCTCCCAGCCCCTTCCTCGCTCCCAACGCTCCTCCCCGCCCGCCCACCGCCACAGGCGCGCCGGGGCCTGGACAACGCGCAGGCTGGGCCCGGAGGAGGCGGCTCCAGCCAGCGGCACCCCCGCCACCGCCCACCGGCAGGCCCCGCAGCCGCCGCTCACCCTCCAGCTCCCAGCCCGCGGTGCCGCCGGTACCTGAAGCGCCGCGGGCAGCCTCGGCGCCTTGCGCGGCCCGGAGCCGCCCCGCACGGCCGGGCCCCTCGCAGCCGGGGCGGGTCCCGCACTACTCCTGCCCCTCACGCCTGCGTTCCCGCGGCCGCCGCTCGCTGCCCGGGCTCGGCCCCGCCCCGCCCCGGGGGAAGCCGCGCCGGCCGCGCAGGGCCCGCGGAGCAGCGGAGTCTCCGCTGCGGCCCTCAGGCGGCGGGAGGCGCTGGCGGGCTGGGCGGGCAGCGGCTCCGCAAGCCGCAAAGCAGCGCGGCCAGGGCGGGCGGGGTGAGGCGGCACGGCCGGGCGGTCGGTCGGCAAGGGGGCGGGAGGGCCGAGCAGCGGCGGCACCGGGCCGGGGAACGCGGCCGTGGAGCAGGCGCAGCAGCACCGCCCCCCCCCCCCCCCCCCTCCCAGCGTACTCCCCTCCCCTGTCTCGTCCTGCACATCGACTTGTTTTATTTTTGTCCGCGGAAAGACGACTGCCCTTCAGTAAATCCAAGCGAGCGCTGGGAGGTCCAGCTAACAGCGGCAGAAGCTCAAGAGGAGCCTGGGACCTCAAGAGGCAGATCTAGAACTAGATCCTCGCTGTAAAGGCACAAGTTGCAATAAAATTCGCATAAGGAAAGGAGTATTCAAACAGCTGTAGTGCAAATTAAAAACAGGCTGCCAGCTTTGACCACAGCTGGACAACGGGAGGAACGGAAGCGTTACAAGACTGACTGCATTAGCACCATAACCTCTGTGTCCAATATAGAAAAACAAACACATTTTCAGCTCTGTACTGCTGTACTATTACTTACCGCCATGAAAGTCAGACACTTGCAAGGAGTAGCAAAGATCTAGAGTCCTTTATGCCTAGAACTATAAACAGAATTTGACATACGGTTTAAATATCAGACTTGCACAGAGGAATTACAAACTAAGAATCCCAAATCACAGATGAGACAGCTGCAGGTGTTGGAGGTCTTTATTGAGATTATAGCACAGACACACTTCTATAGTTACCTTTCCACTTTTATACGATAGTTAAAAATGCTTGCTACAGTGCACATATAATTTAGTAACCAAGAGAATCCAAAACTTAACTGCAGTTCAAATAAATAAATAACCTAATGGTTAAGGTTTATAATTATAAAGTAAAAGGAACTGTACAATATGAAAATATAACAATACATAAACATTAGAATCTAAAGTTTTGTAGAAATAAAACCGCAATTTCCCATACATAAACAGTGCAAGAAATAAAATTCAGACAAGCTTCTGAACTGGGAATTTAAACAAGTCTTAAATTACCATGCAGACACAGCATTTTAAGCCATGCTGGTTTCTATTATAGCATTAATGGTATCCCTTTTACTTGAAAAAACTGATAGCCATTAAACTCACTGTGACAACTGCTGCCAATCCACTCTTTCCTACAGTACATTATACACAGAGGTATTCTGTTGCATTCAAAAAGTAAAATATTGTATGTTTCTACAGAAAAAAACCAAAACCAAACAAAAATCAATATTTTACTTTTTCCCCCCTCCAACCTATTAGCTTGTTCAAAACAATGTCATGTAGTAAAAACAGCAACATTTCCCCAGTTTAGATGAAAAGAAAGAAAAAATACCCACACTATATAATGGACTATAATCAAGATGTGGTTACTGCCTATTCACCTGTAAAGTTCAGAATGTATTACTAAAAGAGCTGAAACTGTGGAGATGTTACAAAGTTTGACCTCTTATTGAAAAGTGATGAATATAGTAAGTCTGAAAAAACAGTGGAAATAATTTATCTTCTCTGTGTGTGTGTGTGTAACTAGTTACATAGACTTAAAGTGTTGTTCAGTTTCTATATAAAATTCTCATTGAGGCAAAGACCAAGGAATGCAATTAATACCAAACTGTAAACACGTCATTCATGTTACTCTGAGTGCACATCAACAACAGAAGAGTTCTCCTCCTAGACTTTGGCAACAAGACTACAATAGGTCACAGCAGCATGAGTTCACATGGAAGACTGAAAGCACTGCAAAAGAATATACTAAGAACACCAAGACCTCCTAGAAACCAGAAAAATCTGTGACAAGTGCCCTTCCTCCTGGTAAGCCACTCTCCTGCTCAACTGCTGCTCTCTCAATGCCTAATTATTACTACTTGGTCTGTACAGGTCCGTAGTCTCAGGTCTCTGTGCTTCAGCTGCATAGGTTGCCGTTGTTTGCGCTTTAGCCGTTGTAAGTCCAAAGGGTTACAGTTCTGTCTGCAGACGACGACAAGAAGGAGAGATCCTGCGTGTGCCATCTGCACTGAATAACTTTGTCCTTGTGCTCTCCCACCACCATGAGTGGAAGCTGCTTTGTGAGGTCCCCTGTGGCAGAGGAACAGAAATCATCAGTCACTTCATGAATTTATATCCCAGCTCTTTGGTTTCTTGGGGTGGGGGTTGTTGGTTTTCTGGTTTGGTTTTTTGTTTTTTTGTTTTGGTTTTGTTTTTTTCTATTTGTTTAGTGACGTTTACATACATATTTCACCTTATGAAGCATACTTGACCTCTCTCTCTCTGACACACACACAAGCCCCCAGTGTTTTGGTTTTTAGGCATTACTGGACACAACTTTAAAATACAGGTATTCAGTTTTTGCAAAATGGGATTAAAATTTAACAGTCCAAAATACCAAGTCAATTAGATATACCCATATATCTTTTCTCCTCTTAACTCTTCCCAATAAAAATAGGCATTATTATTATTATCATCATCTTTTTTTTTTTTTTTTTTAAAGGGTCAATTTTATGAATGCTGCCTGAAAGCAATGGCCATCTCATCAGGCAACAATGTTAATTAGTTCTTTTATCATCAGACCCTCCTCCCGAAACCAAGATTTAGTTCATAGCCTACATTCTTAACTAGCCAACTGTGAAGAGACACAGTCAAATTCATACACAATTCAGACCCTTCAAAGCTCTACTATATTTTCCCCTTTTAAACTAAAACCTGGTCTTTGAATGAAGTTCTCTTACAACGTCAACATTAAAAGCACTACACTGGAAGTTAACCTAGCGTCCTTTGTACTACGTTACCTTGCAAGTCTGTCACCTTTATTTTCATATCGTACGATCCCGTGAGCAAGTAGTGTGCCCCCGGCGAGAAGCGAACAGAACGAACGTCACTGGCATGAGGATGATAGCTCTGCACCATTCGGCCTCCTCGGATGTCGTACAACATACAGCTGGAGTCCTCTTGTCCTGTAGCCAGGAGACGACCGCTAGGATCAACCGCTACTGAGGCTACAGCACTTCCTGCAGGAGAAAGACACCCCAACACACGTTACACCTCTGCACCTTTGTGCAAATAGCCAAGAATATACATTGTGTAAGAATATGGAATGCTGGCCTTAAATGTAAGGTAAGCATTCCTAGCCACTGCTGTCTCAAGAAAATTTTTATGTTCTGGCCCTTAAAACTCTGAAGGCATAGGTCACACTGAAAGGGTAGCAAAGCCGCTACTAAAGCTGCATGAGAAGAAGTATCTGTTTCTTCACAGGCAAGCAAGTCACTCTTCATGAAACAATGCAGAATAACAAACAGGATTCCACCTTCCCCCATAGGTTTCAAGAAACAAATCCCAACCCAAGTGGTTCTCAAGAATTTCTATGCAGACTTCTATAGAGCATATTGATGACCTGCAAAAATGGCTGCTCCCGCCCACCCTTTGCTTTGATTCTTGGCTTATTTTAATGTACTTGGAAGGGTCTGTTTGAAAGTCAAGGAGGCAAAAAACTAGCCCACTTCTGAAAGGAAATGTTACTTTAAAACCTCCCAACCCCCCCCCCCCACAGGTGGGTATTTCCAAAACTTTTTTCTTTTAAAGCCAAGCCTCCACTCTTAACACAAAACCCCCTCACATTCAGTCTATGCTGCTTAAACATCTTTGACATGTATTTTTTTATGCAAGAGTGATCAGAATCACGAGAGCAAGTCCTACCTGTTCCGTGAAACGTTGTTCCCACAACACGAACACAGCTTGGCACTCTCAGATCCCAGAATCTTACAGTCTTGTCCTGGGATCCAGACGCAATCATCCAGCCGCTCCATGTATAAAGTGCTAAAATATGACCTTCGAACAAGAAGGTTCTTTATTTGACTAAACATCACCAATCAAATAATGAAATACTACAGTTCAGATCATATTCTCGCATTCAGAGATTTAACAGTCCTACGGAAAACCTGCACATTGCACGATCTAAAATGCCAACGGCGTAAGGCAGTACCCATCTCTGCATATTCTCGGGAATGCAGCACGCACTCTCTTCATTAAATTAACAGCCAACATATTTAAAAACAAACACTCCCCACCTCCCCCCAAAATACTTCAAGAGCAATCTGGAGAGAAAAAAAAAGTAAGTCTTGCTAGAAAGAAAAAACACAAAGACATTGGAAAAAAACCAACTAACAACTGAACAACTTTATTAGAATGGAACACAGACTGGAAAAGGGTGAGAGAGAAGCACCAATGTACATACCAGTGTGACCACTTAGAGCATGCAGGCCTTGTCCTCGCTGACAATCTGTTGTGTAAATATTACAGTCCCCTGCTCCAGCACTTATTAAAATAGCACCACCACTTTCTGGGCCTTCCATAAAAGCAAGGTCTCTGATTGTCCCATCGTGCATGCTGAACTCCAAATCTGGTCCTAAAAATAATTCAAAAAGTCGAGGAACAAAGTGAGGTGTACTTTGTCTATCCCTGTTGGTGCTGCAATCCATAAAGCAGCTACGGTGATAATGCAGAGTATTTTACGCAAGGGTGGGTATACTGCCGAGTACACACACTGTTGTGCATTTTCCATAGAACATGCTATTTCAGCTACTAGAGTTCAAATAAAGTCTCTACGAATCTTAGTTTTGACTGTTGCTTGAGCTTCCTACTGTTCCTAATGCTTTGCAAAGTGTACATAGACCATCTCCACAGACAATTCCAGCCAAGGTTTATCGACTACATTTATTTCTTTTTGTAAACTATAGTAAACTCAAGAGGCTTTCTCTGCCAGGAGGGAAGGATCACTGAGAACACTAAACCACACAGGACAAGGCAGCCCAAGTTCAAAAGAGAAAAGCCAAGAGCTGTATTCAGTGTATTGATTAGGAGGGCTGAGCATGGAAAATAGTATTTGCTGGGAGAGAAGCCTTAGTCTTCTAAGATGGAGAAGATGACAGAACTAGGCAAGAAAAAAAAGGGGAACCGGAAATAAATTCCTACTGACAATCAAGAACTGGAGTTGGGTAAGGACATCTGGTTGTTTTACCATATCTGGGGGGCAATTACTAAAAGACAGCACAGTACCAAGGAGTCTTGCAAAACAAAACGTAAATGCAAACAAAAAACACAGATGAAACAAAACCCCAGAGATAATCTCCAGCCCCTCAGTGGCTCTTTGCTGGACAGAGACTACAGTGATGGTGAAAGGGAAAAGAGACTAAGATAATAAAATATTAGAATAAAAATAACAAAACCTATTAACTATATAATCAGTAATTTGAATCGTTTTGCCAAATATTGGACAAATAATTGAAAAGAAATTCTTTAAACTAAACACACACACTACCTGTTGCATTACAAGTTTCTGCATTGAAGGGCAGCACTTTCACATATTTATCATTAGAACCAGTAGCTAACAGCTGTCCACAGGGACTCCAGGCTACACAGTAGATTGATCCTTTATGATGCTTGTTCCTTTTGAAGCGAACTACCGGTTGTTTAGGAGCATTATAAGCACTGCAGGAAAAAAAAATAAGAAAAATATCCAATTTCCTTTTATTTGTAAGGAAAACAACGTATTCTAAAACAAAAATACTGGTTTTCTATTATTTTGGGTAATAGGAAATACATATGGCTTTGCATTGAAACATATACATGTGATCCAAGACAAAACAAAAGGATCTTCTCCATCCCATTTTCTCAGTTTTTCCTCATCTTCCTGCTGTATTTGTAACTGCACATGCAAAAAGAACTTACACAGTCCCTTCATCTACAAAGGGTTGATACAGATAGAATACAGTAATTACTAGCTACATATAATGAAACTTTATCCCTCGAGTCCTAAATTGGTGGGATTTTTCCTCTATGTCCTCCATACTTCAGCATCTTGATCCTGTGGCCACTTTCGAACATGCTTGAGTTGAATTAAGCAACAGTAGGCCAAGAAAGCTCGTGAGGCACACACTATCTATGGCAGCACCCAGCGCAGCTGGCATGGCTAAAGGCTGGGTCTGGGACTAAACTGCCAGGAAAACGCAGGTTCCTGGAAGAAGAAAGCAGAAGCCTGCGTAACCTCTGTGGATGAGTGCAGGAAGGTGTTCCTCTTCCAGTTTCCCACCCACCAGACATAATCCCTAACTGGCAATTGTGTTTGGTGTGACAGCATAACTATATGACTGGGCTGATTATGCTTGGGTTTGGGGCTGCTGTTGTGCCTAGCAGTACTGTAACAACAAAAATTGAGACCTGCTGTTCTATCCAAAAAGCTGTGGTCTACGCCATCCTTGCTGTCAGAATGAGTGGGACTTATCACGCACTTAAAGTGGTTAAAGGATCAAGAAAAATGCTTCTGTGTTAACCCTACCTGGGAAGAAACATCAAAATGCTGCCTTAAGTCAAGCACTGTCTCCTCTTTGGCCATTAAATAAAAATAAACAACAAAAACATGCAATAAAAGAAAAAAACTCCTACATGTTCATACTTGAGCTGTGCATTGGATATTACTTGCTGAATAAAGTGACTCTCAAAGCTTCACTGATCTACTAGAAAAACCAATACAGCAGTCTGTGCAAGACAGACACATTCACCATTATACGTTAATGCAGGAATCTTCACAGCACCTAAATATACCATATGTTCTTTTTTCTGAAACCAGATCAGCAAATAAAAGGAACAGTCCCACTGATGCACATTTCCTCTATTTCAATTGATTGATTCCCTACAATGTTATAGCAGGAAGTAGTCAAGCACTTAAGATAAAGAACTGCTGTATCCAACTCCATCAACATTCACTCCAGTAACATCAACAACAGAAATTCAACAAATTAAAATGCTATTGAAAAATTCAGAAACCATACTGTAAATACTTAAACAAAAGAGACAGAGAGAAAAACCAGAAGACAATCATCTAAGTCTGTTTAAAAACTTTTGACACAAACATGGCTTTAGTAAAGAATACTAAAATAAATCTACACAGAAGCTAATTGTATTTTGTGGCCAGAAAGGAAATCCATGAGAGATTAGCCTAAATCAGGATCACCATTCAACACACACTACAGAGCTTCCTACATGGCCTAATGCCTTACATCCCACTGAGAGTTCAGGTTCACAACGTTTTGTTAAGAAGTGGAGGCAGCAGCTGAGAACCACTGACTTTGTCAGGAGGTGGGAGCACCTGCCCAGCACAGAGACCACATGCTGCCCATCAGCTGCGTGGAAGTACTGTGATTATTCGAGCACCATCTACAGAATTGTAACGGGTATCTATCAGTGTTGAATCTCAAACATGTGAAAAAAGCACACTACTGTTATACCTTCAGAGAAAGAAAAAAAAACCCACGCTAAAACCAACCTGTCCTGCATCATACATCAGTTCAAAGGACAATTTTAAAAACGTAAGAGAAGTCCAACAAAGCTTTGAGGTATGATTAAACAACTGCTACTTACCAGATATTCTACACATTTATAGCTGTTTGAAAAACACGAAAAACGTCTAGACTCAGGTTGTTACAAAGATTAGAGTATCTTTAAGATAATGTAATCTCTGTGCTGACTTGTAAATTCCACGATGAAATGTTTTTGGCAGACTGTAAGCATAGTGAGAAAACCAGTAAGAAGTACAAGTTCAGAATTAACTTTCATACCCAGATGCACTATGTCACTTGTCACATCAGATCCTGCATCGTAATTAGAGACTGAGGCTGCAGAGTCAACCCAAGCCTCTCCCACTGGTTACAATAACAAGCTGTGTGAGAGCAGACCACAGCCAGGCAACAAAGAAGCGTCCATTCCACTGAAAAAGTTTTGTACTGTTCACCAATCAAGAGGAGGTTGGCTGGGCTTCAAGCCCAGCAAGTCAGCTTGCATTGCGTATCAGAGAAATCAATTTTTTTTTTTGTTTTGTTTCATATATTGCCAATACAAATTCTGGAATTAAACTTCAAAGGCTACCTTACTGATGATATTTAAGGAGGAAAAGGAAAAAAAACCCACAAAACCCAGACTATTTTTTGAACACTCTGGAAACCCAAACAGCCATCCTAAACTGCAACAAGGTCCCAGAGAAAGTCACTGTGTATACTCGTAACTCCTGAAATTGTGAAGCTTTAGATGCCTGCACTTCCCCCTACTCCAAAAAAACAATGTAACTGGAGCAGAGAGAAGGAGACGGTTACTGAGACAGCAATATTGATTTCCAGCTGAAAAAATATTATTACCTCTCCTATTAAAAAAGTGGGTGAAAAGAAAACAGAAAAGAGTAGGTGCACAATAACCACAAATCGCTCTTTTCCTGTCAAGGAACCAAAGTATCAGGAAGACAATGTTTATAGTAACAATGGGCCAACAGACACGCTCTAGCAAATTTTGCTGTAGAAGTTGAAGATACTGCTTTCTCTACTGTTAAGTGTCCTCCTGCCAGAAACGACATCTCAAGAAGCCCAACTGGTGCTGGCTTGGGAACTGACACATGCTTTCTCCCACTTTTACAGCTGGAATACCAAAACCAGAAGCCATCCCAGTACAAACAGAAAAACCCACCTTCTGAGACAAAAATAACACTTTTATAAGGACAGGTGTGGTATTGTGGCAATGCATCTTCCCAGTAATGGAACAGAGCAAAAAAGTCGCCCACAAATATCAGATCTTATTTTTGTTTGGCAGTTCAGGTTTCTAAGGAGAGCACTGCATGACTTACGACAATGAAATAAAGGTATGAAATGTACAGCATCAGCAGCTACATGAGAAACAAGTGCTATGATACAGAAAAAGAAATTATTATACAAGCTTTCTTACCTTGGGTCAATTACTTCTGGATAGGCACAAACTCTCAAAGTTTTAGAGTTGGAGCCAACAGCATACAAACTCCCACTGGGATGAAAGGCTACAGCTCTGACAGCTTGTGTGTCTTCTAGAGTATTAATGCAAATGAACTGCTTTTTTGATTTGTCATCCTGTGTAGAAGGATAACAGTCAAATTAGGTTCTTCAGCATAAAACTGGACATTTAAAAAAGGGGACGTGGCCGTTTTGCAGAATAATGTAGAACTATTGTACCAAAGTATTGATAAGTAGCAGCACCAGGCTAAACTATTGAAATTACAGACTCGTAAAACAATGTCTACTCCAGGCCAAGGAACAGCATACTTCAAAAAGTTCTTTTCTTTAACTTACTTTTGCAGCTAACATTAGATTAACATTTCTCACTCTCCCTCCAGGGTTCCAACAACTTTTGTTCTTCTAAGCAGCCCATCTCATACACATGATGTTATAGTTTATTTTCATGTAAACACATTTGATCTGTGTGAAACTTGCAAGGGCAGCAACGCTGCATTTTTACTGAAAACTGTTCAAGTATAAACACAGTTTATAAACAAAATATAACACTAAACATAAGAATCAGCTTTTTACCCTCTAGATAACACAAAGTTATCACTAAATTAGGCTAAGCTTTATTATGTCACCCTCCTGATGACTTCATCATCACCTTTCTAAAGTTTTTACTTTTATTTATCTGATGCAGAAACTTTGGGATGTATGTATTGCATTCCCTAAAGTCAGACCATACTGACTGGAGTCCAACAATCAACGTTTCAACCTGGAAAACATAAAACAATGGCTGCAAGAAACATCTCATTGGAACCTCTGGTGTACAAGGAGAAACAGAGAGCTGGGACTGTTCGGCCTTTGACCTAAAAGATCCGAAGGGCTTTTCAGGGTGTGTGTGTAAATCTCAACAGTTTATATAAATACCTGACAGGAGGAGCAAATGGGATGGAAGGAGACTCTTCTCAGTGGTACCCAGTGAAAGGACAGGAGCCAATGGACACAAATTGGCATATTGGAAATTTCATTTAAACTTTTTTGTTGTTTTAAAAACACTATGAGGGTGGTCAGACACGGGAACAGGTTGTCCGCAGAGGCTGTGGAGTTTCCATCCTAGGGGATACTCAAAACCAAACTGGACCCAGCCCCAAGCAACCTGCTCATGGCTGACCCTTCTTTGAGCAGTGGGGTTTGGACTCAGTTTCCAGATGTCCCTTCCCATCTCAATGGTTCTGTGTTTCTGTAGGTACTGCATCAACTAAAGTTCATTTTAAATACGTATTAACAATGAGAGGACGTCACATACTCAGGATTAAAAATTGAAACTTGTGAAAACACAAATTGTGAAGGACAACAAGAAAACTCACCTCATCGCCTCTTGTCCTACTTAAATTCCCCGAAGAGTCTTCCAACTGTGACTGAGTGACAGCATGTTCTGACACACTGTTTTGAATCAGTGAAGAGTTTAAATTCACAACAAGACGAAAAAAAAAAAAAAAGAGAGCAGGGACAGATTTGTTTATAAGTATTTTTTGGACTAAAGTTACAGTTTCAGTCATTCTCAGAACTAATTTGTATGTCTAATGTTATGTGTGTCTGATTCTTCACCATTAAACTATTACTTTTAAAAGGGGTTTCCATTTTTGCAGCAACTCCAGGCACTGAACAAGCGAATGCAAGTTAAACACACTTGTTTTCATTCCATAACATACATACATATACACATATATACACAAATATGTGGAAAAATGGCTGTTGCTTTCAGGTCAGCACTACCTTTAGTTAACAGAAGAAACCCACTTCCCACTCTGCCCTCTCTCTCCATCTAGTTTGTATTTCATAAAAAAAGCTTTCAGAAACTTAGTAGAATACAAAAATAAACACGAATTATACATATAAGATGGAATAAAAAGTCTGAAATTAAAAATGAAATTAAAAATAAGCACAAAATAGCCACTATTTCTCATGTGTGCTGTCACCAAAAAAAAAAAAAAAAAAAAAAAGATTTCCTAATCCCTATAAAGATATGTAGAAAGCACTGATCAGGAGCTAAATACCCCTAGTCAAGTGCATTCGATAACTAAAAATACATACACACAGCTACTCCCACAGTGCTAACACAAGGATAGTTCCAGTCCTGAACAGTCTCAAATAACTTACGTTTGATGCCCCTGTACAGGTGACTCTTCAGGAAAGGGTATCTGATTAGCTGATCCACGCTTTCGAGGAGTGCTTGTGTTAACATTTTGGCTGTCAGGCACTATCCTCTGACTAGCGTCTGAAGGCAGTGATGTAAAGTTACTTGCTGGATTGGTAGATGCGCTCCCTTTGCTCCCGTTACATTGCTGGCTAAGTGTTTGTACATCATTTCCAAGACTGTCCATACCTATATTTAATTCTCCTAGTTTCTGGATCGATCTAACAACAAATGAAAAGGGGGGGGGGAGACCAAACCAGGTTATTATGAGAACTTGAGGAGGTATAGGAGTGGGTGTAGGGAGAATCAGCAAACACCCCCAACCTGTTAAGAAACTGTTCAGTGAGATTCTGCTGCTGATCAGCTCCATCTTCTTGATTTACACCTCCTTCCAACAGCATTTGCTGGTACAACTGTCGTTGTTGCTCTTTCTGTTCCAAGTGCTGCTGGTAACGTAGTCTTTGTCTGTAATATTCCTGAAACTGCTCTGTGGAATCACGAAGCTAAAAAGGAATGAGAATTACTGATGAAAACTAAATAGTTAATTGCAGTATTTAACCTACATATTCACTTTCTGGTTCGTTACTTCAATATAGGCATCAAAAGGCCAGCAGATTCTCCTCTGAGGAGCAATACTTTCATTCTTCCTCAAATAGATACCAGATACAATTTACATACTAAAAAAAGGAAATCACTGTCAGCCTGTCCTATTCACTGTTGAAGTAGTTCTGCCATAATTCAGAAGGCGACTTTCCTACAAAACTTCCAAAGTATTACTGAAGAACAAAACAAATAGGTGATTGGAAACTGAAAATAGAAATCAGAAACCAATGGAAGCTACTACAAATTTAGTATTTTCCTCCACATTGACACCTCCCTGCCATCAGCCTGCAGAGGTGGTTTATCTTTCCCAGCAGCCAACCTTGAAGCAGTCTATCCAAATGTTACATCCTACTTTTGAAACTGGGGCCCTGTTCCAACTTTAAAATTCCTTACTTTCTGGACCAAACACAAAATACTCGAGCTTCCTTCCTTGTAGCCTCTTCCCCTTTACATACTCTCTTTAGCTTCTCACACTGCCAGCTCCCCAGGACTCACTGCCTTCGGCATTCCCCGATACTTGCTTTCTCTGTGCCCCTAGTTCGAAATGTTACCACCATAAAACAGTTGAGAACAAGTTAAAAATGAGGAAACAAATCCTACAGAAAACCAAAAGCACTTCAGTCCAAGGCCAAAATATCAACACCGAAGTGCCATGCATTTTCTAAAGAAAAAAAAAAATAATCTTAACCACATATTTACCAATTAGTAGGGAAAAAAAGTAGTAAAAGAAAAAAACAAACCCTGGTGGGTTTTTCTGTTTGTTTTTGAAAGTGATTGTCATCTAGTGATTCTAATCTGTATAAGGACGTTCTGATAACTTTGCATTAGATCAGACAACACATGCAGAGTATCTTTCTTCATAACGATGAGCCTTTGCATTTCTTCCAAATAGAAATATTTGCATCAGGATTTCATGTTCTCTGACACAACAATTTTTTTGGTTTATAATGGATTTTCCTAGCACTGTTGCATTTGCAAAAAGTCTACCGCCATAGGTTTCCTGAGATGAACACTTGCAATTTAGAAACTCCAAACATTCTCCGTATTTCAAGTACATGAGCTGTTCCCCAGTCACTGGGTTGTAATCCTTCTAAGCAACAGGCATATTCTTGTCTACATTTCTTTCCATGACTGATACTTATTTGTTGGAATTTAATCCTTTGATCCTTTGGATTCTGTGTCATTACTACCCAAACCTAAAATATGTTCCCAGATGCTCTATTCTATAAACTCTGGCTTCTACCTCAGTCCCTCCCAGAACAATGCAAAAATAAAGCTATGAAAAGAAACTTAAATGAATTTCTTAGTCAACAAGTAAACACATATACCATTACAATGTGGAAAACAAAACAAGGTGAAATTGCACCGGGGACTGCATTCTGTTCTACTAGCGGGTAACAGTCTGGCCAACTTCTTCACCTACAGCACAGCATCTCCTGTCTTCATTCTTTCCCATGAATTCTGCATCTGGTTTTTGCCTTTTGAAGCCTGCTGTGTTACACACCTAGCTAAGCTCTTTCCTCCCTCCCCTTATTCCCAATGTGCATACACAACACTGTTGCAGCAGAGAAGTTACTCAGAGTCCTTGAAGGGGGGTGAAGTCCTCAAGTTTGGAGGGCTTTGCTAATCCTCCAGTAGGCCCCATTGCCTCACTCAAGTATCCAGAGTCTACAAGAATACAGCCCTGTCAAGACTAGACTGGTTTTCAGTACCGTATAGATGTCATAAGCCAAGACAAAGTTTACTTAAGAAAATCAAACTGGAGTCTGCGAACAAAACAGACCACATACTCAATGTTGTTCATGATTACTGAATTGAAAGACAGATATTTAAAACTGTGGGAAAAGAACAGACCAGGTAAAAGAATAGAATAGTAACTTTTCATTGTTTCCTACTGAACTATTATTTCACTTTCCTCATATTGCTGTTAATGAGAAAGGTAAAAAAGGACAGTCAAGGCACAAGCCTTCAAAGATGAATCAAAAAAAAAGGTTATGCTACTGGTTTCTGAATAGCAAAGATCTATTAACTAGGGAATTATCCCATTTTAATTTCTCTGTGTTCTAGACAGAGAAGGATGTAAGATTACTTATGAAACTTGGTGTTAACACCAAAAATTGCAGGCTACATGCCAGATTACTTTCTAAAACGCTAAAAGGATTCTTAAACATTGTTTAATCTAACATTGCTGGCTTTGAGTACTGCAAAGCATTTTTTAAAAGTTTTTAAAGATATACATAACAGTCTAGACAGTGCTGATGGAAAAAATCCACAGTAGTTTCTTATACAAGATGCAATATGGTATTTTCACTATAGTAAAAACAAGATTCAAAGCAACCCATTGTCATGCATGACGCTCTCAGCACAAAGGCAAATCATTATGAAGTGATCAGAATACAGCTCAAAAGCCTCATTATTTTTAAACAAACAACCACTACCTCATTTTTCTCTTGTTTGGCTGATCCCTGACTCTGGGCTGCATTAAGCTGTTCATTTTCTGGAACTGAACTCTGGCACAAAGTCTCACTGCTGATGGGATGCTGTGGCTCCACGGGAGTATCACTTCTTGCAGCAACATGGAAAAGAAGAGAAGCTTAATTGAGAAAAACTAAGAGTAGAAAATCCTCTGGTAAGACAAGAAAGATAACATTCTAGAGTAAAATCTGATAACAGAAGTATGTAAGCCTCCTAAGTCACATAAAACTGGAGATACTGCTTAGGGAAAAAATGCCACTTGCAATGGGTTATACTGAACAAAATAAGCGCCCTAACAAACAAAAAGCACAGCCAGTCAGTGTGCTTTGTTCCCACATTTTCCAAAAAGCCTTACCACCACAGGATATCCAAGTTCCCTGTTTTCTATCCCTACACTTGAATTATATATCCTTTAACTAACAAATTATTCAAGATCTCCTATTTTCAAAGCAATTATGTGCATGGAATGTATCAGATATCTTATAGAAGACATTAGTCACATAGTGTATAAGTTTAATTACCTACCAATCTAAATTTAAACTATGTTTAACATCCAGCAGCTTGAACATTCTCGAAAGCGCTACATAGGGAAACATTTGTATCTGTTTTGCTGTTCTTGTATTATGCAAGTATTTCTGCAGGCAACTCTTTCCGAAGTGAACTGCAAAGTGTGCAGAACACATTAAAAGCCTTGGATTCCCACTTCCAGATTCCACCCTTGCAAATATTGCCATTTAGGTTGGACATCTCATCTGAAGTCAGATTTTCTTCTGAAAAATGTAGTGCCTTCTTGAAAACTATGGCTCTGGCCCCTTAACCTAATTCTGATCTTTAAGAGATGTACTAATTAATGAAAAAAACACGTTAAGATCTATAAACTTCACTTAATTTCACACGAAAATACCTACACAAAGAACTGCAGCAATTTACCACTTTATTTAGCCCTCAAGATAACTCTGTGCAGATTTATTCTAGTAGACTAATACTGAAAAGGGAAACAAAAAGCATTTGAGAATCAGTTTTAACATTGGACCCTGGGCTACACACACAACTGTTAACGTTTGTGCATACAGATCAGTAAAATTAAAGGATTCACAACTCATTGGTATTTTCAGGAGGTACAATTTAAAAAAATGTAACACAAGGGATACTTCCACAAGATTTAAGCTCTCCACAAAACCTCTGGTTGTGAAGAGGCTGCTAGAACCAAAGACTTAAAGGGGATCATCTAGAATCAAACAAAATAGCTCCTTTCAAGATAAGCATTAAGATGATGTAGTAAAACATACATGACTAAAAAATTCCATTATCATTGTTGATCTGACATCGGTATGATGGTGTTTGTTTCCTTTTTACTTCGTTACACAGCTGCTCTTTATCTTAACACAAGACACAGAATGTTGCTGGAAGGCAAAACTAATAGACAAGGTCACTGACTGCGGCCAGGATTGAACACCACAGCTCTATAAGTGTCCTCTGCTAGCCAGTGCACCCAAGTGGTTCTCCAAGAGCCAAAAAAGCTGGCAGCTGCTTTCTAGAGGAGCATGGATCTAATATTTAGAAAGGGGCAGAACTGCTGCTCAAAATAAAGGTCAAGCAAAAACATGATGATAAGCTTTTGACTGACAAGGACCATTTCTCCTGGTTACCAGGACATTTCTCTCAGAAGGTAAAAAGCAGCAAGTTTTGATAGAGGCTTTAGATCTTAAGGGAGGAGAGAAGGCAGTTTAGCAGTCTGCATTGCATTAAAAGAACTTGTTAATAGCATTCACCACTGTCATAACCCAACTGCCTTCAAGTCCAACGGAGAAAACATTATAAATTCAGCCAGCTTATTCAGATTTGGTTTGGAAAACGGTTAAGTAAATATTTAAGCTGAACTACTAATGTAACACTTAAGTGATAGAGGAATGCTACAATGACGGCATATAGTCGTTTCCACTGCCTTAATTCAGACTATTTCTAGATGTAAATTTTTGAAGCATACTTATTCATTTACAGTGAAAGGACCAACATTTAGAGACACCTGAGGACAGAATGGCATGGGAAGAGAAGACAGAGTTACAGCTATTCCACTGTCTCCATTTATTTATCTGGAATGAAAGAATTCAGTACAAGTCTTAGCTAGACTCTATTACATAATCAGAGCACATTTGTGCTCTGCACTAGGATTAAGATAACTTTAAGAAAGTCCAGATTGAATCCATAAGGCTCAAGACCAAATATGAATATCTACTTTGATCATAAAAGCATAAGGAAGAAAACACCATGTATACAAGAGTTTTAATTACAACAGAATGTAAACAATGAAATTATGTTTCAGTGTTACAATTATGTTCAAAGTTACAATGCAGGTAAGAACCCTGTAAGATGTATGTTCAAAGTTACAATGCAGGTAAGAACCCTGTAAGATGAAGTGCAACATAAACAAAGGTAAAAATACAGTTGCACTTACCGCTCAGGTGACTCTTCAAAAATGCTGTGACACTCGGTATTCTCAAGCATGAGACTTCGGCTGAGGTTCTGTACCCCTGGGTAATGGAAATTGGCAAAGGAGTGAGACATTGGAGAAGTTTTGGTCCCGAGGTCTGTGACTCGCTTATCATGGTTGGTTAATCCACACGACAGCCCGTCTAAGGCAGGGTTTAAGGAGCGGGTCATGTAAGCATCTGCTGACTGAGGCCGTCTCATAGGGGATGATGGATAAGGAGAAAGTTTGCTGATAAGAGGTGTCAAAAGATCAGCATACGCAGCTTTTGTAGGCTTGAGGAGTTTATCAACGTGGATATTAAGCATCTTTTGTTCAAAAGCACAAGAAAAAACAGTAGCTGGCAGATTCTGCAGCCATGATAATAAGCTAAGGTCCAAGTCATCACACCCATTGCCACACAAGAGATCAATGCCCAGCAATACTTCACTTTCTGTGATTTCTTCTCCTGTTGCTTTACTCTGACAGAATTCCACACAACATTCGTAAAGCAATCCCTTCATTACGAGCTGAAATAAGCGATTGTTGCTTGCTTTGAAGCCAGCCTCACTCAGTTTCCTATCGGCAGGAATAAACTCTGCCACCATGACGCAGGCTTCTTCAAAACAGTGAACCCGTGCAGTGCTGGGATTCCAGTCCTTGAATTCTGCGTGGTTGGTCAAGCGAGGCAGCGTCAGCAGCAAGCAGAGTTTACTGTAGTCTTCCTTAGAGGGACAATATTCTTCCAACGCATGTAGGCACTGTACAGCTTCTCGCATTGTAAATTCCAGCTACAGAAATATGAACAGAGTAGTTTGCAGTATATATGTTTCTACAATAAAAGTTGGTTGACAAAGAAGAGGCAGTAGCAGAATTTCTCTGCTATCATTCTTTTATTACTATTACTGTTCACAATTCAGTTAAACCAGCATACAATATAGAGTCTAAAATTGCTGATGCAAGTGTAGTTACAACACAGCCAAATTCCTGGATGCTTTGACTTCCTAAAATCCCCTGCCCAGTCTCATTTTTTACAGATCTATGGAACTTTTTCATGCCACTGCAGGTTTGACAGGCTTAACATTTGAAGTCTGTAACTAAACAGCTTCAATTCTATTATAGCACACGTTATGTCCATTCTCAAAGCAAACTGACTTATTTTTTATTTCTAGAAAAAGCTATTGGCATAAGTTATAGAAGGCTTCTAGATTTCTCTAGCTTCCAGTGATTAGCAACTTTGAGTTGGCTTTTATATTAGATTTTCTGTTTTTCAAAATGTTCAAAAAGTTCTCGGAAGGTAAGACCTCCAAATTAATAGAAGGCTTTAGTACAAAGCTTGTTGATAGCTAAAAGCCAAGAACCACATTAAATACACGTAACTTGGCATCTTTAGTTACAAAGATTTATAAAATACTAAACCGTCCATTTACTCATGTTACCTAGCATCTGCTCAATACAGCAGATGATCTGATCCACAACATGCCAACACATTTCTAAACATTCAAAACAAAAAATAAAGGAAAAATCTGCATTTTTTTTTCTTCTACTGCTATCTCATAACAGCATACAGATTGACTAGAGAAATAGTACATCTTCCCTTTACAATTATAAATACAGACTTACTTTTAGCTTTCTCTACATTACCAGTAGAAAACCCTGCAGTACAATGTATGTGTAATGGAACAGAGAATTAAAATCAATTCAGTTTGGAAAACAAAATCAATTGTCTTAAAACTACTGGCATTCTTTTATTTTATTTATTATTTTTATTTAATTTCATAACATTTTTTGTGTTAGAAACTTGGTATTTCTGTATTATCAACATAAATGAAAAACTATAATCAATTTCACAACCTGCACACCTTCTTTGCCAGTTTGAGTTGATGTTTCTTTCCATATCGAAAGCCTAAGTTCACAGCTCCTGCTGTTTACACATTTAACTGAATCAGTCCTTTGTGAACATGTGTTCCCTCCAAAGAAACAATTATGTCTCTTCTCTCCAAAAGCAACAGAAATTAAGTTTAAGATTAATTCAAATCAGAATCTTTCACCTGGTCCCAATTAGGACAATATACTTCTGTGATTCTGAGGCTTGTTCAGAATACTGTTGAAAAAGCGCCTTGTACTTTAGCACAATGGCCTGAAGTAAATCTCAGGATCAGGACCACAAACACAGCATACGGTCACTGAGCTACACTGCTAAGTTTCAAGCAACCCTTGTATATACAATTGTATTTGAGACCTGGGAGCCACATTCATTTCCAAAGGACACCAATTATTTTTCCCATTGTTTATGAAACCATTTGGCAATAGCTACAATTTGTGTATTCAGTGCTGGGAGCTTCCGCTTTGCCTTTAATCTGAATATCTCAAGAGGCTTCCTGACAACAAAAAAATTCACAAACCAGAGACAATCCTTACATGCTGAGGCTCGTCTTCTGCTGACATCGCATTGTTTACACACAAGGCCTCCAAGAACTTCTGCTTCATTATAATGTAACGAAATCTGCAGACAAGAAGTGAAATACTATACATCTTGATCCAGTATTTTCCATTCTTTTAGAGACAACAGGGTATTTTACAGCAATTCTTTGAGTTAGGCATAGAAATTGCCATCACGAGGAAATCTCGAATTTTAATAAACTGGTAACCACAAAATTATTTTTAATAGGAAATGTCTTTCTCAATTATTGCTTTCATAAATATTACATTAAAAATACTAAAAAGCAAATAGAAAAAAAAATACAGCAACCATACTCATTTCTTGAATAGAAGAAACATGACAGAGCAGCCAACCATAAAAAGATAGTACAGCATGCACCATATTCCTGAAGTGTATGGCCAATGAAAACTCATTACAGATCGTGCTCACGTATTTTTCAGTTTAAGTTAAACACACGCACACGCTTTAGGAACTGTATACAGAAAAAACCAAAAAGGTGAAAAACTTAGAACTACTGCTTTCATACACAATACTCAGAAATTAATGTATTTTCCACAACTCAAAAAATTGAACTCTGACATACATTCTATTTTACCTTTTCTTGTCGAATTTTTCCATGCATTCAAGAGGCTGAATAAACTGAAGAACCTCATCCCACTGACCATCAAGAATCAATTGCCTAGCAAAAGAAAGAGTAACTTTTTACTTTCATTGGACAAAATCATCCTTCTTTCTAAGTAAGCAGCTCATTTAAACACACAACATTCATTTAAATACACAACCTGCTTTGAAAAGTTAATGCTTTACATAGATGCCAAGACAACTGACTGATACAAGTAGTAATAAGAGCAAAATCCATGTCCTTTCTCAATATTTTGGAAAAATAACTGCATACTGGAAGGACAAATTTTAATTACTTTTAAAGGCACATCCAAAAGGACAAAATGGTCCTCCATCACCTGCCTTACCTGAAATTATTAAAAAAAAAAAAGTCTTACTTGAAGAGTATCAATAAATACATTGAGTCAATGAATACGTCTTGAAGAATGAAAGAGAACTTAAAAATTAGTTAATTTTAGTTGTATAAATACTACTGGGCCTCTTTTATAAGGGGGGTGGGAAAACACACAGCTCCCACATTAAGAAAAGTAGAGGAACAGTTTGGCAGGAACTATGCCAGCACAAGAGTCCCAACTCCAAGACCAGCGGCCAGACCACACAGGTGGGTTAGTTCAATTTTTTCATACTCTCATATCACACACAGAGCTCTCCATAAAAGGCCCAGATCTACAAGGAAGGGGTGAGTCTCTCATTAGATGCATACTCCACTAAGCTTAGAATGAAACAAACAAATAGGATTAATAACTTTAACCTTTCTCTAGTTCTTCTTTCATTTCATTTTATTCCAATATCCATAATTCTAATCAAAAGGGAAACCAGGTGAGAAATATTGTTCATTGTTAAAATATATTTGTTAATATTTTGAGAACAGCAGGATAAATGATTTTCTCATGCTTCTGCCTTCTACAAAATTCTTAAGTACCTTTGGCATGAAATAGAGAACAGCAATGCTAAAAAACTAGCGTGCATCTATACAGTGACTCCTTTTAATAACTGCGAGGGCAGTATCCCAAATGGTAAATCACATGCCTTGATGATAGCAGAGACCCCTTTCATATCGTTAAATTTAAAAGAAATTCTAGGTATTATTTTGAAATGCAGATATTTTTGGGAAAAAGCTTTGGTAACCACTCCATTCATCCTAGATCTTGGCACTAAAATATTGTAAGAATACTTTATTTACTTTAGAAGTCAATCAACTACACATTCAGTTCCACGTGACACAGTAAGCAGATAACAGATCACTGATGTCAACAGATCTGGCTCTCCCACCCTATTCCTGCTCACGAGCTTTCCCTGACTTACCCTGCCCTGACACTGCCACTTGTTAAGACTCCTTCCCACTTCAATTCATTAGTGTGCCAGAAAAATAACCAAGTTAAAATGAAAGAACAAGCCAAAAAAAAAAAATCTAACTCAACCTATGTTGATGATGCCTAGTCAGCTCATAGAAGGATGCCATTAACTTCAGAGCTGGAATGTGATGCAGGGCTGGGCCACAGAATTGGGACCAGGAAGAAGCAGAAGGTGGGGGCATAACACCTCCTGTTTAGTGGCACGGGCCTGCCCGCTGAATCACAGTCCAACTGTATGTTTTCATACACGTGGTATTTAAGCACCAGAGAAAGAGGTCCTACCTTAGAAAAAGCATGTCATCTGAAAACAAGCCATTAATGACCCCACTTTCTTTCTCAAGTGCCAGCATACTGATATGAAGTTTCCTTGAGTTCAGAAAATCTAGTATTAGTTTAATTATCTCAGCTTCTTTAACATTCACTGTTTCTTCAGCCGTCATGATGGCAGCCTAAAAGGGAAAAGAGAATTTTAGCTATGATCAGTATCTTATTTTATGCTTGGTTACCAAATATTTACTACTAAAAAAAGTAAAAATACAGTTTTATAGGACAGAATGTTATAACATTACAGCAGTTAAATAAACAAGATTAGGAAATTGATTTGAAGAGGTTGATTATGAAGTCACAATTAAGACTTAACAATGCATCTGCATCTTTTTTCTGTCCTATGTGTATATAGGGGCCCAGATAAACAAATCTACCAAGAAATCAGTCCTCCTGCATGTGAAAATATCGTGCTTACCAAGTCTGCAACATGGAAAGTTTTCCTTTCTGAAATGCAAACAGTAAAGTTCAAAGAGCATAAAAATGAGCCAGTTACTATGGCTAGAGATCTTACATACAAGCTTAAATGTCCCCAACACGTGCAAAACGCACAGCGCACTAAAAACGCAGCCTCCCCCTACCCCACCTTTGAAGTAGTGTATGACAGTTAGGCCAGGGGTTTTCATTCTTCCTTCGTCAGGACACCTATTTCTGTCTATATGCTTTATGAAGAATCTAAAGCTGCAACCCAGGGTGACCTGAGCCAGTCTGATCGCTGACTGCCAGAGGCCCATTCACTTACCCGCCTCCAGCTGCGTGTTCCCGGCCCTTCCTCTGCACTTTTGTCACTGGGGTAGCTTTTCCACCAACTCCTGTGTCGAAGTGGCTCAAAGGTCTAAGGAGCTCTCCAGCCAGCAGAAAGGAAAAGGGGGAAGATGCAGCTGGGGCAGTGACAGGCCAAGGCCCCAGCTGCCAGCAGTCAGCTTGTTTAAAGCTCCCACGCATATAACGTCCAAGCTCCTTTGCAACACAACTCCTCCACAGATAAGAGAGTTGTAGCATGTACTTCTCTTCAGAAACCTAAAATAAATTCTGCTTCTGGCTAAGTCTTGCATGGTTCCTTAAGTCTGCCTTAAAGTAGAGGCTGTTCAACTTTTTTTTTAGAACCTTAAAAAGACTTTACAGCCGCAGCTCCCAAGTTGATCTGTTGAAAACTGTCTGGGGATGTGGGGAGAAACCCTACAGCACAGCCAAGCCACGTAGCCTTGCTTCATCAGGAGGTCTTCAAAAAAAGCTAGCGGCTACAAGAGCGCCATTTCACATGAGGAAAAATTCAATTTAAGCCAGTGTTACTGCAGAAAGGGGCTGTCCCTCTTCTCACCTCTGCACCCAGCCACGCGTTCCCTGCCACTTCAAGGCACCCACAAGGGAGCTGTACGGTTAGCCAGACCATCCTCTGCTCCAGGCACAAGTTAAACATTTATTTACTCTGTGGACAAGGGCACTAATGCTGACACAAGGAATGGATAGAGCTTTGCTTTCTGGCAGTAGCAAAGCCTTAACCTGACTTAAAACTGATTATGAGAGTGCACCAAAGAACAGAGAAGAAGCCAGTATCAGCAATGAACCGTCAGCAGGAGGCAGTATCCCCAGGAACAAGGAGAGGCAGTGGACTAACAGTGATCAGAAAAAATTAATAAAGACCATATAGAGCAAGATGTCCAGAGCAATAGGTTATAGCTAACCCAGCTGCTCTGCCTTTTAATTCAAAAGGGGAAAATAAAAATACTGTTTAATTTGCTCATGCAACCATTTACCTACGCAGAAATTTAGCAACTGCTATGCTGAAAGACAACCAGCTGCAGGTAACACAGCTCCCAAGACAAGTTGAAGAGATGATGCAGCCTCCAGATACCTTGCCCTTGGAAAAACTGAAGTCCATAGGCTAGTTATCTATCTCACATTAGGAAAGATGCACAGAAACTGGTCATAAGAAACCAATGAACAGATACAATCAGTTTCAACAACCCAAATAAGACACTCTAAGTGTTAACAAGAAAGAAATTGTTTACTAAAGAAGAGGGGAAGAGACAAATACTCCAGTGAAACTTCTCACTGATCATCACAAACCAATGCTAACAAACTTGAGGGGATACAAAAAATTAGGCATTAATAAGAGGGGGTTTTGTACTACATCATCTAAATCCTCAAGTCTTCCATGTTCCTCACAGCTGTATGCCAACTTTTTTCCAAGTAAGTTTTTGCGAGAACATTTGGCTTGGAAAGCATTAGATTATAGCAGCGTGGTTTATTTTGGAACAACAGAGACCTGATTGTGCCAGATGAAATGGCCTAACTTCTTTTTAAAAATGGCTGGGTTTAATTCTCATTTTAGTCACAGAAGACTCCGGTCACCAAGTATTTTGATGGGTCTCATGAAAGACACACCCAGAGACCACGTGCCCACTCTCAGCTAGTGAAGTCCATGGAAAAAATTTAAATCTGGCTTTCAGAAAGCTTTGCTGCAGGAAAGAGAGCAGATAGACACACAAACCCAAAACCAAGACTTGTAGAAAAATGCTTTTTCATTATGTTTTAGCACTGTTTCAACTTGCCCTTTTGGCAACTGAATATGGATTTTTGGTCCCAGAGAAATATTCAACCCTACTCTCGTACACTGAAGGAAAAAGTCAACACAAGTGTAACCAGCAGTTTAGTATTAACATCTTAATTCCCAGCCTCACCTAATGCATCTGCATTTCTCTTTTATTAACTTTTATGGCACTAGTGGGTTTTATACAAATTAAATTAACTTCCTTGCCAAAAGACAAAGTAAAACTCTGGCAAAGTGATACTGAGACTCCCCATCAAAAAACTACCAGAAAAATTCAGACTAAGACCCCCTTTGAAGAAAGGAACCACAAGTCCAGCTTTCTTTTCAACCGGATCGACTGGACTCAAGCCTAAACAGGAAGCCACCCTACACAGCTTCAAGCCTGTCTTAAAATTAATTATTTATATATTCTATTGATGAAAAAAATGAGCTTAATACTCAGGACTTTGCTTAAGAATACAACTACATTAAGTAAAATCTAGCAACTGCAAGAAGTTGCCTTCCATTTTCCATTGTAGTTCTAAAAGAACAGGTTTGTCCTGAACATAAAGCCTTTGCCAATTCTAACACTTAACTTCATTCACTTTATTTATATTGCCCATATAAATCAGGATAAAGGATGATCAGCTCTCTCCATATTTGATCTGGGACTAGTAACAGCACTATTGGGGGCCTGTTAAGAAAAACATAATATAATATCCAAACACAGTCTGGATACTGAACTGCTGAAGAGTCAAAATACACTGATAAGCTCATACATTAACAGCATTATGAAAATATTTAGTGTGCATTTGCTGTCAGAGCAACACAAATAGCTAGAAAAGAACAATAAACCTATACAGAAGATTTTCATGTAATTGATGGGGTTTTTTAGGCTGATGAGCTCAGACTTCTCTTATAAGCATTAGGCTGTCAAAATAATAAGCAGCACTGTAACACTATCATGAAATTCTAAATATACATAGGCTTACACATCAATCCCTATGAAATATATCATTTTTCTGACATTCAGTGGTATGTCTGTTTGTATGTGTACAAATAAAATAATAATAATTAAAAAGCAAAGAACAGGAGGGAAACTCAAGATTAGAGCTCAAGCTGCATCTTTGGTCCATCCCACTATATTGCTTTCTGCCAGCACATATGGCACATAACGTCACAATCTGATCAGCTCAAGCACTAATACTCAAGAATGATTGAAGCACAGCATTAGCTTGAGGTATAAATGGAAGTAAATGAGTATAAGACCTTAACATTTCAGGTGCCTTCTACCAACCAGGTTTTTCCTGCAATCTTTTTATCTTACCCAATCTTTTCAGAAGAGCACTTGTCCACACCTGTTCTCCTTCCTTCCTGCCTTCTCCTTATCCACTCCTCCTTATCATCTTCCCCTACTTCTGTATTTAAAATTTGTTTTCCTCCTAATAAATCTACATCAAGAAAAAAACCCACCTCAAAACACAACTTCTTGCCACAAACCTGGCACATCTTTTCTCTGTAGTTTCAATGGACAAGACGTCCTTTAACAAGCTCTTTGGAACATAGACTACCTACTCCTAAATTTTCCAGAGAGGTTTCACTCTTGTTCTGTTCTTACTCATGTTCTAAGAACATGCCAACAGCAAGAATCCTCTCACAGTGTTATAAATATAGAAGACAATTCTTAAAAAACGAAAATATATATCTGCATTTATGCATATAAATATACTATTTCAGGAAAATGTTTATAAACTAGAAGTATCTAAAAATAGTGTCTAAACAGTCTTTAAGTTACCTCCCTTAGAAGAAATTTTAAATGCATATGCATTCACATGATAGAAAGTTAAAGTAAGGTTTGATATTCTGGAAAACAAGTAAATAGTGAAATTCTAAAATAAGCATTATTCCTATGCTATTTATCAGCTGAAATAGATCACTTGCCAATAGAATATGCATTTACAAAGCTGGGCACAGAATATAAAATCTCTAACTACTCAGAAATATAAGAAAAATATTATAGTTCAAATCTTAAGCATCACACAGAGAGCAGCGATACACATAAGGGGAGAAGCGATGCCTAATTACAAGTGTTGGTTCCCTGGCTTCAGTGACAGCTGCAATGCATATCCATAATCGCGGCATCTTGGTGAGCTACAGCACAGAAAAACTGAATGTGAAGAAGTAACACATATTTTAAAAGCTGGCTGTTTTACATAAAGTTATTTCACCTTTTAATCCACCCCACAGTCACTTACATATGCCTCTTGGGCCTGCCCAGAGGCCACTCCGGAGTTCCGCCTACACAGACCCCACGGGGGGCTCGGGGCCCGGTCAGTACCTAGTGGCTCCGTTTCTGATGTGCCCTCAATCATCTTCCAGTTATTCTCTATCAAAAGAATTTACAAAAAAAAGTCTATAGGCCAAATTTTTTATTACAATCGATTCCCACATGTTAGTGCAACTCACTGACACCCATTTTATCCTACGAGATTGCATGATTCACTATTTCAAATGAACTATATTGAACACATTAAGCACTTAATAGAAAACCTTCACCAAACTTCGTACAGTTGAACTCTATGAAACCTTCTTCTACTCCAATACATAGCCAGTAAGCATCCTCTTACATACTAGCCTTTTCTTCCTCACAGATTTTTCACTGGCTTGCCCTCTAGTAATCCTTTTTTTTTTACCCTGCTTAGATCAGCTGTTGCTTTAGAGCCACCACAGTAATCCTTATCTCACCATGCTTTAGAGGTGACCGGCAGAGCTCTTTGCATTCATCAATTCCTGTTCCAACACGCATACTTTACCCAGAGCAAGCTGCACCATGAATGCCACAAAGGTGACATTAAATTATGCAATACTTACATATTAAAGCGAAAAGGGGAGGCAGAAAAATAAGAAACCCAAACAAGTTGTAGACACTAGAAATGAATGCATTTTGACTAAAAAACCCACCCCCACTTGCTCCAAACCCACCCCCCCCCCCCCCGCCCCTTCAGGTGGTACCCCACACGAATCCACCTCTGCTGCTGAAAGGGTTCAAAACAACCGCACTGCTTAATTACACAGCGCCCAGCCTGAATTAGCATCTCGGGAATGTCAGCGCAGCACCAGCAGCAGGCAGGGCCGCAGAGGAGCCGACGCTCCTTTGAAGCGGCCCCGGAGATGGGGCACACCCCGCGCCCGCCGCCTCGCCCGCCCCGGGGCCGGGGCCCGGGCACGCACCGCGCCGGCCACCGCGGTCAGGCTGGCCCGGCCCGCCCGCGAATGCCACAACAAAGGGACGGCGGCGGTCGGGCGTCGCCGCCGCGCCGGCAGCCGGGGCGATGCTCCCCTCGGCGGGGGAAGCGGCGGCGGGGCCCCGCGCAGCACGGCCGTGCCCGCCCGCCCGGGACGGGGCGCGGGGGTGGGCGGCCCCTCCCCAAGGCAGCCCCAGGGTCGGCGAAGCCGCCGGGCAGCGCCCACCTCGCGGCGCAGCGGCCGCAGCCCCTGCCCCGCCGCCCGGCGCCGACAGCCCGCCCCGGGCCCGGCCCTCCCCTCCCCGCCGGGCCGCCCCCGGCCCCTTCGCAGCGCGGCCCCCTCGCCCTCCGACACTCACCTGAGGGGCCCGGCGGCCCGTTCGCGCTGTCACCAGCGGGGCGTGAGGGGAAGATGGCGGCAGGCCTCGCTGCGCGACGGGGCAGGGCGGGCCCGGGCCCGGTGTCGGGGTCTCGCTCCCGCTCCGCTCGGCGCTGCGGCTGCCACCCGCCCTCACGGCTGACTGCCCGGCGGCGCGGCACCCCAGGACCCTCCCCTCCCCGCGCCGGGGCGGGGTGCCCGCGCCGCTGCCTGAGAGGAAAGCGAAAGGGGGCGGCCCGGGGCCGGCCCGGCTGGGCGTCGCCTGCGCCGCGGGGGCGGGAGGGAGGGACAGATGGTGGCGGCCGCCGCGCTGGGGCGGAGCCCGCTTTGTTAGCGGCGGGGCCAGCCCCTGCCCGCCGGGGCCGGCAGCGCTGGTGGGGACCGGTCGCGCTCCCCCCCGCTCCGCGCCCCGAGGCTGAGGTAACCGCGGGAGGGACGGCGCGGCAGCCGGGCGGGGCCGCAGCTGCCAGCCCCGGCAAGCGCGGGCTCACCGGCGTCCTCCCGCGAAACTCGGCGGCGGCTCCGGGCCCGTCCCCCGCCGCTTTCCCAACCGCCCGGTGCCTCCCCCGCCGGCGGGGCCGGTCCCTGCCGCGGTGGGCTCCCTGACGGTGGGCAAGGAACGGGTTTCTAACGGGGCGGGGTGCCGTGGGGACAACTTGGAAATCCCTCGGGGTCCCCACACAAAGGGCCGACCCCGGGGCCGTGCGCCCCGTGCTCCCCCGTCCAGCCCCGTCCCCTCAGCAGCCCTTCTCCCCTCCTGCCCCTCGGCCCTCAGCGCTGCCCGCCAGGTGCGGCGTGAAAGCTGTCAGCCGGCCCTCAGGTACACACGCCGTGACCCCCCGCTCAAAGGCCTCCCGAAAAGTCACAGAGCAGAGGCGCCTTCTTCCCCTTTCGACGAGGGCTGCCAGCCTGCCATCGCGCTCTGCCACCGCCGCGTTTCCTTCCCTCATGCGGCGGAGCCTTATGGCTCCTTGGCAGCACCTTTAGTTACTGCATGAGGTGCTGCCGCGTTCCAGGCCAGCCCTGCGGGCTTTTTAGTCTGTTTTTGCGGTCTTCCGCCTCTTGAGACTGTTGAAAACAGAACGGGCTCTCTACAGAACTCATATGTATGCCTACATTATACATGCGTTTTATGAGGATGTATTTATATATAATTTGACTTTTGGTTACATTTAATGCCTTTTTGAAACTGTCAGAAGATTGTGGCATCTAAGAATTATCATGGTGAACAGTTAATAAGCTTTCTCTGTGTTTAAATACAGCTGTGAGATGAGATGCAGAAAATCAAGTTAAAATGCCAGCGCAGCACTTGGACAAAACCCCCGGGTGCGTGCGGCAGCGCGTTGGCAGGCCTTGTCAAAATGGAGATGGTGACAGTTTTCTGACAAAGGACATAGCAGAGACCAGGCTTTTTAATTTTTTTTATTTTTTTTTTTTTTTTTTTTTTTTTTTTAAATTATGCATGTGTGACATGCATCGGGGGTCCAGGGAAGGTTGCCAGGGATGTAACCAAAGCTGAACTGGATTCTCTGTCATGCTGTTGGTTAAAAATGTTAAGAACTGCAGTGGGTTCGAGTCTACTTGCAAACTGTTTTGCTGAGGATCAGCTGAAGGGCAGAGGCGAACCACGTTGTTCTCTCTTTCTTCTCTCTAAAAATGAATAGAGAAGTGTCCCGAAGGCCGTCCAGCGAGGAGTGACTTCCAGCTCCACAGCAGTGATGCTGCCAGGGATGAGTGAGAAATGTGGAACTTGACCAAGGTTCCTTCTGTGACACTCGAGTCCCAGCATCACATCCGAGGGGGCTTGATTCACTAGCAAAACACCAAATCCTTCCATTTACTGACAAAGCTATCACTTGTTGCTCAGTTGCCTTTGGAGGTGCTCATTAATAGAAAACTTAATGATAGAAATGAACCTGTTTCCCAATACATATGATATGATAGAAACGATAAATCAGAGGGAGTGCAGAAAACCGAGATGACTTTAGTTGTCTAAACAAAGCTGTATGCATAACTTTGCTGAACATACCTTTGGATAAGAAAAGTCCATTTTAAACTTTGTTTAATCAACAAAACTCTAGATAAACACACATATGCTTTTAAATTTATCTTGATTTCACAACGGTGTTGCTGTGGTTTACCTATCTTTTGTGCCATGGCTTTGTTTTCAGTGGAGGTCCTGAGATCAAATCTGTGAGACTACCTCTGGAGGGCGAGAGTTTTGGGATGACAGAAAGGTAAAGCTTCTCCCCAGTTATAGACCCAAAAGAAAGAGTAAATTCTGAATTTAAAATTACTTTGTTTCCTGCTCAGAATGTTGGGCCTTTCACAAGGAAGTAGCAAATTCCCGTAGTCTGGAAAGAGATTCCAAGAACCCAGTATCCATTCTGGGGAAGATGTATGGAAGAACAGGAGGCATTACTTGATGCACCTGCTTTGGAGGGCAATCACACTACTCTTAAATATTTGGTGACGATACACAGCAGCACCTAGTTGGAAGAGGGCAGCTGGAAGACCCTGTGGTCTGGTTGTTCATAACTTTTCGCTCGGGCGTAGAAAGACGTCCTTGGGATGGTCTCGGCTTGCTTGCAACTCCCTAGTCGTTATTGCGAGGAAGGTAACTCCCATGAATAGCAAAGCTGTTTGGTGCGGGGTTTAGAGAGCCTGAAAATCAGGATTCGGAGAGGAGGAGTTCTGCATTGCCTCGTGACAAGACAGGGCACTGCAGCCTGCGCTTGGAGCGCTTCAGAAAAGAGAACAGTAATTGTGCGACTGTCGTACAGCTGTCGCAGGTGGGCACGGAGCGTCGGCAGGGCTGGGCGCGTCACTGGAATTATTCCCCAGTGCTAACCTTGCACATGATCTGCCAGTGGAGTCCTGCAGTTCATGCAAAGCATCTTTGTGTTGTCATCATAAAAATGGGCCGATTCCCTGATTTTTAGTCATTATAACAGAGCCACTCAACTCTTTACATTTTATATTATGTTTACATGATCTTGTAAAAAATTGCAAAAAAAAAAAAAAAAATTCAGTTTAAAGCTTTATTTCCAGAAACAGTTTTCACTCATTTCAAGAAAGGATTTCCAGAGCTTGGGGGTGACAATTCAATAAAATTCTTGCATAATCTATAGGAGAATTGTTTACGTCACATCATAGCTCACTTTCAGGTAGCTTAAACAGGAAAAATACTGAGCCAAAGTATAATCCGGCTTCAGGTAATTTAAATGATTGCAGGCTTGTGGGGCCTTGCCAGGTCTCGTAATGCAGATATTTAGATCAGTGATGATGTAGAAAGGGTAAGACAGAGCTGTCTTGATGGAAAGCTTCATATTAGCTTTTAGTCTTTCTGCAAAGCTCCATTAACAGTGATATAAAAACGCCTACAGATACTACTTTGTATGTCTCTATAAAGTTCACATACCACTAACTGAAAACTTAAACACATCTTACACGAAAAAAATTCTTTCGGTATCTTGCTTAACAGATTTGTCAATGGATTGTGAATCTCACTAAGTATTTTATACAGCCAATTTTCAAAACATTGAATAAGAGCCCGAAGAAAGTTTTAAATAACCTTTTTCAGTGGCATGCTTAACTCTTTTCTACTGTTTCCTGTCCTTTCCTGAAATCCTAGCTGTTGTTAGCTTTTCTTATCAGAGGCAGTTCTGTCTAGTATGCATGAGTGTTATCCCTCAATTCAGAAGCTTGATAAAAAGCCTGGTGTTAAGAACTCCAACTCCCAGAGTTTGTACTGAGCTCTTAAACACGTATGTTGAATATTGCCTCCCTGCCTCTTACAAAGGCCAGTAGTTCAGAGCGTAAAACAGACACGGGAGAGCGTAAAACAGACAAGGGAGAGCGTAAAACAGACAAGGGAGCTGCTTTTCTTTCTTGCTAAAAGGAAATAAGCTATATTATTATTATTATTATTATTAGGGTTAACCTTTGCTGTGGCTGTCTAAATAAAGTGTATTTCTTTTTACATCTGGGTGTAAGCAAGTAAGTCTGAAAGTACCTGTCCATTTACATGTATGCATACTCAAACATGCTTCACATCTTTTTTCCTAAATGGAATAGTTTGCTTTGAAAAACAACTTGCTTATAAACAAATGAAACTCTGTGCCTGTTAAAAATGCCTTTTTTTTTTTTTTCCCCCTGACATCTAGACCTGGAATAAGATAATTTGTGTGGGTCTTTTGTTGTTGGTTTTAATTTTTTTGATTAATTAGAAAACATAAAAGCAGATGTAAAGGGCTGTGGCTGTCAAGACGGATCTTCACAGCCACAATTCCTCAAAATGCTTATTCAGCTCGTTAAATTAGTTCAAGGCAGCAAAGAAATGCTAATTTGCTACTTGAAAAGATGTAAGTAGTTAAAGGTTTACCCCTTCTGAAGCAGTGTCTTTAAGCTGCTGGAAAAAAGGGATCTGACATCTACACCTGATCAGTACAGCTGGATTTGAGAAACAGAGCTGTTTTTCACACCACCTTTGTGTGGCGATTGATCCAAAAGCTTAGGTTCCAAGTGTAACCAGAGATGATTATTCTGCAGTTGGCGACACCAGATCTCTGCCCCGGATCCCACAGCAGCACCAATTTTGATTCAGAAATTCTGCACAAGTTCAGACAGGCAGTACAGTCACATTCTGTCAAATTAACCAGGGCGTGATCCGAAGTTTCTCAAGTACGGCGTTCCTTGCTGAAGGAAAGGGAAGAGGAAGCCTGTTCTAAAGGCTGGCTGCACAAAGGCTGGGTTTAGATGAAAATTTTGAGCTGGGCTCGCCCCTGAAAAAATAACTTTACTGGGTGCAACTGGGTGTTTGTGTTCCAACATAATTCCTTGCTTGTGTCAGCCTGTTTGTGATGCCGTACAGGGAACCGATGGAGCTGGCTGAAAAATAACCCGTTTTGGGGGAGGAGGGAAGGCTACGTATTTTCATCCACATTAGCTTTCGATTCAGTAGTGGAAGCCCTACTATCAGATTTCCGGTGTTCCTGAAGCTGCCCTTTGAATAGCTCTGAAATGTAGATTCTTTATCTGTGTAAGTTAGCCCAATAATTCAGTCTGCCTGTTGACAGTGCAGTGATGTCATGTCCCCTTTCAGCAAGGCCTTGCCTTTGCAACCCAGCAGGACAACACAAAACCCCGAAAAGGCACAATTTGGACTGGAAAAAAATTGCTAATTTACAATCTGGAAAACAGACCTTATTTTTTTGGATAGTATTTCTGTTCAGGATTGAACCATTAACAAGTACAAGTTATTTCACTAAAAGTCGTATTCTTTATTAGCTGTCTTGATGAAGATAAGACTTCAGTTCCTCTTGAAAACCTGCCCATCTGAAGCAATCCTGCTACATCGACCAGTAAGTTCCTGTGGTTTTGGAAGAATGGAAGGTAACCAGGGTTATCAGTTGTCTTACGACTGTGAAACTCGCTTCTGAAGAGAACAGGGTAACACCAGGTTGTCCTCAAGAATGAAATGAGAAGCCTAATTCTTCAATAGCCTCCTTCTGATAACATCAGAAAGCTAGGTTAGATGTGAGAGTAAGACAAACAATGGGGAACAAAAGGAGAAATAAATATGCTGCATATTTCCTACAATTTTTATGTTGCTGAAATAGGAGAAGAAACAAGATTTAAACATTAATGTGAACTTTTTATCATTTCAGTTCATATTTAAATGTAAGAAAACCAAAAAATGTAGTTTTGGTGCCATGCTTTTATTTAAATGAAAGGAAAAAACTACACTGTACCACATAAGTAGCAATGACAATATTTTACAGCACAGCATTTGAAAAAATATGGAAGCTATGCTCCATAGAAGTGGACAAGTAAGCACACAATACACTGTACATTTTTCAACAGTGCCCATTAAATCATAATTAAATAGCTGAATTTGGCTTTAAACAGCCAAATAATAAAAACTAACAGTCATACTAACATTAAAAAAAAAAAAAAAGAAAAAGATTTCAGTAGCTATTATGACTGTTAGAATATGAAATTTTGCTCCAAAAACTAAGACGAGAGTTTGGCAATTCAGTCGTAGCAACAATAATAATACCCCTGATGAAAGCACCAGTGTGTTCTGAAAAGGTCAGTGATAAATACTGGCCTTTATAGAAAGCTTCCTCTTTTTTTTTTTTTTTCTTTTCTTTTTTTAAACATGATCCCAACCAAAGATCCACTGTAATTAGAAAATTTGCAGGCTTAAAAAGGAAAAGCATATCTAGCTTTACTTTTCCTGTATTAAGTAAAACTTTATACTGCGAGCAATGAAATTTTCAGCTGCATTATTCACATTCTGCTTTTAGACACTGCACAAATCTGTAACCTGTTGACAAACGTAAATTTCATAATACATTCAGATATATTTAAAACGACTCAAAGAACTCCTGCCATGTATTTAAGTTAACGTTGATTAGATCGATGCGTGTCTTTCTATGGTGTTGCAAATCTTCAGTTAAATCATAGTACAGATTTTAGAAATAAAAAGCCTCCCACGATAAAACTTCTTTTGAAGTTATTCACCATATGTGTATCAGTTAATTCCAACCTCCTGGTTTCTAAAATCACTGTATATTATACACAGTTTCATATTGTTATTCAAGATGTTCCCACAATGGTTATTCGTAGGAACTGTCTAACAGGCAGAATGTGCAAACCCTCTTTCCCATTTTTTAATATTATTTATATCCTATATACACAGTATGTATACACTTGAAATATAAGAGTTACATATCCTGGTGATATACATGCAAACAGTAGGAATCAGCTAACCACAAATAATTTTGAGCCACATACATATTAAACATGTATTTTAAAGTGTTTTTTCTTTTTTTTTTTTACAGTTTTAACAAATATACATAAATATAAGAACATAAATTACAGTAAAACTGACAGCATTTTTGAGAAAATGTTTATAACGCAGATGCATTGATGCCTAAGGCCTTATAATAATTTAAAAAAAGTACTGTTCTAAACTGCTTAATGACATCTCATTCCTGTGCATCTTTTATATAAGTAAATGAGCACATCGTAGTAGTGAGGCATCGTTTCTCTCAAAGCAGTTTAATGAGAGAAATATGAACATTGTTTTAGTCTCCCCATGAAACAGAATGGACTACGTACTTACAGCACAATACTGTCTTATGTTAATGTAGTTGTCACAACACTGAAACAGAACAGAATCACAAATCATTCAAGTCTTTTCCTGAGAATGAGATTTTTTCCCCCAACAAATCCTCTGGTGTACATTATCAAAATAGCCACAGATTCAGGGGAGGCTTCAAGTTTGTAGTTTCTTTTTTTTTTTTTTTTTTTTTTTCAGAACAGTGCTATGTTAAAAGCAAATTATAAGAGAAACAACACTGAAACGGAATAGTGATCTATAAAGTAATCCAACACTGTTTTGAAATAAAACGCAGCCCTTTATAAATAATACTGAAATATGCCTAGAGCTTGTTTTCTTAAATGGTCATATTATAAATTTATTGAAATGTCGTTTAAGCTTTTTTGCCATGTGTATTTAAAATTGCTAAGTGTCACAAGACATTGTCTGTTAGATGGTGTCAAGAAAACAATTTACTAAGATGCACTGAAAATTCTTATCAGATGCCTATTCCCTGGAAAACTGATTGAAGTCTGAGCTGGCAGATCTGAAGGCAGGAAGAACAGACAGTGGCCTGGACCTTAAAAATCAATGGGATCAGATACATGATTTCTGAAAGACCTGTGACTTAGTGAATTCTGTGATTCTTCTGTGTATTTTTAGTGTTCTGTCAGGCAAACATCAGGGATCTAGCTCTGAATGTTTCACAAGTTCCTATTTCTTCCTTGGAGAAGCAGTACCTGACCGTGTGCTCGCCCTTCATCTGGAACGATGCGAAATAATGCACATTTGCTTAAGCTGTTTTAGAGGTCTGCTGAGTCTTTTTGCTTTGCATTTTAATGGTATTATGAACACACACATGGTCAGTCATTATATCTCTGATGGTAACTTACTGAAACAGGAATAATTGCATCACCCAACTATACCCTGAGTTGTTGAATAATTCTTTTGAAGGAAGCTTCAAGCAGTTCAAAGGTTTTTCCTTTACCTTGTAGTCTATAAGCAAATCAGTATTATTTCATTGAAAAAGAATTATAAATACTTAGGGGAATGAATCTTGATTTTGTTACAGCACACAATAAAGATCTTGCAGAATAGACCCATTTAGCTGTTCTTCAGTGACATACAACTTATCATTTAGTCTTTACTGTAAGTCAGTATGTGAAGTTCAATGGTACTGAGAATATTGAGAAGTATTTCTTTAGTGAAAGAAAAAAATATTTCAAGACAAGCACAAATACAAACATATAAGGCAACAGATGTAAAAAAAATGTAGTTTGAGTCACAAAAGAGGAACATTCAGTGCTTCAGTGTATCTAACCAAAATACAGAGCAAATATACTCTATATATTGTATTAGCACATACAAATCTCCACACAAGTCAAACATTTCCGTAATCACTCATAATTATTCACCTAAGCAATAATCTTCTGCACTCCTAAACACTGTGTTTACATTCCAGTTGGACATGATAATAGAACTTGGCGTCCAGTTTTAAGTTCTAAGAGTCTTGTTGGCAACTAGAAATCTATCTCCTATAGGCAGTAAAGATGAAGTGCACGTTTATCATAATTGTCTGAAGCAAATTTTTTCCCATCTACTATGCCTTGGTGGGTAAAAGTTTCTTAGGAGTTACTGGTCTCTTGGTTTGCCACAAATGGCTGTGAATGGTAATTGCATCAACACTGGCAGACAAAGTTTTAGCAGGTATGTGGCTAAATTGCTTCCTGTCAGAGTTGTATTTATACAGTCCCTCTATCATTTTCTTTGTGATAGATTTGGGACCTATTCCCGTTAATTTATTGATTTCTTCAGTATCAGGGCAGTACGTATACAGAGATCTGAACTGGCAGCCTGAATCCCGGAACAAGATTAAGAAATTATTGGCATCGGATTTTTCCATTTCCTTTAAAAGAAAGAAAGAAAAAGATTCACAATATGAATTTTGCATTGTAGTTAGAAAACATTCAAAATCATTGGATTGTTATTTTGAATTTGTTTTCTACCAGAGCTGAAACTTGTGTCTAACTCTGTCCATTAAAAGACCTTATTTTCAATCATTAGAATTTGCTAAGCTTCCCCTATCTGAATTTTGATAAGGTAGCTATCTTTCTCAAGCAAAACTTTATTTATTTAGACATTTTCAGCTACACTTGTTTAGCTTTACCTCCAGAACAGGCATCCTAACAAATTTTATGTAGACCAAATAAAAATTCTTTGATCTATTTCATCAAGCAGGTCTAATCATTGCAAGTTTGGGAACAGGAAACTTAGATATGTCTAGATGTGCCTGAAAGATCCCCCAGTGCTAAAATGTGGTTTCAGTCATCCTTAAATCCATTCGAATTTGGTCAAACCATAAAGTCAGCCAAAGTATATTAAGCAAAGGTTGTTTATTAACTGAAATCTTCAGATTCCTATTCCATCCAACACAACTTCTACAGGACATGTGCCCTGAACACGTACAGCTTCTACCAAGTGACATGTGCTGTTATCCTAGAGTTAAGCATAACGCTTTTACAGCTGTTCTTTCCTGGGATTTGTGTGGGTTATTATGCTCACAGTTACTCAAACTGAAAGAGGCTGTTTTGATTTCTCACTTGTTATTTCCAAAAAGTAGCTGCAAAGACAGAGAAGGCAGCATCTAAACATGAATGCAGAAGAATTACGAAGAGAAGAAAGGCCAAGAAATACTGTTGTGAAATTTATTCCGGAAAAGGAATTAAATCCAGATTCCAAGTACCTGTGTTCTTTGATCTATTTAATCTGTTGCAGTTATTATTTGTCACAGTCGGTAAAAGGAACAATCTCATTACTCTCAACCCTCAGACTCCATGTTATTCCTTTTGCATGGAAACACACTGGTCCCTGAGTTCTCACCCTTGCAGTATTTGTGCACCTTCAGGAAGGTTTATACTAGCATGAGAGAAAAGGCTGGAAGGCACCTTTCTGTAGCAGAAAGTCCTGAATTTGCCCTACTGCTTGGAAACTGGAGAAAAGCCTAGGAAGGATGTATTTCAGTTCTTTCTGTTCATGAGAGAGCTGTGCTTTAGTTCTAAAGGTCCCAATCCGAGGATCTGTATAAAACGGATATTTTTCACATTAGGAAAAACAAGTTTGTAAGCAAATTATAGAAGTCTACATATTGAAGTTCCTACATTAAACAAGCAGTAACTATTAATTAACATGTCAACTAATTCAGCTTCCTATGCTGCACGTACAATGCAACAGCTACTGTTTCTACAGTACTAGAGAACCTTTCTGTCTACATAGGAGGCAAGTCACAGAAGTTACTCAAGCCTTTCACTAAGAGCTGGCATAACCTCAGAAGATGCCTTTCGATATCTGTATTCATACTTGAGTATCTTCCTAATGCCTGACTGCGGTTTGACTTGGTGTTTATGTTTTTAGGGGAAAAATACACTTACCTCCAGTATCTTTTTCTTCTGACCTTCATTTACTTTTCCAGCCAAGCAGCAATGTGCCAGTGCATTCTGAATTATATACTTATTGGATTTAGCACTGGGTTCTTTGAAGAGCTTTGGTCCTATGGAGGAGGAATGACAAATGAGGTAAGTTAATCAATAAGCCAACAAAGAGTTACTTTGAACGCTGTGAAGCACTTCTGGTATGGATCTTTTGCATGCATAAAAACACAAATCCAGGAATGAAATAGAATTAGGCTAGAGATCACAAATTTCACAAACAAGTAAAATGTCATTCTTTCAGCTGTTACTGAATTTGCTTACAAATGTGTCTTTCATTACTAAATCATCATTACTGGCAGTCTCAGTAAATATATTTTCTCTGAGGACTTTTTCCATGAAGGACAAAATGTTTTGCGTTTTCTGATTAAAATTTCAGTCATCCAGGAGGGAGCAATTCCTTTCTTTTTCTTCATCTACACCTGTGGTTTCAAGGGCAATAGGTACAATAATGAAGCTGATTCAGTGCTTAGACTAACTGTAGCCTATCCACCTTGGAATTCCAGAAATGTTTTATCCAAAACCAGGGATAGATGATCTGGCCTGATGCTACTCGGCTTATTCTGTCTGTAAAAAGACTTGATTCATCTGGGAACGGGAAATCTCCTCTGTTTTAATTTCTGAAATATATGCGTACTTGTATCAAGACCATTTGAAAAAAATCAACATGTAAGTACCAATTCTAAGTCTTAGAAAGGAACATAATATACAAGCCATTATCAACTAAATTGAAGGTTAAATCTCAGTTTATCTATGCTTTGTGGATAAAAAAGCCTAGAATCAACACCAAAAAGCAGTATGAAACCTGACTGACAGAGTGAAGGTATTAAAACGTGAAAAAAGCCTTCTGTTCAATTCCCACGGACTGTGTATTCCTTCATTTAAAAATAAGCTCTACATAATAATAATTAAAATACGATATTCAGCACTACAGGTCCTCAAGAGAAAACTCAGTAAGACCACCTGAAAAGCAAAGTCTCGCTGTCCCTCCTGTAACGTAATCTGACATGCGTGTGGCACAAACTGGCTGAAGTGTCACGGTTTAAAATCAGTAAGTACATTCTGATTTTCAGAATGAACATTTTGCCTTTCCAGACTGTAGTCATTTTAGCAGAAAGGAGGTAAAATTATTTTCAAAACAAACATTTGCCAGCACAGATAGAGCTATGCAGGCCCATCAAGTTTATTGAAAATATCTAACCTTATTTTAGTCTTTACCAAACTGATATTAGGTGGGCAAAAATGGAGCTTTTATAATCCCGATGATGCAAGATTTTTGCAATATCACATGCTGCATATTTGGAGAAAAGGGATGAAGATACATTATTATTTGATTCATAATATAATAAAGGATTAGAAGTCAGATTGTGAACTTTTTAATACACAACAAAGCATCTGTTTGGAAACAAAGGGTGCAGAATATTTAAATTCACATTACTAAGCAGATTTTTTTTCCTGTGGCAATTTGGTTTTTGCTTTTTGCAACTTCTAAATTGAGCTTAAATATCAACTCTTCTTGCCTTGCTAGAGAGGCTACTGAAGTGCACAGTGCCCTGTGAGCCCATTTGCTGTTCTGAGCCTAACTGCAGTTTATTCCGGTTATCAGAAATGCTACTGAGTCAGTACTTTTCTTTTGGATTTAAAATTTTAACCCTGTATTATTACCACCTATTTTAAAGAAGGTGAACGTAAAATTTCTATGAAAGCATCCTCAGTCAAGTTTTAGGTAACCAAATAAAGCTGAAAACTTTTCATGCCTAGAACCACTAATAAGCCAGGTGCTTCTCTGAATATTGTTGTCACTGACCCGTGTATTCCGTAGCAGAGGCAACTGAAGAAGTTGTTGATGCGTTTTCCCAATCTTTTTCTCCATTACGACTACCACACCGACTTGGAGATAAGAATCCTTCTACAGACTCAGACCTAAACATTAATTTTAAAATCTATTAAAAAAAATTTACAATGTTCAGCAGAGAAGCCTTCTAATATGAAAGGAAGGCAAACTGTGTTAAGGTAGGACACAATGATTCGAATTGTAGGCTATAAACATAAATGTACAATATTTACAGCAGAAATTAATCGATAACTGAGTTCATGTTCTGGATAAAATATTTTGAGTGATGCAAGAAGTTGGTATTTAGGTGAAGGGGATGTTAGTAAGTTTTTGGGGCTACAATTGAGGGACAGAAACCTAATAGATATTCCAGGCTGTGGGATGTCATTACTAAGTGGGAATTTGGGTTACTTTTAAGTTGGTACTAGCAAAACAATGTTCTCATTCTCTCATGTAGCAAACAAACCAGTTCTTGATAGAACGACGAATGTACAGTAAAAATTTAGTTCATTTATACTTACTACAACAACTGGCAGTGAGAACTGCTGTATTTAAGACAGTAAAACAATTTCCTTTCTAGCTTTTGTTTTCACAAGTAGTAACTTCTGGTGCTGTCATTCTTCAGGCTGTGCCTGCACTCAGATGTGAATAGTTTAAAGGTCTAAGCAACATTACCATGTTTTCTTAAATTATTACAAGATATTTAAAGTGGGGTTTTTTTTTGATGGTGGCTGCTGCAAAAGCCAGTCAAATCTTCTCGCTTAGAAAACCTTTCATTCCAAGCTGAAGAAAGGCACTACTAGCAAAGAATAATCTAAAAAGTGGTGTTATAACAACATTTATCTGCACACCAACTTCCAGTAAAATCAGCAATAGATGAAAATTAAATTTATATTATATCCTACACCTTTTGTGATCAGCATCTGCATCAAGGACACCTCAAAGGTATCACTGAAATTCACTCAGTGCGATCACCAAAAAAATTCTGATGCGAGGAAAAGGTGAAAGTATAGGTCTGGAAAGATACTGAAAATTTTTTGAACTCTATTTTCAGCAATTTGTATTGAGTATTATCATATTTTAAAAGTCTCAACCCCCTAAATCAAATCCAAAGCCATAGGAAGATGTACTGTTCATTACAAGCATAGTACAGCACAGCACAACTAAAACTACATAGACAGGGGTCATCTCCTGTAAAGTCTGCGAGGACAAGCAACATTGAGCCTTCTCTAATAGCTAATGTAACTGGAAGAAACCTCCCTCTCAATTAAAACTGATCATTTTTAAGAGATGACAAGAGATGTCAGGATACCTGGATCATTTTATTAAATTTTCTTATGTAATCACCAGAAAGTCAGTTCTCAAGACATCAAGGAAATCGAAAAGTCAACTGAAACCAGCTGCAGGCACGTCAGGGCTGATGAGTGATGCATAGTGACCACAAAAACATGACATGTGATATCCTAACATGTGGTACTCCTTATCAAACCCCTTTTCCTAGTATGTCTTTCTTCCCTACTTATTTTCTATACAATAAATAGTATTTCTCTGAATATAATTAAGTAGTTACAAAAACCCAGTAACCTTCCTCTGAATTCTAATACAGATTTTAGATATGAAATTAAGAATTTTCTGCTATTTTTGTCTCTTTTCATTTTCAGGTGATTTCTAATGCAAAATAAATTCTAGTGTTTGGAAAAGGCTGAAGTCCTAGTGAATGAACATTTAATACTTCCCTGTATGACTGCTAAGGGGAAAAAAAAAAAAAACAAAACCAGAAAAGCAGCTTCTGTGTTAAAAAAAGTAAAGAAGCTATGTAGCTGCACATAGCATACAGGTTTAATAAAATATCCAGAAGTTGAGACTTAAATACAAGCAAGTGGATTAAAGAGGCTGTGTGAATAGCATTTTGTTTTGACCTCATTTATAGCTGTGCAACTGGTGTATTTGCTAAAATACGAAATAAAACACCATGGCTTGGTTCCCTAATGCCTGACAGTGGAATCTATCAATGTCTCAAATCAGGAAAACCTACCTGTTCTTCGAGTACACAATATATACATGACCTCTTTAAAATTCATGATAGTTTTACATAGCTGATTATCAAATTTTATTAAACGAAACTGTTATTTTAGCTTTACCTTGGTGTTCTCTTGCCTGACTGCACACTCTCATTGTCCCCTGTATTCAGCGATGCCAATGAAAGACTAGATACTGAAAAAACACGATAAAGCTGTGAACCTGGATAAAAACAAAGTTAAGGCTTATAAACCTATGCAAGTAGTAGAGCCTGTTCATTAGACCCAACACCAGCATCAGAAAGTCAGTAAGAGCTTTTATACAAGAGACTCTTACACCCATACATGATATACCTGCATGCATATGTGGTGCGCTTCATCTAAACACTTGCTGACACCCAGCCATTTGCAGCCACCTGGGATGGTCTCAGACTAAGCATTAATGTGAAGCAGGGACACAGGAATATTGGCACTATGCAAATCAAAGAATGCAAGTGTTAGCAAGTGCTCCTGAAAGAGAGCTTAAGAGACTTAAAGCTTGGGATGGGTGCTTGGAAGGTGTTAAGGGAATACTTTAAGTTACACTGGAACATGGAGGGAAGCAGCTAGAGACTGTGCAGCAGAATAACAAGGCTATACAATCTGTAACAAAAAGGATCACTGAGCAGTCTGGTTACTTTTTTCTAATTTTAAATTGGCAATACTTCTTCCAATCATGACTGCAGTTATGTGACATCGAAAGGAAGGCTAAATTGTTCCACATGATTACCATTGCTACGTTCAGAACTATACATGCAGTAGGTAAGTGAGCGAAATAGAAAAAACCCCATGAAATAGAAGAATAATTTTGTCTGCATTAAGTGTGAGTTTAAGTACTCTTACCTTACAATCACCGTTTTATTTATCAATCCCTTATCTCCCAACTTTTATTCATTCTTAGCTCTACAGGTGCATGAAGAGATTAGTGAAGAATACACAGATGTGTATGAAACTTGCAACACACATTGGTGCTTCCTCATACAGTTAACCTTTTTGTTTGTTGATATATGCATGCATGCATAGCAGGTAAGTGACATTCATCTTTCCATTTCTATTGGCAAAATTTGCTTTCCAGTTTGGTCATGTGCAGCTTCAATTTAGCACAAGACACTAATAAATGCACGTGCTTGTTAGTACCAAAAACCAAGCTGGTGTTTTAGCATGAACAGACTCTCTTTCCACATGAACATTTGTTACCTGGTGGACCTTTGATTGGTGTCTTAGGTGATTCAATATGATCTCTATGAATAGACTTTGGACGTGGCTTTTTTTGTTTGAGTGAGAGGGAACGTGGCTTTATGACAGTATCCATTTCTTCCATAAGCTTTAGTTGTTTCCTTCTCATATATTCCTGCTTAATAAATTCTCGCCGCGCTCGTTCATCCTCCTTCTTCTGACGTTCTTCTTCTGTTTTGCGTCTAAAAGAATTATCAAATAAATTCAGCAGTAGAAACTTTGCAAATTAACAGTTTTAGCTAGCACAGTGACGACAAAACAGGCACCATATTTTTTTAAACTTGACAGTTCTCAGACATCAGTAACAGGAACTTGCTTTTTTTACAATTTTCAGACACTTTAAACTTCTTGGGATACTGTTACTAGTGAAATCAAAGCCACGTTTATTAGCTTGACTGCTATAACTGAGTAAGCATTGTGCATTTGTGCAGAAAGAAGCCCAAAGTGATATACTCTCCCTCAGAATATAAAGTGCAGGGCAGGGTGGTGCTCTGAGGAGCTTCACTCAGGCCAGCAGGGCTCATACATTGAGTCTGAGCCATAGACTGATGCCACCTGCTGATTTTGCAGGACCAGCTGGCATGTATCTTCAGCTGGGCTCCTCAGCACATCTCATTCTAGGATTAAATATCTTGGATATTAATATGTAATTTTTTGACATAGAAGTTACAGTTTTAACTAAACCAGACATTTTTATGTTCATTGTTACTGATCGTTTTGGTCAGGACATGTAGTTTTACCTTGTCTCTTCCTTCTTATGTTCTAGTTCTGCTTCCAGCTGCTGCTTTCGAAGCAGAGTCTCTCTTTCCCTTCTCAAACGCTTCTCCAACAATGCTGCTCGTTTCATTGCCATATCATTTTCTGCCTTTTGATCATCCTAGCAGCAACAGTATTTGAAGGAAAAGGACCCAAAAATATTAAGACCTCTGAATTCAGCAACTGATTTTGCCAAGTCATTAGACACAATACTGTACACTAGGTAGCAATATCCTAACATACTTTTGCAGTATTTGAAATAAGTCTTTTTTTCTTATATAAGATTTAAATAATATATACATACACAAAATCTTATATATAAGATTTTTCTTAAGACTACTAAAAGCTTTCCATAAAGAAATCTTTCCCTCCTAAGTCAAACAAAATTCAACACCGATATAAGAAAAGTTGCCAAGTGAAATATTTTAGTTGAGAGTCAGATCCCACACTGCATAAACTTCTGCATTCAGCTTTGGAAGATTCTATGTGTATGGAGATGAAGGTAATTTATCACAAAAAGCAGTAACTACTCAGCACATAAAGTAATTTCTGCTGATCAAGCTGGATGTTTTGTCAGAACTGAGGGCTTTGGAGGTGATGGTTTTCCAGACAAGCAAGTCTCATCTCCGATATGCGACAGAAGATTTTTGGGGTATTCCAAGATGGTAATTCAAAATCTTGATGGCTTTCAGTGTCTAGACCACTCTCTTACAGTGTGCATTATAGTTAAACGCCTACCTGAATATAACTCTTTAATAAGACAACAGGGAGTGCTCCCAAATACCGACTTCAAAAGCGAGTCTCAGAAGACTATGCTTCCTCAGCCAGCCAAGCAGGGAAAAAGGCTCTCCAAAGTACAACCCAGAGACATAAAACATTTTTAAAAATGCAGGCTGTTATGTACTTCAAACACTTTTAGTTAAATTTGAGGGTGGGATGTAAGCATTTTTAATTCAGGTCACCAAAGCTTATGTTAAAAATAAATTTACATTCAGCATGCATTTTCCTCACCAAAAACTCCGAGCACTCTTCCACAACTATGAATGGAAAGGGATACTGTGGCATGCTCAGGACTGCAGGATGGTACAATCTCACCACTCTTATGATGCCAAATTAATCAAGTGCAAAAGATATGTTGTACATTTAGAGTTGCAGAACCATCTGCTTTGACTTCAATGGAAAGTCATCACTGAAATCCATATCTGAATTAAGAAGTTCCCTTTCAAAGGAAGCAGATGTACACATTCACTAGTTCTCTTACCTTAAAAAAGAATCCACAACACACTTTCTGGTCATCCTCAAATTGTTCTCTATCACTCTCACCTTCGTATTTCTCAACAGATACTTCAGTTTTTTCTGGTGGCTTCAAATCTGACAGGGAAACCTCAATTAAGTTAGCTGTTTTGGGAGCTGGTGTTGGTAAAATCGTTTGGCTTAGCTGATCTTCATTTGGCGTGAGGCAGACAGTTTCCGTGATAGGTTGAGATAATACTTCAGAAACGTTAGATTCAATAGGCTTAATCTCCTTTTCCTCCAACTTCTGTTCACGCTGTTTCGGCAATTTTGGTCCTTCTTCTTTTGCTACCTCTTCTGTAGGTTTGACTTCCTTCAAAAGATTTCCCTTTAACTGAGGTTCACCTATATGTTCCCCATCATCTCCAAAGCAAACAAATGATCTAGTCTGAATGGGAACCTGACTTGGAGAAAATCTCCTCAAACGGGGAAGACTATCCACAGACCGTGGGGCAGTCAAGGTACGATTGAGAGGTGTTATTTTCAGTTCATTTGGCCTAGGAGTCCTTTGCATTTTAATGTGAAAAGAGGCATTCTTCCTATTGGAAGACTGTGGAGACTGATGTGTAGAGCGAGGAGATTCCTGTGAGAAAGGTGCAACGGGAGATGGAGCTCCCATTTGCCTTGATGAAGACTTAAAGTCCCGAATCTGCTTCTGAGGAGAAGGCTGAGGAGGAGAAATAACCCAAGCCTGTTGCTCTCTCATCTGCATCAACATCTCCTGTTGAAGGGATAGACGTTGCATTTCTTGTTGTAGGAAGTGTAGGGAAGAGTTTAGTTTTTCAATAGATTTTGTATATTCTAAGATATCTCCTTCATTAAGATTTTCTTCTGAGGGACTCGCTAAATTCCATTGCTTTTCAGCATCCACAGAAGTAGCAGGAGATTTTAACCATTTGCTATGAGAATTTTCAGGATTTTCTTTTATTAATTCTGAAGTCTTACTAGCTTGTTCATCTGATTTTTGAGTTTCTTTTTCTTTCGATCGATTACTGTCAGTGAATACCTTCTCATCTTCAGCTCCTGCTGCTTCTTCTCGGAGAGGTGATACACCATCTCCTTTCTTTTTCACAACATTAAGAAATGCTGTTCTACCCATTTTCTGCCGTTGCTTCGTGAATGCAGCTTCAACTTTCTTCTTCTGTGCTTCAATGGCTCGCCTCTTTTCCTCTAGCTTCATCCTAAGATGTACCATTTCAGAAGCCAGTAACTGTGTAGTGTCTCTTCCTGGAGGAACAGGTGCCTCCTCTGGAATATGAGTCCAAGCAACCACATGAGGGATGTTCAGCTCAGAACCTTCTGGTGTGGTTTTCTGAGAACTGCTTCCACTGCTTCTACTATCTGTGTGATTTAACTTCCTGAATTTCTGCTCTGCAAAGCTAGTCATTTTAACCCCCGAACTTGAAGAAGCACTGCTGCCTGCCTGTGATTTAGTACTTACTGAGCTGGGACAGGGACTTAATTGATCTCTGTGATTGCTAGCTCGCATGTCATAATCCTGGAGAAATTTAGATGGTTCTTCCATGTCAGAGTCCATGCTTACAGTATAATCTCTCAAAGAAGAATCCTCATCCATAGTCTCTGGAATATCTTCTGAAGGGACGTGTATTCCAGTATCTACTTCTGTATTGTCAGTCACAGGACTTAGAGCACCTTTTGTGTCTGTAATTATATCAGGGGTAGACTGATTTGGTTTAATGTTTGAATTCAAGATGCTCATTTCCTGATTGTGAAGAAAGAACCCATTTGTAATCTGGTCTGGTGGGATAACTCTGGGAGATTTTTCAGTGTCATGAATTATCTGCAAAGCCTCTTCAATGCTTGGTGTCTCAATCTGATTGCCAAAATCATCCAGAACCGCCCTGTTTTGCAGAGCTCCGTTTGGAAACCTGTAGTGGCTGCTCTCATTGGCATTTTTTTGATTCGTGGTAAGAGACTGACTGGCCTTTGTGTCCTTATGAGCTATCGTGTCCTTTTCCTCTTCAATGTCTTGATTTTCCTCTTCTCCATTTACTGGTTTGAAGGACAGATTTTTTCTAATATGTTTTGGCATTCGGCTAACGTTTAGTGTAAGGCCTTCATTGCTCACAGATCTAGTAATTCCTCTGTTTGGAGTTGATACTGGAATGTTTTTTTCTTTGTCAAAAGAAATGTCAAATGAAACTCCATGTAATGATGACCTAATAGAGATTAGAATAAAGGAAAAAACTGAGCAACTCATGATTAATAATAATGATGAAACATTCACATCTGGTTTTAAAATGATTTTAAGATTGTAGTATTAAAAGCAATGCTAGGCGTACTGTATTTTGCCTAGCTTAAAATATAATATAGTAATATAGCAAATATATAGAAATGCACATATTTATATATCTACTTAATATATATAAATATAATAAATTTAAAATGCACCATAAAAATAGAATATAACATCTTCTTCAAAGATAGCCAATGCTTTTTATTACTTCAGAATAAATTCTGTGGATTTTAGCAATATAGGAATTGCCACAGTAGATCAGAAGCAAGGTGTGAAGAGAGACACAATTTACACTTGCTGAATAATCACCACTATAACTCTTACCATTTTAACTTTAGTTTATACCCTACAGATTAAGAGATTATGACTCGTCTAACTGAAAACCAAAACATTCAGCCTGACTGTTCTGACTATCCACAAAATACAAGTTTAAATACCACTGAGCTCATTACCCATATTACTCTTGCCACTTTTAGTTGATGGCAACGTGTAGATGTGAACATATTTAACACTAACAATTCAAATATCTCAGATATACCTCATTTCAATGTAAAAAATAGATGATTTATTTCTGAAGTTTGTTTCCTATTACCAAATTCTTAGTCCATGATACGGTTTTCTCTTTCTTTTTCTACTTTTGCAAGTTAATTACAAGAACTCTTATTACAAGATTCTGAAAATCTGAACTACAATGAACCATTCATTACACTAAAATAATATTTTTTTAACAGACTTGTATAGTAAGACTACTTACCTTTTTTCTTTGGGCCATGTCCCTACATACCCATCTACATAAGACATCGATGAGGACCTTCTGATGACTCCTAAATGAAATGAAAACAGAACCCAAGGTAAGTGCTGTGAAAAATGCTTTTAACATCCCCTTCTGTTGCCTTAACAAATTAGTTTGCTTCACTCAGAACACTGCAATGGCAAAAAAACCTATTTTATATTGAGAATACAAGTAGAGCAACTGAATCAATTTCATCCTGAATATACATTATACCCCTCATCTCTCAAAGAATTTACTATTGAGTGAAATGCACTACAAACACTACTGAAATATACTACAAACGCTTGTTGTAAGCCATATTCCACACAATCAAAACAGAATTCAAATTAAAAAAATATACACAACATAAGAGGTACAAACACAAACTTCCCATGTGTGTATTTCATAAATTACAGAATTCATTCATTAGCCTTTTATGTAAAGCTCTCCCAGTAACTTCTGCATAAATAATGTTTGAATAAATATAAGCAAGATAGCAATTTATTCAGAAGATGACACCTTGTCTCACTGCCTCTTCCACCCACTTGTAAATTGTTACCTGGAACAGATGAATAAGGCTGCTGGGGTGTATGCAGTTGGTGAGATGGTGTATAAGTTGGACTTTCCAATCTATAAAGCAAGAGACATTAACTTAGATGTAATACATCAAAAGCCACATTACAAAAGGGCAACCAGACTTCATGTCCTGGGCCAACACAAAAAACAGATTTATTTTTTGTGACAGGGAAGACAGACAGGTGTAATTCTCTTCTTGAAATATTAATTTATTAACTTAAGAGAACACTGTCATTACCTTTAATTCGACCTAATGCAGACAGACACAAAAAGTCAAAAAGGTATTTCTTCTACAGAAATGGCCACAGAGCAGCATTAGTTTTGTTAAAATACTTGTTTCCTGATTTATTTCATCTAAATGTCATTATTAGAAGGTTCTCATTTTTAGACTGGATTTTAGCAAAAACCCCAAACACAAGCACGAACAAAATGAGGCAGCTCCTACTGGCCTCAAAGATGAGTGACTGCAGCTAATATCACACACTTCTCATGCATTTCTCTTTTCAGTTGCTTAGTCTGAAACTTCTACTTTGTGTCTGGACTGCAATATGCATTAGAAGTGAATAAAGGAGATTTTGTGATAGGCATTTATAAATACAAAAAAATATATTCACTACTGAAACAGATACTTTTTTTTTTGGTTCCTAGGGAAGGTCTGTAATGGACTAGCTGTGTTAATCCAGAATAGGATTAACATAATTCACTGTTTTGATCAAGGTGCTTCTTCATGATCAGAACAAAGACACATGCATTGTATGTAAAACAATTCTAAAGAAGTCAGACTTCAGAAACATGCTGGATTAAATCCTTTCATGTTTGAATTTTGTTCACTGAGTTGAAAAGCACACTCCCAAACTCCCTTTTTTCAATCAGTAATTTTCAAAATATTTGTTTAGTGCTTTTATAGTTTATATACAGTATGCTGTCGAGATGTTTCTAAATAATATTTGTGGGAAGGATATTCACGTCAATTTAAGAAGAATATTGTTTTTCTACAATCTACAAAAGCATCTTTCATAAGAATATATTGAATCTCATAAATTCCTGATTTTTTGTGTAATAAGACTACACTCTAACTCCATGACGTGTTTTAAACGGCATTTGAGATTTCTGTGAAAATTTAAAAATAGTAGATACGTCTGTAACTTCTCTTAAAACAAAAGCATGCTTTCAAAATTTCATCCATCAACCTGTGAAAATTTGCTACCACAAAGAAAATTTATACACTTCGTTTTCCCTCGAGAAAAGACTGATTTTGGCACCATGACTGTGGTTCCATGGCAACCTCAGACATTGTGACTGCTCGCTGCCACAGCCCTACTGCCTCCTCTGCGCTGGATTTGGCTCTCCACCCTATCCTCTGAGTCATTTCAACAAGCTAAGCCAACAGAAAAACATTCACTTTTTCTGACGGGTTAGATTTTTCTGTCTTCATGTACTGAAATGACAAAGTCGGACATTCAAGGGGGCATGAACGCCCCGTCAGGACAAGGAGGAAGGCCAGGACCATGACATCCTGCAGTCAGGTCTCTTGTGCCAGGGAACCTGCAGCCTGTGTGTCAGATTCCTACCATCTGAGGTAACTTCTTAGCCCCTCCTTTGTCCTACAATGCAGTTAAGCATCGTCAAGTTGGATGAAGTACAGTGGTTTAAGAGGAAAGACACAGCTCTTTCTATTACTCACGGATCGCTCTCATAATACCCCAACACAGAACTATATCCATCACTTAAGAGACACTAAAACAGTGTTGTGATGAGTTAGTACAATACACCATCCACTACCCATAAGGGGTTCACAATGATTTTTACTGAATCTGACTTACTCTGAACATGTCTAAGGAAATATGACCAATATTACAAAACAGGTTGGTGGCATCTTACAGATTTGATAGTTAGATTTGGAATGGCAACGGCACTAAGAAATGTAAAGGCTTTTGTAAATGTTTATTAATTGAATTCAGATGCTTATTGTAAAACTTCCAATCAGTTCTCTTCAGTTTAGAGGCCAAAAGCATCCACATAGACAAAATATAGACAGAGAAAACGTAGGTTTATTTGGATGAAAAAGATACTACGTTACTGACAGAATCTGTCAGAACAGGGGTAAATGCATGGTTAATGGCTTCAGCTGTGGGGACTTTTTCCCTTTTTTAGTTGGTTTTCTTTTTATATAGTCAAGGCTACAGACAGCGTTTGCTTGTGTTGTTGTCCAATAATTCATCTACTAACTTTCTTTACATTTAAAGAAAATCTTCTCCACAGTAATCACTACAGCACAAGAATAAGTATGGCACAGAACTCTACTTCCCTAGTTTAATTAGTTTTTAAGTATAACTGACCTATGATTTACTATCTCCACTGAATGTCTAAACGGTAAGTCACTGATGTTTCGTTCATGATGGGCTATAAGAGGGACATCAGGTTGGAAGCCACATAAAAATAGTGATTTTTACTGCAAACTTTTCTTTGTTCTGTAGGACAGTCAGTTAAAAGCCCTTTGTTGGACTCCTTGCAGTGGCTTTGCAAGGTGCCAACAGCCTTGGGAACTCCTGTTCCAAAAGATACATTCAAAACTACTATTTCTTGTTCTCCTGGCTTATATGCTCAATTTACACTAAAATAACTTCACTGTCTACAAGGTAAACACTTCAGATACATACAGGAAGAGAGAGATTTGGAATCACAGATAGTAAGAAATATTACTTCCTGATTAAAGTCAGCACAGATTCCTAAATCCTAAAAGAAAACAAATCCCCACACCAACCAAATGCCACCTCCTCCCCACTCACCCCAAAAACAAGAGAAAAGACTAAACAGGATTAGCTGGGTTATCAACCAACAATTTGCTGAACATCCAATTAAAATGCTAATTTCATCCTTCTCCTCTGTGTCGGTTCAGACACAATCAATAAACCTTTGTCCCCAAACTATAAATATAATGCAATGTTACCCCTCATTCACTATGTTCAGATCCGATCACTGGAAGACTTTCTTCACGCTGTCAGAAGAAAGATTAAAAAGATGGCCTAATGTGCAAATTCTGCTTCTCATCATAGATTTGTTTAGGTTGGAAAAGACCTTTAAAATTGAGTCCAATTGTTAACCAGCACTGCCAAGTCCACCATTAAACCATGTCCCCAGGTGCCACATCTACCTGCTTTTAAATACTTCCAGGGACAGTGGTGACTCCACCACTTCCCTGGGCAGCCTGTTCCAATGCTTGACAACCCTTTCTGTGAAGAAATTTTTCCCAATATCCAATCTAAACCTTCCCTGGCGCAACTTGAGGCCATCTCCTCTTGTCCTATCACTTGTTACCTGGGAGCAAAGACCAACACCCACCTCACTACAACCCCCTTTCAGGCAGTTGTAGAGAGCAATAAGGTCTCCCCTGAGAAATGAATCAAATGTCTGATCAGCTAGAGAACACAACAAGGGAAACAGGATATTTTTATATTGCTTCCAAATCTAGAACAGTAATACTAAAATTACTGTTTCACATATATTTACAGAAAATACAAATAATGTAAAACATATTTAATAAAGCAGTTAGCTTTCCATTCTTAATGCTCACAAGACTTGGGAAGTTCATCATAGAATAAGTATTTATTTTTCCTATTTGACCTTCATGGTACTTAAGTAACATAACAAACCAAACTAAAACCACCAGAGGTTTTCTTGATGTTATCTTAGTTTACCTTCTTTACCGCTTTTGGAAAATTTGCCACAAATTCTGGAAAAATAGCTCTTTCAGAACAGACTTGGTCAGCAGCCCCACATGAAATTGAAGAGGACAAGGAGGCCATGTGACACTTCTCAGCTAAACAGTGAGGGCTGTTTTGGGAACTCATAAAACAACCGCATGCTGTCCAAGTGGCAGACATGAACGGTACAAACACGAACATATTGTCCACCATGCAACAGGGCAGTGGAGGAAATAGCTGAACTATGAGAACTTGCACAAAACTCTACAGATTATATTTGGTAACTCAATTCTCGAGCATTGCAAAAAGGCAACAAAACTAAATAAAAAACTGTGTATGATTTTGAATAGAAAGGAGAAGATTGTGAAACAGCACTAGTGATTCTCGGACGTTACCTGGCTACGAAGTCGGAACCAGATGGGCCGTCCACATAATTTCTTCTGTTAGCATTCAAGCTGTGAGCTGAAGTGGCATCCTTCGTAGGTTCAGCTGCCAGGAAGAACAAAGCTCAAGTTATTGTAGTTTAGTATTCAGTTAAAATCCATAGTAGAAAAGCTGTCTGAAATAACCTGAAGTAACGTTTTCCAACAATTGAAAGAATTTTCATTGGCTCCATTATTTAGATTAAAACCCAGTCACTTCCTTTCAGCTTTACCTCCTACAAAGTTCCCATATTGGCACTAATTAAGAGAACGGAGAATGACAAAAATGACTAGAAAAGACAAGGAAAGAAATAATAAAGAAAAAATATGAAAAAGAGCCACAAAATTAAAAGCAAGCAATCTTTTTAGCAAACATAAATATTCTACTTCCGGAAGAAATTTTTCTGTTAAAATTTTTTCCACAAAACCCTTAGACTGACTTTTCAGCTAGAAAATAGTATCTATTAGGTAATTTAGTTAGCAATACGTAAGATCTAAATCAGATTTGTGTGTGCTATAAAGCATATAACTGGAAAAAAGGTATACAAGCCACACAATTAAAATCTCTTCCTAGCTCTTGGAAAGACAATCACAGCCCTACTGTATGAATGTTTATGTTATCGTGACTCTGTACGCATCAACAGATCTCACGATCTACCTAAGAGACGCATTTTTAAATTTGAGAATTTACTGATGAAGACTGTGCCTTTGCACCAAGGTACAAAATGCAATTTTACAATTAGCTATCTCTTCACTTTCCCCAGATGTACGTTCCTTTCTCTCGGTATCTTCTCCTCAGCAATACAAGCTTTTCAGGCTAAATTCTGTTCTTGGCTCCTTATTATGTTTGTAATCCCTGCATGGGCATAAATGGATTCTAGGCTTGTTTAGGCCAGGAAAATTTGCAAGTGATTATACCACAACAATTTAAATGAGTTTTTGGTAAGAGACAATAAAATCTAATTATGATTTATGAGATGAGATGAAGATTAACATGAGGAAAGTACTTTGCTCCTTCTTTTAAGGGGGCTGTATACCGCTAAATCCTGTTAACTAAAATATTCACTGTCTTTGTGAACACAATGGCTATCTGTACACATACATATTAAAAACATGCATATTAAAACCGATCCTTAATATAATTACCTTGGGGATGCCCAACAACACGAGGTTGTACAAATGATGGCTTCACCACTTCAAACCACCAGAACAATTCTGCCATGAACACCATGTAGTTGCTCTACAAAAAAAAAAAGCCAACCCAAAACAAGAGAAATTTATGTTAAAACACAAGCCTGAAAATAAATAGATTAAGCAGCATTTGGGATATGTCTCTGCATTTCATCCAGTATACTATCTCTTCTCTACTGATTTCTTTGAAAATGAGATCAATAAGACTGATCTGTAGCACCCTCTAATACACATAACTTGAACAGATTGTAACCATTTGGGTTGAAATGTTTCATAATAAGCATATGCTCAGGCCTGATGTCTTGCAGGCAGGGCAGAGAGGTACAGGATGGGTGGAAAAAGACGCCTGTCAAACAGATTAGCCATTTCCATTAAAAAAAAAAAAAAAAGTAGTGAAAAGCCCATTCATTGTTTTGCAAGGCTAGGCAATAAAATTTTCACAACTTTTTAACATGAAAAACTTCTGGTAGCCCTTAGTTTTAGTGTAGGAATTTTGATCTGATTTAGGCTTGCGTGTCCAGTATGTGCTTTTGCCACATTTGTGAAGATCTACCCAAAAGTACAGGTCTTTAATGCAAAAACCAAAAACCACCAGCAGCATTTGTTCAGTGCAGGTTAGAACAAGGTTTTAGCTCCAAGGAAGTACGCACACCTAATACATCGTTGATATGTCACCCTACCATATTTTCCCAGTACTCAGCTATGAAACATCGAAGTGCGGGTGCCATCAGATTTAACATAAGGCAAAAAAACAGTGAAAAGGAAGAAACAACAAAAAATTCAATAGACAGGAAAACCAGACAGAAGCAGTACCAGCAGTTTCTGCTGCAAGAGTATATAAGGAGTGCAAAAAGACCAGAAGGTTTGTTGACTGTGGAGGCAGAAGAGTTCAGAGGCCAAACGACTGTCATCCTAAGCTGCTACACCCATATGGTTCAGCACTTCTGCATATCTAGAAATATCAACTGAACAAGGTCAACAAGGGTCCAGGCCTGAGCTGGCTCAAGCAGGTGCACAGACTTGTGACACCAGCCACATGAAGTCTGAAAATATAAACAATACAAGTTGTTCTGCAATAAAACCCAATAAAGTCTACCTAACAATACTTACAAAAGCAGGAGTCCTTAGTCACTTTGTCCATGTCATTCAGATGGAGTAATTTCAAATATCTGGTTTATTTTCTGCACTTTATGCTATTTTGATTTAACATTTTGTACAGCTTAAATGGGAAAATATAAATTAAATTATTGGTTTAACTTTTACAAACTAACAACAACATCAAGAGCACTGGCAGCTTACAAACTCATGTTGAAACCCAGAAATAATTTTTCCATGTGATATCTCTTAAAAATAAAGCTTTTTTAATATTTGGTCCTATAGAACTTTCCATACTTGAGAAAATAAGCCTTTTTAAACTAAAATATCAGATACTACTGCTCCTTTTATTTTTCTTTGAGAATGAAATTAAGTGAACATAGTCTCTCACAGAAAGTGGGAATTTATTTAATTATTTGCTTCAGAAAAGAGTTTCAAAGGAAAGCAACATCTCTTCTGAGTTTTGTAGTAACCCAAAAAATCAGAGTTGATTTAGAAAAAAAGCAAACAACTACCTAATTTTGGGTTTGTTTGTGTCCTGCCCCCCTCCCCTTTTTCCTTTTAAACAAAGACGGGAAAATCTGCTTACAAAGGACATTAGTTGAGTACATAACGTTAAACATGGCATGGAACAGAATTCTTAAACCTATTCACAATAAAACCCATGGCTTGCCCTGGTCTTCTGTACTTGCTTTGACTTCTGCCATTGCCCAACTGTTGAGGGAAACAGGACACGGTGCCTGATGGACCTTTGGTTTGATCAAGCACATGTGATCTCTTGACCAACAAAAATTGGACAAATTCTGAGAAAGTAAAACCAGTGGTACACTGTTTCTTTTTTAACTTTTTGTTCATCCAACGAAAAAATTTTCTGGTTGATTCAGGCATACATGTCTGCAAAGTCTGTAATTCTTCTGTTGTCAATTCACCAGCTAGAGAAGGAAAATCTAAGCAGAAGCGTGAAGCTTTCTGTGATCCAGTAGGAAAGAGAACTGCTTTGTATTCTGTGATGGACCCATTAACTTTCCACTGCTTAACTACACAGGCAGACAAGACTGCTCACATTCAGACTGCTCATATTCAATGTTTAACTGTATATTTGAGCACACCTGCTGTACGCCCACAGAGATGTACTCAAATTAAAAACTGTATCCAGACTATTTAAGACTTCCATTTAATACTCCTTTTGACAGCTTCACTATGTTTTCAGTCCCTCAGATGTCAAATTCCATTGTTGCACTAATTTTGTTGCCTTAAAAATGTGTACGTCGAATCTTGGAGTGTGAGCAAACATTTGACAAAAATTCAAATGTAGTTTTATTTCAGAAACAAGCTACAGACATTAGAGGTGAGAATATATTTTTAAAATAAACAAAAATTTACAGCAAAAATGTTTAGTAATAAATGAGATAACGTCAATCTGTATTAGTAAATTTGAAAATATAATTTTAAATATCTGTTTGACACTTGATTCAGATTTTTCCTGAACATTTCTAATGTAGATAAGCCTTTACTCCAGCAAAGTGATACTCAGACTGAAAACTGCTCACACACTTTAGTATACGGTGAAGGGATCAACCAGATGTTGCCATAGTTCTTACATACAAGCTATAAATAGCCGAGGAAAAACCCCTTCTCTGCTTAGTCACCACAACAGAACTGAATGAGGAAATGTTCCCAACAAAATCTTTTCCATTCAAACCCAGTGTTAAGCATAACATTCTTGTATCACACACTGATTTCATTAGGAAGCAATATACATAAAGAAAAAATCAGATGTACTTCTGAGACAAACACAATTTTTTCATACTATAATTTCTAAATATTACAATTTTTCTCTTAAAATTTCCCCCTCCCCTTACCTCCCCTCAAACTTTTACATTTTTAACTTCATTTTTTTAGCCACAAAAAATAACTTACAGGATGTTCTAAGCATAGATTTGTCCTAAATCTAATCATAGTATTTGTATTTAAATACTCCAGTTTCTTATGTTTATGTTGAAACACTGCATTTAATAGTGTGATTATCTTACGAGAGATGCAAATATCCCTTCTGAGAATATCTTCTACGCAGTTCTGTGCTACTGCAAGACAGCTTGTTTTTCCAAAATCACCAAAGCAGCATTTACTGAAGTAAAAATGAAACTTCGCTGCACAGCCCACTTAGATCTGAGGCCACTTTAGATGTTTGATGGTGAAACATCATGATGGAAACTGCATTTTCTCACAAGTTATTTTTAGACAGAAAGGAATGTTAATAAAAATGATCAAAGGGGAAGACTGATGATCAGTAACTTAATTTTTTTGGGAAAAACTAACTGTGGGTTTGTAGTAATCCTCCTACCTGGGGCTAGAAAGAATGTAGGTATTTCCACAGATTTTGCTTTGATTAAGCCAACAAAAGTTCTAGTAGCTCATCACACAAATATCACATGCACTTATACACAAAAATATTCAGAAGCATAACAGTATTTTAATAGTACTAAAAATCAACTAAGCCCTGAACAGTTCAGATTGGCTCAAAACCACCAAACAGCAGATGGCAGACTTGCAGCTTCATAGATGCTTTTATTTGCTAAACATGCTGATTTAATTTTTTCAGTTTGATATTTGCAGACTGTTCATTAGTGGTAGTCAGCTGTATTGCTGGTTATGTTTTACCTATTGCATCTTCTGGTACTGTGCAATAAAAATCCTTCTGTTTAAAATCTGAAGTCAAATGGAGATATAAGCTAGCTTGTTTTATAAAATTTTATACAAAAAAGATAAATGATTTCCTTTAATATCTGTATTCCCCCTCCACAATTTGAAAATCACAATTAATTTTTTAAATCAAATTAGCTAACAGAATTAGTACATCCAATCTTATCATTTATATAAATTATATCCTTCCAATATTTGCAGGTTTTAGATTGCACATGTATAGAATAACAACTACAAGATTATATATACAAATGATACAAATAATTTGTAATCAGGCTTGAATCCACTAAAATTGAATGCAAAAGCAGCCATAGATGTTTTAATGAATTTTCTCAAAATGAACATAAAAATAGACTGTAAAATTTATATCATGATGCACATTAAAATCTCTGTTCAGTAGGCCAGGAAAGTAAGTTACCTCAAATGCAAATCCATAGTTTCTATGTCGTAAAAGTGCCAACATAAATGCCTCACAACTGAAAACTGAAGTGTTTCAAACTCCCTGGAAAATGCCCAATTACAGCTGTGTATCCATGCACTACCAGTTTGTCATATCTCCTGCCACAGGTTAACAAACGCTGCAACAACTCAAGTTGAAAACTCCAGTATGTCTTGTTTCAGACCAGAACAAAGTAGTGGGAAAACTGGCCGATTAACATCAGTGAAAGCAAACCACGCTGCTTCCCTTTAAATAATGAGTCAGGAACACTTGTTCCCCCTCAGAAGAGAAACGTTCTCTTAAAGAACCATTCCCTGGTTGAATCTCCCTTTTCATTCCTGATCCTGAGTCCTTTTAAACCAGCCAGATGGGAATCGAATCCCTGGCCCGACGCCCACCATACATACCGAACTGCCTCACCAGACACAGCCAGCTGCTCTCCCAGGTCACTAAGGAATCCATATGCACACTTAGAGGGACTTCAGCTGCAAATTCAGGCACAGGTTAGCAGCCTGATTGGCAGTGGGTTTTTTCATTGAGATTGGAGGGAAAGCTGTACAACGCAGGTGGTCATCATGTAGCCTTTAATTTCTATGATTTACCTGTGTGACACATTTGAACGCTATTTTCCACATCTCGGAGGACATGGTGCTGATTACAGCTTCTGCTTATGTTGTTTGCAAAGTCATCATGAACATTACATCAGAAAGTGCAAGTATTCAAAACTGCTCAAGTGCAATAAATATTTTTAGTATAAAAAAAATCCTTTAGGTATTATAGTCTCCTGTTCAATTCAGCAGTGGGAAAAAAAAAAAAAAAAGAAAAAGGGAAGTTCTGGAACCAACCAACCAACCTCTCCATCTGGCCTAGCGGGCCTTTGACAGTGCTATTGTTTGTTCTGTCTCCTCTGGCTAGTAATGAAGTGCGAAAACAAGGTACCTATTCCACGTGCTTGGTTGTGATTCTGCAGAGTTTAGAGCCTGGCCCACATTCAGGTCAGAGGAACGCCCTTCACAGACAAGAGACAGCAATCACTTCTCAGATTTGCTCCATTTCACATCCAGAAAGCTTTCATTCTGAATAAATGTGCCTTCTGCACGAGTTTAGGTGAACAGACTCTACAGCTATCAGAAAACAGCAGCCAAAGAGAGGAAGCATCTGTGCTGAGGGGCAGCACAAAAAAGCCTCGCAAGAACCAAGAGGCTGCAGAGGCTCGTGGCCGTGTTGAATCCCAGAACTCACACATTCAGAACAGCAGCACTCAGTCAGATCTCTACAAGGCCATCAGCACGTGCTAGTGTCAGCAACAGGTTGTATAACCCTAACCATGCCCACAAGGGCAGTAGCTGTTACGTGCAGACAAAGAGTACACGATTTCGTGCATACACACAGCTAAAGAGACAAGTGAACCCCTTGAGAGACTTCCTGGACACCTCCCCAAAAGCCACTGGTGGGCCAGTATGATCCTTTACTTTTGGGAGGCCACTGGGTGTGGGGGTGTGTGTGTGTTTGTGAACTGTGTGAGCAAATGAATGCATTGTGTGAATAGTTGTCTCCAATTAATAATGGTTTCAGTCTATCAATAATAGCAGTTGAATTAATAGAAGGTGTTCTAATATTGCTTGTGATCTGTGTCTCGCCCTGACTTAATCTTCTACCAATGAAAAGGGAATATATAACAATATGTGTAGATTAAATGAGTGGCACAACTTTAGGATCACTATTTAAAAAAACCACCCACACATTTTTGAATGCTCAGAAAAAGGAACACAGTAATTAACTGTGTGTCAATCGACTTAATGCCAAGTTCCTATGTGAGCTCTCGAATCATGGCAAACATCAAATGATTCAAGCTGTCTGTCAGCACCCTCTTTGACAGTTAACCTCATAAGTGACTTGTTCTTAGGTCTGAACCCTATGGTCCTGCTAGAATAAACTGGCAGAGAATGATCTAAAAATATCAAGAATATAACCAAATACAACCAAAGATGTGGTTTTCCTCTTTTAGAAATACCTTCAACACATATCTTACATGACAAATGTAACATGTGAGGTGCATTTTTTTCTTTCTATTCAGGGACCACACATGTCTCTTACAACATCCTTTCAGAAATTACACATTCCATAAGACTTTTATTCAACCCACAAACGCTACATACTGACTACTACATTGCCATGCTAATCCACTATTGGGCCAAGCAATAAAGAAGTCTTTACTGTTCTGCAGGGGGGGTTTGTGCTTCCTGTGATGGCACTTCATGCAAGTTCTTCTATTGCTACAAACTTGTTCTTTGGATAGGCAGAACATGTGTATGTCAAGACCCAATAAAACAGCTCTTTCAGTTCTATGTAATTTCCCAGGCACAGGTAAAAACCAAGGTATTTAAAAAAAAAATTCCTGTCTCAGGATAAAACTACTTACAGGAGAGGTGAAGAGGGAGGATCAGGGCAAAAAAGAAATCTGCACCACTAAAGAGAAAACTGAGATTTTCTATTCTTTCCTCTTGTTAAATATGCAGGGAGGATTCAGAAAATATTGTGATTATTTTTACATAATCTCCCTCTACTTGTGTTTGCCTGTCTCAAATGAAAACAACCAGGAACCAGTACAGTCCCTTGGTGGTGCCTCAAGCATCCACGGAATGCATTCAAATATTTTTTTTCTTTAACATCAGTAGCCTTGCCTTAGTAAACATCTTACCAAGAACTTCACAAATGTATTTTTCTTAGAGGAAGAGAAATGGGCAAGTGAGGATCAACGAAACTTACTTTCTGCTTCATTTGATTATGACACATTAAAGCTGTCTAGAAATCCAGACAAAGCTTATTTCTCCTCTGTGCTAAAACAGAACTAAGCCCACAGCTTCATCTACTGCAAAATCTGAGAGCCTGTATCAAAGACTCTGGATGCTTGTTAAGCGAAGTTTTAAATTAATCTGACTTTGTTTCTGTGCATTTTGATAGGAAAGCCAGAAGCGGGCACAATCACTTTGGTCTAGTCCTGCACTAACTATCTGTATCAGATACTATCTACAACCTACCTTGATTTAACATAAAACAGGACAGTGCAGGACGTCCAGTAAAGAAAGTAAAGTATGCACTTTGCGCTTGATCACTTTAGAAGAAAGAAGCTCTGTTCCCTTCCTTCTCAAGGACTAGTATGAAGCCAGGATACCTAGTGTAATTTCTAGGACCACACAACGCACAGCACTGTCATTCCAAAAACTCAGCTGTAATTTTTCTCTTGAGGCTTTTTTCCAGTAAGGTATCAGCAGTTTGGTTCTTTTTAGTCTTTCTGTCACCACTATGAACGTAACAGACTTTTAACCAAAAGCACAGTGCCACCTACTGCGCAGCATGAGTCACCCTGAAAACAAACAAATTTTTGCTGATTAACAGTGATAGATGCTTCTATAAATCCTAAAACTTGATACTATATAAATTTTGTAGACTAAGATAAAGGTGACTTCTACTAACCAGTTTAATTCAATATGTAATATTTAAAATACCCACTGAGAATACAAGTTTTTGCAAAGTGACAATTAAATTCTTTGGAGAGTATGTACATTTATTAAAACTTACTCTAATCAGATGCACTGGAAAACTAAGAAAGAGCTCCTTTAATTGCGAATTTATTTTGAAAGCAAATTAATTCTTAACACTGGAAAAACAGAGTTTATAGCACTAGCCAACGTTTCTGTGCCAAGTTTCAGAAGAAAATCTTGGCAGCCTTTCTTTGTAGCATTTACATCTAAATAAGTATCCACACCACAGCAACTTGTAAAAACACGATCACAAAAGGGCTTTCTCAATTCTAGAAATACTCTAAATCTTTGAAAGAAACCTAAAGCCCCTCTAAAAAACAGTGTTCAAAAAGCAAAATTCCAGAGACTGTAGCATTTAAAAAGTGTAGTCTGATGCACTGGGATATTAACAAAGTACTTTATATAGTTACTTTTTTTAAAATGGAAGCATGATAGTGCATACTGGCTTGAGAAATCATTCAAACCATTACTATAAAAACCGGTACGATTAATTGAATGAATTAATGAAACCGAAGAATAATGAATTCCATTTATTCCATGTATCTGTAAGCAGAGAGGAACAACCAAAATGCAGTGAAGGAGTCCTACTCAAGATCATTGAATATGGATGTAGGACCATATGTTGGGAAACTATAGGCGAGAGAGACTGCAATGCAGCAGACTTTTTAGAGGTATGTAGGTAGATTAGTGTATCTGAAATTTAGAACACCAAAATCTGACTGAAAGCAGTCACTACACAACTTTGCATACACAAACCAGCAACAGCTAAGTAGTCTAGACTTAAGTCCTATTGCCCTTACTCACCCTGGCACCTCATTACTTATTTGAAAAGGATTAGGTTCAACCCTATAGGAGACAACAAGGCTGTATTCAAGCTCTGGCCTCTGACTCAGCTTGTGAGATTGCCATAAAGATCATAAAAGCAGTGACATGACCCAGATATTTAGAAACCAATTACATCCCATCTGCAATGGATATGCTGACTCCATAAAAGTATTTCATTCCCTAAAGGCAGACCAACAAGAATCTCAAGCAAACGAAGAGTATTTTTATATAGAAGAAAGTCTTAAACACAAGAATGAAAAATTAAAAGTTACGATTAAGTAAGAAATAATTCGATTATTCCTTGGCTTTCCACACAGGTTCAAAAAATATGATAGAGTAAGCAAAACTTATTTTCCTCTTTCAAAAAGAACAAAATTTTACAATGACTAAAAATGCTTAATTGCTTATTCAAACAACTGTGTGTGTTGGAATAGTGTTCCTGCTTGTATTCCAGGCATAAAACCATTAGGTTTTTCAATGAAATTAACTCAAAAGTTTACATTTTCACAAAAGTGAAAAAGCTTTAAGTTTAAAAACCCTAAAATTATTGTGTACACAGAAATGACTAAGAAGCATGAGCAATAATTCCATAAACAGCTCTTCAATAGCTTGTCCTTTTTTTAAAGCCTTAAATTTAAACTCATGCAGATCACTATTACATTTTAACAGAAATGTCAGAATTACATGCTTTAACTAAAAATTATTGTCAAAGTTTTGCACAAATTCAATTTTTTAATAAATACTTTCACAAGTGATTTTTAAAAAACTTTGAAATTACTAGAACAGAACTGCCAAAAGAAGGTGTTTTTACATGCTGCTGAAATGTGTGTTGCATGCTACACCACATGAGATGCAACATGCTTTTTTCATATAGCTCTGTACCAGAATTACAAAAACGACTACATATATATCAGCAAAACAGTCCTGTTTACACTGCTTGCATTTTCATTTAAGTTTTTTTACCTTTATTGAAGAAGCTGCATAGAGCATATCCTCAAGACTGAAATGGCAACACTGGTTAAGGTATTCCTGACAAAATTCTTGAATCAGCTGTAGATTATACAGGCTGTCAGCCAAAGACATTGTCTCTTTCAAACAAATATCTAAAAATGAAGAATAGAAGCAAAAATTAGATATAGTTACAGATTTGTAAAAAAGCACTTTTTGCTTTGCTGGCTTCTGGAACATTTTCTGGATAAATTCAGACTTGTTTTTTTTTTTTTTCCAAGAAGCTTTTATTTTTCTATTTCAGAAATTTAAGAAATGACAACTCCACATTTATCTTTGCAATTTCGTCTCTTTAGATATTTTTCTAAACATGAATTTTACCTTGTTCACAATTGACATGTTTATTTTTTTTCTGCTTTGCCTTTTGTGAAAGTGGAAGTTATGCTCTAACTCCTGCTATTTCCATATAATGAAAACCCGTATTTAATCACTAATATACATTTTTCCAGTTAGATTATCTGTATCACAATGGCAGTAGGAAATGTAGGCTTCTTCCCAAAGTTCTCCATACATACCAGTTCTCTGTCTTTGCATAGGGACCTGAGAGTACATTTTAATGCTATTAACCCCGAATCTTCCCAAAAAACCAGCACTAGTTTAGTCTTACATATTTATTTTTGTGGATTTAGATGTTTGATGTGAGATTTTACAAGGATCTGAAGCTTCTGATACATGAATTACCATTATCTGTTTGAAAGTGCTATTTAAAGACAAAGAAGTTGTAGCAGTGAACAGACTACTGTAGTTACAGTGTTCTCTGAATACTACTCACGCCCAGCTAACCTCCTGTTCTCTTTTCGACTGCTTCATGGCAAATTAAGTAGCTATAATAACTTCCTAGGAAAGAGAAGGTCCCTATAAAAAGAAGGACTGAATAAAAGAAAATTAAATATACTTCCAGAGCATGCATTGGATTTTATTCCTAGAGCAACAGTGTATGACAGAGCTCCACGTAAGTTTTAGATTGTTTAGGATAAAAGGTTTCTTCAGACAAGGAATCTACTTTGATCCTAGCAGGATAAGGATTCCCATCCAAAGGAAATCAGACATATTCCATCATCCCAACCCCACTGATAATCATCAGTGGAAAAAAATATTTGACTAAGCTGACCAAAAGAGGATTAAATTTAGTAATGCAAAATATGAAATCATGCATTGGGATCTGATAAAATTCTAAAGTGATTCACTGTTTACAAGTGATATAAAGTAGGAAGGTATTGTGTATTAGTCAATGTAAAGATGTTCATGAGCTTTCAGCATCATCCAGCTACAAAAAAAGCAGCAAACATGACACTAAAACATATCAGAAAATTTACTGCCACTAGTGACAGAGCAGCACTAGTGTACAAAGCAGAAAAGAGATGCCAGTCTGGATTTCTGTGTACAGTTATGACCATCCATATTCAAGAAAGATGAACAAAACTGGACTAATGGCAGAGGAAGACTATTGAGAATAATAATGAGAATGGAAATCCACTTCAGAAGGGGAGGCTGAAAGGGCTTGGTTCAGTAGCCTGGGCAAAACAAGGGAAAGAAAATACATCAAAAAGGTAGACATCAGATTAGGAGAAGCTATTCAAGCCAAACGGCACTGCTGGAAGAACAACAAAGGCAGGCAGACAGGCCACATTCAGGTAGAAAACGAGAATAATATTTAAAACCATGTAAAAATGGAGCTCTGCAACAGCGGGTAAGAATAATACCGATTTTGAAGAGCTAGACAGTTTTAAGATGGAACATGATAAATTCATGAAAGGGTTTATATAATTTCAGACAATAGCCAATTTCTTGTCTCACTAACATAGGGAGTCCTTTTAGTCCTGTATTCCTTGAAGGAAACCTAGATTTGAAAGTTAAAGTCTTAATGAGAAGAAACAATCTCTTTCAGACTACAGAGAACTTTAGATTTTTTTTTTTTTTTTTTTTTGGTTAATGCATTTTTAAGAATTTTTGCATATGCATCTTTGTTACCTGCTTTCCTCAGTTCCAATACAGAACCAAATCTCAGTGAAATTCAACATGCACCAAAAATTATGTTATTTAAATACAGGGAAGATGGGCAAAGCCTTTCAGAGTACCTTTGAATTTACTTCTGAGACAATGACACGCACATTTATATATCTTTAGGGAAGATGATGTCAGGACACCTAACAAGAATGTTAAAATTCAAGTTCCAAAGATGACATGTGCCTTGTTTCAACTCAGACGCTGGAAGAATCTGCTGGAATGTGGTCACGTAAGGTACACAAGATCTTTTGGACTGTCCATATTTTCAGCCATGCTAAGACAGTACGAAGGAAGTAGGTGTTACACCCATTTAACACTATCTAAGTTTTAACTCCTCCCTAATCGCATAAAATAGTATATATTTGGCTGCAACATTCATGTAAATTGAAAGTCCTATTTTTCAAAATTCACAAGCTGAAGAAGAATGGTGAATGCCTGGATCTTAGCGTCTTTCATCTTCAACGCCTACTGTGCTGGAAGCTTCCTATAAAGTGTTTGTGTACATGAATTCCAGATTTCAGTCCTTAGCAGGCCTTATACTCTTGTTCGTATTCCTGTATTTCTCAGGAAGCTTCTGTGTAAGTGTTCCCACGACATCAAAGGTATCATGGATAGAAACAAGCAGAAAATGATGGGTGTTAGCTGCCAAGACATTTTGCAACTACATGAGGCTCTTAGTTGCCAAGAGGAAGATATGACTTTAACCAGGCCACTGAGCAAAAAAAACCAAGATGAAGCTGCTCATCATCACAGATACATGTTACAGAACAGCATGACACCAATACATTCTAGACCATATATTTTCGTTTACTCTAAATGACAGAGGTAACCATCAGGTGAACTAAAAGCCCAGAACACAGAGCAACTACTTGCCATGCCATGTAGCTATGCAGAACTTGACTAACTCAAGTCTCTTCCATGTTTCATATCTGTAACTGCTCAGATTCACAAGGAAGCACTTATGCAGCTTCAAAAATAAGAGTTTTCCAGGTGGTTTGAAGTTTCATAGCACAAAGGCAAATGTGCTGCCCCAGTAAGATTTGGAATATGTTTATATTAGCACAATGACATAAAAGTAAGCACAATATGGAAGGACGCCTTGGTTCCTTGTATTTAAATGTAAAAATAAATAGGCACAAAGTTAATATTAAACCTACCATACTCAAATTATGCCTCTTGTATATCATATTTAAGCACCTTCTTTTACACAGATAAACAGACATTTAAGCTTTTACGTCCATATGTTTACAAACTGAAAGTCACACTACATACGACATACCCTCCATTTTAACAATATCTGGACAGTAGAAGTGGATCAGGGCTGCTAGAGCACAACCATCTGTACCATCTTTCAGCAGATTCTCCACCAATGGAATGCAGGGCAGCTGTTTAAGCAACGTTTGCTCCTTCCTGTAACGAGCCTACAATATAGAATGAACAAGTTTAGAGAGACTAAGGCTCCAAAACACATCAAGAAACAGTTTCATACTGTAGGGTTTACACCCTGTTAGTGAAAAAGTGGTATACAATAAATAGCTGAATATTCTCAGTGTTAAAATTTCTTATGACTATTCATGTTATGCTGCATTTTGAATGGCATAATCTAACAGGAAATGAACCTACAATGGTAATATTGAGCCTTTCCTTCAAAACTACCAAATTTTTATATCTGTATAGCATGCTGAATTAAATAACATCATACCTTAATTAACATTCAACACTCATTGTTATACAGAAGCGAACTGTGTGTAAACACAATGAGACAAATCCTTAGCTGGTGTAACTTCAGTATAGTGGCAAGTCAAATGACTGTGAAGTTAACAGACCTAAGAATCTTGCCCAAAATCTCATTCATAGAATGGACTTAATGACAAATTCAGAAACAAGGAAATCTGCATTTGATCAGCTCAACTTTTATTACTAGATGTGTCACTATAAGGAGTTGCAAACATAGACAAGCATTAATGGTCAAGTGTTATGACCATGCAGTGGCCCACTTTAAAGAGGAAACATTTTGAAAAACAACTGTATAAAGATATCATTAGTTCAGAATACCAAGATAACATTTATCTGCAGTGAATATATTCTTCAAGGGTTTCCCTTTTTTTTTTTTTTTGCCTTTTTTTGGGGGGGGGGGGAATGGGGGCAGACAGGAAGCCTTTCTTAAAATGGTACTCATCATTCATAGTTTCTTTGCACTTCTTCCTGGGAAAACAGATGGAGGTGGAAGAAAGTGATACAGATTTTAATTTGTTAGTGTTCTTTACTAAGACTTATTTTTAAAGCAGCACTGAGGGATTACTTTTGTATTTATACCACTGAACTACTTACGATGTCAAGAGTGTTTCTGAGTTAATTTTATGCCATTTTCATTCATCTATACACACTAAACTGGAAGCGTGCCTATAGGAACTCTGAGAAGTCTTTGCAGATGTTCCTCTTCCCAGCAAAGTTGAAGCTGACAGTTCCTGTCTCCTGCCTTCCACCTTTTTGCTGTGCTGGAGCAATTGCTGACTGGGCTGCATGGTAAAACCATTGATCCAGCTACAACATCTCTCTCCTCCTTTATTTCTGCAGCAAATGAGTGGGCAGGGCTGGAGGTTTTATGGGTGGGGTGGGAATTGCTTAAGTTTTAGCTTTTTTTTTTTAAATTTTATTTTAGCTCAAATTGTTTAGCTTTGCTGGCAAAAGAAGTCTGTGGAACCACAGACTAACCCTGAAGGCTATACTTACTGTCACTTGATTTCTGTCAAGGATCACATGGGATTGTCTTTAGTGAATGTGTGTCCTCTAACTGGCCCGAGAAGTAAGAGTCTAATCTGGCAACAGCAGAGACATCAGCTCTAGAAAAACAGAGGGCTTGTATTTGGCCCAGAGAACTTATACGTTAACCAACCTTTTGGTTTTAAAACCCCTGAGAGTTAGTCTTTGTTTCATACTTGAAATGTACTGGTATTTGTGTGTCAAGTATGCTGTATAGAAATGAAAATGTCATTTTTGCATGCTATGGGAAATATTCACCAAAGTCATGTTAGTATTTCATGCATTATTAATATTCTTTTCCCCATGTTAGTTACAGTCCCTCCTATTTCTAACGAAATAGGCCAATTATGCTTGCAGTGAAAGTTTGTGCTTTTTCACTCTATGGCAATCCAGTAACCCACTATGATGAAAATCCTTTAAGTTTCAAATACTATGTTAATATGTCCATGTAATTTCAGCCATTTTGAGGAGGAAATAAGCCTATGAAATAATACAATTTAATTATGAAATAGTTATAAAAGATACAGGATACAGATGGACTCTAACATCATGGTCCAACAAGCCCTGTGTAATTTATATATTATTTTAAATAACGTATTTTTAATCAAGTGTTCAAAAATATTTGAAATTGATAATACACTGGTCTTGCACAAAAAATCCTGTGAAAAAGTCTGTCACTTTAACGATGCCTCCTCTGTCCTTACGAGCAGTGCCTGCAGATGCTGCAAACATTGTCATATCATTAAAGTGGACATAGAAAGAGGACTTAATTCATTATAGAGAGTATGCCAGGCACATTACTTCAGGAAAAATAAACTTACATAACCTGACAGCTAGGTTCATTAGGATATAACAGGCATCGTGTTTCAATTTGGTTGAAAAGATAAAAGAAACGATACTGAAAAATAAAAGACACTGGTAATTGCACTGCATTTTTAATAAGCTTCCATTTGAAGAAACTCTTCTTATCAGTTGCAATGTCTGCTACTAAATATGGATGCAATAATGCAAAAGATTAACCTCTACATTTATTACAAAGCTCTAGGGCCAATTCAAACAGAAACGCTAATGCAGGCATCTTGTTTCTGAGATCCTAAACCAGCCTGTTTTAGCATCTTTGAGCTTATTCCACTTAAATAAGTCTAGGTATAGTTGCCACACTTGCATATAAACAAGGTTAGCTAAAAGATGAACCAAAAGCACACTAGCCAGCTACTCTGTCCTAAGTGCTCATGTATATTCTGAGTTAATCATGAATACTAAATACTTTTATGCATTTGCCATATAGTAGATAACATGTTATAAACTTACTTCTCAGAGTAAATTTTCAGCTGCCTGTATGCTCAGGAGTATCTATCTCACTATGAAACACCTGCTCTAGGTAAAGGGAAAAGATCAGAAGACTGGTTAAACTGTTAGAGCAGCTTCAGCCACTGCCTTCCAACTATATTATCAGTAGCATTTGGGTTTCAATTGAATCTCTACTACACTAACAAGCTCAAAGTAACACAAATACCACTAGTTCAAGTTGTTTATGGACAACTGGCAGGCAAAATGGAGTCAGCTTTTCAATAAATTTAATATTTTGTATTGTAATATAATTTCTTATGCAATGGAAGAGAATCATTAGTAGATATGTTAGGCAAAAATAGAACAAAACCATATTCTGAAATTGCTTTGAAGTAGCCACCTCATTTTGTAGAAATGAGATAAAAAAAAAGGTGCTTACATTTCTGATCAGACAGACCTTTTTTTTTTTTTGCATTATTCCCTCCATTTAATTACACTATCTTAATTCCAAAACAAAATTAAAGTACTACACTGTGAAGAGCAGTGTATCTGTGTGTGTCACAACTGTAAGAGATAGCATTATACAGAAATTGCCCATATAGCATTAACGGATTTGAATACCGATTAGAGTGCTGAAGACAGTATTTTTAAACTGGTTTTCCAGACACCAAGTAATTTCTGTTGTTGCCTACATGCAACTACCTTGTCATTTTTAATTCTCTTTGCAATGTATGAACAATCTTTTACTAGTTATGATAACAAATATCTGAGGGACTGCTAGAACAGTTATTTGGTAATCCTTAGATCAGAGATAGAACAGAATTAGTCCTTTGGAATTCAGACCAGAAGTATGCAATTTGCATATACCTAAACAGCTGACTATTTTGTTCCCAGCCAAACCTGTTGTAGAATAAACAATCTGAATGTATTTCAGGGGTGAAATACTATAGAACAGAAGAAAGTAATGATAATCCCAAGGTGACACAGCACAGAGAAAATGAACTTTATTATTATTGCAGGCCTGAACAGTTATTTTTCATTGCTTTTAGTGAAATTCTAGTCTCACTAAGTAGACTGCGACTGCTTTGGATTACTTTTTGTGGGGAGAGACTAATAGCAGTCTTCAACCAGATGAAAAATGAGTGGACTCCAGACAAATGGCGTAACGATTGCATATTGTTAAGGTAAATCAGAAAATTTCAGTTTCCATGTAGCATCAACAATCAAAAATTATTTCTGCAAGTCTCTTTTAAAAAGACAGTCAGTATCAAATAGCATCTGTCTACTGAAGGCTTATGAAAAAGTAATTTGCAAAAAACCTGATTATTTGACATTAGCTAATAACACGTAACACTTCCTTATCCAAACCCATAGAGAACTTGATTGCTTGAAAAGTAATTCCATATCCAACATCCTATCTTACATGTATTTTGCACAGATTACCTTGCAAAATAAGCTTCTGTATTATGCACACCTTTGTAGAGCAATCTCTCATAAAATTATCTTGTAGAAAGAAATGAAATGAATGATTAGACCAGCATGACATGGACAAAGCCATTCCCAAAATAAGCTATTTGATCGAAGTGAAGCAGTGGGACAAACTTACAGGAACCAGTTTCCAAAACCATTTGGTAGGAGACTTCAGAGGAAGCAGTAGGAAAAAAAAGAGTAAAAGCAAAAAGCAAAGAAAAAAAAAGGAACAATTTATCAGATTTCATAAATCACTTTTACAAAGCAATTTTCTTTAACATTCTCAGTTTTGTATAACAGTGAATTGTAGTTTAATGGTAAGCATTAGTGCACTGTAACCTCTGCGTATTAAGCTAATTAGCAGAAATAACACTGGAGAAATGTGTCTGCAGTCTTTGTAGATCAACATTATAATTTTCCCACATTGTCAGATGAATGCAGATTTATTTAATGCTTTCACACATCTAATTGTACCCTACATATGCAATCCAACTGAAGAATTCATTTGAGACTTGAAGTCATGATATCACAAGTATCAAAATGAACTCCAGCAACACATATGGGGAAGCAGGGAAGCTAAAGCAATGAAAAAAGGTATAAATACACTGTAGTACCGTACAATCAATTGCAGTGAAGTTTGCATTAGTTACTTCAAGCCAAACAGTTATTTGTAACATTTAACAGTGTTTTTAAACAAACATACAACAGTTTTCTGAACAACAAGAGGTACAGGCAGTTATATTTTTGCAATGACAAATCACATTAGCATCAGCTGCATGATGTGCAATGACCCGAAATGTAGATGGAGTTTTGGCTACCGGCAGAGAAATGAACAGAACTGATACACACAATTCTAAACTCATACACAATCAAAAAATACAATAAATTATTAAAAAAAGTTTTATAAATACAACATTTCACTTAAAAGCTTAATTCTAAGCACACTGAAGTCAGCGAATTTTTTCTGTAACTATATACTAGTCTGGCATAATACTTCTACTATTAAGAAAAAACATGGTGTAGCAGTATTATAAACACACAGAGAAAACTTCACCACTATTGATTTCATTGTAGAAATTAAAAAAATTCAAACCCATTACAGAAGTGCAGGAATTTTTTTTAAAAAAAACAATTACAATGGAAAAAACTGCTACAGAAGCTTATTATTTTATATAGTTGCGAAAATACTGCACTTCTATAAAACCCTTAAAATAACTGTAGTAATGAAACAAAACTTTTATGGGAGAAAGCTATTGTACACAAAAGGGTGTGCATTAGCAACATGACTATTCTCAACACTCTTCTCCTCGATTTAACTGGATTACTAGAGTGGACAATCCCAAAGCCGCTCAGAAGAAATTAACTATGAGGTGCATGTTCACGTGTGGCTCCTGACACTTCAGTCACACCCAGCTAAAGCACTTTCCATAGGGTTCAGTTTCTCTTCGCCTCACTGAAACATACTCAATGTATGGAAAAGTATGTGAAATAGAAAACAAATTATCTTAACGTTCAACCGCCATCAGGAGTTCTAGACCACATCATAAAGCAAGGTTTTAGGGAAATAGACTGAGATCAGACCTGGGCTGCCTGTCATTCTACTTAACGCTGGAAAAAACTTTCTTTGATTTATCAAGGTGAAGTATATTTCAGACTTGGACTCAGGAGGTCCATCAATATCTATTTAATGACAGGCTGAAGAACTTCTCTTCAGAAAAAAGCATACATTTGTTTCAATTCCGAAGACTGGCTCTCTGTAACAGTACAAACTGAACTCAAGACTAACAATCCAGTATGTATTTTATTTGTCCACTTGGCTGAAACTATGGTTCAGACAACTATGAATATGCTTTAAGAGGCTGAAAGACTGACGATAATCAAGTTTAAATTCAAACATACAATAAGATTTATAAATATATACTTTGTAAAGGCACTTAAAGAAAAGAATTAAAGAAAAGCTGAAATCTCTTGGACAACATAATGGGAATTCAATGGCTGCTGAATTGGCACTTTATATCAACAGGAATAAACTTTTTTCCCCTGGAATTTATTAAAAATCAGTCATCACAAAACAAATGGACCAAAGAATCCTGACTGACTTCTCCCAATGTTTAAAAAAACCAAACCAAGCACAAAATAAAACAAAACCCAAAAGAACACCCACAGCTTGAGGGCTTACACATTTCCAAGACAACTGTTTAACCCTCCCTAATAAAAAGGTTTAAACATGACTATGATAAATTTAACTCAGTATAAATGCATCCTATGGTGCCAAAAAATGGTAGCCATGCCCTTCATTAAATACTTGTTTCTGCCGTCTTCCTTGCACCATCATTTGTGTTCATGCAGCTGTGCATTAATTACATTACTTGGATCAAGAAGCTGATCCTGCTACAAACTCTTCTTCTTGACAGGTTAGCTTTTGCTAGCAGTGTGGATTTATGACATATTAAATTGAAAGTGGAACTATGGCGTTAGTGTTTTACCTTCACACACAAAGTTGCACTGTTTAAACTAATTTTAAAAAACATTTAAGAATTCAGGTCTTTGGATGAGTACTCTTACATCTGTTTCTCTCATACTATTTGCATTGATTTGTCTTAAATCTGTTAAGACTGATTCAGTCTAAATCACAAAAGCAGATGGAAAAATAACAGGTTTTGAGAAAGCTTTGACTACATTGAAAATCAGTAGTTTAACCAGTGCAACCGTTATTCAACAGAAGCCTGAAAACCAAAGCTATTCACTACAAAACTTGAAATCCTAATTCTGAAAGAAGATGTAGAGACTCTACCAGAAAAGGACGAGGTTACCAGAAATCACCAGCTGATCAAGATCCACAGAAGACTACCTGGAACTAAAAATCACACATACTCCTTCCTCTCTTATCTTCTACAGGAAGCTAGCAGCAGAAGAAAGCGAAGGAAAACAAAAGCAATCTCACAATCTGTTAATACTGTTTTTATCTATCCAGAAATAGAAAATACGTATATCTTATCAGTTGTATCATTTATTAATCTGTGTATATGATGCTTCCGATTGTTAGAAATGTAGATATTTACTATTTATTGCAAAAAGGTTCACTGCAGATTTGTAATAAGATAGCAAAACATTAATTTGTCAGGCTTGAGGATTATGCTGAATTTATTTTTCACAACTGATAAATTTATTAATTGATCACAGTTGGAAATAATAAAATCATTAAAAAGTCTACTCATTTATTTTGTTTGACCTTTTAGGTACGTAACTTTGCTGCTTCTTGGCCAGAACTTAAAATCAAAGAAAAGCTTTCCCTAATGACTAGAATGATCTATTCTTCCCATGTTTGTTCGGCCTTCTCTCTAAATCAGCAGAAGAGGCATTCTCAATCTAAATTCAGTTCAGGTTCAAAACCTGACCACATCTCTGAAACTTAAATATCCAAAGGTGTGTGGCAAAATACAGTTGTTTGGATATTTCATATCCTAGACATTTTCTAGAAGCAGATTCAATTTTATCATTGTTTTCACTGAAACTTTAATGTACAAATTCTATTTTGTCTCATTATCCAAGTAGTTTTATCTCATTTTTCTCATGTACTTAAATGTGAAGTATGGCTAATTTTCCAATTAAAATTTCCAACTAGCCATTTAAAAAAAAAAAAGTCCGCAATAAATTTACTGTCCGAAAGAGACATCTAGGGGTCAACTGCGGCCTGAGGTTTTGCCCATGCTGAAATTTTAGCTAATAAAGCCATGCTAATACAACCTCCTAAGCATGGAGTACTTTGCTTGACAATGTAATTTATGCAGCTAAATCCCGCACTGATGCAAACAACATAACATGTACCTGGGATAATAGTATTGAACATTCATTGTATAGAAGAGAAGACTTTAATTGAAAGTTTTTCCATGATACGGTAACTGTAGCATGATTTTGCTATTTTGCAAATGTATTTGTACATTGGCCAACAGAACAGGGCTCTGATTGTGTTATAGCTTCACAATTTCTATGAAAAACACCACAAATGCATATGCCATTTTGATGTGTTTTACTCCACTGGGTCCATTTATGGGATCAGAGTTGAAGTTTTTCAACAGTTGATTCAAGAATGGTGACATTCAAGATAAATTATAAGCTAAAAGTTTTATCCTGCTATTCCTGTGAAAATAAACATTACTGAATTTTTACAAATACAGATAATTTTATGGCATTGCTCTGATAATAACAGTCTCTTTGATATATCTTTGTTTACCATATTAAGACTCTCATGCACTTTGTATTTTAAAAATTATTCTCATCTTTCAAAGTGACCTAAAAACCACACAAAACTTCCTACTATAATGGGGGGGGGGGGCGCCACGGAAATCACTAGAGGACAGAGGATCATAGGTTATCTCCCCACCCTCCATTTACTTTGCTGTATCTAAATTTGAGAAATGGACTTGTCGAGGACACCTTGTTTCTCCAGGTTTCTGTGCTATTATCACTATTGAACACAGATTAAATTTTCCCTATCAGGATATACGCATGGGGGTCACACTACTTTGTAAAAAATACCATTTTCTTTGGCTGAGTCACACACTTACTAATTAGCTGTCACCATTCCTTATATTTATGAAGAAGCCACGAGCGCAAGGACATTCTTGCATTCATGCTTTTTGAAGCTGAACTTCTAATCCAGTCAGGTAACCTGCTACTCCTTCAGAGTAGCATTGAAAAGGAGATAACTGCTTACACGAAAACAGACCAGGAAGGCAACTGGGATTACAGCCCTGCAGTAGCTGGGAAATCTGTTCTGCGTTCAAGTGCAGGGATAATACCAAAGTGTGTACAAGCTGATTACCAATTCCCCAGTAATAATTATATCACAATAGGATAAATGATCTCATTCTGAAGCAAGCAATTTTACATACTCTGGAACTGCATGCTATCCTTCCATATTTTGATGGGTATAATGCTACTTAATTAACTGAGCTCCACAAACAAAAGGAAAAAAATCCTGTTAGGGAAGGGAATCAAACATAATCTGTTTCTATTGTATATGCAGTAAGACCTGTAATCAACCAATATTTTGGATCATAGCCAGAGCAATGCTTCCCATGATGCCACACACAGATCTCTTTTGAGATGCATTCTATTCACAAGGACAAAATATTAAAAATCATGAATAAAAATGTGCTAGTCTTTCATATCAGACCTGACTACAGTTTTAGTTCAGTCAAAAGTATTCATTAATCTTAATAAATTCCTTAAGACTAACATAACAGAGGCTTCCCTGCTATCAAAGATTTATTTGTCAAAAAGGACAACTGAGAATAAAAAGTACAACACTATTAGTGTTATATTTAAATAACTATTTTCATGGAAATGAAAACTAATAACAAAAAATTGAGTACTACAAGTTTTCTTTCTTTAACAAGCAGTTAAAAGTTCAACGTCTGCAAATGTGTATTTACCTATACATACTACATGCAGGTTTTGTTTGCAGATAAATGCTTACTCTTATTTAAAATATTTTAACTCCTACACCTACCTTCTGACCTCCTGCAGATTCTGCACTGTGATGCTCTTTCAGTTTTTGTTCCTGTTCCATTATGTCTTTCAAATGTTCATTTACCTAAAGACAAAACAGTTTATTCAGTGGTCTAAGAAACAAGTCCTACAAATGTTAAGTTCTCACAAGGTCTATAAATCACTACCCAAGTTAACTGAAAAGATTAAACTAAGACTTCACACTACAGCCCTGAAGCATAATCAGCAAATGTCACTGTCAGATGCAGTCTGAGGTCACTAATTGTCAGCTTGACATTGTACAAACTAGCCTGCCCCTTCTTATGCTTGATCACATTTGATTAACAGTGTATCCTTGTTATTTGATTTGATTATGCAGTGAAGGTAGATCACTTCAAGCAAGATGTGTTCAAAACCAAACAGAATACCTCCGTGTTGTTAAATCACGATAAGTTACACAGTAAGACAACAACTCTTAGAAGAGCCAAAAAGACACTCTTGAGCAGCTGTCATGGCATCTCAACGTAACAGTCACTGCTACTATGTCATATGTAATGTGTATTGTAGTATTGTGACTTCCCATTTATTTGGTTCACATAATATGTTTAACTTATTTCCACAAACTTTGCTTTTTATTATCCACAGACAGCAGATGAAGGACCAGTCTTTATCACACGCAGTCTTGATATACCTACATGCATGCATATCCTACCCACTCATCTCTAATCGAATCATACAGACTACAAAGAAAATCACAGCTTGCTCTTCCAGTACTCGTACCTTGTTTATCCAGTACATGACAGCATCCTCAATGTCATAAGGTAGATCTGTAGCTTGGAAGAAGGAGGAATACTGCTGAGTGCACGCAATCACTTTCTCAACGCTGACCATCTCTACAGTGTAAGCCATCATAAGAGTATCTATCATGGCCAAGTGAGCACTCTACAAAGAGAAGAAGCAATACCTCATTAGTCTGCAAATTAAAAGATCACTTTTGTACATACCATTTCTGAATGTAGCCACACACATGCCAAGGCCAAAACCTCTAAAGGCCACAAGTTTTCCGTCTGGTTGTCAGTTTTGGAATGAAAGGCAAATGAAGACACACGCATGTAACAGATTTGAGAATGCAATACAAAGCACAGGGACATTAATTCAAAAAAATGCTTATTGCAAGTTAAAGTAACTCCTATAACAAAACTAACATCAACAATAAAGAACTGGAAACGAAAACAATAAGTAATTTTAATGATTCAATCATTACATCACTTCTTATAGAGCTAAAGAGATCTTTTAAATTTGTCACCCTAGCGCAAACCAAACCCCCTGCCTGATCAGTCTTATCTGTACTGGAAATAAAAGCTGAGGCTGTCTGGTGAACAACCTTCATGATCATGAAAATGCTGCATTAATAAGTGGAAAGTTTATCTATTTTTAAAGTCATAACCCAGGAAGAAGACACAATTATACTAACCTTAAGTAAACAACCAGTATTTCTTTTTATTCTAGTAAATGATCTTATGCAGATGCAACTACATATGCACAACTAGGTTTAAATAAGCATATATTGAAAAATAAAATATAGCTTATGTTGAAAGAGGAAATATGGTTCTCCCGATGTTGTTACATATTGAAAGAGACAAAACCAAACATACAACCCCAAAAACAACAACAAAAGACAATGACAACCAGGATTTACATTAGATTCTTGTGCCTGAATTAGAAAATGATGGTGGTTTGTAGAGGCAGTGCCTACAGCTAAACAAATTTGTTTCTGCTTCATGATAACAGCTAAGTTTTAAGCAACATCTTCCACAAACCAGAACAATTTCTGAACACAGTATTTTTTAAAAAATTGCCTTTAAACACATCTCACAATGCAAACAAAGATCCCAAACACTTGTTAACACCACCACTCCAATTTTATAAAAAATATTCACATAATTGTCTCACAAGGTAGCTGTAACAGCCATGGCAACAGCAGTGAACAACATGAGTCACACAGCAATACGCCATCTAATCATGATAGTTAAGGTAGTACATGCACATCACTTATTCCAGAACTGCCAGCAGGAAAAAAAAAAAGATAAACAGATCCAGACTTCGTGCTCCCCTTATTGTTTGTATCACTGATGAAAGTGATGCTGCTGCCCTCAGAAGCAGGCAGCAGCACACATCCTTTTTTTTTAATGCAGTTCAGTTCCTTTGTTTGACAAAAAAAGCCAAACTGTACTTACTTTATGTACTAACGAAAGACACTCACAAAACCATTCCTGACAGCCAGCCTTCCTGGGATAAGCTTATTCTCTTCGGACCCTGGATGTGACCTGCGAGCCCCCTGTCTGCCCACACTCCATCCATGCTCCTAGCTCAAGTAGTGCAGGTAGGCTAGGAACCAGTGCCTCTTCATTCCTGTCACCATTGACAGACTTACTCATAATAATCTCTTTTCACCATATTCATCTGCCTTACTAATTTATTTACAGACCTTTAGTGGACAACTACCGATACAAACTCTTATGTGTGAATGAAGTAAAGAGTTGGAGAGCTGAGTTCTTGCTGCCTGAAGTATTTAAGAAGGAAAAGATAGTGTTGCCTGTGACCAGCCTCCTGAGGAACCTGCACTCCAGTGTGAAATATGGCAATTCTATACGTAGATACAAAACGTCACTCCTTTGTCCGCCCAGCAATGCAGTGCAGAGGAGTTCAGAGTATCGCATTAACTACTAGTAAAGTCCCAAAACCACGTGAGGGGTTGCAGAGCCTGGGTCAGCCGTACAAATCCATGCAGTTCTGCAGGTTGCAGAAGGATAGTTTAGCAAGGGCAAAACAGGACGGAAGAACTTGGACCATCTCTGACATGCGGGGGGGTCAATTAATGGTCCTTCCTTGCTGTATCTGTATCGCCTAGTCTGAATGACACCAGCATCAAAACTTTGTGCCACTTCCAGAACCTCTACAGAAAATGAGATTGTGAAATAGCAAGAAAACGCTAGATTTGCTTTAAGAGAAGGTAGGGCACAAAACTCATTTTCTAGCCAGACATAAGAGCAGCCTCACAGGGTGCACTGCCGAGTGCTCCGAGTCGTCTGTGCTGATCCAGAACCACTTGGACTGCCTGCTGCACGAGAGTATTGTTTTCATCCCCTGCCTGTGGGGTGGACATGGCCTTCCAGTTTAGGTCTGACAACCAAGGAAGCTCCAAGCAGGTTTAGAAGCAGAATCTTCCCCAGCTGTCGATCCCCAACTAGTTCATTGGCTACTGTGCCTGTGCTCTAAGACCAGCCTGCAAGAAAAGCAACCCCTGGCAACTCTCCCAGAGGGAATGTAGTAGCCTTTACCTCCCATGTAGGGTCATCAGCTTCTCTGTAAAACTTGATCGTGCCTATGAAATGGATAGCCAATGGAGAGAGAAAGCCACTGAAGTGTTGCTAGAACTGTCAATATACTCAATATATTATAAATACATTAAGAAAACTGAATTATTTACAATGAGTTCGCTGAATCACATTTTCAATGTTGCTAGCAAATGATTAATGAACTGCAAACTACTTAAGCAAACAGAAAGAACAATGAAAGATATGACCTTAGATAACATTCTGTACTATCAAAACCAAATGTAATAAACTTTTACCCGCACTGACTGGATCCATGTCACAACTCTATTTTATATAAGCTATCAAATACAAGCATCTTCAGAGTCTCAAAAGTGACTCCAAATTACTATTTTTTTAATCCAAGCAGGACACTCAAAAGGAGATTTTTTAAAAAGAGTAAATAATAAAAAGAATCCGACTCAACTTGCATCTACTATACTGAGAAATAAACTACAAAATTGTTATTCTTCTCAGACAAACTATTTTATACATAATTTTTTTCTAATAAAAATATTTAAAACTATTAATATCTATGGATTTTCCCCAAGAAAATTGCAAGCAACTGAATAAGCACATAAGGTAACTTCTACCTAGCCGCTTGGGGTTTTTTTGTTGTTTTTGTTGGTTTTTTTTTGTTGTTTTTTTTTTTGTTGTTCTTTTGGTTTTTTGTTTGGTTTTTTTGTTTGTTTGTTTTGTTTTTTTTTTAAAAAAAAGGAGGTACGGAAAGAAAGAGAAAACTATTTAATTCCACATACAGCTCTACTGTTTTCTTCCATTTATTCCGGAAAGAGTCAGACAAGCTGCATTCTTTTACATCTTTTAATTCACTATGCTCGACAAGAAAGACTAAATTAAAAACTGCACTACAAAAATAGTATCCTACTGTTCCAAATACAGGGTTTATCAGCATAACTGCTGAAGTTCTCTAAAAAAACAATTTTTGAGAAGTTCTACTGATAGTAAATAAGGTTCCATTTTTTTGTACATCTCACTGAATAGCATGTTTTAGGTACAGTTAAAAGAAGCAAGAGGGAGAAGTCACTTTTACTAGTCAGATCCACAATTATGAGTTATGACACGAGGAAGTAACCCTTCATATCTGATGAGGAAACACAGATACCATTCCGAGCTGGGCAGAAATTAGGGTCAGCTGCTCAGCAATGTCATCTTTCTCTGGACAAGCCTGCAATACCACGCCTAAAGGAGCTCCCCAGTAGCTGCTGCTGACTGGTACCAAGATGGTACTCTAAATGCTGCCATTTCCTCCAAGATGTCAGCATTCTGACATACAGCACAAAAAAAAAAACCACCCAGGCAGGATTTCATGCTGTCACATACCTCCCAAATCCAGAATTGCAGCAAGGCATATTTGAATAAGGACATGATTTCAAAGAAAATAATTTTTTAGAGAAATAGTTAAAAAAAAAAATCACTAACATTAAATTACACAGAGTAGCATACAAAACCATTAGAGAAATATCTTAAAAAAAAGATCAACACAGCAGCAGTTAACAAGAACAACAGCAACACAAGTCATACACTGTTTTATCAGAAAACTTATGCAGAGATTTGGCTTAAGCCAATTAAAAAAAAATCCTTTCATTCTTTGATCACTTCACTACAATGGTGCAAAGTACTAAAGTGTTACATGGCACACCACAAAATACTAAAAAAAAAAATGCTGCATTCTTAGAGGTATTTTATTTTCTAAGACACAAACATGGTTTTGTCTTTCCCAGCTACACCCTGCACAGAACACAAGAGTTTTAATTTACTAATCTTTACAATCTCATGTAATTACTAGTCAGTTTCTGCCCTATAATGTAGGTTCAACAGCTTTATTTTGTACTGCTGAGTAGTTCAGTAAGAAGCTTACTAAACTGCAGAAGAAAAATTATTCTGAGCATGACTGCCAATGCTTTCTCTGTCTGCCTAATCTTTGATTATGGAGTTTACTCCACCTCCCTCGAAGAACTGCAAACAACTTCATTAAAAAGTGTATTAAGCAAAAGGTGTGTATGATACCGTACATGGAGGTACTTATGGATAAATACCACAGCTTATAGGCAGTTCATATTATTACCTGCTACTAAGGATATTTCTCATACTCCATTAAAGGATATTCAAGTCATGAGTTCTCTTTTGACATGCTCCTTTAGACAAAACCATTTGCCACTACAATGCTTGAAGAAAGGGGCAGAAAGAAAACAGAGGATTTAATTGTTCTCCTGATGCTAAAGCAAACAAATAAGTGACTCTGGCTCCCAGTCTTTCATTGAAAGAAAAAATCCCCTAATCTCACTCTGCTTTGGAGAAAGGATCTGATCATTGACAGAATAATGCTTTTGTAAAGAGGAATATGTACTTCTGTTCTTATTGAAGCTGGTCATGCTTCAAAAATCTTTTGACAAGAATTTTGTGAAGGAATTTGGTTATATTTAATAAAAGTCTTCACGCTGTGATTCTCACTTGTACAATAAACACATATATTTCTAGCTAAATTCCCTAAAGATTTTGCCTACACTGGATCAGGCACTTGAACAAAGAACAGAACAGCTCTCTACAACTAGCTGGGAGAGTATTTATAGCACCTTTGTATCAATAGTTACACATGTAACTGATTCTGCCTGCTGAAAACAGATACTTCTCACAATACAGTAAAAACCAGTAACTTGAACCAGTTACTTCAATTAATAGTGGTCAGATTAAATCCTAGGGGCTTGATGAAACTTAGTCTGAAGACAGTACATATAAGTAAACACTAAGATTTCAAATACATTGAATGTTTGGTGCATTCCTAAAAATAATTGATCTGTTAATGCTAAATGTAAGTAACATTTCATCAATTAAAAGTGAAATTCCCATTAATGTTCTGCCAGTACATACTAGTTCTTAATGTTATATTTCCTTGTATGATTATTACCAGAGGTTGATTGTTATCAAGACAGAGCAAAGATAACTAGAAACAAAGAAAGCAAGAAAGAGAACACAATAATTAAGACAGAGATCATCCCCACAAAAAACAGGCACTGAATTTGTAACTGCTAGAAGGTATTATTGATCACATGGAATAAACATTATAGGACACGTACTCAAAGAGAAAACACATCTAAAAACAGAGTGCTGACATACAGAGTAAAAGAAAGACAGTAGCAGCAAGTGAGTAAAGGGATTAAACATACAGGACAACTACAGCACAAGCATGTGCCAAGAGCAGTGGGAGGATCTCCTTCCACACCATCCTAACCCACGTTTCTGAGTCTGGCTTTCTTGCAGATTCTGTGAACAATGCAGTTTAAGGAGGCTGAGTAGCTTTAGCTCCCAGGCATCCTTTCCCAAGGACTCTCCCGTAGATAATCTGAGTCCCAAATGAATCTTATAGCATAATGAGATACCACCTAAATTCCAAGCCTCAGCTAAGAGGGGAAAATTGCAGAATTCCAGCTCAGGGAAAGCATGGGCCAAGGCTTGATGCAGCAGGAGGTGAGGAAGGAATTCATAAGCAGCGCCAACAGGTGATAACCATTACAAAATTCAAAGCTATTGCTCCATTTCCCCAACATCCATATAGTACAGTGAAGAAAATTCTGATACTACAAAGAAAACAAAAGTTTTAAAACATTTCAATCAACAAAATGAAGCAGTCTGAAGCAGTCAGTTCTGCCTCATTTGATAATTTTTGGACCCAGTTCTTCCCTAACCTCACACAGTACTTATGCCTATCACAATTCTAAAATAAGGCCAGTTGTCTAGTTATTCTTGTTCTGCAATGGAATGATCATGTTGAATTACCTCCTCACTACATTTTCATGAAGAACAAGCGCTTGACTCTGATAAGATGCTTGTTCAGCAAGAACAGGCATTACTGAGTCATGCTAAACACATCATAGCAGGTTCTGCAAGGTAGAGTGAATGGTTTTTACTTTCAATATTTATTATAATCTTCTGCATTTGGTTAACTTTTAAACTTTAGTAATCAAATATATATATGAAATATCATTACCTGACTGACTACACACATCTGACATAGGAAATGTAATTCACTTCTAAAAAAAAGGATTTGTTAAGTATAGATAATTGCAGAGTTAAGCATTTTCATAGCACTCCTAAGTTCTACCCAAGGTTTCCTCATTATGCTTGTTAGAGAATTTAATTATTTGATGTCTTTAACTCAATCCTAACTAAATACTTAACAGATTCCCAGATTCTTACTGAATCACATAACCAAATGAGACCTTGCCCCACTCCAGGTCACAGTGAAACAAAAACACCTGCACAACATACATCAAGAACCAGCAAATGATGCTCATCACATTATTTTTATTTTGTCATATTTTACAGTTTCACACTACCTGCTTTGGGGTTTTTTTGGTTTTTTGTTTTGTTTTGTTTGTTTGGTTTTTTTTTAACATACTTAACAATTACTCTGGAAGTTGCCTGTATCCTATGTATTGGAAGAATCAAGTACCTAATGGTAAAAACCACAAAGGCACTTCAGTGCCTTTAGGCCACTTACTCTATGTTTCTAAAATAAAACATTTGTAGTTGGATAGGTTAAACTAGAATGAGAAATTAATGTAGGATAACTGAGAACGAGATCGTTATACGCATTTAGATGAATAAATAGCACCAGCCTCAAACTTCCCCAGAGTATTTTGTTTTTGCAGATAATTAAGGATTTTCTTAGATCACACTGTCAAATCCCATCCAGATAAACTGGAAACAAGAATCCCTTACAAACATTTATATTCTGTTACATATGTGCACTGCCTCCTTGTTCTTACACTCTGGACATTTAAACCAAGAACAAACAGTAATTATATAAAATACCATCTGAATTTCTTCTGTCACAACAATCTCCACCAATCTTTGATGAATACAGGAGTGGGAAAAAGAGATAATATAAACCAGCCATATCCACATGTTAATAAAAAGTAGTTCCTTCTTCCTGACTCACTCATACCTGCATAGTAATTACATTAAAAGCAGTGGTTTAACTTCTCCAGCAGCTCAGCTAAAACACCTCCAGAGGCAGTTATCACCATGAAGTATCCATGCCTGTTCTGTTCATCTCAGAATATCTGAAGGAACACAGCCTTAGGAGCGCTGGAGAACTGCAGGAGCAGTGACAAGACAAGCTGGGTTGCTACAGAATTTGAGGTGAAGAGTTCAGGTTTGGGTGATGTGCTATAACTACATAAGGGAGGAAGTTCGAAAAGGAAAGGGAGAAAAGAGGCCGAGGTCCTGAAATAAAAATGTATGTAGGGCTGGGGTACTAATTCATAGATAGGAGAGTGGAGGACGAAACAGAGGCATGTCTTCTCCAGTACATGATTTAGTCTGGCACAGTGCTACAGCATGCTACAAGTCCCACCGACAAAGCTGCTCAGAGCCACTGCTCAGGATGTTATCAGATCAGACTAGATTGGAAGCTTTGCAACATAGATGTCTAGTTAATCCTCTTCACAGGTCAATATCGATATCCCTTTCTGAATGGCAGCTTTTGTGCTCAGGTAACTGATATAACATGCTTTCCGACTAATCTGCATTTCTGTTTTACCTTTTTCTAAGTATGAAACTAGTTAGTTACTCTCAACACTATCTCTCAATCCTTACAAGATTTCAAGCATTGAATGAACATAAAAGACCCACCTGGTACAAATCATGCCATCAACCTGGTATTACAAGAATAATTTATTAAGATTTTGCCTGAAAGTAATACATAAGATGAAATCTTACGTAATTGTCAACATTTAAACACACCTCCTACTGCCCAGAATCCAGTGGCCTTGGGTTCTGATGAATTAAGTTCTAATAATGAGCTCTTCCACACATAGTACTAATGAGAGAGAGAAAAATGGTGCTTTAATTACAGTGATGAATAGTACAATATACCGGTTTGTTCAGTTACTATGTTTGACACAACAGAGACTGGAAGGTTGATTACTCATTGCAATTTAGGATGAGTCTCAGTTTGAGACAGAATGGAAGGAGTTTTTCATTTTCTACAATTTGCTGGAAAGGAACTCAAATAATATTTGAAAAAAGAACATAGAAACGTAGAGAAACTTAGGCAAACGCCATTCCCAAAGCAGGTCCAACTAGCTCAGGTTTCTCAACGTCTTTTCCAATCAAATTTTAATATCAACAAGGACGGAGAACCTACAATTGCTTTGGGCAACCATGTAATATCTTCTGTCATGGTAGAGTTACCCGGTATCCTTCTGAGTACAAAATCCGTGCCTCATGGTAAATAGATGGCTAAACTAAAATGTAGAGAAAGACTGCAGCTTTCATTTGCTTCAAATACCGAGCTCTCAATACCACTATATTTGCATCAAGCTTTTTTTTTTTCTTTTTTAAATAAAAGGTAAATATAGAACACTGCTTTCCTGCAAGAGGAGAGACAAAGTCAGCTGTGGTTCCCCCATTTCTCAACCAAAAAAGCATCAAAGCAGGGCCAAATTATCAACAGAAACCCCCAACTAAATTCCAGGATCATTGCTAAAAAGCCTGTGACTCACCCAAAGTCCAGCTGAACACTGCAAGTTGCCGTGCTGCTCTGTTACAATATAAATCCAGAATACGCTCAATAAAAGCAGAAAAAGATTCAGACTTTAATCCGGCATAATTCAGTGTACCACATACAACCTACGTTGTTACAAGACAGCGTGAAAAGTTGAAAACAAACGGGATGCCATCTTTCAAAGGTGGGAAACAAGCACAAACTTCTGCATGAAGAGCCAATATAAAACATTCTACATTTTCATCTGAACAGGCTCCTTGTAGTTTTCCTTCTTCTTTTCTATGTATACCCTTACATGTCATTTTTTAACGCTTCATTTAATAACATTATGGTGAGATGGCTGCATCTGCACAGTTCTGGGACTAGCTTTCCAGGGTAAGGTTTTAACTCCTGCATTCTACTCTATTTCCTCAGGAAGCGTGCCTCCCAGCTGCAGCTTGTGAGAGACTCTTGCCAAAATACAATACTGGAAATAGAGACTGAAATTACTCAGGGAAGGCATTTTAAGAACGACTTTTCATTATAAACAAGAGATTTGGCTTTTTGTTGCAAAACTCATCTTCATTTTTGAGCGGTGACCATCCTTCTTGGTACAAATTTGTATTTTTATTGTATGTTGGGAAAAAGGGTATCTTCTAGCGTCTTAGAGAAAACAAATTCAGTGGTGAAGCTAATGCCTCTGACACATAAGCACCCAAGATCTAGGGGCAACTTCATTTTGTCACATGTCAAATATCACCATATTTTTATAAAGCTGCTGCTCAAGAACACATGAAACATTTCTGTGATTTTTGTTAAACTGCTGACACAAAAAACCCATATCTATTTTTAGGACAGAAATACTAGAACCTTTCTTAGGCTTAGCTTTCTTTGTTGAGCTAAGAAATCAAAACCTTATGTCTCATCATTTCAACATACTATCTTTAAAAAGAGGAAAACTAGCTTCATTTTTTAATATGAAAACATAGTACGAAATCATCCTGCATCCGCATATGAACAGGCTCCTGGTAATTTCCTTGCTGCTTCTTTATCAACCATAAAAAGGCCAGAGAAACAAGGTCATCACAGTCATTACTGTAATCACAATTATATTAAGAATATGGGTTATTTGACCTTTCATCAAAGGTTTATAGGAGTATCACATTTACAGACTATAACACAGCACAGTAAGACATGAGAGGGAAACTGACCACGCCAAACATTTTCTTCTAAAATAACAGCCAAAGTCAAAACAAATTTCCCAGTCTCCTACTTAAATGAACTCTATCAGCAGCATTAAAGAAATTAAAACAGACACAGAAAATTACACTGATCACAAGAAACCTGTTTCTCTATGGCTGTTACTACAGTAAAACCTTGTAAGTGACAAGCTGCTGACTAATAGCATTACTAAATCAGACAGCTGACCAACAGTTTTGCATCTACTTATTAAAGGATTGAGACAGGCCAGCCACAACAGTGGCTGCTAAACATGGACATGGTCCACAGTGATGTTATAGCAAAAGTGGGATGTTACGGTTCTTTTGATAAATATATTGAAAAGTCTTTCCACTTGTTTGGTTAATTTGGACTAAAAAACAAGCTTTAAGATAGATCTTGAATCTCTAAAGTAGGGTTCTTCAGAGAAAGACTCATACATACGCACACACAGGCACAGAACAATTATTTTCCTGTAAACTTCATGATCTGGTTTTTTTGTTTTCCCAACTCCATACTCATGTATAATTTATACTTAAGAAAGAGCAATCTGCGTGCCTTCACAGAGATCCTGCTGTACCAGTAATCCTTTTTAATAAATTACTTGCACCCAGGGATGTCCACTTCATCCATTGCTGCAGATTTTTGCAGGACATCTGGCTGTAGCCCCCATCGCTATTAAGCTTCTGCCAAACATAGGGCCACACAGGCTACGTCTGTGTCAGGAAATGCTGTAGATCAACAGGAGAAGATTGGTAGACAGAAAAGGATTGGGCTTGCGACGGGATACCTATGATACAGACTTCTGTTGTCCATCATCACCCCACTTGAAAAATAATGTGGAAATTAAGCAGCTTACTAGTAAGGCAATGGATTGTCTTTCTATCAGCTTTTCACAAAAATGGGAAGGTCAGTGAAATAGTAGCTAAAGCTTGTCTTAAAAGTTACTTTGCTAATGGTGTGAAAAACAGTTATGGATATTATACCATCTTCAGTACATTTCCTTTCCAAGACACTGTCTTTTTAAAAATGAAAAGAGTCATTAGCTTGTGGCCTGCACATAGAAAAGACTAAAATGTTCTTTTCCAAACAATTAAGATAGAATAGGAGAATGTTGTGAACTGGAGACTACTTCTTGGTTAACTGGCAACCTAGGTAAAACAATGCTTGTTCTCATCCTTTACCAGTATCTGTTTGTAAACTGATACTTTTTATGGCATGAAAATGAATGAGAAAAGTCTCTCTCCTCCACATCCCTTTAGTAGTGAAATAATGGCCAGTTCATAAGTCTATTTAAAGATTAAAACAATAAAACACAATCATGTTCTCATTCCTTATGCCCTGCTGGTTCATAATGTTATTCCAGGAGATGCTGCATAATCAGTAGCTCTCAAAACAGTAAAGGCAATTGCAGCAACCACCTATTCCATTGTAGTAAACAACTATTTTCTTTGGCAAAATATCACTCCTCTTCTCCCCAACTAAGGCAAGCTGAGTAAGAGGGCTGGGTGACAAACAAAACAAAACAGAAGGCAGTTGAGCAGAAAAACACAAATACAGAAATGAAAAATGGTAACTCCTATCCTTTCCTTTCCAAGTAACACATTTCAATGACTTAAGATGGCAAGTACTAGAATGTACGGATTTGCTGTGCTTCTGAGAACAGCAGTAAATACCAATAGTATTACTGCTGCTATAAGCACAAGATACTGTCAGTGTGTACTGTCCAGAAACCACACAAGTCCTTCGCGTAACGATGGAAAAGGAATGATCCCCATATATGAACCTCAACTACTAAATCACCTTGTTAACGGGGAGGAGGAAGGGAGAAAAAGGCAGAGAAGGAACAGAAAAGGAGAATATTTTATAGTGTCCTTAAATGATGGATTCAGAGACCCACAGCTGTAAACATCGAGCCCCATCAGCAGTGCCACATACTACCATGGAAGGATCAGTGCTGGCCCTGGGCAAACGACAGGGAGGGCTGCAGTGTGTTTAAAAGCATGCGATTCCTGGCAAGTCAGGCAGTTTGACCGATTGGCTACACTATTTTGTCAGCCAAAAGGGTACCCCCACAGAACAAAAATCTTTGCTGGGCAATCTGGGTGTTGAACATTTGGAGGAACTGGAAACAGTTTTGTTTGGAGGAGTTGCAGAATAAGGTCGTGGAAATAGTAGGGACTGCAGAGGAATGACATCAAGCCAGGCCAAAGCCTCTGGAGAGGTACCATCCCAAGAACTTCATTGATGTTCTTCTTGACTGGACTAAATAAAGCAAAGAACAGCAGAAATTTTTATTTCCTGATTTTTTCTTAATTTCTGAATGCCTTGTTTTGCTGTGTTTTAAGTCTGTGGTTTGTTTGGGTTTTTTTCTATGCTTCCTTCTTAATAAAATTATAGATTGACTGACATATCTTCTTTCTCTTCAAGCATCCAAACTCCATAATTCCATAATCTTTAAATGGGAAGGGATGAAATTTGAGAAACTTTTCTGAATTACCTGTGAGAAACATTATTGGACATTTTAGCAACCAACTTAAAATCATGTTATATCAGAACTGAAGAAAGTATCTGTAACTCACATTACCTAAATACTTAAAGTAAAATCTTATCAAACCTAAAAAGCTAGTTGTCTGCATAGACAGGTCAATCTGTAGTATTTAAAAAAGTAAAAATCAGTATTGTGATAGTACCAAACAGAATGGACACTATTAGAAAAGCTGGTATATAATTCTCACTACAGAAGAAATACCACAGCACATTTATTGGTCACAGCTACAGGCAATACACATTACAGTATTTACCTGATCATCCCAAACACGATAAATCCAAACTGGTAAGCAATTTTGCCAAAAAAATTCTTACAGTACATGTTATAAATATGAAACACTGGGCAGAAGAACTTATCTGTATTAAAAGTTAAAACTTGTCTGTATTTTAAAGAGTACTCTAAAACACAGTTTAGACAATTTGACATTTGCCATATAGGAGGTGTAACAGTAAGCTGAACTGTTGTTGCTCAGTTGTTTTCTCATTTCTCGATATTTTACTCTATTATAAAACAACGAGGATTTTTATTTGCTTATTTCCTGTACTTCCCACAGCTGGCAAAACTGGTTAGCCTTATAGTCATTAAGTAATATGAACCCACTCCCCAAATATCGTACACTTGCACACCAAGTGATACAGGTTTTGATGCTATTCAGTCCTTCGGTGCATTCGTCATCTGCAGCATTTTCATGGTGATCAAGATTACAGGAAATGTCACAAGAAAGTGCTAAAATTACCCATTTTTTTAAGTTGCTATTAAATATTCATTCCAAGCAGAACAAGAAAACAGGTGATGTTACTCTCCAGAACACTTTTAAATTCATTTTTTCACCTCAACTCTTCGCTGCTTCAGTTTATAAAGGTTACTCATTATAATTGCTTCTTTACTACCATTCTCTTAGGTAATTTCCACTTGAATAATAAACTTTGCAGTATTATCAGTCATACATTCTATATTATCAGAAACGTGATTACCAAGCAAACTATCCTGTACAGCTACCTCTTTGGCGCACGATTTTTCCCTACCATTCTTAACAGTATCTACTGTTAAGAACGCATTTCCAAATGAACTTCTGTTATCATCTTTCCACTCTTCACATCCAGGCATAATCAAAACCTGCCAAAACATTCAAACAGTAGATTTTAATATATTTAACCTGCATTGAAACTAAGCCACACCATTTGTAATTATTTTTCAAATCATTCCTAATGTGGACATACAGCTTACTGTGTTCATCCTCAAACACAGAACAGTTGCTGTTTTGAGACACATGAAGAACTATGACAAAAAGACTTTTCCAAGTTATATGTTGGATACACAAGCACACATACCAAGCAAGGCAAAGAGGCACTATAGCGCCCCAAGAAATAACACAGGCTAGACTAATGCCAAGCCCACAAGAGAATGTACATGTGGTTTCTCCCTGAACAGAGGGCCCTGTAATATTTTAGCTTCTGGTAAGTAATGTGTACCTAGTGTACAAAATGCAGTTACAGCAGATAAAATAATGCTTTAAATTAATGTATTGTCCCACAACAGATGAAAGGTACAGAACTGAGGTATCTCAAGATGCCTGAAGAACTATTTCACAAGCTTATAATTATTGATGGTGATCAATCACACACGCATCTGCAATCATCACTTTAAATAAAGTAAGTTTCACTTCACAAAGGCAATTTCAAATTTTCATGTTGCTGCAAAGAAAAAGGACAAAGACAAAACCGATTAAGATGAACTGATAGGAGTATTCCTATTGGTACACATGCTTTCTACTGTGTCTGGCACTCTTCCCATTCATCCTCTTTGCACTTGGGTGCAAAGTAAACACTGACCATCAAAAAGCATATGGTGTAACACTTGCTATATAGTTCAAGTACTTCAAAAAGAAGTATCAAATCCAAATCATAATTTTGATTGTGCCTTTGCAGATGAGAAAGTCACTGCTTAATGCAAGTTACTCGTACTGAAAAAAAAAAAGATAAAATCAGTTTTGCACTTCAATGAATACGCACAGAGACGTTCAACCAGAGCAGCTCCTACAGACCGGAGGAACATTAACATCGTCACTCCTTTCTTCTCCGTGCATTACAGCCTGCAACTTGCTCACACCATGCCAGATGTGCAGTCATGCAACACGAAATGTGCTTCCAGCTCCATCCTTCACCCAGGCTCGAGCGCCGCAGGCCAGGCCGTATGCTGGGACGTGCTCTGAACACAGTCTGCTGTTCAGATACCCGTTCCCCACACCCACTGCAGAAAAGGCTGCAGGCTGGCTGGCAGCCAACTGGACCATACTGATCTACCAGCTTTGACTATAACTATGAAGTGGTTCAAAATAAAGAAAAGGCATGATAATAGCGATTCTCCAAACTTTTTACTTGGATACTATTCAAAATACTTCTATCATTCATTAACATGACCTTTACAATGGCTTTCGAATTAATCCCTAACTGACTACACCGGGATTCTCTTTACATAAATTCTTTTGGCAATTCTAGGTATCTCAGTGACAGACTACAAAAGTTATTCTGAATGCTGTCTTTATCTTAACTGTTTGGGTTTCGAACAAAAGTGAAAAGAATGTTATAGCATAGAATGTGAAGATGAATGGGAAAAAATAGGTTTTGTCCCTAACAAAGCAAGCATGTACGTTTTAGTGACTACTAATCTGAACAAGCCAATATAAAATCCAGGATTCCTTAAGTCTCACCACTAAGGGTATGCAAAATATCAATCTGCAAATGCTTCTATTCTATCAAATTATGTACACTGCATAAGACACCCTACTACTCAATCATTACTCCATAAAATCAAAGAGTACAGATCCCCACTGTGTCTACAAGTTGCGATGACTACTGAAGTGCATGCTCATCTAACTCATGCAACAGGTTTTCAGATCCTGTTTTTATTGCTGTTTTAAAATTATGATGGGAGGGAGAAAAAAAAAAACCATAAAAACACCTCATGACTTTCTCAGAAGTCCCCTAGCAGCCAGATGAATGCTCACAGCTTCACTCCTACGTTCAGTAATTTTGTGATCTTTAAATTCTAAATACTTGTCTTCAGTCCGTCATGTCTGTCACAGTAGGAGTGACACCCCATTTTACAGCCATAGTAAAAAGTCAATAGAAGCCAGTTTTAATGTACTAAAAGTGCTACCTAATGCTAAATGAACTAAAACTCAAGGCTCTTCACATTCTGAATGCCTGATTTCCCTACTTGTCGATTTGGCCCAATAACACACTTTGTTTATATATACAAATTTACATACACACACAAATATATCTACAGGAGTAAGATGTCAGAGTAGCTTTGCATGCAAATACTGTTACAACTGGCCTTAAACAGTGAGAATGAATCAGTCCTTCAAACAGCTTTATCCCTTTGAGATGTGAATGAGACAGGTTGTCATTGTTAGAGACTATAATCATGCTTTTGCCAGAGTCCCAAAACTACAAACGAAAATATCACTGGCTTTTCCGAGGTTTCCAGTATTTGGCATTGCACACTTTTTATTTATTTATTTATTTTTATTTTTTTTAAATTTTTGCACATAGATATAGAAATAATATTCCCAGTTTAGTTTTTACAGATACTGTTGTCTATATCAGAAAACTGTTTTGTTTTAAACAGATTATTTTTATAGATTAATCAGTCATTATAAACACTAGTTTTCTGTTGTTCCAGACATTGGCTTAACAAGTCTTGTTCAGCTCTTTATAAACTTAGGGCCTTTTCATTCCACTGTTACCCTGATGCAACATGAAAACTTGCCATTACACCCTGGTATTTCAACAAGACACTGGATGAAACAATTTAAACTCTCTCCTAATTACTGACAGTGAATGTACAGCCAAGATATAGTAGTGAATGTATTCATATTTGCAAATATACCACTATATAACCATGGTAAAACACACTGCTTGATGAGATGAAGACAAACAATTCTTTCATAAAAATAAATAAATAATAAATATCTATAGGCCTGATATTTATAGTCTTCTCAGTTTCCAGCTTTTATTCTGTATTTGATTAATTTAATAAACATTTCACTGAAGTACTAAGTAGCCCCACCTTAAGCACTACCTGGTGCATATTGAAATTTACAACAATCTAATCCAGGGAAAACCAAGTGATCTATCAAGTTTTCAAATTTCACCACAATATATCATTTAGCTTTCAACATATAACCAGGTTCAAACTGTTTATGCAAACGCAGATAACTGCATCCTCTAAAAGGGCATCTGAAATATGTAAGAGATTGCAAAAACAGTTTCTGTAAATATATAACTGAGTCTACTGTGACAGGATTTTTCACAGCAGCAAGTACAAAAGTCAACCTTTGAGACTGAATACTGGATTTAAAGAAGTAGTTAAACAATTAATAACAAAAACTAACATCTAAAACTACAGGATTAAAATAAACTTCCACTCAAAGTGCATATATCTTGATGGCTCCAACAAGTTAGATTACTAGGGAAAATGTGAGATTTTTACATGTGAGAGGGGAGTATAATCGTTTGACTAATTAGTTTGTGACATCAGTTCCAGATAAAAGCCTAAGTCACTTTTTCCCCTTTTCCGCCCATTACATTAGGGAAGAGTCATTCCAATGGTGTTATAAACCTAATCTTTTGAAAAATTCTAAACCCAAGAGAAACCTACTTAAAATAGTTTGCAAATCACTGATTAATATCTAGTAGCATCTATCACATGCTCAACATTATCTTGATGTTGAAAAGAAACCCATCCTGAATCACACAGCTCACGCACTAAGACTGAAGACAAAAACAGCAAAGTTGACTGGACAGTATTTTTTTTTTTGTATTAACTATATAATGTATCAAATTTAAATGGATTTTGGACAACAAAAGAACCTAAATTCACTTAAGTGTGAAACAGTTCTTTCAATGAAAAATGTCACAGTTTGGGATGAAAAGAAGAGAAAACAAGTGAAATTCTGGGGTAGATGTTATAAAGGAAGAACAGCCTCAACATCTAAGAATTGTAGATGAATCTCTTTGAAATTTCTTCTGCTAAAAATACTGTAGAAGGCAGTGATTAGCATGTAGTCACAGTATTTGCAAACATTCTAAACAAGAACGAAAACTTAATTGTCAATTTCAGTTGGAATAAAAAGGGGACAAGCCATAAAAGGAAATAACCTGGTATGTTGTTTTAGTAAATTCCATCTACCTAAAAACATTCCGCCTTTTCAACTGAAAACTGAGTGGCAGTCTTAAAGTCTAGGTGCATTGTACAACTTTGTACAATTGTTAAAATACTCGTCACATCAAAATGCCAGACAAAATACAATTCTGTTTTTATTTTTACATTACTTCTTCTAATAGTAGATCTCATTTGAGAAGTTTGGCAATATCCATTTCAGGTCAAATATAAATAAAATCTGGGATATACACTCATCCATATTTTCTAGTATATTCAAATATCTCAATACAGATTTACATAACATTATTTTTTCTTAGGAAAAATGTACACCCTGAGACAGTATCTATTATATTTGCAGGCTTCAGACAATGTTTAGTGAGAGGGAAAAAACCCAACTTACTCCCCACTTGAAGATTCCCCCCACCCCCCACCTCCCCCATACTCAAGCAATACTTTCAAGATGAAACTCTGAAAGCCCCTGACACTCTCAGTAAATATTTCCACTTTGAAGTGTCAGTTATTCTGTAAACAGAAGCCTTCCAATCAATCTTTCCTGCATGTAGACCTGCTATTCTAATGAAAAGGGCTTAGAGAAGAAGAAATTGTGACCCTGATCTGTTACTGTTTTAGTTACAACACTGTTGGCAGTGCAATGAAAGAAAGTTTTGAAGATACTTTACTGCCAAATTCGTAAAGAAAAGCAGTTTCCTTGTTCTGTAGGTCCTGTACTTTGCCAACTAAAAAATAAGAATGAAGAAAAGGTTTTCACTCCCTCCTATAGTACACAGCAAGCCAACACTTTTGAAAGGAATGACTTGTGCACCACAACTTCATTTTCACCTTGCTACTTCTCAAAGCTAATCTTTGCTTAAACACTTTATCACTGAATTCCATTTGAACTTAGTGTAGTACTAGTAACTGGTATCAGCTGTCAGTTTAATGTATGACATTAGGTAATAAAGTTCAAATAGACTAACATTAAGTAATAAAGTTCAAAAAGTTGAATTATTGTAATCCATAATTTTCTGTAGTATTGTATGTTTCTATTTTAATCACAATCCACTATTTTTCCCCCAGAAACTATGATAATAAGGTACGAGATAATGGGATGTCTAGTCACCAACAGATTAGCAATGTATTATTTTAATCCGTGAAGTACCATGTACACTGATGCCACTGCAAGAAGCAGAGGAGTAGAGGTGGGAGTTATCCCGTGGGAGAAAAAAAATTATCATCCTTCTGGAAGAAGATATTCCTGGCAATAGGCTTTATCACACCATGCCTACACACAGATCTGGAGGTCTCTGCTTTATTGGGGTTGTCACAAATTGATGACAACCTTTGGATAGTATAACTGAAGCACTCTCAGGAAGCACCTCCAAGCACTTGGCTCTGGTTATCTTTTGGTAACAAAAAGGAGGAAAGTGGAAAGAAGGTAAGTTGCTCTACAACAGTGAAGCTTTGTGGATTGATGGACTGTGTGCTCCATTCTCAGGTGTAACTTCACTTCTCCTCCCACCCAGACACCACTCTTAAGTCTCCTCAAAGATCCAGTTCCCACCCTGAGCCTTCTAATCTCTTCCATTTTTCCCTCAGACCTACATCCTGAGGGCCTTCTTGAACTATTCTCAGTATGTGCTGACTCAGGAAGGAAGCTCATCAGAGTCCATAGCTAGCTGGTGTGCACTTCAGCCTTTCCTTTGGCAAAGGAGGGAGTTTGGCTCGCTCTCCTCTAATCCAGCAGCTATCTCCAACATGCTTGTAAGAACTTGTACAAGAAAGAATTTGTAAAATAAATAATCAACAGGAGATAGATATAGGCCATCTGTAAGTGGAACAAAAGACAAAAACAAAGTATCATTTGACTAGGATTAAACTTGCAAATTCAGATCATATTTTAAATTCTCTTCAAAGAACGGTTGGGAAAGGTACAGAAGCATTGCAAAGAACAAGTAGTCAGCAGTGTATACCTTCAGGAAAACTTAAAGGCAAATTTAGTCAGTGGTTATACTGGAAGAATGGTATTTTTCTAGATAAAATAACTAGGGGAAAGAAAAAATCTAGAAGACTACAGTTTGGATAAGACAACAAATGTACAATATGGTCAAAAATTAATATATTTTAAAATAACATGAAAACAGTCTTGCATGATTTTAACTGTAATTTGGTCATCAAGATGGTAGCTAAGATGAATATTATCTAAAAATAACTAAGACCTTCATACATGAAAAAGTGATGGAACTGGCAGGAGAGACACGTAGTTATCACCCCAGTGACTGCAGCACCTTTTTTAAATGACAGTAAGTGTTGGTAGTCTTCAGTGCTGCTGTCCAAGGTTTCAGCCTTAAAAAGGTGGCTAATAGCTCATTTCTTTGATGACTGAGGACACTCGTGTTTAAGAAATAATGGCCTACAGAGAAACATTTCAATTTTATTAGGAGTATACACAGTGACCTGCAAGCTGATACTACTATCTTTCACTTTTTTCAAGAGAGTTCTAATTCTGTCTTCTAAAAAGTGTATTAATTATTGATAGCCTTTGGATTATCTGCAAGTGTGCCAATTTCATGCATAACCTACATTTTCATCTCAGAGTCTAGAGCAAATAAGTAGAGAAAAAATATTACATTTTAAAAATTACAGAATGATTTAAAGATGAGTCCTCTGTACATATCAAGCTATTCTTTCCCATAACTCCAAGAACACTGGGGACATTCCAAAAGACTAGAAGAAATGAAACGGTGGATTTTTTTTTTTTTGAGAATCAGCAGACAGTACAAATAATTTTAAGGCCCCATATCCTTCTTCTGATCTCATGCAAAATAATTTCACCAAACAGCTTGATTTCTAAAGAAAAAAAAGACAATGCCAATTAAATCATGAACTTGCAGAATATAAGCCACTTTTAAAATTCACTTATAAATGTAACTGAAAAGTCTAGAGTGCCATTATGAGTGCAAGGCATCTAACTTGATACTAATACATTCTGACTAAATAGAATTTTTAATGCTGGATACATTGAACAGATTTATAATAACTGTAAGCTGAAAATGCAACTCTGAGCATGGAATCAGCAACAAATAGGTGCATTTTCCAAGAAACAGCACAGGGATGAGTTGTCAGCTCACTACCTCTTACTATTTTTACCAATGGCCTAGGAAAAAACCTCACCACTGATCAGGTTTGAAGAGAACGCAAAGTTTGTGTGAAAGGTAGCTAAGGAAGAAGATTAATCAGAGGAGCAGAGCAATCAGTTCTCCCTCTAAATTCGGGAGGGCAAGAAAAGAATCAAACAAGCCACACTGAAACAGAAGGTTCTACCTTAGCTAAAAAAAAATGCAAGCTATAATAATAAGAAAGGTACTATCTTCTCAGGTAAAGGAAAGATTTGAAGTTGTTTGAGAAAAGGAACCTAAAATAATTGACACTGTAGCCATATGTACGATAAGAGCATAATTGTGTTTAAGTCATTAAGACATCAGATCTTGTTAGAACAAGCAAGGCTGCATTATCCTTCTTCCTCCTCCATAATCAGTACAAGCCAATAATACCAAGCCACATGTAGCCTGTTACATAAGTTCTCAGTTTCCCTATGTTCTGGGAAAACCAGACAAATTATCCCTCAGTGCCTAGAGGCACATGGGCATTATTTTTTGTTGTCATTGTCGAAAGTACATAGTACTTTAGTAGGATTTTTTTTTTGCCCCCCCACAAAGCTTTGACCTGGAAAAATAAGACTTCTCAGGCATATGCATATGCTGACTTAGAGAAAATGCAATTCACGATGCTAACAATAAAGACAAAAAAAGAACTGGAGAGTACCCGGGGACACCATGACACCTTAGAAGACACTGGAGTAATTTGACTGATGCCATTATTGTCCAATTACTACACTAAAACTGATTGCAAGTTCAGTAAGTAAGTTAACTGAGTAGGAGTTTTAGCATCAGGATTTTCTTCTCTAGCAGTTCTTTCCTAGTGTCTATACTATTTCTTTATCGACTCCATCATTACCACACTATTTTACTTCCCAATCCTGTAAGTTAAGTTTTCTCTGTATTTCTTCCTGTTGCTGAAGAAAAACTAAAAGCAAGAGTTTGAATAATCTCATTCTTTGCAGACACCTACGTACTAGATACATTTCACCATAAAGAAGTCAGCGATGCAGAAGTTACGAGGCTTCCCTAACAAAACAATATACTGAATTACATTAACTTACAGTCTTTCTATGGCAGTCATACCTTTTTTTTTTTTTAAACATCTTCACAGGGAACTTCTAAATATCATTAGACAGGTTTGGTTTTGCTTTTGGGAGTGAGTTAAGCAGAGGAGTAAGAGGGAAAAAAAAAGTAAAACTTGTTCAAAATTGTGAACTGAATTTTCTTTCCCTCAACGTTTTGTCCATGCCATTGTTTCCCTGTTACATATTGGGATGTAACCCCACATAGTCCTGTATTTCACTCCAACCCCCTCTTTTTTTTTTTCTTCCCCACAGAGCATCCAAGGTGTTAATGTAACACAATGCTTAAAAGTGAATTGAGCTCCTTACAAAAGTCTGTATCAACCTTTTGCATCAGGGTGGATAACACCTAGGTAAATCGCTGATCAGACGACACAATCTGAGGTTAGAGTATAATCACCCGAATGTGAGCATACAATTAATGTCATCCTGCCACAAGAGGCAGCTGACATACAGGTGCACGTCAACTGCAGACTCTAGTTTGAAAGACTCACACCATCATGTGTTGTGCCCTCCAAGCCTTGACAAGGTCCCAGTTAGAATCCTGGGTCCAGTTTTCAGCAAAACCTGTCAAAGATTGGCACCAAATGGAGGACATTTGGAATGAAGGTAAGGTTTGGGAAAAAGTGTGAAGGAGACACTACCTCCCCACAGATAAAAGGCTGCTACAAGAAGGAAGGGAATAAACTGTTCTTCATGTTCATAGTAGACGCAGCATAAAATAAGGGGCTGATACTGCAGAAAAGATTTAAGAAAGAAATTTAAGAAAAAGACGACACTCTGATGGAAGGGTTCTTCCAACTGATGATATGGCAAAATAAAGCCCCCATCGCCCCCAAACTCCAGAGGCTAATTTATAAATTATAGGTCAGCAGGCCAGTGTCAGTAAAAAGGATGTAACGTGGTACAACTTCTGTAACTAAACCTCTCAACAAATGCTGTTGATAATACAGATTGCATTTTCTAGCTGTTTTCAACAGCACTTAATTGGCACCTACTGCAGTAGGCTTGCTGCCTAAACGCCACTGTGCAATTTACTTCAAAATATATTAATATCCTTTAATAGTGTAACAGATACCTCACTTTCATATTCAACGAACATAAGTACCCCTATATAATGAGATTTGCTATTACACACTACATACATTTAATAATTATACCAGGTAAAATTAATCTGATCCACCATTACATGCTTACCCAATATCTACGTATTCACTCTGTTTTTCTTGTATATTTTCTTTCTTTAAAGCTCAGAATAATTTTTAACTTGCTACTTCTTTAAAACCAAACAGTTAAAAAAATTCAATAACCACTTCACATTGTAAATACTTATTTCATAAATATTGACTGCTAAGTGTTCTAAATCGTGTTCCAAACAGCCAACTTAAAGCCTATAAAGAGCTCTTGCCATTTCAACTTTCAAGAGATGCCATCAGTCTTGACAACTGACTGATTTGGATCTCTAGATACTGCTAGATGATTATATAAACTGTGATAAAGATAGCTCTTCCCAATCTTCTAAAAATAATTAAGTTGTAGGACCTCTTCCTACAAAGACTTTGCTATTTATTCATTGGTCTTACATTCATGGCTCAGGAAAGCTAAGAAATATACGGTACGGGGAGACATCCTTCTTAATAACCTTCTGATGGATGGGGGAAAGCTGAGTCTTCCACATTTATAGTAGACAGTCAACTTGAAGAGCACTATTACAGTGAAGTTATAACTAAAAAGTTACCAGATAATGTTTTAATACAAATCTTAAATTGTTTTATTTACATAGGACCAATTCTATTGGATTTTACTTTGGATAATCTGAAGATTTATTTCTGCAAGGTAATAAAATTTCCTACTAGGTCATATAAATCCAACAGTTCATAGAAAACCTACCAGTTTATACAAATGACTGAAGTGCACTGCTATTACTGCATTTCCCTAAGCATCAAACAAAAGACTAGACATACTATAGAGACCTTACATTTTGTTAGTTCAACCTCAGGAAAAAAAAAAATCCCATAGTGTTAAATTCCACAGAGTTTGTAAGAACAAAAATTTTAATGTTATAATCCATCTGCTCTGATGACAGAGTGTGCTCTTTGCTGGTAAGTGAGGGCAGACTGCCAGGTTCATGTGTGCAGATTAACAAATGCAGATTAGCAGTGTTCTTTTGTACTATATTGGAGCAGCTGCTGCATTATGGGGAGTACAAACTGTATTCCTTCCACAGTCGGTGTGGTTTTGTCCCCTTGTTGCTGTGTGTGCGTACTACACAGAGCTGGTAGTGAAGCTCTCCTTATGTTTACATGACTGACCCACACCTCCCACTAAAAGCAGCTCACTATTTTCCATAATAGGAAGAAAGCAGTGCTCTTAACCAAGTAACTGCCTGCTACAACCATGCAAGATTTTTAGCTTTCCCCTATCCAGCAGAAGGGTATTAAGAAAGATTTCTCTTAGCATAATTTGAATAAACTAACTGATGAAGAAATACCTTCTAGGTAGTCTGTAAAATAACTCACAGATTCTTCTTTTTCTAAAAAGCTTAGTTACTATACTCCAAAATATAGCCAACCTAGAAGAAGTAAGACCATTCCTAAACATTTATTTAAATAACCTTTTTCACATATTTAAAGAGATACAAAGAAAATTCACAGCAGCAAAGCAACAGCCAAAAGCTGAACCACACTACTTAACAGTGGTGTTGAAACAGGAAAAAAAAAATGTTCTTGAACTGTGTTTTACAAAATAGTATTTCAAAGTTAATGAAAATACTTCCTGACTTGTCTAGAAAGCATTTTCTACATGGTACCTGGCATTCTTCACAGATTAATTCATACCATCTTTCTTTCATAATTTATACCTCCTTTTAACTGTTTTCACTTGTTGGGCTGCAGGAGTGGTTTTTTGTGGCCTGTTTTTCAGTTTGTTGGGCTGTTTGTTTGGATTTTTTTTAATTAAACACCCCCCCTTTTGTCTTTTTTCCCCCAGGTTAGAGCAACGTAAGAACACTAAGAATACAATCAAAAGCTCTTTGGTTCAAAACTTTAGTTTTCTCAAGGCAGAATACCAACTATTTTTTTCAGCCCCCACAGCACTCCACGCCACCTAATTACCAATGAAGTGAATCAGACAGACAACAGTCAATAACGACGCACTGCTTTATTGTCTCATGAAAGGCAGGAGACTTGACTTTCAGAGGTACTACCTTCTCTTTAGGTATACGTTCACTTTATTTCCTGTCATCATTCCAACAGCAGCAGTTTGGTTTATTTTGTGTATTATGTATCTCGATTGAAAGATGTGCTGCAATATTCTCTCCTCATTTTAGTAAAACATTAAATGTAACTGCCACAATTTTCGTGTAAAATAAACATGAAAATGCACTGCTATTTCTGAACATTGCCTTCTATGTTCATCTGGCAAAGGCAAATGTAAGGCCAGTTCTGTATAGATCCGAGAACACACTTTCAGTTCAATACAAGCAGCACAGTCTATTCAATAGCTCTGCACAACTGAAATGAATCCTGTAAGAGCTGTTAAAAAGAACAATCAGATTTTGTTATTTTACATGTAAGGATTCATAGTGATACAAATTCGAAATGCCAGCTACATTGCTGGAAGCATGAATAGGACCAAAATCCTACATACACATTTGTACTGAAATTAAGGATGCAGGAAGAAAAAAATTACAAAAATGAAAATTAAAGTTAGAGAAATATAGGCGGCTTTCAGTTTTCTTTTGTGGGGAGAGTTGCAAACACGAAAGCAAGCGGACAGGATCAGGTTTTTAGCACTAGAGTTGCTGGAGAAGACCAGTAAAGAAACCCTACTTCGCATTCCTTGCAGACATAACTTTGGTGTCAGTACCTCTGCTACCTTCCACACTAGTTGCTGCACTTGATGCACAAATTGAGCAGACAGCATTCCATGAAAACCCAAAGGATGTTGCAAGAGACTTTGTGGTTACCTGTGTCATCCACAGATTTCTCATACAGGTATCTACATTACCTTTTGGAGTTAATTCCTACCTTTGTTTGCAGATAGTCCTTGTTAAACAGATTTCAAAACTGATGCTCTAAGAATAAATGTCTATCGTTTCCCAAGGAGATCTTTCTAACAAATAATAGTCCTTTACTACAATTTTTCTTTTCAGCTATTCATAGACTAAGAGACATAAAATAAAAGTAAGCACAGAACAACTCAATTATGTAATTTTATTTCATCTGCAGTTTCTTTCAACTGGCTCAAAGAAACACAGAAGTGACTGAATTTGACTGCAGACAAGCTAACCATTTACAGTGCAAAAGAACGGCATTAGTAGCAGATAACCAGCCATAGAGCTCAGTTTCAGAAAAAGAGCAGGCCTAGATTAAAGACACTCTTCAGTCCCAGAAAATTACAGAAATAAACAAAACCCTAGTAGACTCACACTGATAACCTGTATTTGTTTTGTGCACGCTGGACTCTAGCCAAACACACATAGAACACATCCCAAGTCACTGCTGCTATTTACATGACACAGAAAAAAAAATCATTTTCTACATACAAGACAAACACAATTAAAAACAAGCGGCAGGCAAAACAAAAGCCCCAGGCTATGAGCCAACATAAGCTGCATGAGAAAAAGGACACTAAGTTACAAGTTAGAACGGCAAGAGCAGAATAAACTTTATGAAGAGTTATAGCAGTTGTCAAAACCAAGCGCAAACCTTGGGCTTGATGGAGCTTGGTATCCACGTTGCTTTACTACATCAAACGATGTTTTTGCAACGCTGACTGAATTGTGATAGCACATCTGACACAAGACCAGCAAAAATACTGGATCACTGTTTCCAAGCAAATGAGAACCTTACAATGAATGTGTGTGGAGATGAGTCTAGAAAGAGCAAAAATTATAGAACATCTAAAGATTACATTATCCCAGCCCAAAACCACAGCTGACTGGTTCTGTGGCACATTAGACCAAATACACTAAACTCAGACTCTGTTTCACCACTCTATTCGCTCATTATTTTAATCTTCTGTGAAACATACTACTATGCAAGATGCTTAAATATCACAAGTCAGTTAATACTAGAATCTGGTGTTTTAACTAACAAATTATGGTATCTATGGGCTCAAGTCAAGTAACTGCAAATTCTTTTCACGTGTCCTCATCTAAGAAGTACTTCACAATAGCACAGGAATGGAAACTTGTTACATCATGCCTAAAACCAGGAAAAAAAAAACTTCTTCAGGGCAGAAGCCACATCTTATTTCTTTGTTCTATGAAGTGTTTAGTGTACTTTTTGTTGCTTTACAGAGTTAAAGGAATTCTACAGCGTGAAAGCACAGAGGCTGCAGCATGTAGCTGCAAGCTAACTGGGTGAGCTGCTGAGTCCTTCATCAAGGAGAAATACTCCACTGATGAGAGGGACTGTCATTTCAAATGAATGCAGTCTGTCAGAAAGACCAAGAATCTGGATTGCAGAATGAGTTAACCACTTACTGTCTGCCATCTTATTCAGAAGGAGATCCAGATTCTGGCTAGGAGTACAAACCCAGAACTATCAATCCCCCTTCCTTCTGAGTCTCACTGGCTAGGACTAACTTCACAACTATTACTGCACAACAGAAAAGCAGAAACTGTGCAAAGGTGCCAGCAATCACCTCTACTCCCTTCTCAGGTGATTCACTTCCATCAGGTTTACTCTAGTCCTCTGAAATGAGTACCCCTGGGCGAGTGGGCTACTGTAGGTGTGGTCCTAGAGCCCACCTTCCAGTTTAGCTGCTGAAAGAAATTGCATTCGTGCGGAGATGACTCCACAATGCAAATCAGAAGTGCAGTAACTGGGAGAAATATGGAGATTTACCTCAAATGGGCACTCCTGATCACCACTAAAAAGCTAATACAGGCAAACCTAATTATACCTCAGTTACAGCCTGGACTCATGAACTGCTACAGAGAGAATTATTGCCAGACTTCCTCACAGAAGACATCTTCCAGGAAGAAGGTAATTTGCAAGTAAATGGATAGACAATTTGGATGACGGCACACTACTTTTTATAATAAGAACACATACGCACAAATTGCGTCTCAGGGAGGTAACAGTTTTTAATCCAACCAGCTATTATGGACTTGTTGCTGGGATTTTGCTGGAGCCTCTCATTCCCTTCACATCTTGGCTGACAATTGTATGGAGGATTTAAGTATTTCTTGATTAGTGACAGTACTTTTAAAAAATAGTTATACATGGGTGTAAGTTTAAGGTAGCTGCTCAGCTGGTTGACATTTGTCTGTAACAGTATTTTTCCAAATTAGAGTTCAAATTTTAACAGTTAAACTTTGAGTGCATTATGCTTAGTACATTTTTTTATATTTTCCCATACTGAGAAGGTAATACAAAGAAATATTTAAAAGTATGGCATATTTTCCTGGAGATAGTATTTACATACAGGGTATTTACTAACCTTTTTCTGGTCACTAAATTTTATTAAGAACTTTTTTTTTTTTGCAGAAATATTGCAAGATAGTAACTTTTTTTTTTTAGTCAGATGAAAAAGCCCTATCAGTGCATAACAAAAAGGGCAGGAAAATACATTTTTGGCACAGATCTGGTAATAGTTTGTAACATCCCAGAATCCCAGGAGTTGGAAGGGACCTCTGGAGATCATCTGGTCCAACTCCCCTGCCAAAGCAGGTTCACCTAGAGCAGGTCACACAGGAACACATTCAGGCGGATTTTGAATATCTCCAGAGAAGGAGACTCCACAGCCTCCCTGGGCAGCCTGTTCCAGTGCTCTGCCACCCTCAGATTACTGTATCTGTACACCCCCCAACACACACTGGTTTTAAACAGGTATTCGAGATTTGACATTATTATCCCTCAAGCTTGAAGTTTAGTTGGTTTTGGCCCTGCCATATTAGGGACAGAGCCCAGGCAGTACAGAAGTCCACAACTTGGGTAATTATACAACTTCACTGCAGAGTATCAGGCAGCAAAGAAGTAAGATGCTGATTCTTTACTCCCTTCCCCCCACAGCAGAAGCACATTGCAGGGACTTGGGGGAAGGAAAGCATTTCTTAACTCCTCACTGAATCTGTTTATTCTTCCCACCACTTGAGGCAAGTTGCAAGAGATCAACACAGGAATACAAAATGGCCAGCCTGATTAAATATCAGAATTCTCGTAAAGGACTTGGCTTGTCAAATACATTATTCAGTTGATATAAAATTATTGGCATAATGCAGAAACTTGTCTGAAAGTCTCTTCTGGTTCATCCTGTAGGAACAGATATAGATAGATAGATATGTTTTCTAAACAAAGAAACCAAATATGTATTTGGGAAAAAAATATGAAAAAATCCAAATTGCCTTCCTCTTGTGTACCAGGCATTTGAAGGTTTAAGTCAGTTTGTCTCATGAAGTAAATATGAAGATTAAAAAAGATAAATCAACACGGAAATATAAAAGTTAATCTTGACTTGAGCAGTGATCTATGCATATTATATCTGGAAGCATTAAAACAAAATTATTGCATAATTATCAGAACCATGCTGAATTCTTAAGCTATTTCTGATTCCTATAGCCTGTCTAAATCCCACATATGATTTCCATAAGGAAGTGCCTGCTTAAGACAGTTTTGGTTTGTTTTGGTTTTGGTTTTTTTGGGTTTTTTAATGCAATTGGAACTTGCCAACTGAAGTAAGTATCTTTGCTCATATTTTTGCAACTTAACTTTCACAAACTTTTCAAGCATCAGGTAATTCCTTTCATACTCCTGACCTGAAGTATAATTTTCATTAGATAAATACTCTGGTTCCTGGTTCAACACTGTTTCAATTCCAAGCTCAAGACTATTTCTGCACTGTTTGAAGTCTAATGTAGCAGAGCCAAGACTATATAAGTTTCAACCTGGAGAGTAATACATGGTATTTCATTCTTTTGCTCCCTACTAAAAATAAATGCAACAGGATGATCTTATCAAATAAGAACAATTTAACAAAAATAAACACAGAATTAAGTTTTAACGGCTTGCAATACATGGAGAACAGAAACAGAGGTATCAATGAATAGTTCTATAGTGTTATCACAAGATGCAATCTCTCAGGAACAGATACTTTCAATTACAAGTTCAATTCAATTACAAATTAAATCAGAACAAGCCTAAAGAAAAACCTAACTTTCAATTTTACCAGAAAAACAAATGTAAGAAACGTGGACAAACCAAACATAAGAAAGACTAAACCAAACCAGACTCCACATAGACTTCCCTACCCCTACACAGGGGAGGCTTTAACAGAAGCCTTTGTTCCTGATCCTGTGTACTAATTTTGTAACTGTCTCTTTCCTAATCCCATTCCACTTGACAAAACCAATTTTTAGATGTACATACATCTATGTACGTATATTCCGATACACACAAACACAAGAAATCACAGCTTTTCAAACTAGATATTAATGCAGCCAAGTCATGACTAACAAGGAAACTACATCTATCCTGACCCCAGTGGATAAACACATACACTCATTTCCTAGGCTTTTTGAAGACTTTAATGTATAAAGGTGCTTGCTAGAAAAATGTTCAGGTATAGCTACTTAAGAAACAGAGAAGACCAACATTTGACAGGCCTGCTTTCTAAGTAGTCACACGTGAAGTAGATCAACAATTAGTCACCACAGCCATCACAGCTACAAACATACAGTACAAGGAATTCCGAGTCTGTTGACTACAGCTACACGCGTTAACGCACAAGTAAGATGACAACATTCCATACTCAAATCTCTTTCCATAGTTTCATTTCATAATATAACTCACTCCTTTTCAGCTATAGAAATGTAGTACATCTGAGCAGATAATAAATGTCCTCTAACAAATAACATCTTTCCCCTATTTATGGGGAAGATGGGCTAGCAAAGAGAAAGACTACCATGCTATTTTCTATTAAATTATTCTTCAAAAGGACAGTGAACATAGGTGTAACACAATCTGGTCTACTAGAGGAACGTATGAGTCAATTACATATGCAAACTTTCTATTCTACGTAAAAAAATCATACCAAGCTCTAGGGCAGGTTATACATCTTACTTTGTAAGACTTGTAGAAACTGTGACATACAGAACACTAGGAAAGGTACTGGGAGACATCAAGAGGATAATTTTAAGACTTGTCAATACCGCAACAGCCGGAATTGAAGTTCTCTGCCAACTTTGATAACTGTATAATGAGGATGAAGGTTAAGACTTCCGAATTAAAATGCAGCGTTGCTGCTTGAAACTTGCATAGGGATGTAAGCTTAGCACAAAGAATTAAAATTCTTGGGCTCAGAATATTAGTTTTGAGACTAGTTTCACAGTCATTTCTTTGGAACCAACTGCTTTAGACATGGCCACCCTTCTGCCCAAGCCAGCTGTGTTTCCACTCTGATGTTCCCTCTCATTGTCACAGCCCAGCTGCTCGTGAACTAACTCAGCAGCACCAGTACAGTCATCTGTTGCTGGTACTGGAGTAGAGACAACTGACCTGAGCAGAGTAGAAATCTGGGGATGTCAACTGTTACAACATTGATACATTAATAACTCCTTACTGGACTATACCTAAACAACACAGGAAAGAAAGACACCAACACCCAGTCAAGCACAAGGGAAATACAAAATCGCCATTGAAATGCATTTTAAGCAACATTAATCACTGAGTTAAAGATCAGCAAACCAAACTAGAGCATACTGATATTTTTCTCAACTGACAACTCTGAAAAGAGATGCCTCTTACAACTACTCTAGAAAGGGATTAAATTAAAATAAATCAAAGGGGAAAAACATAGTCTGGTAAATGCAAGCAGGTAACCTTATCTTCCTTCAGAGACAAGAAGGGAATTAAGTTCTGCAAAAACATGAACAATCAGGAACTTTGTTTCTTAATACCTTAAATGCTTTGACTTGTATGAACATTATCAATGCTTACTCCTAAACTACTCATGACTGTTTCAAGTGTCTTGCAAATTTTGTATCACTTCAGTATGTCTTACTCGCTATCCACAGCCACTTGTTTTTTGCTGAGCTTTCCTTTTTAAAAAGGCTATCAAGATCAAAAAAGAGAGACTGGCAAAATTTCAAGTTATCTGCATTCCCTGATCACAGCTTAGTAATAAGGAAAAAGTGTCACAACTAGTTTTATTACTATTGTTGAAATATTAGGCCTTAAGCATTCTATGAGCAGGAAAGAATTTTCAAATAAAACACAAAGTGCATGTACAGACTTCAGTCTTTATATCACAGCAACTGGCTACTGCCCCTTCTAAAACACATTTGTGCAAACTATGAGGTCTAATACTTCTTGGCAATACTGTATGGAAGAAATCATTAATTACTAATTAGTAGCTTTGATGGCGCACCTGTAAAGCCCTGTAACTTATCACTTGATACCAGCTGATCAGATGAGAGAGTCTCTAGTCATTTTGCCAAACACTTATCAGGCTTCTTACATGTTAGTAAACACAAGTTGCTAATAAGCAGATGATAAAAATGTATCTGTATTTGTCTTCACACACCTTCGTTCTAGCAGCAGCTACAGGTCACAGACCATAAAAGTACCAAAGGACCTAAAACAGAGCAGTCAGACAACTCCAGAGGGTAGACTCAAATAAAAAAGAGCCTGGGAAAAATCAGACTGCAGTCTAGATTCAGCTAACAGATGACAGAAAGTTTATAGAAGCCTTCTCTCTACTGGACATTTTATTCCTTGTGTCCAATGTATGCTAATCTAAAAAAGACCAGATTGTGCCACGAGTACCTCCAAGTATAGTATAGCAGCAACAGTAGTTCCATTGATATCACAATATCTTGCTTGTGATTTCAAATGAGCAAGCCTAACCTCCGTATTAGAATGGAAATAATCAGCTCAACCTTTGTAGTCTCATACTTTACGCTTACTAAATTTATCTTCTATATCTAATATTAAACAATAAAAAGGTAAAAATAATTTTAAATACTTGACTTTAAATATAGCTGAATCTTATTCTATCATACTGTCATTTTATAAACATCCATATATTATAGATAATTTTTTTTAAGTTGGCTCCAAACAAGGAAGAAAATTCATGACTTAGTAATAGAATTATTCATCTGTTGAACTAATGTTTTAATTAGCAGTTGTATAAAGCTATAAAACATTATTAAAAGTCTCCATGAAAGAATATACCATTGTTGCGTGTTCTACATCCACTTAATATGTAACTGGTGACTATTGAATATTATTGGGTTGAATTGTCTATGTCATCAAAACTTTTTTTTAAGCTTTAACCAAAGATTTCTATAAGGAGGGGAAAAGAAACCCAACCTATTTTCAAACACAGAAATATTCACTGACAGTCAGTGCTGTAAAACTGAAAGTTATCATATTGTCACTGCTACATTTAAAAAACTTAACATTTGAACTAAGTAGAACGGTAGGTGTTTCTGAGCATTAGTACAGAGAAAATATACCTGTACTGACAGCTATAAGCAGACAGAAAAAACAAACAAAAACAATCAAAAGCCTCCCTGTAATGAACCACATTTAACTGAAGAAAAATACTTCAACATAATGATGCATGTAAAAAGACAGATACGTAGTTATTGGGAGCACACAGAAGAATAGAAAAAACGTAACATACAAGCTTTAAACACTCACCATCTGAATTGGTTTTTTGTGAAGATCTCGTTCAGTCACCAACTTTTCTTGGTCAGTGACATAAAGGCCTTTTTGTGCCAGGGCTTGTATAACAGCATCATGACCTAGAAGTGGCTTTGCAGCATCACTCTTCAGAATAAGGCTCCCAGCACGACAGTAGAGTTCTGCAGACAGCAGCAAGTTAACAACAGGTGGTTTAATGTGCTCCTGGTCATACTGGTCTGTGTAAAATGGTTCACGTAGTTCTTCTGGAACATTTTCTACAATGACAAAATAAAAAGCATTAGTCGATATCAGAAAGGATAGATTATAGCATTAGGGGTTTTTTATACATATTAACTCAAAATTATGTTAAAGAAAGCATATTCAAGAGAAGGCCAGTCTTTACCAGTCATCATGATATAAAACACCGGGGAAAACTGCATACAAAGGTAACATTTGAACTATAAATAGAAACTTGAGAAAAATGCAAAAAATAAAACAATTTAAAAAAAAAAAAAAAAAGTTCCACACCGCAAAGGCCACATCAGAAAGCCAACCTGCGGTTTACAGCATCATTGCTTTAAAACATCTTGGCTTCTGCAAATACATGTCCAAACATTCTTATTTCCTTTAGTGTAACATTATATAGGTCAGACATATAAAGGCAGAACTACACCCATTTAAAAACAAAATCCTGTCTCTATCACAATAACAAAATGGAAATGGAACATTGTATTTTAGACACAGAATAATCTGAGATGAAAAGGGAAACTTCCACTCAGTGGCCTCCTAGGTTTCATATATGCAAGAGAAATTTGATTACTATACTATCAAAGGTCACATAGCACAGAATGATGACAATCCAGCAGTTAGGCATAAATACATGGATGTATTACTGGCATTAAAATAATGGAAAAAGGACAAAAAAAATATCAATTTCCTCCTGAGAAAGTATTGAATTCTTATTTGCCTATTTATGTTACTGACTTCCCTTAAAATTGTGGCTTTTCTCCTTTTTCAATGAATTGGCTTAGCACCCACAGAAAGCTATGCAAGATTCAGTCAAGTTTATGCTGAGGTTTTAACCCCAAAATTAGCATACCAAGACAATCTAACAGTTTTTCCAAATACTTTACACAACAGAATACGGGCAGACTATATTTACAATTGTTCATCACAAAATTAATTAAATATGGTACTAGATCAAATTAAATTAAATCACCGGTGAAGTGGAAAATAACATGGTTTCAGACTTCACATTCTAGACATACACACTGCAAGATGCTCCGTTTTCCCTGTGTAAGAATTTGACTCTCCATTATTATAAAATTAGTTAAGCTAGCAGCATTTACAGGATAAAGAGCATGTGATTCTTTTCCTGAGCCCAAATGGAAAAGCCTATTTAATTGCTACAAGGAAAAAAGTGTGTAGGAAAAGTGTGATGTAACTAGGTTCCTACCCCCTTTGCCTTCAGCTGGACAAATGGCTAAACAGCCAAGGTTTGAAGCAGAGGGTGGAGTAAACAGCCCAATAAGGGTGGAGCAGAAGAGAAAGAACGAACATGCCATCACAAGATAATGACAGATTATCTTCTTCCTCATACATATTCTATTGCAGTTCACGTATTTCCATTATGGGCTTTGGAAAAAGAGCTAGCTGCCTTCTAGCTGTGAAAGGAGAAGATAGGCATTATAGAGTGCAAAAAGGGAGAGAAACATTAACACATACTTTCTAAAATGTCATACCGATGTTAAAAACGGATAAGATAATGCTTATTTGCCAATTCAGAATATCAAGGGGAAGCGAGGTATAGCTTACAATTTGCTTAAACCAGGAGCCTAACTTGGCTAGAAAGCTGACAGCTCTGCTGTAGAATACAGATCAAAAACATGCTGTCAGCAAAACTACTTTGCCCTTTAAAATACAAGCCTAAATGCCTAACAACGTTATCTTTTTTTTTTTTTTTTAAAAACAAGAGAATAATAAAAATACTTTAAAAAAGATTACCAATCCCGGCAACGATATTGCAATCTTTCCTTGCCACTTCCCAGCCTCAGTTACAGACTCTACAGGACCTACCGTCAGTCAACACTGTAAAAGGCACTTCGAATTAAGGAGCTCTATGAGCTGCTCAGTACCTGCTTCCTGAGGTATTATTTCCATTCCTCTCAATTCTACCTGTCCTTTCTTTTCCTTGTCTGTCCATACAGTGTCTAATTAAATATTAAGCTCATTATTTCTGAAGTCCCTCATGATCAATCTCTACCTCAGAATCAGGAGCTCAATTCTCATCATGACTTGATCCTCTATAATTCCAAATGCCCACTTTTAAAGCATCTTCACACTATTTTGTCAAGCTAGAGAGCATCAGAAAACATTTTTTGTAAATCTCTCACTAAGCAGAGGGAGCAGATTTTGCCTTTAAAAAAAAACCCCACATCCTCTCTTTTTGAATCACATGGGAAGTAGATAGGGTAGGGGGCAACAGGGAGGAAGAGATTAAGCCATTTGTAACTTCTTAGGACACCTAAAAAAGCCTCATTCACATCTGAAAAAAACTCTCGAGGCAGGAGCAGTTACCTATGCACAAACAGAAGTCACATACTCTGTGTTTTAGATTCACTGAAAACAATGACAGATTTAAAGTCTGAAAATTTGAGCTAGAAGAGAAATCCAAAGACAGGAAATAAACCTACCACTTGTTAATGAGTAGGTTTTGATCTTCTGTATCACCAAAACAGACTCTAAGTGACAAGACAAGACGCAATAAGTGCATTTAGCACGAGAGAATGACATCCACTACTGGGGTTTAGTAATTAAAAACTCAATACAAAACAAATCAAGATGGTAACATTCAAAGGCAAATAGAATTATTTATAAACAATATTTCTTCTTCTGGAAAACACAGAAAAGACAAAATGGGATCTATGTCTTTTACTTCATTGGTGTTCACAAAAAATAAATCTGGAATAGAAACTTATTCATGTTCTTAAAAATAAGAACAGAAAAGAAATTTATTATAGAATACAGAAATAAAGGACTAGGAAGAGAAACTGTGACTACAGACATATTCTGAATTTATAAAAACAAAACACGTGAAAGCATACAAATCAGGAATCCCTGCTGCAACAAGATCAGAAGCCTTTAAAAAAAATTCCCATCAGAGTTCCCTTCGCACAGAAGAAACATATGCACTTTTCTCCATTAATAACATATATCAAAATGATACCAGAATAGATCTTGATAGAAGATTCAAACTGTGTTCTCATTTTTGTTATAGTTTTTTTTTTTTTAAAAAGAAAAAAAAAAAAAGAAAAACAAAACACAACCAAAAACACAGCAGCTAGACACAGAGGAAACGCTTCCTGTTACTGATCTCAAAGTAACAGCCCTTCCAGAACCGGCATGCATTGCCTCTGCAGCTCTGTGGAAGGGAATTTCAAGGCTACATGCAGTTCTCAGTAGATTATCAGAACAACCAACACTGTCAAAAGCTTTTATTAACAATTTTGGCAGGACTGGAAATTGTTAAACAGCTCTGTCAGGCTGACAAGAATCTTAACACTAATTCCCAATATGTGCATTTTACCAGTCCCTTTCCTTTGCCCGGCTGACAAGAGTTTCTCAAGATTAAACTCTGAAGTAAATGAACAGTTTTAAAATAAATACCTTGTTGAACATACTGCCATAAAGTACCATTTGACCTTGAAATTTGTGGCAAATTATGTTAGAGAGATATATGGTGACACTGAGTTTGCAGAGCTGAGCCTATTTCTGCTGGAGAGGCAGTGGGAAGATCTAACCGCGCTCTTCCAGCACCCAATAGGCAGGTTTCAGAAAGGTGGACTTGGACTGTGCAGTGAAGTGACAAGAGGCAGTGGTCACAAGCTGCCACAAGAGAAATTTCAACGTGATATAAGTAGAAAATTGCCCACAGCAAGAGCAGCAGAGCACAGGTTGCCCAAGGATCCAGCTGCAAAACCACCATCCATGGGGACTTCCAAAACTTGAGTGGACAAAGCCCCAAGAAAACTCTGCTTACTTTGAAGCAGATTCTTCTTGCAGCAGGAGATTAAACAACATTATCTCCAGAGACTGGTTTCACCCTACTTTTTTTTTTTCCTTAAAACTGTCAATGGGACCCCAGGTTTCAATTTTGGAAATCTTTTCTTGGCATGGGTTTAAAAAAAACTACCAACCAAACAGGCTGATATTTTGAGTTTTGTAAATATTGAACTGTGAAGAGAATACATGAAGCTAATGTACAAGTTCAACACACAGGGAAAAGAACAAAAAGGAAATACCACATTAGCCCAAAACAATAACGTAAATTTAAGAACAAGGCCAATTTTAAAACAGTATTAAACATATCTTCAGGTAATTTTTCCATAGATTATAATGGACTCAAAAGTCCTGTAGATGCTCTCTTTAAAGAAGAAAAAAAAAACAACCCAAAAACTAAAGGACATTCCCAGCTTTAAAGCAAACAAGGGATTATTATTTCTCTCCACCATGAGACAAAGTTGTAACTTAACTTTCCGTTTAAACAGACCATTTCAGAGGGAAGAAATAATCTAAAAATAATTCATGGCTAACACACATGAATTTACCTTTAAAATCTGTTTTATAAAGAAAACTCTCTGCTCAGGTAAGGTGAATTATCCCTTGGAGGATAGCATGAATTCCTCCTTTGGAAAAAATCACTTGTATTAATTAACACTTTCCTGAAAAACAAAATTTTTTTGCTAAAATTTCCATACTTCCACAAAGATTAATACAATCCTTTGAGTTACACGACTATCGAGTTTTTCAAGTTTATAAGGGTGAACAAGTCCAGATTTATGAATGCTTTCATTAAGGAAGTCCAAAAACTTAGAAGTCTTTGTCAACAAGGTCTCTTTGTGCTTTTATTCCTGAGAATAATATAAACAAGTTGCATTATTTCCACCATGGGCTTTCTAATTAAAACATACATCATTCTTGGGAGCCACAAGGCCACATTAAGCCTCAGCCTAGAAAACGTCCATCTCTACAGGTTACTGCCATCAATCAACAAAGATACTCTATTTGTAGAGATCTTTGAGACTTAATACAGAATTATTTAATGAAAACTCTGACTAATACCTTTAACCACTTCCTAGTACAAACCAGTAGTTGAATTTATGCGACATCTTAATGGACTCAATTACTTGCCAGTTTTCTGCAGGACAGCAAAAGTGTGCTTTTGCCATAAGGTAACAGTGATAAGTTACTTCATTCAGATTCCCACTTGCCCACGAGGATTCTGGTGCCACATTCGCCATTTAGGCACAAGAGAGCAGATCTTGCATGGAAGTCAAGAGTGCGAGGACTGAGAACAGGTCAGAGAAGCATGATTTATATTATTTTGCTTTTGATGAATTTTTGTAGTTGCCTCAGTAGAAGCGGGAAACATTTCAATTTGTTGTTTTAGTTTGGAGACACCTTTAAGGGCTCTGATTTGTACTCCAGTTTTAAGATTTACAGTAGTTTAATAATCCATGGATCAAACGGATACTACTGAAAAAAGAAAAATCATTAAACTAGTTTTAATCTGGAAGCAGAAAACTAAATGAGACAGTTGATATCAAAAGAGAATTTTTACTTTTTGGTTTGTTGAATCAGCCTGCCACTTACGTTGTTCTTGGCTAGCAGGCAGTAGGCATACTTCTGCCGAAGGGCAAGTATCTGAAAAGTATCTTTGTAAATTTATGGCAGACTGAATTTCAGTATCACAATTCTTAACTTTGTTCACCTAACTAAACTGAACTTGAGAGATTCTTGAATTTACCATCACTGAAGTACTACAAATAAACAGACTCTACCCTCCTGCCTCTAGACGCCACAAAAATAGACCACTACCCACTGCTTCGATAGCAGTTCCACACTTAGAAGGGATTCCTTATTAAAATAAAATAATAATAAAAATATCAAAAGCCAAAACCCCAAAATATCCAAGGAAAAAGCATTCATAGACTCTACCTTCACAGCCCACCCAGACTTCAGTTATACTTTGAACACTAAGAATCACATAAGAAATGCTCTACTGGGTCACACTAATTGTCTATCCTATCCAATATTCTGTCTTCAGTAGCGCAACAGGAAGCGCTACTCACAAAGCACACAGAATTTGTCTGGTAGAGGCATTTCCTACTAAAATGGGGGAGCTTAACATCTACTTTACTGAAACCTATGTATTGATTCAGGATTTGATAAGCAAACTAATGACTTAGAATTAACCCTGGCAACAAAGGTGTCAATTCTCATTAGCATAAATGCCTTCAGAACTTATTTTTGGGGAAGGTAAGATACAAGAAATATAAAGATAATAGTATAGTTACAACCCCATCTTACTCAGCTAGTGCTCTGATGACTGTTACGGTCAAGATACAATTTAAATAGCCTAAGAGATAGGGCAAAAGATTGTTTCAGAAATGTAGAGTAACACTTATTTCCTGAACTAATATAAGACTATTAAACCAGAGAAAAATGCTTGCCAGCTGTAAGTAGATAGACATGAGCTGACATCTGCTTTGGTGTCTGGCTTACAGGTTCTCTTAGGTTAAGACTGCTTCTAATTGAAAAAAGAAAACACATAGGAAACAGCTAGAACTATGTAACTCTTCCATTAGGCAATTAGTTTTCAAGCACTACATTTCAACTACATAGCAAGAAGGTTTATTACTACCATCTGATCCAGTAATAATGTATTGTCCAAGGGTAGTGGGGAAGGTGTGTATGTGTGGGGAAGAAGAACTCCCTCTGTTTTTCTTGCCAAGTCTTGAAGGTTTTTCACCCCCAGCCCCATTTTCCACAATGACCAGCAAAAATGTTCACAGAGAGCCCTGGGCTTACCAAAGCAAGTAGTTAAAAGTTATTAATTTCAGGAGTGGAATGGTACCCAGTTGTGCTCATTAAAATCCACCAGCTAGCTGTAGAAATGAGACTACATAACATCTCATACTGGAAAGGTGATAAGTTCCTGATTAACAGCATATAAATACTCCTCAAGCTGAATGAGAGCCACCTTTAAACATAGAGTCATTAAAGTAACCCAACAGATTACCCTAAATCATGTCAGGAGGGAGAGGAAGTTAAAATATATCTGCAGTAGTAACTGCAGTGGTCAAAAGATATAAAAGAAACCAGGTACAGGTAGAAGAAATACATCTAATCTCATCACCTGCGACAGGTGAGCATTTGGCTACAGTCTCTTTGTCAGATCCATTACATCCTGCAGAAAGGCACTTCAGTTGTAAAGACAAATAGGCTCAATGCCATGAAGTCATTGAAAGAGCAGATTATAAACTACCCCACCTCAGGTCTATCACATAGTAAGAATCCTGACAACTGCTAACTTACTAACTGACCTTCCTGTGCTTTTGTACGTGCGCAGCCTACAACCTCAGATGACTCTGCCAAACCTAACAGATCCAGAAGCTCATACAATTTTACTTATTTACTTTTTTAAAGTGATCTACAGTCAAACCATGTTTTAAATGTGTTCTACAGAAAGGAGCGATATGATCAAGCAGACGATCTCAGTAGGTGATTAGACCAACCAACTCATTTTAGAACGACTGACCAAAGTATCAGTTTATCAGTAAATATTTTAGAGAGGTGATGGAAAGGAATCTATTAAAAAGAAAAATTTCCTCACAAGAATCTCAAACACTTGCTTTTATACTCCAAACTCCTGTGCAAGTTTTTGCTAGCTGCCATACTGACTTGACTAAAAGTCAAGAAATCAGGTCTGCTAGGAAAAGATTAGAAGATGTTCTGGCCTGCCACAATCAACAGGTGAGAGTATTTAGTTAAAACTTGTTTCTGTCAGACACACAATGTTCATTTCTTCCCTTCATGGTTCCGCTGGCAACATCTGCAAACAGCAGTAAATAGCTCCATATGAATTCCAAAAATATTTATCATCAGGAGAAAGCTATTTTTATGTTTCTTGGGTAACGTTTAGTTGCAGATGATGCAATTTGTAATCTATTGCTTCAGACACCCGTAAAGGATAAATTTAATGTTAAAAGGTGGATAGACTATTTTATTTTGACTGCAGAAAACAACAATGTTTAGGACAGACTTGCACAGCTTCTATTTAGTTTTTAGTTTATTCCTGTCAAAAACACTCATGCTAAACCAGTGAATTTTATTACTGTAGCAGGATAATAGATTGTACAGATAGCAGAACGGCAACAGATTTACAGACTTTAAAACTGTCCCCATAATTTTCTGAGAATCAGACATGTCATGGATAGTCCTAACGTGGTAACCAAACACTGGATGCAAACCTGGCTGAAAAACAATCTTCCAAGAGTACTCAGAGGTCCCCTATCAAATGGCAAGAACATGTACTTCAAGGTTCAAGAATTAGTATTTTTGTTCATACTAGCTGAGGTTCTAGAGAAGCAATTCCAAGCTACAAAGGGCCTGAAAAGCATTTTGGAGGAAAAATCTATAATTCAAGATAATTTTGACAAGTGGAATAAGTGGTTTGAAAATAAGATGCAGTTATATAAGTATAGCTGCAAAGCAGGAACCTACAACTGCACAATTACAAGATGGGAACAACTGAGTAGGCAGCAGTTCTGCAAAGAAAGATACAGAGCTACAGTGAATCACAGACTGAATGAGTCAACAATTCTAGGCTGGTGCAAAAATGACAAACGTCATATTCTAGTGACTAAATGAGAGTATTACAGGTTGGAAAGATGAAGTAATTTTTCAAACCTACCCTGCATTGGTAAGGGTTTAGCTGGACCATAATATTTAGATTTAAGTACAGAATTCATGCAAAAGCGACCACAGGAAAAAATATAGAAAAAAACCCCACCAAAAACCAAAACGCAGAGTCCAAAAGACCCTGACTGACAAAAATGATGCTGGAAAAACGTCTGTTTTGTTCTAAACAGCAGAACAGAGAGGAGACACTGTTTTCCTGATGTGTAAGGCGTTACAAACTTAGAGGTAAGGTGCCCACCACTTTCACATCCACCAGGAATAGGATAAGTAATGGGTAACAGTGTAGCAAAAGACATCAAGATTATTATGCTATTCTAACATCTAGAGATAAATAAGGATTCAAATTGACTAGCAGACATACCGGGGAATCTCTATAATTACAGATTTTCAAAAAACAGGCTAAACAAACATCTGTCAGGAACAATGTATATTTAGCTCAGCCCGTCCTTAGGATGGCGGATGGATAACAAATTTTCCAGCCACATTTTCTATGACTACAGTAGAGACAAAAACTTCACCCCCCAAAATAATGAAATCTGCTTCTATTGTTTTAGAAATAACAAGGACACAGACTAACATAACATCAAGACCTTTTTAAAGTAGGTCCCATTATAGTTCTAAGTCAAAGCATATAATATCAATACAGTTCAACCACTTCTTTGGAAAGCAGTTTTTCTATACTGAAATGGTTAACTCCCAGCATTGGGAGTTAACACTAAAACATAGTGTTTGCAGATTTAATGCTAAGGTCAAACATTTCCAGTTTCATACTACACACTTCTTGGTAATTTTTCCCCCCTTTGAGTTCCTCTGTGTCACTTAAATAATTTGGTTATTATGAAACATTTAACCTGACCTGTCCTAACACTGACACGTTTTCTTGCAGCAAAACATAAAGGCACAAAATCCTATACTCCCTCAACACTTAAATATGAATGCTGTCTTCAATTAGTATTTCTTAAAAAATTCTTCACACAAGATGCCTTCAACATGACTGTTGCTGTACTCTTACTCTCGTAAGACACCTTACCAACAAAGCCAACATAAACTTGCCTGTGGGCCAGACTCTATTCTTGCAGCTTCACTGAGGACAACAGCAATATACCATTGGTCCCTCAGTTTTCGGATTCAGATATCAATCACGAAACACCAGAAGTCGCTACTAAATTTTAACGAACAGTACCTACTTCAGAGTCTTTTTTTCAAGAGAGAGTTCTCTTCACAACACCTAGACAAGCTGTATCCACAACTTCGATTGTATTAAAATATACTTTTAAGAACACGAAATATGTCCACTGAAAGATGTGCCCATTAGATTTCTTCAATGGATACGTGATCACAACAACTTAAGCTTTTCATTAATCAAAATAAGTGACATTAATTTATTTCAGAGAGGGTGGGAGAAAATCCTTCACTTCCCCTATCCACTTAAGGAACTCCAGGATTTCAGGGATAAAAAAAAAAAACGAAATGAAACGTAGTATCCATAAACACACTAACTACCCTTTGTATTTCCTCTGTACAAGTGTATATAGCAATAAGTAGAAGACACAACTGAGGTTGTCATCTGCTCCAAAGAACTAAATTTAACAAACCCAAACATCCTTCCTTCTTAGAAAAGGTGAAGGTCAGTTCTTCTGTTTCACTCCAAGTATAAAGGAAGCGTTTGTATTACAGACATGCGAGCGCTGTATGCTGTTTTTCCCTACTTCAGCCACTCTTCTTTGAGGCTACCAGTGATATTAACCTAGTGGAAGAACTGAGAGATCAGAAACACTACAATTGTGTATGTTTACCTCCCTACCTGCTATTACATTTTGGCATTATTCAAAGGGCAGATAGAGCTGTTACCTCCTCTAATCATGTTACATTTGTGCGTCTCAGAATGACCACAGTAATGAAGAGAAAGAATAAAGGAATTTGTTTTGGAACACACTTTCTGTAGAAAGTAGCAGAAAACTACCCTGGAAATTGCTTTACATATCCAATAGAAACTCCACCAATATAAACCAAGACATATCAACCACGGGCTGAGAATTTCTGCTCCAGCAGAAAAAGGTTTTCAGGTTAGAATGCTGGGTTATGTAATTGCACAAGCACTGTACACCCAGAATCCCATGAGCAGAGCCTACAGAACAAAGCTACCTAAAAAGATAACGACCTCTGAAAGTGTTGAATAAAGTACTTGCAAGAATTTTCACTGCTATTTTACCTCTCATGTCTGCAAAGCTAATAAAGCTAATATATTAAAATATTATATACTTGCCCAGATTTCACAAAGGAAAACAACTAGTTTATTGACAAATCTTTATATGGAAACAGTATTTTGACTTTTTTTCTTTGTAAAATGATGAACATCCACTTTATTTCAGTAGCTACTGACCTTACTGAATTTTCACTAGGTTCAACCACTTCAAAAGTAGCTTTTTGGAAGCACCATGTCAAATATCACCAGTTCCCAGAGGCATCATGAAGGTACACCTTTAACTCTGTTCAAATACATAACAATGCTCTGGCCCTAAATGCAAAAGGTGCAAAATTCCAGAAGGAGAAACCTTTTCCTATTATTCTACAAAGAATAGGGATAAAAACACTGACTGTTAATACCCAACTTGCCTTTCAAAAAAACCCCACAATTTTTAATCCACAAAAACTTAAGTGATTAATATACTATAGCTATATTTAAAAAAAAAAACAAAAAACAAAAAACAAAACACCACAACACCACAAAAAACCAAAACCAAAAAAAAAACCCCACCCAAACCAAAAAATAACCCAAAAAACCAGCTTGGTAAATTTTCACAATGCTTCCCTCAGAAGACCTCTGTAAGTCTGGTATTCCTCAAGGCCCAACAATATTTCAGGCATAGAATAATAGGTCTGGTATTCCTCAAGGCCCAGGTTTTCAAAGACAGAGCAGTAATGCCTTTCGGAGGCATTACAATCAATTCCATTTACGCTTACAAGCAAGGAGAACCTGCTGTATTCTGCAAGCCAAAACCTGGCATTAAACGCTCTTTTTCCTGAAACCCTTCTTACTGCTTAACCACTCAAATGGCTGCAGGCTACTGTCACACATGTCAAAGCTAACAGCACACATCCATTTCCATTGCTAGCCCCCAGTTCGGCTCTTAATATTAGGGAAAATTTCGAGACGACAAACATGGATTGCTGGTGTTTGTTTGCATTCTAGAAGTGTGACGCGGCGAATAAATAAAACACCATTTACAGAGTTCAGTTCCTCAAATAAAATTGTATTAGCTGCGACACACAAAAATTACTTGCTAATGGAAATAGGGGTACTACTCCAAAAAGATTACAGGTAATTAATTAAAAAAGAAAAGAAAAACACAAAACCCCACAAGGTGTAAGGGAACCCAAAGATCAGGGAACAGACCAAAACCATTTCCTACGCACCTCCCACCCGCCCCTTCGCAGCTCCTCAGGGAAGGGCTCGCACGTCCTCAGGAGCGAAGCAACCAAGCAGGAACCAGCATCAAAGAAAGGGAAGAAGACGACGCCACCTACCTGTCCCAAAGGCTTTGGCGACCAGCCAGGCGAGATTACAGGCGATTTTCGCTCGGGAAAAATCATAATGGTCAAAAGGTTTGATGGCAGGAACAATGAAAGTCTTCCTCATCTCCCTGGCGTCTGCGGCATCCCCCATCTTCTCACAGGACCCCTGGCAATTCGGAACTTACATGGTTCTTCCTCCTCCTTCTCCCGCGGCCGGGAGAGACGCCTGTAAATACGCCGACAGCAGCTGAGGGCAGCGCTGAACCCAGCTGTCCGTAAAGGGCTAACGCCGCCTCCCGCCTTCCTCTGCACAGGAATGTGGCAGAGCCCGAGTGTCCTCTTCTTCTTCTTCCTCCTCCTCCTCCTCGTTCTTTGTCTCAATTCACTCACGCCGCCACCCCCCACCCTCCGAAAAACGGCCCCCGGCGGCCCCAGCCCCTCCTTCCCTAGGGAGACCCTCTGGCCAAGGCTGGGCGCCCCAGGCCGCCAGCCCCGTGGCCCAGGGCGGGAGCCGCCGGCAAGGCCCCCGCAACCGCAGCGGGCCGGAACGCGGCCCTTCCCAGCACCGGCGGAGGCGCCGAGATGTCAAAACGCCGGCGACCAGCCCCAAAACGCTACGCCGCCCGCCGCGCCGCGCCGCCCCGCCTCAGCGGCGGCCCGCAGCGGGCCGGGAACGGTACCAGGTCCCCCGGCGCTGCCCCAGCCGCCCCTCAGCGAGGCGACGCGCTCCCGGCTCCCCCGGCAGCTGCCGCTGCGGTTTTCCACCCGCGGCTGCCGCACTGGATGGGCGAAGCGCGGCTGCGCATGCGCTACCGCCACGGCCGCCGCCGCCGCCCCCCCCGCTCGGGCGGGGCGGGAAGCGCGGGAGGGAGGGGCGGTCACGTGGCCGCCCCTTCCCCACCAGGGGTTCTTGGCGCCGCGCCGCGCCCTCGCCTCAGGCGGGGCTGGTCGGGGCGGGTCTTGCTGGCGGGTGGGGGGGGAGGGGGTGTGCCGAGGGGCTTCGGGCGGGCTCCCAGGGACTTCGGGCGGGCTCAGCCCGGTCCTAACCCAGCGGCAGCGGGAGAGAGGGGCGGAGTGTTTCCCGCCGGTAAGGGGGCGCCCGGCGGTGCCCAGCTCTGGGAAGGAGGGCGGTGTCCTTCGGCCGCGGGGCCCGCCTGCTGCCGGCGTCGCCGCTTTGCACCGCGCACAGCCGTTGGCCTTCGGCGGCGTCTTCTGGGAGGGTCGGGGTCAGCCCCCGTGGAGGTGCCGCGACGTGCCTCGCGTGGGGGGGCTGGGGAGCCTTCGGCCGGCCGGCTGCGGGGGGCCCGGCGGGCCAGGGCCGCGCTGAGGGGAGCAGGGAGCGCTGCCGCGGGCGGGCCTCCCGTCCCTCCCGTGGGTGTTTGTCCCTCCTGGTTTTAATTGCGGCTATATATAACTTCCTGAATACTCGGGTGGAAAAATGACAGAGCCCTAAAGTGTTTCAGGGCCTGTTCACGTAATAACTGTAATAACAGGCAGTGGGAACAATTTGCCCTAGAGACCATCTGCTGTCTCGCTCAGAAGTACCTGGGCTGTTTTGGGGAATGCATAAACCCACTTTAACAGCGGCCTGTGTGGAAAGAAGCGTTAGTCACAGCAGGAGCCAGTAACTGGGTGATTAGTGACGAGCACTCGGGCAGAATGGGATGAGTTGGCTCTGGATCGCGGGTCTGAGGGTGTGGTGTGCTGGTGGCTGGCCGGGGCTGGCCTCTCCTTCGCGTGGGCGGTGTGGAATTGGGTGACCAGCAGCGCCAGGGGGTCTAAATTTGTGCTTTTTGGGCAACAAATAGTTACCCCGCTGGTGTAATGTAGGAGTGTGCCCACCCTTCCCCACCAGCCTGGGTGCTCTAGCTGCTCTGTGGTGAGCCAGTTCGAGAAGCTGCTCTGTTCCAAAATTATTAGTTTCTTTTTGTACTTAGTTTTTTTAATCTGGCTTTCTTGCATCGCTAAAGGACCACTCTTCACAGTAATTATTAGCTAACCTTTCTTTTTTTTTTTTCCCCTTTGTGTTAATTTAGCAACTGTCTTCCCAAATCGTTGCAGTGAAGGATGGCAGTCTGAAGTAGGTTGATTTTGGGTGAGTTTTTTTAGCCCCACTGAGTCTGGAAAAGACCATTTAGAACAATCTTAGCATGACACTGTAAGGTTTCAAATAATATTTTATCCAGACTGTTATTTTTTTGTGTTTGAAGTGGACTATGAACTGATCTGGACAGAGATTTTCCATTGTTACATGGCTATGTACGCTGCTGCGCTTCGTGTGCACAATGATACAAATGTGATTATGAGGCCATAGTGTGCTTTACAGTTTTACTGACATAAATCTGTATTTACTAGTAATGAGTAAATGCAAGGGTTGTGGAGATTGATTACTGACTATCTCCCCATGTGTTCTCTGGGATGGGATTCCCAAACTGTCATGCATACCACTCATAAGTGGTACATAGCTAGCTACAAAACTAGGAGCTGCTCTTGGTGGTATTCAACAGAAGGGAGGGGAGGAGGAAAGTTTAGAAATCCTTGCTTTAGCACACTCATGACTGAAATTCTCAGATCCTCTACAGCAGAAATAGGAATAATAATGCCAAATTGACATACAGGTGTGACTTGGGAAAATGTTCTCTGTTCAGGAAGAGTATATGCTTAGTTTTCAACAACTAAAGTAAAACCTGTATTTGCACATTTTCCTGAATTAATTTTTTATATATACTTTGGAAATAAGTTATATTAGATACTTAACATTATTTTAACTACTTTTTTTTTTTTTTACATTGCTATTAGAAAACTAGTTTAATTCTTCTTGCGTATTTAACAACAAACACCTGGAATTTGTAAGCTTTGAAACCTCAAATGATTAGAACTAGAAAAAATATAGATGTCATGGATCCCGACTCATTTGTTTCTTCTATGACTAAGAAAATACCTAGAAATGAGATCAACCTACAGGAAGATGTGTTCAGGAAAACTATAAGGCCATTATTTAGGTTTGATGGATATAGGATCCACTTTGAGAGGTCAAAAGATCACAAACTAGTCCCTATAAAATAATGTGAAACTTTCAGAACCAGCTTTTTTACAGGAATGTGGCATAATCCATATAAGGATATCAGTTATATTTAATGTACTCCTGTATTTACCATCTGTTCCTATGCACCTGCAAAACATCACATATACGTATGTATTGTACTATACACCGAGACTAGTGACACCTGAAGCAAATAAAAACGTGGCCTGATCTTCCAAAATTCTTGCAATTGTGAGTCCCTTCTTAAAGAAAAAGAGTGAATATTGTTTTAGAGAATGGCAGTAGATACAATTATTGATAGGTACGTACATAAACATTGCTACCAGTCCAATTTAAAATGCAGACATTCTTGTGGGTACAGCCTTTGTGCTGATGAAACCTGTTCAGAGTCACAGAACAAAATCTAAACAACTGTGTTGTGGTAACTGAGAATCAAAGTGGTTTTTAATTTGCTCAACGCTCTTAGAAGTGAATGCTTGAATATAAAAATCTAGTATGTGTAAGTGAAAAAGAAGACATCGCCACCAGCTGCTGGAGCTCATGTGCCGGTTCTACTTTTGCAGACGTGCCAAAATGCGGTCTTGCTTATTGCATTGTCAGAGATCTCAACCGTCAACATGGAAAATGATTAAAATTTGCTCTAATTGTTCAGAGTAAATAAACAGAAGAACTGAGTAGGGAGTCATTCCCTTCTGCTCTGTTGCTGTTTATCCATCCTAAAATATTTTAAATAGTGATAATCTCTTCTGTACACAGTCTTTCTGCTGCAAAGTATTTTATACTTCAAAGTTCAATCCAAGGGGAAGAACAAAGTATTGAGGATTAAAACAAGCAGCTCAGATTTTATTTTTTGCCTTCGTTCTCCCTTCCTTTCCCCTCCTACCCCAAATTAGAAACTCATTTGACTAGTTTTGCCCGGTGATTACATCATAGGCCTGATTCTTCACTGTCATGTGTCTAGCCGTGTACACAGTGGGTGTACCAAGCCTGTAGTCGGTGTCAGGCAACAGGAACAAATACGACTGTGAAGCTATGAATAATGGTGTGGATGATGGTTGTTGCTAATAGTCTTAACCTTGCGAGATAGTGGCATGAGCCTTGACTAACAATTTTATACCTCTGTTTTTTTCACTGGTTTTAAGATTTCCTTGGCTTCTGAAGAGGTTATGCATAGAGCAGATGCTCTTAGACTAAATTCAGGCTAGCACTAGATTACGGAGAGTGTTGAAGGTAGAGTAAGATTTCATGCATGATTTCTTCCTTCACAACACCTGATGATAGAGTAAAATGTTTTAAATTAGCAATACCATTACTGGTTTTGCTGTGGCCATGTCTATAGCCAGACTCGGTGCTAGTGAAGAGACAGCTTATCAGGCTGCCTACAAAGGGGGTAGTAAGAACGTTCCCATTTCAGATTAGGTGGTTGTATTAGGGCAAATCCACAAACACGGCAGTTCACAGCAACTGTTGTACCATGTAATGCTTCAGTCTCGATACTGGAAGAAGGCTCGCAATGGGGATATTATCTTTAATTGCTGATACCCAATTTGCCTATTTAAGATGATCCCATCTGTTTGCCTTAGCTTAAAGGGTATCAGTCATGATAGAAGTGGTAATGGCTGAGAGGAGGGGTGTGCCCTGTGGCCTGTAACTGCTGGCAAAGAGGCAGCATGCACAGCTTGATGTGGTGCTGTCAGACCGTCAACATACAGACCGAGAACCAGTTGTGTCCCAGTGTGATCTTTAAGAAATGTGCTTGTTGACTTCAGCGGGTTTTGTGTTGGACAGGTAATCTATGAATGATTCTGTAAGGTTATTACAGCCTAAGGATGACTTGTGAATTGGTATTACTGACATTCCAGCCTCTCAAACTTAGTTCATTAAATATACTTCTTTATAAGCAATAGTAAAATCAGTGAAACTGTGAGTTAAGAAGTTATATTTTGAAATAGGTATATTTTGAAATAGGTATTATCAAGTGAGTGAGTGTCTGAATTCTTAAACTTCTTTGGCAGTATTACTGAAATGCATTTATGTAGTTTCTGCAAGCTAGGAGTTTTCTCAGAGCATGATTTTGGAGGGGAGTGTTGTCTTCCTATTTCAGGATGAACTGAAAGTACAAGAATACTTGCATAATTATTGTCTTTAAAATTATTCTATTAATTTGTAATCAGAAAGTGCTGAGGCATTTAAAAGGGAAGAAAACAGTTTACCAACTTTACAGATTCTAGTAGAGTCATGAGTCAAAGGGAAAATAAAGCTTTGTATGACGTTTTACTTGGGTTGTCTGTGGCTTTTGATATGGTTAAGAATTAAAAAAGGGAAAAGGTGAAGTAATAGCTACTTTAGCTCTTTTACTGCTGAAACCTGCACAACCAAAAAGCCACTCAGTGAGAATCAAATATCGTACCTAACAGTCACTTCTCTTAATACTGGGATGCCACTGGTTTCATTTCTTGAACTTGTCTTTGACCTAATGTAGCTCTGTGAAGGGGTGGGGGGCTGGGAAATCTCATCTACCTGCCGATTCCACTCGCTACCAAGCAACAGATCTGTCCCTTCCCTGTGGTCTGTGAAAGGCAAAAACCTCTCATCTCCCTCAAGACTTGTGGCTGGTTGGTTGGTTTGTCTTTTTCTCTGGTTATTTTGGTGTCTTCTTTTTGGAGATTTTTTTTTTTAATTTGTTTTAAAATTTTTGATCTGGTTTTCACACTGACTGCTTTTGTGTTTTGCCTGTCTCCTAGAATCGCACTTGTGCTGGGGGGTTTTAGGTGATTTTTCTTCCCAGCTGTGCTGTGCAATACTCCCGACTTCCAGTGCTTTCTCCTTCCTGATATTTCACTGTTGACAGGTTGTCTGTGAAGGGAGCAAATGCCCTGCTATAACTGATATTTTTTAATATGAACTTTAAAGCATATGGAATAGATCCAACCCTCTTTCATTAAGTGAAATCTGTATACTATCTCTTTTATGGCCACCTAGTGCCTGTCATGTTTTCTAAGGAAAATCCTAAGTGTGATTTTATGAATATGAACCTTTAGAGCTAGCTTAACTGCACTGTAAAATAAATGTATGGTGGGAAATTTACATTCAAAAAGTGACTTTGTACTAAAGTAAAATGCAATGTTGGTACCATTGTGGTAGCTGTTAGATAATGCTTTATTTGTACTCCAGTTCAGAGGAAAATGGGCATGACTAGTTTCAAATTGTGCATTCAGGTATAACTTTAAGTCCATTAGTGAGACTTTCTCACTATATCTGAATACTTAGTGTTCACTAAGAGTGAATACTAAATTGTGCACTCTTTCCTGTTGGACTGTACTCCATTGAAGTGACTGGCTCATTTTTTTTCATTCTGCTTCTACATGTGAAGAAAGATCTGAACGTTCATAAAAGCTCATTTGTTTTGAGCTTATACGTGATTTATTAACGGAGCATGAATAGACTTCAGTTTCCCATCTTTTGGCTCTGCTTTCAGTTTCCACTGAAGCCCACGTGTGTCTGAATGAGACCAGCAGTAAATAGGAGAGAATGCTCTGTTAGAACAGGAAAATTCTGGTGTCTTTTAATCACAGCAGAGTTATTTTTTGGAAGGGGTGGTAGTGAAGATAGATGAGGAGAGGAAAGCAAGGGAATAGCATAGGAGACTACATGATGAAGGGTTTTTTTTCCCTGTACATCTTCTTTGAAACATCATCAACCAATTTTACACTGATTTTTTTAGGCAGTTTCTCTGTTTCCCTTAACTTACTGAGAAACTGCATGTTATTGAGGGACTTTTGATGATTACATTAGGGAACAGGTGTAAATAGCTGGTACGCTGTTTAAAAAGTGTCTGTGGAAAGTGTATATCAAATATTTTTATTGTAACCATTTATACATAGTGACCCGTGATGGCGTTGGAGATTTTGATTATGCATGCATGGTAAGGTCATCACAACCTGAGTGCATAGAAGTCTGGTGGATTTAATTCTCTTTTGTCATAACTTAATTTGTTTATAGTACTTTCTGAGTAGCTTTACAAGATGTAAGCCTTATGGTTCATTTGAAAACATTTTCAATATACGAAAATGTGTAGTATGTCTAAGCCTCATTTAGAACAATTTGATTTAAATACTCCCCTATTTCAATATATATTAGAAACATGGAAGGAGCAGCAATTATTTTAATAGTTACCTTAAACTAAATGTATACATCTATTTAGCAATAAAAACTTGGTTCCAACTAGGATTTTTTTAAGCTTTAGGTTAATCCTATGTGTAGTTCCCATTTGAAATCACTGGTACTAACAACATGATTAAATTTAAGTGTGTATATAATTGTGCTTCTAGATTAAGGGTGTCATGCAGAATATTTGTGTTTGAAGAAAAAATCTGGATTATTTCCTTCTAGAAAGTCTCAAAAGAGAGGTTACTCACAAAAGGTTTGTACATCTCTGTCCTCATATGGTATTCTTGCTATATAGTATACATGGCTCTGCTGGAGCCTAGGGTGTTACCTGGGCTGTCTCACCTGGGCGGGGAGCAGTCATGGTTCCACTTGTTGGCACAAAGAACAGAAATGTCCATCATCATCACGGATGTCAGAAAGAGAGCCAGTGTAGGTGAAGGAAGGGGGCAAGCAAACTGAAACTTGCTGTTCAGGGAATGTTTGAGCCCTACTTGTGATGGCTGCTGCCCTGGAAGCAGGCTGAGACAAAGTACACCTGGGACCCCCACTTGTGCACAGTACTGCGTAATCCCCCGTAATCCGGGGTTTGTTTTAACAGTCACAGTACAGTCCTTATGGGTGATAATTTACTAAATGAGGGAAGAATCAGGCTGGGGAAGAGTATGCTAGTGGGCACTGTGTTGAATCAAGGGGATTGTTAGATGAAACGACAAAAGTAACCCCTGGAGATTTTGCACAAGAATGGGGACTTGCTAGGGTATATACCTATCAGTTTCCACTTGGTCTGGCAACTCTTCTCTGTTTGTGTCAAGCTCTTTCCCCCTTTTCTATTTGTTCTTAAGAGGAAGGAAGCAATTGCCTGATAGGAGAATGTAGGGCAATGGAGCAGATTTAATTACAATGAACCCCTGTGTTGGTATAGGTCCAGCTTGTTCAGCTGAGCGAGTATTTTGCTATACATAGGGTAAGTGTTGAAACTGGGTACTTGAGAATCTCTGTCCCAGCTGGTAATAAGCTCTTTGAGAAGTGGGAAAAGCAGTAAGTCATGGTTGCCAGAAGAGATGTGGACACAAAAACTGCCTCAGTAAGAAACTGTACCCAAGGTAGAGGGCACACTGCTATGTTTTACTCTCTTTTGCCATCAAGGTCTTAAGTAGTATTGTACTGGTATAATTAAGAATACTATTTTACTTCTTTAAGTAAAGAGATGAACTGGAGAAAAACTTCAACAGAAACAGATGAAAAAACAAGAATAAGTGCTATATATGTCGTAGTAGGTCACAGGAGTTCTAGTCAGAGTCCAGGATATCACAGTGGAAATGCAGAACAAAGGAATGAACCGTTTTAGTTCAGAGTCAGAATGATAAATTTTTAGATATTGTAAGACTAGGCAAGCACTAACAAAAAAGGCTTTGATATTATTACATTGCTCTGATTTCATTATTTAAGAGAGCCCAGTGCCACAGAAATATCCTCACTGCTGCTAGAGAGCAGGTTTCCTGTGTATCAACAGAAGATTAAGAGCCATCTGCATGGAGATGCTCTGCGTCTGTGCTTCTGCTGGCTCTTTAATCACCGAAAGAAGACATGTCATGCTTCCCAGAGCCAACACCCTCTTGTTACCACTGACTACCTTTGTGGCTTCTTTCAGGGCAGGCAGTGTTGGTAATGCAGAAGCCTTTTCACTACCTTGTCTTTTTGCTTGAAGTTCCACTGATCTGGTAGGAGCTCTTTGTTCTTACTTGTCTCTTGTCTGGCTAGCCATGTTTTTTCTTTGTTCAGGTTGTATAGTGCAGTACTGCTTTATTTTTCAAGTATTTGCATCGGTAACGTCAAGGGGAGCTGTTCCCCTGCAGCTTTAGTTTACTCTGGAGCTGAGCAGAATGAGAATCTGAGTACGGTGACTTACTCCAGGTCATACGAACTCCTCAAGAATGGTGAAGTCCTTATATACCCTGCATGTTTGGCTGAATTGCAAATAATGTCAGGGGAACTGTAGTTTCATAGCATTACTTGATTTTTTGTTGAACTGTAAGGTAGGGAGAGATATTCTGGGGGATAATGTGCTCTAGGCAAATTTTCCTGAGGGAAAACCCAAGTTAGTCAAGAAAATGAGCAGAAACGTTTCTAAGCTACTCTGTCTCCTGGTGTTTTCTGGCCCTGTTCCTTCCAGTGTTTCCTTTAAAATGATCTCACCAGGTATATTCAGAACAGTTTTATAATTTATTGATATATTTTGATTGTCTCTTTCAGTTTTGAATTGCTGGGAGGTTTCTTCCTTTTAGGCATAAACCTAAGCCACTACTTTTTCACAGCTCAGGCAACTATCGTAGCCTTCTTGTGTCTTGACACCGGGCTATTGCCTGAAAGAGAGCTTCCTTAGCTCGGGCTGCAATCTGTCGTGCCTGAAATCTAATTTCTATATATCTTGTTAGTTGCCACAGGAAACAATATTGCTTTGGCAAGGAACTGTACAAAATGACCTTGTCCTAATGGGTCATGTGCCAAAAAAAGAAAATGGGAACACTGAAATTGGACTTTTGCACGTCTCAAAGCTTTGAATAATTTGGGTAAAAACAAAACAAAAAACAACCCCACATAATTTAACATGGAAATTCTAGGCTTATCTTTTGTAAGAATGGTGTGTTAAACTGCCAATTTTTCACAGCCTGGCCTTATACCCAAGTCAGCTGAGTAGTATTAAGAATTAGCACAGATTTAATCCACTGAATTGTTTAGCAGATAGAATCCCATGAGTGCTTCATATGCATTTCATACAGTCTTGTTTAAAAAGAAAATACGTGTCAGTGGAGTCTTGACCATACAGCACAAAAGTCTCCTTTCACACTGTGATACTTCAGACTTATTTAATACCAAAGAGTTGGAAAACACGTAATGATCTGGGGTGCAAACTTGCAAACCAGAGGGTTTTTTCAATAAAGCAACTAAAAATATATATGAAGTGCTAAATTGTTTACCTTATTTAGTGCAAATTTAATTTATTTCAAAACTTGAAAATGTATTTTAAAGCTTGTAATCTGAATTCTTTTGAACCGGGCATTATCATGCTGGATTTTTTTGCAGCCAAGTTACAAATCCCAGAAAAAGAAGGTTTGCGTGGAAAGTTCTTGGCAGATCTCTCTTGGAACAGCACAGACAAAACTGCTTAACAAGGAGGCATTCATGATTTCTGTCTTGTTACTCTCTGTTGTTGCAGTCACCAGCTGTAAGGTTACTGGCATCTTCAAATCTCTGTAATAAAAAGCATAGGGAGCAGTCATTCAAGGGTGGTAGTGAGAGATATGTTGCATTTTTGAGGCTTGCTTTTTTTTTAATAGCTGTTGTGCTATATCAAGCTGAGCTAATGCATTGTCTGCATGTTCTCACAGCAAACAAAGTTTAGGAAACTGAATTTCAGAAGCACAGATCTGTTGGTTTAACTTTAGTGGTCTGTGGTCCTGAAGTGTGCACTTAAACTACAGATGGACAATGTGGTGTCACCATGTCATGACAAGTGGAGGTTTGTCTGCTTAGTATTTGTAACAACTAATTGATAAATACTGCAAATGATTCACAGAAGCAAAAGCTCAAGAGAGAGTTAAAGGATTTATGTTTCTTGAACATTGTGAAGTATTCTCATCTCTTTTGGTTATCTTGAATAACATAGTCTAGTATAATTGCTGTTTATTAGTATTTTCACTTATTCAGTGCTTTCAAATCCTCAGTTTTATCACACCTGGACTGTATTTGCTGGTATTCTAGCTTAAAACAGAAACCAAAACATTCTCTCTTTTATGCAATAAAATTTAATTACACATTGTCGTGGTTTAACCCCAGCCAGCAACTAAGCCCCATGCAGCTGCTCACTCACTCCTCCCCCCTCCCCAGTGGGATGAGGAGGAGAATTGGGGCGGGGGGGGGGGGGGGGGGGGGGGAGGGGAAGTAAAACTTGTGGGTTGAAATAAGAACAGTTTAATAACTAAAAATAATAATAGCAATGAAAAGGAGTATAACAAAAAGAGAAATAAAACCCAAGAAAAGACAAATGATGCACAAATCACTCGCTGACTGATGCCTGAGCAGTGATCCACCCCTTCTGGCCAGCTCCTCCCAGTTTACATACTGGGCATGATGCTCTATGGTGTGGAATAGCCTTGTGGCTAGTTCGGGTCAGCTGTCCTGGCCATGCTCCCTCGCAGCTTCTGTGCACCTCCTTGCTGGCAGAGCGTGGGAAATTCAAAAATCTTGACTTGGTGTAAACACTGCTTAGCAACAACTAAAACATCAGTGTGTTATCCTTGTTATTCTCCTACTAAATCCAAAATACAACACTGAACCAGCTGTTAGTAAGAAAATTAACTCTATCCCAGCCAAAACCAGGACACACATTCTGAGTTTTAGATGTATCCCTTAAGACAAAAGTTCTTCAGTTCCATATTTTCATATTTAATAATATACTTCCTTACAGAGCTTTATAAGAACAACATTTATGAGAAAAATCCATACAACATCCAGTGTTTGGTACAGTGCCATTCTTTGACTGACCAGAGGAGCTGGGCCATGTGCTGAGAATGTCTCTTCATCTCATTTTAGGTAGGTGAGAGTTTGGCTGGGCTTATGTGAGGGGATGGAGGGGAAGCTGTTTTCAGATGAGTCATCTTTACTTCTTATGATTGGATTTGTGGGGGATATTTTTAATTGTTGTGCTGGTAACAGCAAGGGCTGATTTAGCTGGAATTGATCTAGGGGTTCAGTCATTTTGTCTGAACTGGGTTTCTCAGAAGAATGTAAATAAGAGAGCTACCTGAGAAACCTGTAAGTAGAGCCAAGCTGTGACACAGTAAGTATTCAGAGGTGGGCTATTAAGACTTAGGGTGCAGCCATCATAAGCACATATTGTGTATTACAACTAATATAGTCACGCTAAGATCAGATCCAGATTGCTTCTTTACCACTATGTTATTTGCTAGAGCTAATGAAAACATGCCTTCACAGGTGATAGAAAAAAACTTTGGACTGTTGCAAATGGCTATACACTATTTAGTAGAGAGGAACTGGCAGGAACCTTAGCCTTGCTTTTCCAGCTTCCCAGGTTTACGAGTTTGGGAGTTTATGAAAAGGAAATGACGAAGAAAAAATCATTAACCATAGCAAATGTTAACAATCTTTTCACTCATCCTTTTCTATGCATAAGAGAAGTAAATAGGGAAGAAATACATCTAGGAAAGGAACAGTGAAATTGATACACATATTTTGGAGATAAAAGAAAGTAAAAAATGTTTTTCCTTTTGAAATTAAAGCTATCCGGTATACTTCTCTGTTAAAAAAAGTCATGGGCAAATGGCCTACTTGCTACTTGGTGACCAAGTATTTATATTGCATTACAATCCTTTTGGAAAGGATTTTAGCCAAAGGTGTAACTTTTTTTGGTAACTGTCACAATTCCTCTATCCTCTGTTTTGCTTAGCAGTCATGTACAATGTCTTTTTTAGCACATGACAAAGATCTGTGCTAGTGAAATTCATACCAAGTGTGCCACAGGTCTGCAAAATTAGTATTGGAGACCTGCAGTATGAGTCAATGGAAAAAAATATCCACAAGGTGTATGTTTTTAATTAAACTGCATTGAATACTCTGTATGCAGAGAGTGATGTTTGAGGAATTTGAAAATCCGTAGGCTAGAGCCCAACAGTAACAGTTGCTTAGAGCAGTGGTGAAGGCTGACATAAAGGAAGCTTTTGAGACCTGAACCTTGGAGCTGCATAGCCGCCAAACCCGCCACTAGCGGAAAGCACAGGAGCTGGAAGGATCCCCTGTTTTGTAACAGCTGCTAATGGCTTCCAAAGGCAATAGTCACCAGTAGTCACAGCTGGCAGTCGCTCGGTAGCGGGGATGTCCCAAATTTGGCTTCTGCTGTGGCAGCAGTGAGTTGGCTTCTTGTAGATGCAGTTCTAGCTTTTCCATGTCCTTTAATACTTTTTGTGTGAGGGGATCAGCTAAGCCAGTTTAAGTCCTCGTGAAGAGACAGATGAGGGACCAAATGTAATGTAGGGAAGTTTGAAGGTTAAACCAAATGATTAGTGTTGGCACAGATTTTAATGACTGGTAAAATGTCTAGTTTCCAAGAGCTCTCTTGCATGTTTTCAGACCGTTCTTAGTACAGTGGTTTCAAAACTTGCAATGCTGGTAGGAGCTTTAGAGGTGGAAAGGGAAATTTATTATCCATTTACTCAAAAGGATTATGATGTAAATTTTTCCTTCAGTCTGTCACGCTAATGGATTATAACTCTGTGCTTCTTCCACCTGTCTCCCTGTAATACAAATGCAATGTGCCAGAGCATAAACTGTTACGTTTATCATGCTTGTTGGTTAATTAGAAAGGTCTTCATCTCTTAAGAAGTGATTTGATTGGGAGTTTATTGCAGGGGCAGGTGGTAATACACATCGAACACCGGTCATCTAGCAAGCTGGAACTTAATGATTCCTGTTGTCTCTTGTGGATTTTCTTTTCTTTTCTTTCTCTCCCGTCCTTTTGTCTGGGACCCCGGAGGCGGGGGAAAAAAGGGTTTAATTTCAGTAAGTGCATGTTGTAGGAGCGTCATCTTGTTCCTGTGCCTCCTATGCATCTCCTGATGCCTCCGAACAGCCTTAGTAATTGGAACACAAATCTAAATGGCAAACTAGAAAGCACCTTTCAAATATAATGTTTTATATCCTCTCAGAGAGAAAAATAGATTAACATAAAGGAGAGAATTTTTAATTCTTAATTCTGCACCCCTAAGTTAGATGTCAAGATATATTTAATCCTGTTAATTTCTACCTGAATTCTCTAAGAATTTGGGTTCTGGCTTACTGCTCACTAAAGTCCCTGGAAATTTGCAATTGTCTTTGCAATCTTTTGGTCAAATCCTTGTTCTGTAAGTCTCAGAGACCTAACAGAGATTTGTAAGTTGGTTTCAATGATTCTCATACCCTAAAATCATTCCTTTTAATTGGAAAAAACTACTCTGTATCTTGTACAAAGAAGTTGGTAATTGTATTTGCTGTAGTTTTTAGAGTTGTGCTAAGGTTATGGTGATATTAAATTGGAAAGTCTCTCAATTCTCAAAGTAAATCTTGTAGGCAGTATTTGAGCATATAATCATATACATTAATTATGTTCATAATTTTTGCATGATTTGCCCTGTACAGTTATTTCCCTATGGACTAGTAGCATTTAGTGCCGGAGCTTCAGGGCAGGACTGCTGGGTTGTTTGGTTTTGTTTTTTTTTTCTAATTTAAAAAACCACCACAGTAATATGCTTTAAGAATTCAGATTTAATTAGATTTTTTTTTTTAATTCCGATTTTACCACAGGTTTCTTTAGAGACTGCCATCGACCAATATTTTCTTAGAATGTGGCTCTTCAAACAAAAAGAATGCTCAGGAAGCCTGAAAATTTTAGTCCAAGACTTCTTTTACTGGTTGTTTACTTTCAATAAGCTTAGGAGCTGCCTGTTTGGATCAAGCGAAATTAGAAAAGGTAGACCTCAGAATAAGTATACTACATGCAGTATCTGCACTAAATCAGGACATTTTATATGACTGTTAGCAGAATTGGCTAGTTAATGATTAGCCACCATTATTTGTTTTTAGATTATCTGGATTTTTCCTGTGTGGTTCCTTTAAAGCTGTAATTCTGAAACCAATGGAGTCATTGACTCACTGTTCCTTCAATCAAAGAACTATTCATAAAGTATGCTTTGGGTTAGAGCTGCTGTTGACTGCCTACCTACAAATCTGCTGAGTGGCTTCAAAATCCCAAAACATGAAAGAAACGGAAAAATATTTCGTTTCATAGCATCAGGTAGAGCAGACACAGGCGCCAATCCCCAAGTAAACATGCTTTGATTTCCATGCCTTTTGAATGAAAAGACGTTCCCTCTTCCTTTCACCCAAGCAGTGGATGTTTTGTTAACTCCAATTATACGTGTTGTGGCACACTTTTAAAAAAAAAATATTCAGGGAATCATTTTTGTTCTTTAAGTGACATCTTCATAAACTCCATGCTCTTCATCCATTATAACACTAACAAACAGCATTAAGGCACTGGAATTCCGAGTTTAGAATAATGATGGGTAGGATACATATTGAGATAATAAAAAAATTAATAGCATAAAGAAAAAACAAAACTATTCCTCTTGAGGCACGTTTTAATTTTCAGATTTGTCAGTACTGACACTCGCCACTTGAGGGAGTGATGCATTGGGTGCTCTTTGGACTCTTGAGTCCATTCTCGGTAGTTTTGCATAGCCTGGGAGCTCACTCTAAGTGGAAAATTTGGACATCACATGAGGGTATTTTGGCTACAAAGGAAACTTAAAATGCACTGTATTAAAATGTTTTGGACACTTACCCTTTGGGATGTATTTATCTGTTAATCGAATCACTGTGTGGAACTTGAGAACACCTTGTTTGCCAGATTCATGGAGAGGTGCCTACAGGTTGTGTTCTGGTACAGGTTTTAATTAACAGGGTCACTCTGGGCGGTATCTCTGTGGAGAGCTGAGGCATATACTACAGTCAAGCAGCTCTTTGAAATGCTTGTGATACTGTCTCTGAATTAGTATGCGGAATGCCTGTTTCTTACGGGTTTAATGTGCCTAGGAGTAGAGGGATTTCAGTCTCCTGCTTTAATCCAATCTTGCTTTAGTGAATTATTTATTATTTGCAATTGATGGGAAAGGTTGGTTCATGCTTCTAAAGAACAGCTGTGAGATGTCGTAAGGGCAAGAGAGCCTGTTTTTAAACTGAGGGCAGGAATCCAAGATGCCATGCTTGCTTTCTGTATATTTGATATAGAAAACATGAGTGAATATGGAAAAAACCTTCTTGATGTAATTTAAAATAGACCAGGAAGTGGGATACCTTAGTATTAATAATTTGTGCTTGAATTATTGTTTTAATTATTTATTTTTACTTTTAATCAATAGTTGCTATCCTTGTTGTTCTAACAGAAATTTGCATAAAGTTGAAATAATCTGTTGCTGTATATCCATGTAGCAAATCTATGTCGGTATGTGTTAGTCCTTTTGTACGTGCGGGTTTCTGTGTGCATTGTTACATTTCTGTAGCTCATAATATTTATTTTAGAAGTTACCCAGAAGAGATGTATTAATTATGTAAGGACTATGTTTAAACAGGGTTTTCTAATAACAGTACGTGATACTTTCCTAGGCAGCTATTGTACTGGAACACGTGCAGCATAGACAAGATGAGAAAATTGTAAATTCTTGATGTTTTACCAACTAAAGTAAATAACAATGTGGCTACACAAAATACAGATGCTACTTTGTTGTTGTTGTTGTTGTTACACGATCTGGAAATTGTAAGGTTTTTCATTATGATATACCCAGATAAATTGCCCAGAATGTGAAAAAATGACTGTCCTAATTGTTCATGTTTCTAACAGAACTTAAACCCAACTTTATTCAGCCAGTGCTTGAACTGACTAGTTTTTAGAAGGAAGCATACAAAGACGAGACCCTTGTAGGATATCTGAGCATCTTGTCTGGGGACTTTTTGTACAATCTGGTGAACTCTAAAAGTACAAAACTTGGAGTTAAAAAATCTTCTTAAAATGTCTTTTGCCTCAGATCTGATTAGCAGCATCAAGAGCTGAGAGGATGGGAATTAAATTCACCAAGGCTATCTATTACTGTTACATATTTCAGCATTCTAAAAAAGCTTAGGGAAATGACTGGACTAGAATGTTTATGCTTTATTCCAGAAAAAAAAAAAAAAAAAAAAAAAAGTATTTATTTAGTGAGCTCACAAAGCACAGTATCTGTTCCAGAAGAGTTTTTAGCACATCTATCTTGATTAACTTCTCCATGTAAATAAAGAATAACATACTACGTTATGTGGAAGCTTGCAGTTCTTTTTAGTTGTAAGCGCTTACTATAAAGCATATTACAATTTCGTATTACAATATTACGAGCCTTTTCACACCTCTGAATATCCATAGAGTCCTTTTCTAAAACTTAATTTCAAGATCTACTGTAGTGTTTCTTAGACAAGGGGAGTGAGTTTTTCCTTTTCATAAACTCCCCAATTACGAGGAGCATTCATGCAAATGAGCTGTCAGTTTATACAGTAACGTTCTCTGTACCTTTCCTGGTATTTCCTACCATGTAACTTTGTTTTTTCCAACTGCTGTTACACACTGAGCTGATACTTTAACAAAGTTATTCCTCTTAATCCTCAGAATTGCTTCTGAATATGAATTGGCCAATTCAGAGCCTATCATTCTGTGCTCAACGTCAGGACATCTGCCTGTGTACCTGGGTTTGTATTTGTCTGTCTGAATTTTACCTGTCATCATAACCAAATCCTCGAAGGCTCTTGTGAAGCTTTTCTGTTGGCCCTTGTGTTAAGTATCTGAGATATCATTGCCAGCAAACTTTCTCGGTCTTTAGGTTGCCATATCAATCTACAAAACAGTACCAAGTTTTGCAGAATTCACTGGTGACTTCCCTCCCTCCACTGTGGGACCCCTTATTAGTGAGTCCCTAATCTTTCTTTCCTGTATTCTCACCAATGGTATGTCTATGCAAGATCATGTCCTTTTACCCCGCATTTTTTTAGTGTCCTTAAAACTTCAGGTGAGGAATGTCTTAACAGCTTTTGGAAAGTTGGGTGTTCTGTGTCAGTGACATTTCCCATAATCAAAGAGGTGTCAGCCTTTTCTGGTAATAGAGAAGTTTTTTATTAGGTATTAATGGTCATGCTTATTGGACAGTTCTTTAAGGATTCCTAGGTGATTGATGATGTAATGAGGAAGGGGGAGGCTGCTGGGTTTTATTAACAATCTTGCAGACTGTTTGATACTTGGTTTCTTTCAGTCTTTAACCAGCTTGAATAATCTCTGTGACTGCCTCTTTACCGCTGTGATGAAGTCTGAGTTCATCTTCTGAAAGACCATTGTATGCTAAAGAAAAGAAAGTTACTAGTGTGTATGGTGAACAACACTAGAGGCAGGTTTTCTGTTTGGAGAATGTCAATTTGTGTTGCATTTATAATAATTTTTATATAACAATGATCTTATAAAATGCAACATGTGTATCTTCAATGTGATTGTAAACAAACAAAAAAAAATCAGTACCTAATTATAAAGTGTTCGTTACCAACGAAATAGTGTTCTCATGAAACAAATACACAGTAGAGCAAAAAACTGAAAGTCACGCATCCTTAAGTGAATCATGGAATACACCCACTGACTACCTTATTCCTTCCACAGAAATGCATCTGCTAGACTTCTGGATTTTGCAGCTCAGAACATCAGGGATATGTAGGATGAACAAAAATCCTAAGTAGCTGTATTACAGTATGGACAGCATTATTTAATCTTAAGAGTTTGAATGGGTCTGTGTAATCAAAGCGTGCAAACACTTCTCTCATGGCAGGTGAGGGCAGAATGGTAGCTTTCAACAAAAGGGCGTTCTTACCATTATAAAAAGGCACGTTAATTTTCTTTAGATTCAGTTGTTTCCATTAGATTAATATTTCTGTCATAGAAACTGACTGTTAGCAAAAAATAGAAAAAGCTGATACATACAGGATGTTTGCATTTCGGTATATGGACTTTATAGAGTATGAAGCATCTCATATCATATTGAATATTGTTGAAATACCAGTCCTTATTTAGCAAATGATGTTTTGAATTCCAGGAAATGCCTTGTAAAAATGGAAGTAAGAAAAGGAAATTAGCTGATGTTAGAGACTCTCTGGGAGGGAAAATGAAGAAAAGAAAGTCAGTGCTAACAAAGGGGAATGACAGGGGCTGAATCAGAGAAAGGTGGGGATTTTCACAGAGATTGAGGAATGTATGGAGTGTGGGTGAAAAGTGCCTGACAGTTTTTCAGGTCTAGAAATGCCCACTTAATCTTTCCAGAAGCTCAATAGTCTCTTCCAATTGTACCAGTTAATTAAAAATCCCACACAGGCCACAAAACCCCCTCTTTGCACTAACTTTGTCTTGCTGCTGTGGTAACCTACTAGAGAAATCCAGCATACCTCAAGATAGACCATGTTTCAAGTGTGACTGGACTTGAATGTTACAGAATGCCGTGGCCAGCTGCTCAAAAGCCCCCAGCTTTGTGTCTGTCTGTATTATAACCCATTCCCACGGGCTCCTCTCTTCCTCTGGACTGCCATTAAGCCATGTTTCCAAAGGGGCTGCTAGTATTTATGGATTTTCTCTTTTAGCAGGAAATGGTGGTGGTGACCAACAAAAGTCATGAGCCAGAAAGAAAATGGAACTCCATCAAGGTGGATGCTTTCAGACTAACGGGATCAATGTTGGAGGAGGAGGAGGGAGGTAAGGTACAATCTGTTTTGGAGTATCTGGAGTGCCTGGGAGTACATCAACTCAGATAGCTCCAGCGATATCTTTCCTGTACACCAAATCATGGTGGTCATACGGTATACTTTTACTTTGGGAATACTCTGGTCTTCCTGGCTGTGCTCAAAACCAGGATCTCCTGCAAATGATGCAGATACAGTGACACCACCTCGAGGTCCTGGTATTGCAAGGGGGTATCTGGGGCAGGTTGACTGACCTCCTGGTGATGCGAGTCCTTTAAAAGAAAGGGAGTAGCAGTGACCACCCTGTTCGCAATGGCCACGCAGCTAAAACCATCAGCCTTCTCAGTGGATGTACGTCCAAGCCTTAGGGCTCTTTTCTGTTAACTTCGTTTGCCTGGGGCAGTGGTTGCACCCAGGCGGTCTTGCAGAGCACAGGTTGGAGTCAAGTCTGAAAGTCTCTTCTGCCCTGCAGTGAAATGTGATAAATTCTGGTGTTCTCATGCATTGTGATGTAGTGTAAATAAAGTATGCTTACTTATTATTGAAAATAGTAAAAATAACTCAGTTTGCAGTATATGAACAGCTCTCATCATGGCCTTCCAAGCGTTTTAAGTGGGCCAAGGCATGTCCTGGGCGTACCTTACGCCTCCATCACGGGCAGTAATAACATGTTTTTCTCATGTGTGCAAACGCTTGTGTGTTTGTACCATCTGGCAGCTCGGGCTGTACATACGGGAGTGCCGGGCGAGCCCGCCCCGCAGACCTGAAGAGGGTCACCAGCCGCGCGTTCAGGCCCCCGAACCGAAACCCAGCTCAGCGGTGACACCTCCCGGCGGTGCGGTTTTCCCCTCCCAGGCCGAGTACGCAGGCCCAGCCACGACGGGCCTGGCCGCCCCCGGGAGCGGGGAGCCCGCCCGGCCTGTCCCCGTGTGCGGCGGCGGGCGGCCGCCAGGGTTTCGCCTCTCGGGCTCGGCCCAGCTCGCGGTGCCGCCGCTGAGGCGCGGGTGCCGCTCCTTCCCGTGCGGCCGGGAGCCGCCGCCCCCTGTCTCCCTTCCCGTCGGCTCGCCCCGTCCCCGGCGCGCCCTCCCGGCTGCTCTCCCAGCGCTCTGCGGCGGCGGGTCCCTGCTTCCGCCGGCCGCCGCCGGCCTGGGGCCGCCGCCATTTTGTGAGCAGGGGCGGCGGCGGGGCCGCCGTCCGGTCGGTAGCGGTACGTGAGCGACGTCCATCCGCCGCCAGCGAGGAGGAGGAGGACGAGGAGGAGGTGGTGGTGGTGGTGGGGTCCCGGCTCCGCCTCGCAGCAGCGGGGCGGGGGAGGCTGTCGGATAGAAAGGGCTCCGCGCCGTCCTGAGGGTGGGCATCTGTCGCCGGAGCGGAGGGCTGGGGCAGGCGGGGAAGAGGCCGCTGTGGCGGCCGGGAGCCCCGCGAGCAGGGGCCTTCCCAGCGGGGTCCCCCCGAGGGGCACGCTAGGGATATAGTCCTTTTTTTTTTTTGGTCTGGCGCCCCTCACCTGAAAGGCTACAGAGGTTGTAAAGAGGTTGGTTGTGGGAAGTTCTCATTAGGTGCGAAAAAATGAGCGGCGAGATCCGGCCGCCGCTTCCGCAGCGAGCGGGAGCCACCTCCGCGCAGGCGGCTCGGGTCTGCCCCTGTTCTGCCCCCGGGCGTCGGTCAGAGCTGGTCGGACCGGTGAGCTGCCTGCTGGGGCTTCCCCACTGCGGATTGCTGTGAGCTGTGCGGGAAAACAGCCGGCTGTGAGCACAGAGATAGCTTTGTGTATTTTTAGATAGCTGATGTAGAGACTGGTGCGCACAGTACGGTTAATTCAGAATAAAATGACTGTGTTTTCTGTATTTTGTTCGTCGATCGTACCATAGCAGGCGATTGGTGAGAACACCTGACACTTTCAAACTTGAAAGTTTCAGAATATAAAGGTTATGGTTATTTATGGACACTTAATTTGGCTTCGTTGTATTACAGGAGAGATTTGGCAAATTGATCGTGTAGGGTTTTGCTCTTTCTTTGACACCTTGAACGAACAAAGCTGAACTCTAAGCAGATCTCAATCTTTACAGCCTTTTTAAATTTGAGTGGACTATTTTGAAAAGGACAACGAAAGGAGTGGTCTTGGGTGGGTCCTGTACTAAATTTCACATCCTTTTTAAAATTGATGATGATTCATAGCTTAGAAGAATGCATGTTTTGCTTCTATAGCTCATCTTAGGAACAACTAAATTCTCCAAGGATTTAAATAGGACTAACTCTCAAAATGGATAAATTTCCAGATACAGTCAAACCCAAAGTTTTTATTCAACTGCAAACGTGTAATACTGAAAACTAGCGGTAGGTGGGTCTTCCTGTATTGTTGCATCCTTCCACTGTTACTTTAAAACACTGCTTTACATTGCATCAACATTAAGACCAAGATAATTTTTAAACAAAGCAGTCTCTAGATCTTTTCAGGGGTTGAGAGTTGGTTTCTAGGTTTGCAAATATGTTTCCTAGACTTTAATTTTTTTGTGGTAACAGTAAAATGTACCTTTCTCAATGGCAGTAGTTTCTAACAACTGTAACGATTTTCTTTCTAGTGTCCTGAAGCATGTTTTTACCAAGATCTGTTAAAGTCAAGAGGACTGCTGATGAGGACAAGAGTTGTACGGCTAAGAAAAATAAATTGTCTTCTGGAGCACCTTTGCTAGAGGAGACCACTGAGTTCCAAGACTGTCAGTCGGTTAGAACAGAAAATTCTGCTTCAAGATGGAATTTGAATGAAGTTGCACAAGAACTTACAGAACCTGTAGCTGGAGACCTTGGTGTTGCTAGTACAACTTTGGGAAAGGACGACCAAAATACTGATGATGAAGATAGCTCTTTGGAAGAACCCATAAAATCCTTCAGCAAATCCCAGCGTAGGGCAGAACCTGGAGAACCCGTATGTGTTGTGTGTGGTCGCTACGGAGAGTATATCTGCGATAAAACAGATGAAGATGTCTGTAGCTTGGAATGTAAAGCCAAACACCTTCTGCAAACTCAAGCAAAGGAAAAATCTGATCAATTCACAAAAGCAGAATCTCAAGCAGAAACTCACCTGTTTAATACGCCTTATTGCTACAAGGATCATTCCTTTATTTTAGGTTTGCGAGATGAGCAGATTGAGAACCTTAAACTGCAGCTAGGTATTGCTGTCCAGGGCCAGCATGTTCCGAGGCCTATTGTAGAGTTTGAACACTGTGGTTTTCCTGAAACTTTAAACCATAATTTAAAGAATTCTGGCTATGAAGTCCCAACTCCCATCCAAATGCAAATGATCCCTGTTGGACTGTTAGGGAGGGATATTGTGGCTAGCGCAGACACGGGCTCTGGAAAAACAGCAGCCTTCCTACTCCCTGTCATTATGAAGGTTTTGAAAGAGGTAATGAAACGACGTGTTTAGAGAAAGTGGTTTGCAGCTTTGTCTCTTGGATTTCTATTGTAACTGAGAATGTAATTGCAGTGGTTTTTATTGACATACAATGATTTATTTTATTTTGATTGATTGGAGGGAGGGGAGGTGCTGATTATTTTTAATGACTTTGAGAGTTTTTTCACATTGGTCAGGAAATAAAACAACTCTATTAATACTACCTAGTACGCAGTTTCTCCTTGTTGAGAAAGGTAACTAAATTCTGTGGTATACTTCCTAAATGTCTTAAAATAGAAAGTGAAAATAATTCCAGGCCCTCTGCAAGAAGTTGTTCCTATATCTTGATGTATCAAGGGGCTGAAAGAGATTTTTTTTTTGGCATTTGCATAATTTCAGAGTAATTTCTGTTGGAATATTTTCAGCCTACCATCAAATAACTACAGAAATTTGGGGTAATATAATTTCTAAATTCCTGTAGTTGTATAGTCTCCCCTTTGATGCTGTGGGAGAAAGCACTTAAGAAAACTTTTACTTCATAAGGACATGAATGCATGATGAGAAGTAATAGCAAAAAGTATTCTGTACCTGGTGTGTGGTTCAACATCGCTTTGGTAGCTTTATTCAAAGAGAGATGCATAAGAATGTATTTGAAAAGTTGGACCTGATTCTAGTTGATGTTTTGGACTATTTAGATGCCTTTACAGGCATATATAGACACAAACGTGTGTGTGTGTATAATCTTTAAATTATTCATTTAAAAAAAAATTAAATAACTCTCTCAATCTTTGAAGTACTATAGGATTAGTTTTAAGAATGGAAGCATTATATAGGAGCATTTAAGAACAGGCTCCAGTTCAGTATTATGCTCCAGTACTTCCTCTGTCTGATTATCATTAAAGTCTGCAAGACAGTTATATGCTTACAAGGACATGCACAAAATGAGAGCCTCAATGAATAATACTTAATTTCCCTACATGATCTTTCTCATTCTTCGTCTTCAGGGTACTTTACAAGTTATTGTATATATCAAGAAATAATTTTATTTTGTAGTTTAAAATAATTTCCATTTTTAGTGTAAAAGAGAGATGAGATGTTAGTAATGGTAATCTGGTTATGAGACATTTGACAGTTCTTGGCTTCTCCACATCTACATAGATACCTTTTTTTGTGGTGGTAAGTTGTTAAGTTAAACACTGTTGCCCACTTGAAAACAACTCAAAAAGCCGTTCTTGACACAATCATTTGGCTCTGTAGTTCCGTTGATGATGCAGAGGGAAAGGAACAACCTCCTGCTCTTTGTCACTTGTAACTTGGAGACTAGAAAGAAACACCATCCAGAAAACTGTTAAGTGAATTTGTGATTGTAGTATCAATAATGAGAGTGCTTTGTTTATTTGCTGGAGAGGTGATCCTTGTTACTGAAATAATGCATCTGGGAGCTAGACCTCTGTTCTGCCTTTTTAAAATTTTTTTCTTCCGTGTGTTACTTCATGTTATTTTTACTTTGATAGTATGTGTTAACTGGAGTTAAGTTCTATGTTAATCTAAGAGGAATTACTGCCTTGTAATTTTGTGTTTTCTGGGTCGCAGCAGTATCACTGAGGTGATAATTTGGTTGAAGATACTTGTATAAGGAACAAAAAGGAAAATTAAGACTGTACCACTGCAATGATTCATCTCTACCTAGCTGACTAGTAGTGAGTCAGAGGGGCTGTTAATTGTGTTTTTGAATTTCAGAGACATATGTTTTTGCTATGTAAAGTTCCTATCACCGCTTATCTTCTCTGGCTAATACTTGATGGTTTTACTTAGTGACGTGCAAGGCAGTAAATGGAAATAGCCTGTTCCTGTAGTATCAGGGAATCCTTGATACTACAAGTATCCTGTAAAAACTTTTTAAAATGATCTTTAGATTCAACTAGCATCCTGTATTTTGAGTTCATGTGGGATTTGTTCTGAATTTCTGTTAGAGATTCAGTGCAATAACTAAAATAGAAAAAAGCCATCTTTACAAATGACTACTAGCTTTCTGGGCCTTTTCCTGTTCTCGGGAAGCTATTCTAACAGTGTACTTACATGTGCATTAATTTTTGTTTTCAAAAGCTGAGTGATTGAGGGATAGACTTCCTTGGCCTGCCCATTATTAAAGGTATAATCCCTTTCTACCTTCTGTCTTCAAATAGAAAGGGTATTAGGAGTCTAATTGTATCCACAGTAGCTGCACTGTATAATTTATATTTTAGTATTGGGAGATGTAGTCTTGAAAGCTTTTTATCTAAATAATAAAGCAGTTCTGTGTTCAACAGATTTCTCCCTCTCTTTCTAGACAGAAACTCCATCTGCCCTTATCTTGGCACCAACAAGAGAGTTAGCAATTCAGATAGAGAGACAAGCTAAAGAGCTGATGGCTGGTTTACCAAACATGAGAACAGTTCTCCTGGTAGGAGGTTTACCACTGCCACCACAGCTCCACCGTCTCAAGCAAAATGTTAAGGTAAGGACTATAGTGTGGAAAGATTCTAAGTCTGAACTACTAAACTGTTAGCTCTGGAAAGTTTTACAGCAATAAAGTTATTTTATTTTGGTGTTTGTATTTTGTTTTTTTTTTTTAACATTTTGACTTCTGATTAAACGTATAGTAGCTTTTTGGGGAGGTTAAAAGGTTTCATGCATCATATTGCTGCTTTCAAAGACTGAAATATGTCGTTTTATTAGACAAGTAGTTGTAATTTACAGCAAAAGTAGGTTTTAATGCAGATTACATTGCTTGTATTTAGACACTTCCATTGGAGTTCTAAAAGGTCCATTTTCTTTCGAGGCTTCATAATTTATTAAGTAATCTGTATTATGTTTTACAACTTCTTTGAGTGCAAGTAATTTAACTTCTCACTTATGTGCTGTAACTTCATAGTTTTCTCTAGGACAGTCATCTGTCCTTCCATGGAATTTCTAACTCCTGGGTTTTGGTTTGTTGTGGTTTTTGTTTGTTTTTTTTTTTTGTGTATGTGTGTGGGTTTTTTTCTCCTTTTTTTTTAGGTTGTAATAGCAACACCCGGAAGACTTCTTGAGATTTTAAAGCAAAGTTCTGTTCAGCTGCATGGCATAAAAATTGTCGTGGTGGATGAAGTAAGTTTTCAGTTATCGGAGCTGTATTGCCTATATAGATGTCCTTGAAGAGCCACCGTGAGTGGCTAGTCTAACTGATTAAACATACAAAGCATTCATTCCAAAGATAAAATATATTTCTTAAGAGAAAAGTTCATTTGTTAACACATTTGCCAGGTGTTTGAACAATTCATGTTCTATTGGCTATAAAAGACTTAAAATACCTGACGGGGTAATCCTGCTAGAGAGTGTGAAGCATTTGTTTTTAATTTCGTCACTTAGCTTTTCTTCTGACTGAAATACTCCTGCATTTGGAAGGACAGGATTCTGCTGTTTATGGAGAAATCTGGTACAAATGTAATCTTTTTCACTTAGGTGGATACCATGTTAAAAATGGGTTTCCAGCAGCAAGTGTTGGATATTTTGGAAGACATCTCTCACGATCATCAAACCATACTGGTGTCAGCCACAATTCCAGTGGGCATCGAACACTTAGCAAATCAGCTTCTGCACAATTTTGTAAGAATAACAATTGGAGAAAAGAATCTGCCTTGCTCCAATGTTCGCCAAATTATCTTGTGGGTAGAAGAACCATCTAAAAAGAAAAAGCTGTTTGAAATACTAAATGTAAGTGTAATATTTTTTTCATAAGGACAACTTACAAATTATTCATGTCTTTACACATCTCATCTTTAATTCTAATCTGCGTGTAGTGAAGAGGTGGAGTGAGGTTAAGCATATAACTGCACTAACTAGTTCAGTAGTTCTGCAGTGTAAGAGCTTTAATGGCAGTTTTGGGGATTACTCCATCCCCGTTGCTCACATGTCTTTCTGTACAGCAGCAAACTAAATTCCGGTGCTGAGATCCAAGTTAAAAATTGCAATTTTTTTTTTTTTTTTTTTTTTTTTTTTGTGATTCTCAGAATGGCATCCCAAAGATTTGTACTGGTTATCTGTGAATGGTAGAGGAACAGGACTTTCTTAAACTGCCATAGCTGCTTTATGCCTGGGAGTGGTTTGTAATTTTAAAAGTCATTAAAGAAAGGAGTGAGAAAGCTAATTTAGTTCTTCCTTGGATTTTCTTTATATGAATAATAATATATATCTTTTATGAGCACTCTGGGGGGAATTTTGGGGTCTTGGCTGAGGTTATCCAAGAAGTAAATAAGAATCTAACCAAACCTCAGAACTTAAAGAATTTCAGAATTATTATGTAACATTTAAAGAAAGTAAAAGAAAGCTGCTGACTTCTAAAAAACGCATGTGTTGACATAACTGTGGGCTCTGAGTCTGCAAATCATTGTATGTTTATGATATACAGATTTGTATAGTTTCATGGCTGGTATCTTGTTCTTTCTTACCTAAAAACATTTTTATTCATTGGAAAGTCTTGTTAATATTAGAGATATGAGAAGAAATTGAATCCAAGTTGCTGATGATGGGCAACAAACTGTTGTAATACGTTCTTACGCAAACTGCTTAATTTTACAGGATAAGAAACTCTTCAAGCCTCCAGTGTTGGTATTTGTGGACTGTAAGCTGGGCGCAGATCTGTTGAGTGATGCTGTTCATAAGATCACAGGATTGCAGTGTACAGCTATGCATTCTGAAAAGTCTCAGGTGGAAAGAACAGAAATATTACAGGTTCGTGCCTCCTAAAGTTATGGGGTTTTGATAGATTTAAAATGGCCAATTTTTTTTTAAAGGTAGCTTACTTTGAGTGAGTTAAGTTGTAATTTACTGCTTTTCTGCAGTAAAACCTGGAGTATTGCTGGGGAAGAGGAGAGACAGATGGGACCAGGCAAAACTGTAGATAACACCACCATTTTAAATGCAGATATAAATACTGGAGACCATTTCCTAGGTTATTTGCTTTGAAATGGGAATTTAAATATGTATTTAACTTTATAGATGATTTTTAAATTAAAAAATTAATCTTTTTGCTTTCTCTTATGTGAATTATGTTCCTATTTAAATCAAGAATACAGGGAGGGCATTCTCTTTTCTGCAATAGAATAATCCCACTGGCTGTGTTCATATGCTATACAACTAACCCTAGCCTATGCTTGGAGAGGTTCAAAATAAAAATAAAGAAAAAAGAATTAATTTTTGTTTATTCCTCCTTTACCAGGGATTACTTCAAGAGAAGTATGAAGTTATAGTAAGTACTGGAGTCCTTGGACGAGGGCTTGACCTTGTCAATGTGAAACTGGTAGTAAATTTTGATATGCCTTCAAGTATGGATGAGTATGTCCATCAGGTAAATAAATAAATTGCTAAAGCATAATTTGAAAAATGTACTGAAATATGACATCCACCTATGGAAATTTAGATTTAAATGGAAACTTAAAGATTATTTTCCTTTTCAGAATATTGTTTTTTATAGGAAAGGAAAGAAAGGTGCTGAATATCTTTTCCATAAGTCTCTTTTGTAAATTACTAAAATCTAGAACACTATTCTTGTATCTTCTGTGTAAGTTACTAAAACCTAGAACAGTGTTCTTGCATCAGTTATTTTTGCAGTATTATTCTTCCTGTTTCATACTCTTTTGTATCACTTGGTGTCTATAGAAAGCAAAGTTTACCATGTTTTTACTATCTGCGTGAGGAAAGGCCAAACCCCTCTCTTTCTGCTGCAGCTCGCCTGCGGTGTGGGATATGCATGTAATGCACTCAGGAAACCAGTCGTGGACTTTGTTTTCATTCCTTCTTCCTACTCCAGTTTCTCCTCTTGACATTTTTGCTGAGAATTTCCCACTTTAAAAAAGATGGTGCGTGGGTTGTGCGCGTGTGTGTTTAAATATAGATGCACACACCCCAGCCTCAGTTTGGCTAGCAGATCAAGAGAACTAATCATTACCCTCTTTTTGGCACTTAGGAAGCCACAGTACTCCGCTACTGTGTCCAGTTTTGAGACCCATCAGCCACAGGAAAAGCTAACAAACTGGAGAGATTCTAGACAAAGTCAGGGGGCTGGCACACGTGATGTGTGAAGAGAGGCAGAGGGAAATGGGCTTGTTTGGGCTGGAGTAGAGACTTAATTGACGTCTTCTATTTGGTAATGGGCGGTTACAGGGGACTGGGAGCCAGACTCTTCTTGGCACAGTGAGAGGACGAGAGCCAACGGTTACAACTTGCTGCAAGGGAAATTCTGGCCTCATAACAGGGAAGAGTGTTTTTCCCAGTGAGAGCAGTCAGGCAGTGGAACAGGGTGCCCAGAGAGGTGGTGGGACCTTTGTGCTTGGAGGCACTCGAAACTCCATTCCTGAGCAAACTGATCTAACTTTGGAGTTAGCCCTGTTCTGAGGAGATGGGAAGGACCTCTGGAAGTCACCCAGTCTCATGAACTCCTAACGTATTCTGTTACTAACTGCAGTATGCCTCTCGGGGTTTTAAGTATCTTTCAGCTTAAGTTGTAAGCAAGTGGTAAATAAATAAATTTACTGCTAGGTCTTTGCTAGCATCAAAACGGTACCAATATTAACGTACTATCTCTTCCTAAATAGAGAGTCTTTGTAGATTTTTTTCTAATTTGTTCAGGCACTTTGGGTAATATTGATAAATAAGTTACTAGAACACTGAAAGTAAAGTGCATTTTTCTGGTCGTGCTTGATACAAGATACATGTATGCGGCATCGCTATAATAAACATTTTTAAAAACATTTTATTTGGACCAGATTTACCATGAGCCTTTGCCAGTAGGCTGGCTATATCCTATATCTCAGTATCAATATTGGACTTCTGGTTTGTCCCATAAGCAAGTGTTAATTTTAGATGCCTTTAAGCTAAAGCTTCAGATCTGCATATCCTGAATTCAGGAAGTTTATTAAAACTTTTTGTGCTTAGAGGAAGAGATGAAGAGATTTGACCTTGTCACTTAGATTAGTTGCTGTTTATAACAGAAAATAAACTTTAAGGATGTTTCAAGGACTTCAATTTAATACTGATAACTTAAAATGAGTTTTTGCTTTTTCAGGTTGGAAGAGCGGGGAGGTTGGGTCGCAGTGGAACTGCAATTACTTTTATCAATAACAACAGCAAGAAGCTCTTTTGGGATGTTGTGAAGAGAGTGAAACCAACGGGCACCATTCTTCCCCCACAGCTGCTTAATTCCCCCTATCTTCATGACCAAAAGCGAAGGGAGCAACAGAGACTTAAACAATTACAGAATAGCCTTGTAACGGGAGATAATATTATGGACATTATTAGAAAACATGACAAAAATAATTCTCAGAGGTAATAAAGGCTAATTAATAGCATCATATGTAATTATAATGAAAGTGTGATTTAAAATAAACATGGAATTATGATGCCTTGTATGTTGCCTTTTTTTTAAAGAAGTTTATATATTCAGATTTTTAAGGAGTCTCATTTTTATCTCGTCTTTGTTTTGAAATACAGACTATTGTGAGTTGGAATTACAGCAGTGCCTAGTAAAAATACTCTTATGTAACCCTTTTTCAACACCAGTAGCCTTGCTTGCAACATCAACTGAGAAGATACTCTTCAGCTTGTTTTAGTATTTCTGAACAATCATTTCAGGCTTCTTGTGAAACACTCTTCAGGTAATTTTTCTGTCAGTATATTGAGGCAAGGTCCTTCCAAAGGACACCATCCCAAATCAAAAAAAAAAAAAAAAAATTAAAATTGGTGACAGATTAGTCCCTGAAAACAAGTCTCCCTCTCTCGCTCTTAGTTTACATAAAAGCTTCCACTGGGAACGTTTCTCCGAGAGCCCTCGGTGTGCTCTCTGGGGGTTTCTTGTGACCATATGTGCAAGTTCTGTTTGTAAACGGTTCTGGAAGTTTAGTTTCACCTTTATTGCCCGTGGACCAGTTAAAAGTCCTGCTCAAGCTCTTTGCAAAAGCAGAAATACTCAGTGATGAGTATAACTTCATTGTAGAGAAATGGGATAAACCACCTAAGTTAAACAAGAAATTTGTGTTCTTATTTAACGAAGCATTAATGTATAACTGATCAGATTTACTTGTTTACTACTCATTCAAGCATAACTTGCCATGCTCTGACACAAGGTGCTATTATATGTTGGGTTTTTTTTTTTTCAGGAAACGAGACCAAAACCATTCTAAGGTAGTGTCGTACAGCTTACCATCCCAAGTCTGAGACAGGTCATAATCAAAACTTCCTTTTTTCCCCCTCTCTTTTAACCTGAGTCTTGAGAAATTAGTTTCGTCAGACCTTTCATGCTGCTGCAATGCATCCTCCCTTTTCGGCGGACTGAGGTCTCCCCCAGCCCTGTGCATTGTACATCTGCTCTTTGGCCAGAGCCCAGCACTATGACGGGCTGACTTTGTTTGGTAGCAAATTAATTTTTCCCTGACTAGAAACAAAAAAGGGTAGGTCTTACCTGCTGCAAGGCAGGTGATGTTAAGTGTGTCACTGGTGCTAGGGGTTCTTTAACAACGACAGATTTACACAGTTATTAATGACAAACTCTTACTATAAATTCTGATAATCTGAAATACGATATTTATTATTATTTCTATTTTCTATGCACTGTTGTTACTACTGTAACAGCATTGACACAGGGAAAACCTCAAGTTCTTAACTTGCCGCCCCGTTTTGTCTTTTGTCTCCCTCTGCTGTTGTTTTTTCTTCCTAAACTTTTTCATCTTAGCTCAGTTGTACAGCACTTGGATATGCCAAATCTTTCCTAACACGCGGGTGTCCTTCAGCAGGAGCCCCCCTTTCGTTACTTGCGGGGATTTCACGAAATAGTCCTTGATAATCTTTCTCATCCTGCAGTCCTCAAACTTTTCGACCATCCCAGTTTTCTCTGACGGGCGAGTCGGTAAGCGCCGCGTTCTGACGGCAGCTCGGTGCCCGGGCCGCGCGCTGCTGAGCGGCCGGCTCCTTCAGGAGGCCGGCTCCGTTAGCGGGGCCGTGCCTGGCCTTGGGAGGGGGGCACTGACCGCGCCGGGCTCCCTGCCCGCTAGCCCGGGGCCTCCCTGGAGGGAAGCAAACGCTTCGCACGGGAAAGCCGCGGCGGGCGGGCGCCGGCCAAGGACCGCGGCTCCGGGGCCTCCGGGACGCGCCGAGCCGCTCCCGCGCCCCGGCGGAGGCGCTCGGGGCCGCCCCCTTCTGACGCGGTTCCTCGCGGGAGCCAATCCCCGCGGGCCCGGGGCATTCAAACGGGACAGGGAGAGGGCGCGGAGCGGCGCGAGGCCGGGCCGGCGGGTGAGGAGGGGCGGCCGTGCGGGGGGGTATGAGGGACGGGGCTCCCTCCGGGGCTCGGGGCGGGTTTCCCGGGGGCATCCCCTGGGCCTGCGGCCGGCCGCTGCTTCGGGAACCGCGGAGCTGGGTCGGCGGCGGGCTCCGGGCTGAGGCGTTGCCGCGCGAGGTGCCGCCAGGCCCGGCCGGTCGCCGCCGCTCTCTCCTGAGGGCGCGGGCGGGCCTGAGGGGCCGCCTCAGCGGGGCGGCCCTCAAACGGGTCCGTGGCCGTGCGGGAGCCTTGCGGGGCCCGCCCGAGCAGGGCGGGTGTGCCAGAGGGTAGCGAAGCCGTCTGTTTCTCCTGCGCTTTCACCCAGCTTTGGACGCTTGAGTCTCGTCTCTAATTAGTATTTGTAATCAATTAAAAACGAGGAGCGAGCGTACTTTTAGCATCTTGCGCCGTATTTCGTATTTTAGAATGAAAGCGCGTTCAGTGGGGAGATGTAAGTTTTCTACAAGAAGGCGTTGTCACTGTCCAAAAGGGACAGCTATAGCCCAGGAGGGGAGCACTTCTGTCCTTACGCTGGTTGTTTTCAAGCTGAACGGAAAAGATGGACTTTTCAGAAAACACGAAGGCAATTAATGGTTTACAGCCGTGTTTCTTTGTTTACTGACTGCTAGGCAGAACCACAAAACGTCTGTCTTACAACTCACGTAACAGAAATAGTTTACTGTATCAACCTGGCTTGAGCAATAAGTATGCTCAGGTTTTAAATTTTTGAAAAGTTTGCTTTTCTATACAGATTGGACATATACAGCTGTCTAAATATTTACATGTAGAAAGGATATGGAATACATATGACAGTTTTTCCTCTGTCCCCTAGGCTAGGTATCTTTGTTTTGCTATGCATGTTTGTACTATAGTGAATTAAAGTAGTGTCCAAATGCATTGTAGTACTCATCTTTAACAACTGTCCAATTCTGATGGGGGTTTTATATGATATGTAAAAATGAAAAAATCCTGCGTTCTGTGTTCACAGATTTCCTATTCAATGTTAATAATGTTGATCTGTTGGAATCTGTTAGTTGTGAAACTCTAAGAGCATAAACAGTTATGAGTGAGTGGAGGCATGATCTTGAATTCCCTTTCTTTGGGGATCATGGTTGATCATTTGGAAGAAACGTCCACGGTGATCTTTGTTGCTAAATAGATCATTCTTTGTACCAACTGGTGCTTCTCCATGATGTGTGGTTTACTTTCTGAAACAAATCACAAAACTCAATAAATGGAATCAAATAACCTGTTATTTTGTGGAAGCAGTCATTCAAATACAAGAGAATTTTCTTTAAGTACTGGAGGTGAAACGGGGCACTGATTGTTATTAATATTTGGGAACATGTATTTACTGCAGTATATGTAGAGCTCCCCATGTGCTGAAACATAACTCACAGTGGAAGTGAGCATCATAAACCAATTTTTGCTTTGTCTCCCCAGATTCCTCAAGAAGCAGCAACTAGAAATAACCTTTTAGGCAAGGTGTTGTACTTATTAAAACCCTTAACGTTAACTTGCTGGAAGGCAAAATGTCTATTTACGCAGCTCCTGCAAGAACCCCCTCTGAGGCACGATGTACTACCACTTTGCAGAAGCCTTCTTCACAGAATACCTTTACCAGCAGCAAAGTGTCTGGGCAGCAACTGAAACCGCAGGTGTCGGGAGAAGAAAAGGATAGTCTGCTTTCGTGTTCTCAGAATAAGGCTGAGGAAGTAAATAGGACCTACGTGATTTCAGCCTGTAAAAGAGCATGTGACACATCAACTGCATTTTTACCTGAAGGCAGATTCGTACTCCAGAGGAGAACAGGAGCAAGCAAAAAATCAGTGTCCAGTAGTGAACAATTGCATACAAACACAACACAGGGCATGGAAACCACACAAACCGTGAACAGACTTACACTGCAGAGGCGTGTGAGGACAGGCTCTATACAGAAGAGTAAAATTAGTCAAAATACTGTGCCTGGAATAGAAAATGATGACTCTGCTGCACAAAGAAATTACAAGACTTCACTTCCACCAAATATTAATAATAATGACACCCCTGATGTTAACCCAAGCTTTAAATTAGCTGAGAATCAGTCAAGTACAAGGTTGCGGTGTAACATGAACAGCAAGGAGTCCTTTGGCTTTGTTGATAGTCTGTGTGAAAATGGTGGCTGCACGCGTTTGAAATGTAGGACAAGTACTGCTGACACAAAATTTCAAAATGAAGTTACTAAATCAGAACAATTAGTTAACTCAGAATATGTTAATAGGATGTCAGGAGAACAACTGAATGAAAAAGGTAATATAAATAAGCTAGCTGGAAAGCAAAGGTTACAACACTCTGTTATAAAACATAACAGTTTGGAAAGACCAAGGACATCCACAAAAAGTTTGACAGAAGGATTTAAGCTCACACCAAAGAACAGCACTTCTCAGGATCAACCCTCTCTATCTGCTGCGAATAAACGAACACCTCATCGTCACGTTTTAGCTGAAAGGAAAACTAGTGTCTCCAGCTCCCCTTTCGTGAGAAGTTCAAAACCAAAAGAGACCACAGAAGCTCTAGCTGAGAGCGATAGCACTGAGAAAGATGTTTTCAAAGTGGAAAACAGCAAAGTGATTGTAGCAGTGCGTGTACGGCCTTTCAGTAACAGGTTTGTATCCTGGACTTATTTCTGATGCTAATAGCAGCTTTTATAGTGTACATTGATGCCTGTTTTGTATTTTTTTGAATTGTTTAATCATTGACCCAGTAAGGATGTAATACGTACTTTGAAATTAGCCAATATTTCATGCAACATCAAGGTAAAGATTTTATTAAGAGGTTGAATTCACTTTATAGGCATTTAGGGCTATTTTTTACATGTTCATTAGCTGAAGTATTTTGAGCTTGAACACCTTGTACGTTTATCAATCAGGTTTTCTTAACAATGATTACTGAACTTATTTTCCATAAGGCAATTGATTGAAATGACTAACTTAAAGCATGTAGCTTATACTCCTTAATTTTTTAATTTTCTTTTCCACTTCCGTTCAGAGAGAAAAATGAAAACTCACTCCCTGTGATCTCCATGAGTGGTTCAGAGACAGCTGTACGGAACCCAGCCACAAACCAAGCTTACAGCTTCAGTTTTGACTTCTCTTTCTGGTCTTTTGACAAGTGTCATCCTAATTTTGCAAGCCAAGCAATGATTTATAAAACCTTGGCAGTGCCACTCCTAGAAAGAGCTTTTGAGGGATATAACACTTGTCTTTTTGCTTACGGACAGACTGGCTCTGGAAAATCATACACGTAAGTTCCTAATAATGATTGTTAAAATTCTGCAGGAGCCAATTGTTATGCAATGTAAAGTCATGAAAAGAGATTCTATGGAGTAGATTTCATAGTTATTGAATATTTTAGAATATTTAAAAAAAATTAAACAATATAATGATTAAGACAAAGTTAGCTGTAGAACATTTTTATATATCTGACACTGGCCTCTTTCTGCTTCTAGTGAAGAGAATAAAAGCTCTTTCCAGAGACTTTAGTGAAGAAAAACTTTTATTAATGTTGAGAGCTTCTCAGATTCCCAGTGCTATTGTTCACCTCTGTTTGTTACTTTATGCATGAAGTGATGTGTTCTAAAGTTGTTTTTTGGACAAGACCTTTAAGCGATCATTCTAATTATGGTCCTGACTGTTTCAGAATTTAAATAAATAAATCCAGATGTTTGTGGCCCTGCTTATTTGAAATCTAATCTTACACATAATAATCCCAGACAAGTAACATTTTGAGGGTTTATAGCCAATTTTATATACCTTGTGTATAGTTTTCAAGAGAATGCATAGTGAAACATGCTTGTTTCCAACCATGCATCTATTAAAAGTCAGTTCTATGAGCTTTATAATTCCCATGAGGTATTAGAGACTTTTACATAAGCAGTTCAGGACCAAAAACGCTTCTATTCAATTTATCGTATTTTTAATGTTTCTGTTCAATTTATAACAGATACAGAATTCATACAGAGTTAGGATTTTCCTTTTTAAGTGGGAACTCGATTTTTGCTTGTAGTGTTTATTTACCTTGTCCTAAAAGAAAGATACACTGGGTATTGCAATTGTTATCTTATTTGTAGGTTTGCTGTTTGTTTGTTGTTTTTTGTGTTTTTTCTTTTCCTGCACTTTCAGGTAGACAATTACTTACCTTCACCCCTTTGTATTTTAATCAAGGCTGAAGTGACAATCAGTAGTGACTGTGTCCTCAGGTCAAGCGTACACAACAAATTTCTGCTCACAACTATGTCGTGCAGCTGTGTGCGTCTCTAGGCTGCAGCTGAATTAGTCCGGTACCCTGGTGTTCTGCTCTGACAGAACTGGGCAGGAAAAACCTACCCCGGGGGTGGGGAGGGGCTTAGGTTGCTACACTGGCAGCGTGCAGAGACTATGAAATGCGTGCCTGTAGGATATCAGATGTCTGTACGTTTACTGTCTATAGTACAACTTACTCTTCAGTTGCTGTAGGGTTTTCGTTTTACTTAGATTTTCAACCTCTTTCTCAATGGATCAATTAGAAACAACCTCTGGACATCACCTCGTCCAACTCCCTGCTCAAACAAGTACCAACTTAGATCAGGTTTATTTCTGTCGCTTGTTATCTCTGTAACTTCAGACCCTGTGACATTTCAACTTTAGATCTATACAATTAATATTAAAACTACCTAGAGAGAGTTACAAAACTGAACTACCTGGGTTTTTTCTAACTACAGGATGATGGGATTTGGTGAAGACCGAGGAATAATTCCAAGACTTTGTGAAGATCTTTTCACTCAAGTAGCGCAAATGGACGAGCAGCAGGTGGTTTGCTTATGCTATTGACCTTGCACTGAATTATGAGGAAACTGATGTGTTTCAGTATTTTGGTACCTGTTTCACTCTTTCATTTTATACCTTAATGCTGATCCATTATTAATGTCTGTATTCTTTTGCTGATTCAAGTCTTATTTCTGCTAGTAGCTCTGAACAGGGTTCCCTAAATAGTCAAAATCAACATTGTTTTGCTTCCTTAAGAGCAATAATGCAAAAAAGAAATATGGGCATGATGTTTTTGATGTGTCACTAGACTAGGATTATTTCATTTATATAGCGTGTCTTACAATGTCAGATTTATATAAGGAAAGGTAAAAAGAAATCCTAGTGCATTCCATACTTTTAGTGGAGGCATATAAAATAGAACTCAAAAAAATATGAATTTAAACATTGTCACGAACACTTTAATAGTATTCTAGTTCTAGCATTCTAGCTCGGTATTCTTGCTGAAATAAAAAAAAAACCAACCCAAAACAATCAACTACTGCCACCTGGATTTTTTTTAAGACTTTAAAATTTTCATTGTAAATCATGTTTTTTTTCTGTCTCGGTTTTGAGAATAGATCTTTATTTGTACATAACTCTAGATGAAAGAGTGGTCTGAGAGGGGGTGGGAATATTTCACAGAATCACAGGATGTTAGGGGTTGGAAGGGACCTCATTTGATCACAGTGTATTTCGATTTGAATTCCTGTCCTACACTTATGGCATGTGGATTTAAAAACAACAAAGTGGTAATCCTTTCTGGTGTTTTAATGAAGCTTTACATTCTGTTTCTGACCCAATTAATCGGTGTAGTAATGGTAAATTTAGAGAATTGTAACTGGAGACACAATTAAGTTAAACTCTTAAATTTTTTTTTTAAACTACTCATTTCATGTCCTAAGAAGAAAAGACCCAAACTGAGTGCAGCTATGCACGGAGTTGGTTTGAATTCTTCAGGTATATTTATTTTTCTGTCTGACAGTCTTTTCTAAGACTGAATTTCTGGGATAGAATCACTTTTGAGGAACCACCTTGACTGTGGTACAGCACATGAGATTTGAATTGTGCACCTAAGTCTTTCCGTAGGTTATTACTACGGTAATTAGTTATTAGTTATTACTGTGGTTATTAGAAACTCTGAATGTCTCTTAAAATTGTGAAAAGGATTAGAAACCTATTTATGCCCTTTCTTGGAGAAAGGAAGATCTGATGCTAAATATGCTAGTGACAAAGGCTGTTCTTCGTGTTCTTTTTCTCTGTATGTTTGTCCGAGTCTGTAGGGACTGACTCTCAGGTCCGTAGACCTTAACATTCAGTTAAGCTTATGCAGGCAAACTTTTTCATTTTTAACTATTCCAGATTTCTTTATTGCTCTATGCTTGAATTCTTGACTGAATCCTGACACCGGTGAACATGTAATATTCTAATCCTACAGTAGATTTGATAGACACTGAGGAATCAAAGAACATTATTTGTTACTGAGTTTGGCTAGAGAGTGTAACACCTAAAAAATGCTGAGCTGCTAGGTATGTTTGTTACTCGTTTGCTTATGTATTGTGAATATGTGATTCTGTTGCTGCAAATTGCTTCAACCTTGTATTCCTGACTTCAGTGGTTTAGTTTTTTGGCAGCAGTCTTCCTTGTCTCTTAAAGAAAATTCCATTTAAAAAAGGAAAAAAAAAAAAAAGGGGGAGGGAGGGAACACTTGGATGCCTTCAGAGGAAGGAGATGTGTTTTCATGAAAGTTTGTTGGTTTTTTTGGTTTTTGTTTTTAAATTACTGTAGGTAGATTCAAAGTTTATCTTTCTATTAGGTCATTCTGTTCTGCGTCAGGATGTTGACATCAATCCACGCCTTCTCTGTTATGTGTATGGTGCTGTAGAAGTGCAATCCCTAAGGGAATGAGACCACTGCAGGTTCAAACAAAACTATGTTTTCATGTGCTGAAAAACCCAACACTGAAACTTCTGAGATGGATGTATATAATTTTTTTATTGTTATTTTTTAAGCTTGATAGCTATCATCTGGAAATGTCTGTGGATGGAATTCCAGTAAATTGCACTCTTGGCAGGAACAGATCCCTGGTTTAGGATACCGTTTCTCTGGGAAATTCCCTTCAGTACAAACATCTGTAATATTGCATGGCAGGATCTGGTATTCTAGGTTAATTTTTGAAATGAACGATGACGAAAATGTTTTGTGGACTATATTAATAACTTTTATTATTAATTTTATTAGGTTTTGTATCATCTTGAAATGAGCTTTTTTGAAGTATACAATGAGAAAATTCATGATTTGCTTGTCTTTAAAGCTGAAAGTGGACAGAAGAAACAGCCAGTAAGTTGCTCACAGAAACAAGTACATGCATAATGTTGAAATAGTGGCATCTATTCAGTAAACAAAAATGCAGAAATGAGAAGTGCACAATATCCAAGTACCTTAGGCTGTTGTGAATAATGGGATTAAAGTAAAAAAAAAATAATCTTGTTATATGATTTCAAGCAAAACGCTTTGCATTTTAGAAATGCTAAGCAAAAAAAAGAAAATCTCACTGAAATAGAAACAAACCGATTCAGTAGAATCTCTCAAAATTAACATCTCTCCTTATCTGCAAGATGAAGATGATCTTATCAGCCTTTATAAAAAGTCACTTAGAATATTAGTTATTTAAATCTCCAGATTATATTAAGAGTCTTCTGTGCAATATAATTTGAGTTATAATATTTTAATTTAAATGGAGTTCTAAAATTGAAGGATGACAATGTCAGGAGGCTTCGATGGCCTTTGGAAAAAAACCCAAACAGCCCAGTATTTGCCCAGTTGTATTTAATCCACCAGTTTCCTCAGTTCTCAGCACTTTCTGAAAATATCAGTGTGTTGTTTTTCTACTGGGATGCCTCTTTGCCACTGACTCTACATATCTAATTGCAGTCCATAGTATATTCATCAAAAAATATTAATATTTGTGAAGGAAGATTTTTTTTTTTTCTTCCCCTGACTTTGTTCCCTTTGTGTATTTACATTGCCCAGCTACAGAAAACCACTATTATATAAGAGCTTAGTACCAAGATGGATAATATCTTTCAGATTCTTTGCTCTGGATTATTTATTGCTTAGAGCCTGGGGGCTATCAGGAAGTTCAGGAAGTTTCTTTTTTTTTTTTTTTCCCTGTTGGTTGGTTGATTCCCAAAAAGCTGGAGGAGGGGGGAAAGAAAAATCAGTGGCCTGTTTAACTAGTTAAACTAGTTTAGCTAGTTTTTAATGCTTGGGTGTTAGAATATGTAAAACCATAAATTAAAGAAATTTGAGTAGGGGATGTAGGGAAGGAATTTATCACGTTTGATTTATTAAAAACCAATATGTACTTTGACATACTGACACTATACTGCCCGTGTGTGTAAACTATGAGTATTAGTTTATGATAAAGAAGATATATTACGTTCAACTTGCTGTTGAAATAAGTCCTTTATCCCGAACTCAGGACTTATGTGGACTAGTTATATAGAAGTAAAGACTATGCTGTCTTGTTTATAGTAGGCGTGCTTTCATGTGAGTTTTGTCAGTGATTTTGAGCTAAGCTATTTAACTTGAAAAGATAATAAATTTACGTTGAAGAAAAGCTTGGGGCTTTTTATGTAAATATCTTACGTAAGATACATGTTCTTGCAGTTAGCTCTGTGAGCAATGGCTTGGTGCAGTCTGCTGCAATTTCTCAGGCAGCTGGAAAAATTCCATTGTGGGTATTTTCCTTAAAATACTGTTCTAGAAGATTCATGCTAAGTTTTATTGATGATAAACATCGAACTAGGGATATAGATAGACTTTCTCTGAATTTTAAGGTATTCCTGAGTGCTAGGTCTAACTAATGCACTCCTAATAATTTTTCTTTTAAAATTATTCTTACCAGCTTCGTGTAAGAGAACATCCAGTGTTAGGACCGTATGTGGAAGGTCTGACAGTGTAAGTCTTAACTGTTCTTATTTTAATAAATTTATGGTGTAATCCCAGAAGAGTGTGCTAATTATTATCTTGAGGCTCTGTGAAAACTTGTGTATTCACCAGTAAATTAGGTAAGATCTTAGTATCACATAGTTTTACAAAAATGCATACCCACGTCTATCTTGACTTGACACATTTCATTTAATGTATTGCTTTAGTGAAATAAGTGCGTGGAGGTCTCAAGACAACTGGAGCTTTCATGGTATATTTGTATTTTGTCTGTAACTGGGGAAATGTTTCAGAAGTCAGGCAGCAGGGAAAACTGTAGAAAGAAAATAGTCTGAACCCAAACTTTTCTTTTTCCCCCCACCTTAGGAATGTTGTCAGTTCTTACTCTGATATCCAGGTAAGAGTTACTTGGTTACTAAAAGTGAATACAAATATTTCTACTTGCTCTTTCACTGCTTAAAACTAAATTCCATGGATGGGAAGAAAATGCTTTCCAGGCTGCTCAGTAGTCTTATGTTATTTCAGCTGATTTTGTAAAAGGATAATGAAGACTGGTCCTGTATAATGGAGCTAAGTAGATGCATACAGGCAAGTGTCACTCTCTCCACATGGTTATCTCTTAAACTTAAGTATTAATTCCTCCCTTACAGAGTCATCATTTGTGTTAGTAACTTTATCTGAAAAGATTTTAATCTTTGGTTAACTACCCAAAGTAAGTTTTGGTTTCACATCCTGACTTTTCTCTCTTACAGAGTTGGCTTGAACTAGGAAATAAACAGAGAGCAACAGCTGCTACAGTAATGAACGACAAGAGCTCTAGATCTCATTCTGTCTTCACCCTTGTCATGACGCAAACCAAGGTATTGCTGGGTGTTTTATATCTGTTCAAATCGAGTAGTAAAAAGTTGTTTTGTGTGCTGCCTAGAAAACTGTCTTGAGAATATACTTGAACATGAGTAAAGCACAGGGTAGTTTGACATGGCTTTCTACACAGCAAAACCTATTTTATGTGCTTTGAGTAGATTCTGATGTGTCTGTGCTACGTATATTTATAGCAGCAATATAAATATGCCTAGACTGGCAGATCTAGGAGTAGTTCCAAGCTTCTGAGCGTGAGTTTTGAGATGTAACTGGAATCCAAATTAAGGCCAGACCTAATTTCACACTGCTGCCAACACATCTTAGCATCCAAGAAGGTTAGGCTATGCAAGGTGGTGCAGGTGATGAGCTGGGACAATGGTTGGAGATGCAGTTTCTGCTCAGTTTCAACAACAGATCACTGAGTAAATATTTCCTTGCTTCAGAATGCCTCTCTCGCCCATGTATCTCCAGGACATAGGGACTACAGCTCCTCATCTGATTTGCAGATGTGTAAGAGACAAAACCTGACTTAGTGAGATGACCCTGAAAACTGAAGTAAAATGGGTAGAGCTCCTCAGAATTCTACAGACTGTCAATTTTCTCCATTCACAAATAACTTGTTGCTTTGGGTTATTTGTTGTTCTTGGTTTAATTTTTCAGCCCAATTTCCTAATCTTCTCCTTCCTTCTTCCCATCAACATTCTCACCCCTAGATTATTTCTTTTCTCTACCTGAACTAGTCTTGAGACTTTTCCACTGACTGCTTGGCAGATCTTTGTTGGTCTAAGTCAGTAACAGCTTACTGATTTCCATGGTTATTGGGTAGCTGCAATAGTCAAACTTCAGACCCAAACCCATAGTTTGCTAATCGGTTGCATTTGTGGTTTATGCTTATACAGCTATTTGACTGCAAACAATTGATACTATGGTTAAAAGTCTGAACTTTGTCTCCTTAAAGGGATGTACGTGAAGGTATCCTGTCAAAAAGTAAATGGAAGTGTCAATTTTTTATGTATTTTAAGTGAACAGCTTGTTAGATTTATGCTTGTCCTGAGGCTTTTAATTTTAGTTCAAATGCAAACATCTCCCTTTTCTCCAGGTAGAATTTGTGAATGAAGAACAATGTGACCGCAGGCTTACCAGTCACATCAATCTAATTGATCTAGCTGGTAGTGAATGCTGCTCAACAGCTCAGACCACTGGAGAAAGGCTGAAGGTAAACCAAGACTGGAAATCTGTGGAAAAGGACCGATTCCAAAGAATATCCCTAAACTCCAAAGCATCCTCACCTACTAGGGCTCTTGGGCAGGAACTGTAGTTGTAAAAGGATTTGTAGCCCTTATGCTCGTAAGCATTGCATAGCACTTTGCTAGGGAGAGTGGATGGCCCTAAGAAGCTGTTTTGATTATGCAGTGTGGCCGTAGGACAGCACTCCCTGTGCTATGCAGGTCTAATGATCCTTTAGAAGCAATAATGAAAAACTGTCCGCGTGACTTTCCGAATCATGAATCTGATATCACACAGCGTTGGGGCTTGCCTGTTTTTTGGGGTTTTAAGTAAATAGGGTTTCTAATCAGAGACTTTCTCTCAAGCTTCGTTCATAAGTTTGATGGTTCTTAACACTGCTTATTTTAAAGCCAAAGTCTCTTTTCTTTCCAAATGAAGATCATCTAGGATACTCTTGCATCTCATTGTTGTTTTTAATCAGTGGTGACACTTAATATGGTACAGCTGCACCATATGTTGGATAAGCACGATTAAATCAATAGTACAATCAATAACATTACCCAAGAAAATTCAACTGTATTATAATTATTTTCATTTTTGCTTTGTGTAGGAGGGTGTGAGTATCAATAAATCACTGTTAACCCTTGGAAAGGTTATTTCTGCACTCTCTAAACAATCTCGAAATGGAAAGCAAACTTTCATTCCTTACCGGGAATCTGTCCTTACTTGGTATGTACACTTCAGGATTTTTTTATGTAGAAGTAAAGACTTTCTCAGATTGTGGATTCCTCTTCTGTTCAGGAGGTGTCACTTCCCCTCTTTCCCTCCCTCTCTCTCAAATGACCTATGGAGGGAAGGAATTAGCCTGTTGCATCAGGTAAAGAACAAACAGGACCTTGGTTTGTATTTTAAATAGCAAGACTCTAGATACTTTGTATTTAGTCTGTTCAGATTGAGAAGTTTGATTTTTTTTTTTTTTCTTTCAATGTGGGGGCTGGAGATTGACTTTTACTCTCCTGTGAAATGAAGGTTGTTAAAGGAAAGTCTTGGTGGAAATTCACAAACTGCTATGATTGCCACAGTGAGTCCAGCTGCCAGCAGTACAGAAGAAACACTCAGCACTCTTCGCTATGCAAAACAAGCTTGTTCAATTATCAACATTGCTAAAGTAAATGAAGATGTGAATGCCAAGCTAATCAGAGGTGAGGCTGACATCTGCAGTCTTTAAGGGTTTTTCATTTGCATGTGTGTTTAACTTATTGCTCCATAAGAGTTCCTACTACTAATGATCTATTGTGTTGACTGACCACTTGTCAACTGGGCTAATACAACCTAGGATATCTTCCTTTTAATATTATTCTTCCTTGTGAGCTCCTTTTTTTTTTGCCAAAGTTCAGATGATACCTTAGGCTACGCTTGAGAACCTGGAATGGGGAAAGGTGTTTAATTTTTAGCTGAATAACAGTATGAATTTTCTAGCATCGAACTGAAATGTCTAAACCCTATTTTGTCTTAATTTTTTGCATGTGCTGTGTGTCTGGTTTGTTTAATGTAGAACTGAAAGCTGAAATTGAAAAACTGAAGGCAGCTCAGAAAAGTGCTCTGAACACTGATCCTGAAAAATACAGACGTTATTTGCAGGAAATAACATCTTTGAGGGTGAAATTGCACCAGCAGGAGAGGGACATGGCAGAAATGCAAAGGTTGGGCAGTCATTAATGTTTGTCTTTAAAATAGAAACGGTAAAATTTATATGCTGTAATTTTTCTCCTAATATGTTGTGTTATTTTCCCCTTAATATATTAAGAGCCTGGAAAGAAAAATTTGAACAAGCAGAAAAAAGGAAATTAGAAGATGTCAAAGAATTGCAGGTACGTTTTCTTTCTTCACTTTCTACAGGAGATAGTCCAGAAAAATACATCAGCCAGCCTTGCAGAAGAATTGGCATAGTTGTAAGATTTAGTTTCCTTAAGGCTAGTCTTTCAACAGACTACTGTGACTTCTTAGAAAAATTTAATATAGATATTTGAATGCACAGACTAAGCTGTTTTTTTTTTAATGCAGAGCTCTCTTTTTATCTAGAAAGCAGGAATTGCATTCAAAATGGACAATCGTTTACCAAACCTTGTCAATCTCAATGAAGATCCTCAGCTTTCTGAGGTGCTGTTGTATATGATCAAAGAAGGAGAAACTACAGTTGGAAGGTATACACCAAATTCGAAACATGATATCCAGCTTTCCGGAGTGCTAATTGCTGATGACCACTGGTATGTAGCGTTCTTTTTATACTTGAAGTGAGAGCAGCAAATATTTCTTCTCACTCTTCCCTTTCTTTTGGTGTCACTCTTCTTTCTGGCAGTAACAAAGTATGGTTTTCTAACCAGGAAAGTACTATTTAAGGATAAATTTTGTACCGTTTGATTAAGGTATTTTCCTTCTGGTCCCTCTAGAAATCTGTTAACCACGGTAGTTTGATTTCTTTGTTTCATTCATGTAGCAAAATTTTCTGTTCATGCAGAAATGCTGAAGAAGGAACTGATCAAACGATGCTGTGTGACAATCCTATTACATTAAGTTCAGTGGAAAAGTGAAATGCCTTGACAGTTCTTAATTAAAACTAAAAATAGAGAGCAACATGGCCATAATGCAGAAATACTGTTTAAAGTGCATTCCATGCAATTGGTCCTAGACAAAATGCTGTGAGAAACTTAACTAATCAATTACTAAAAATGTGAAAGTTGCGAGTGTGTTGGAAAATTAAGCATTACCAAAGAAATGCTCAGATGACAGGCTATTGTGGTAATTTTTTAGCAGGGGATTCTTCTTAGATTGAAATATCAATTCTCTTCTGAAATACAGGTTGTCACTCATTAATTATGTATGTTGTAACTAAATAGTATGAAGACACATCTGGAAAAACAATAACAGGACACTGTCTAAAGCATGAATTTTAGTCTATTAAGAAACATAATTTGTGATTAACATGAGCTACTGATGATGGAATCATAGAACAGTTTTGGTTGGAAGAGACCTTCAAGATCATAGAGTCCAACCTTTGTCCTAGCTCTAATATCACAAATGTTTCTTGTTTTCAGTGTTATAAGAAATACTGTTGGCAAAGTGAGTATTATTCCTCTGAGAGATGCAAAGACATATGTAAATGGGAAATGCATTTTAGACCCAACAGTTCTGCATCACGTAAGTAACTGATTTGGTAATAGTGATATGTGCATGTGTGGATCTCTTTGCTTTGGTAATATTACAGCTTCAGACTGGAGGTTTTCTTAGAAGGCTTGGAAATTGTAAATGTTTGCCTCTTCCTCTTTAATTTCTGTGTTCCCACCTGTTATGTTTTAAGCACTGTGAATTTGCTTATAAATCTAAAAGTTATAGAAGAGAGTGTGGTGTGATTTTGTTGTTGGTTTGGTTTTTTGTTTTTCTTCCCAATAGGGTGATCGAGTGATCCTTGGGGGAGACCATTATTTCAGGTTTAATCATCCAGTAGAAGTTCAGAAAGTTAAAAGGCAATCTTGTGGGACTACGTTTTTGCATGATGGTCCAAAAGATTTTGAATTTGCGAAGAATGAGCTGCTTATTGCACAGAGAACACAGTAAGTGTTGGATCATCTTGCTCTAAAAAGAAATTCAGTTGTTAATGCACCATGAAATAAGTTTAAGAAATAAGAAACTTAAGATTATTAATTATTTCACAATAAAGTTGGAAAATAGCAAGGTTCTTACTAACTCCATTTATAATAGAAATGAAAGCCCTAGACTTAGCTGAAATGAATGCGTACCTCTAAGAGGTGATCACCACAATTCAGTCCAGTTATCAAGGATGTAGGCTGCTATTAAAGAAATGCTGAGTTCCAGAAGTCCTCAAAGTAGTGTATCTCTTTGGTTACATTTCTCTCCAAGCACATGATGGGTCTGAAATTGACTTTTGATGTTTGAGAAAGATTTAAAGCCTGAAAAACAAATGCCTTAGGAAAATGAGAAGAACCTAAAGTTACAGCCTTTGTTTTCAGTGATGGTGGAGAATTTGAGAGACCAACTGAAGTGTTATTTGTACTTGCTTCATTCCTGGGAGTTATTAAACCACAAGATTCACTGGCTTAAAATTTACTTTTCTGCATCTTAATGTGATTTAGTGAGTTTCTATTATAGTTCTTAATTTTGTGAAAGGTGCGTGATAAAATAAATATGGAACTCAAATGGACTTTAAAATTCTGGAATGTCTTGCATCTTTACCAGTGTGGACATTTTCCCTATGAAATCAATAATATTTAGGTAAAGTATAAAAAGTTGCTTCTAAAAAAACTGAAACAAACCCTCGTATTTTTCCTGTTAAAATTGGAGGCTCCTGTCACAGCAGAAGAAAATACTATAATATGTATGTAGCCTGTAGGAGACTAAAGCAAGCATTCTAAATGTATGATACTTCCGCTTGTAGGCTTGAGTCAGAAATTGAAGAGGCGCGACTCAAAGCCAAGGAAGAAATGATGCAAAGTGTCCAGATTGCGAAAGAGATGGTTCAGCAAGAACTGACCTCACAAAAAGAAGCTTATGAAAGCAAAATAAAATCACTGGAAGCAGAGGTGGTAAGTTGCCATTGCATTGTTACATAAAACATATCAATAAAATAAAACAGAAGCTGTAGTACGGGGTTTTTATTTGCTTGCTTGTTGTTTGGTCGGGGGTGTTTTGTGGGTGTGGTTTTTTGTGTGGCTTTTTTTTTGTCTTGCAAAAATTCTTAGGGAATGCTAAGCATCTTTTTTTTTTTTTTTTTTTTTTTAAAAAAAAAAAGAAATCAGCCTTACTAACACAAGAAGTTGTAAAGTAGGTATCCCCTTCAGAATTCTAGGGATTTTGGTTTATAGCATTAGTCAGGAACTAAAATGTTAATCCAGTGTGAATTTGATGGGGGTGTAACTTGTATGTGAAGAAAAATCCCTACAAAATCTAACTTATGAGTAGTATACAGTATTTCAGTTAATATGGCTTTTTTTTCTTCCAAGTTTGCATGCTACTTTGTTAGTCTTTTCAATACTTTTATGATACACAGAAATTGATGTAGAATAGTATGTCACGGTAAAACCATTATTGTGGAGTATCTTATTTCTTAGATGTGCTATCGAAGACATAATGTGATGCTTGTGAACTGGGTTATAACCTTTTGTTGCTGACACTGGGCTGAATAGTCCACAGAGGCTGCACGTTTTAAACGTGTTGAAGTGAAAGTAAACCTTGATATCTGCGTATGGGATGGATCAGAAAATGCTGTAGAAGTGGTATAGCTTCTCTCATCTCTCCTTTTTTATGTTAGAGAGAAGAATCTCGTCAGAAGCAAATTCAAGAACTGAATAACCAAAAAGCTGAAACTAAAATACAGGAGCTAGAGAAGGCAAAGCAAAGTCTTGAGCTAGAACTACACTTCAATAAGAAACGTTTAGAAATGGAGACCTTAGCTACTAAGCAGGTGATGTTCAAATTAAGCTTTTTAGGTGATAAACTGTGGTTTATTTGTGGTTGTTTGCTTGTTTGTATTTTTTAAATAAGTCATTGTAAATGTTTCTGAAGTATTTTTCTTCTATGTTATTTTATGTGAAAGAACAGTTTACACTTCGAGTATGTTATTGTATTAAATTTGGGGCTAAATTAATGCTGACCTTATTTCTTATGTAATGTGGACAGTTTTGTTCATGTACCAAACTTTAGTGACTGTTGCCTGGGCCAAAAGTTATGACTCCAGGCATTAATGTAAGTAATGACTGGGTTTTGGCTGGTGTTCGTATATATCTGACTGCTGCAACAAATATGGCTTAAAAAAAAAAAAAGTTTCTTTTTAATTCCAGTATTTTTTTTAAGCATAACAATATCTAAGCAAAACCAGAAACCTGTCAGAATTTGAAGATGAAGGATTTCATATCAATATAGAGGATGTCCGATATAAATTTCATTCTATTCTGAGAGTCTTTAAAATGACAGCAACAAAAAATTTTGGTTCAGTAAACAGCACTAAGAGCGCTTGGTTTTTCTTTTTTTTCAAAAAAAAATTTTTTTTTAACTGCCACCCTAGGCTCTAGAAGATCATACTATTCGTCATGCAAAGATACTGGAAGCTCTGGAAGCTGAGAAGCAGAAGATTGCTGAGGAAATACACGTTCTTCAGAAGAATCGTGGAAGTGGGAATAAAACTATGACTAGTATGTATATACCTCACGTTGCAAAGGCAATGCAGACTTCTCTTTTGCTCGGTGGGCTTGGATTTGGTAGATGTGAATCCAGGAGCTTTTTCTAACACTTCTCTAACGATCCTGAACAAGACACAACCCTTTTGTCTGTTACAATCCTTTCTATTCATAAGCTGTATATATCGGAGGGTGCTGAAAGCTCTGTCTTAATCTGTATTTACCCCAGTTACTTAAAAGTCCTTCCCCCATCTGGCTGAACTGGTTAAATGTTAGCTCATTGGGTAAACTGGAGTAACAGAATTGATTCTGCTTCCTATCTCAAGTTAATATATAGTGTCTGGTGTTATGCTCCTGTTTCTGAAATAACCCTTTATAAAAAGTCAGGGAAAGGGTGTCTTGGCTGGGAGGGTCATTTTTTCTCAATTTATTGGAAATTCACCAAACTGTTGGCTAAATTCCTTTCAAGTTTTTTGGTTGTGTGGTTTTTTGTTTTGTGGTTTTTTTTTAACCCTAAAGTTGTTGTGTCACATTTTGATCCACTTAATCATTATTTGCTATATTCTTTATTAGTTCCACTTAACTGGAATTCTCTGAAGCTATCTGTGATGATCAAAGAGGCCAACACTATTAGTAACCAGTTGGGGAAAAATACTGTTTTCTGCAGGTGAGTACCTGAGTTAATTATAAGTGTGTATATATAAAAAATATATATTTTTATATATATTATATATATATATATTAAAATATATATATTTTTATATATATTATATATATATATTTTTATATATATTTTATATATATATAAAATATATATTTTTATATATATTTTATATATATATAAAATATATATTTTAAATAAATATATATTGAAAATTGGGACGTGGATTCTGGACGTGCAGTGAGCTGTTTTTGTTGTAATGGTTGTGTTAAATTGAACATGGTAGATCACTTTTCCAAACCAGCTGTAGTTAAGTGTGTAGTTTAGCCCTGTTAGTTTGAAATGTGAATTTAAATTTGAATTATAGATCAGGACTTTAAAGGTGTGCCTACAGTCATTTAATTTTGGACTGAGTGTGCTTTGGAGGTGAATCTTGATGTCCATCCTGCTTTGGTTCACGTATTGAAGTGATGCTAAAGCACACTAACTGCATTGCTTTTGGACAAAACTAAGCTGGGGAATATGTGCCAGCCACTAGGAAGTGTTCAGTTCACAGGAGCACAACAGAGGTAGTTCAAACTACTTGGCACATACTTACAGTGGATATTGAGTGTTTGGGACCAATTGGTTCACTCCACAGATCTCTTGCTATGCCATGCTACTGGCTAGTCGTAGCTGAAAAGTGTTCTAGAAGTGGACTCTTGTATCTGTCAGGTGTTCTTAGTGTGAGCAGAGATATATCAGTGCAGAGGAAACTCTATCGTTTAAAAAATGCTACAATAAATGCAGGTAAGCTAGGACTTTCTAGTAGGTACATGTATTACTGTGTTTTTCAGATGTTGTTTTTTCACATCCTTTAACAAGAACTCTACCAGTAGACTTCTGCAGCATGTATTTGGTTCTGAGTTTCTTGAGAGCCAGGAATTTGTATGCTAGTATCTACTTTTATCTCTGAATGCAGGGATTCCTTTTTTCCTTTACATAAAAATAATTTTAGCGGTTACACTGATGTTTGTTTTGAGATCCATGATGTCCCAAGCAATTTCTCTGTTGGTAATCACATTTTTATTCTCTGTATAATCCTACCTACAAGTACCTTTTTTATTTTTGTGATATGAATTATGCTTTTTGCCTTTCTTTTTCCTTTTTTTTTTTTTTTAAACTTTCTCAAATTCTTAGGCATGACAAAACTGATGATAAAACAGGAACAGTGTCTTCCGTTCAGGTGCAGGTTCGTAACATCAAACTGGGAATAGCAACTTTCTGGAGCCTGGAGAAATTTGAATGCAAACTAGCAGCAATGAAAGAGCTCTATGAGGTCAGTAACAACTGAAGAAAAACCATTAATAATCAGTAATACATTGTCAACCATAAGATTTTGATAATCCATACAGAAAGAAAATCTTGGGGTCTCTTTTTATGTGCTCTTGAACACCAAGACACGTGATTATTTTTTAATTAAACAGATGTACATGCACTTGTCTATCATAGAGAAAGAAGACAGTAGAAATCAATTGCTTTATTCGAGTAATTTTGTGTACGGAGTGGGAAGTAGTAAATCAGGGACTGCTTTGTGCTTTTTTGGTTGTGCAATTGTTTATCTATTCCAGAGGAAAACTTGACTTTAAAAAGTTATCACTTGAAATTTTGTTACTACATTCTATTTTTCTTTGGTTCTGGCAAGTTAATTTGCTACTGGTTGCTTTTGTCTGTATGTGCTTTAGGTTCTTCAATGGGAGTTTTGAAGGCATTTTTCATTGTTTTTTGTTTAATAAACTGCCAATTAAGGTGCATATTAATCCCTTTTTCTAATTCCATTGCTTTTGGTCAGATGAGCTGGGTATTTTTGTACTGCACTTCTCTAAATGTGCAGTACTTTGCATATCATACTACTTTTTATATCGAAGAGGAGGATGTAAAATAAAGAAGTGGGAACAGCAACTGCATTTGATTCTGTATCCACGAAATAACCTATAACCATCCGCTAAAATCTTTGTTATTACATAAATGTAGACAATGGTTCCAAATTATTGAATACAGATAAGATTACAGTATCAGCTCTTATTTGCTGGGAGAATGGTATTTTTTTAGTCTTCTAAAGAGAGAAACGTCATAAGAAATAAGTTTGTCTTTGTTGACTCCCATGTGAACAGGCAGTTTTCATTTCATTCCATTAGATTTTTTCCTGTTTTAGAGCTGAAGACTGCTTCGATCTGGTGGCCCTTAAAAGCACTTTCCTTTTTCAGTGGTGATAGAGTGTTCTGGGGTTTTGCAATCTTCACAGCTGATCATTGCATTTTATTTCTTGTTTGTTTGTTTTTATTTGTTTCTGTCATATGAATTGAAAGTTATTTTAGACTGGAGTGAAATAATGAAAGTTAAAGGAAGGAAAGTTCTTGGACATGAGAGAGAGCTGGTTAACATGAAGGAAGGATCCAAAGCAATCTAGTAGAACCATAATGATCTTGTATTTTGTGCTATACTAGTTTGGAGGTTTTTTGATTAATACACAAAAGAAAAATATGTATTTAAGATCAGGTTTTGGATTAAGAGAACAGCTTGTCTAAATTTGTTCTGTGCTGTGTTTGTGATTCCTCTGATCACATGCATTCTTTTCATTCCAATATCTGTATTTCTGTATTATGTTTAGTCCAGAGCAGTATTGAAAAATGAGTAGAAATTGCTTCAGATAATCTATAAATATTTGAGTGCTTGCTATTTCCGAACACAAATTACATTCTCGCATAAATAACATACCTGAAGTTTACAGAGGAAGAAATCTCAACTGTTGGACACTGAAAGTGCTGGTAGGGAAAAATACAAAGGCTTTTTTTTTTTTTTTTACACTTCAGAACGCTCTTTTTTCTACTTTACAAAATAATTATGTTTTATTTGAAAGAAGAACTTTTTCATATATGAGTATATATTTGAAATAAGTCTTTCAATATTATATCCAAAAAGGAGAATGAAAGCCAGAAAAAAAAAGCCAGAAAAAAATTGAGAAAACACTCCTTTTATTATATAACTCTGTAATATGCAAGTATTTCCAGTGACAGAAGACTGTTGCCATATTTACTGCTAAAAACGGGATCTTAACAGTATGAGAGACCACATTCTATTTCCTGCAGAAAACTATTGCTGAAACTGTTACACAAATCCTGTTATAAAAATGAATAAATTATATACCCAGAGTTTTAATAAATCTGGCTTGTGGAGAGAGTTGTGAAGAAGTGTTGTACTTGATGTCCCTGTGTCTCCGACGCTGGGTAGCTAGGAGTATTTGTAAATGTTTATCTTGCTTTAGTTTGCTTTCAAACACACCTCAAGCTGGCTGGCAGTCAGTTAACTTCTAGAGTATACGTATCCTAACAACAGAAAAAACATTAAAACTACTGTTCTACTGTTAGTAGAACATGTTGTCTTCATCCATACGCTGAATGCTTTATTATCTCTCTACTTCTGTTTAACGCTACTGCTCCCCTGTGTTTTCTTTATTTTTTCAGAGTAATGATAGCAATAAAGCTGCCGATGTATTTTATGACCCTGCTGATGAGTGGGAGCCTGACCTTTCAGATGCCTCGGTTTCCTCTCTTTCCAGAAGAAGGTGATGCTAATTTGTAGCTCCTTCATCTACACTTAAAACAAAGCAAAAAATAATTTGTGTAATTATCTAAACATGCTTCTATGCCACTAGCATAGTCTTCTATTTATTAATTCTTCTTTTACCTTAGTTATACTAACTTACTAATTAAATGAAAGTTTTTGTATATATTTCTGAGGAGGAGGGAAAGTTTGAACTAAATATTTTACCTTACTATGCTTTACCGGTTTCACTTATGAAAGGTGTATTAGTATGCAACATGTTGCTCCTAAAAATTGCATGCCCACTAAAGCAATTTGGCAGATTAAACAGTGATATTTTTGAGGTCGGGCATGGCATATACGGAATGTATGTCTGATCAGTGCCAGAGGGTTTTTATGTATGACCATTGACAACTAGCTGGAGGTAATTAAAAGCTGTTCCCAATTATTTCAGAAAGCTGTCTCCGAAATTGATACATTTGTCTGTAGCACAGGACTTTTAATTAACCTGCAGAGGACCCACAGGTTAAGGTTATACATACCCATGTATTTAATTAGTAACACAAGTGGTTTTAAATAGGCACTTGGACATCTGTTCCATCCTCACTTACCCCATATGCTGTGCCAACTGATGAGTTCTTCTCGTCTGTTCGTTCAGTCTCTTACCTTTCCTCATGGACGAGAAATAGGAACAAAAGTTCCTCTATACCCAGAAGTATATTTTGTCAAAACATATAAGCTTTCTAAACCTTATATCTAGATATCATCAGTGCAGAGTGAAATGTGTAGTTTTTAATGTTTTCTTCACACTTCTATAATATGAAAGCATTGTTTTTAAGTAGTACATTGCAGTTGGTCTAGGACCTTGTATTTGAAGTTTTAGCCTTGTAACAGGATTTATAACTGACTTGCAAACTTCTGCAAGCTGTAGCTTATAACAGAATTGCTAACAGATCCTTAATTATAGCTTTGCTGGGGGGCAGCAGCCTGTACGATTGTTGTTATTCTGTCATAAAGCAGGTCAGTTTATCTGACTGTAAATTTTGGAAGGCATTCCTGATCATTCCAGGTAAACAAAAGTTATCTGAAAAGAATGCAACGGATAAAAAAATTATTTTTAACACTGTTTTAATGATAGAATATCATTAATACTTCCAAATACTGTTTTAATGATAGAATAATGTTTCTTTATCTGATGCTGACTTCTGGACAGTATTATAATGTGTATTTTTGAATCTCAGAAGTGTATTTGATTTTGTTCTGCCTTTTTGAAAATGCAACAATAAAAGCTGAACTGAACAAGAAAAGGGAAATAGGCATTGTATGCTGCACTGACAGCAGTTAACTGATGTCAGTTGCACATACTGGTGAATAAATTGAATTCCACGTGCTACTTTAAGATTGGATGCTTCTGATACGTAGTGTCATGGACCATAAAGGGCAGGCTGTTCCAAAAGGGAAGGGCAGTTCGGGGCTGAATGTGACAAGAGGATAGACAGGGCAGTGCCTTTGCCAAAAAGGGCCTAGCCCCACAGTGCCGGGGTGAGGTGAGCAAGTAGATCTGGTCATGGTAACGAGGGCCAGCTGACAGTCTGGACCCACAAATAAGTATGTAATGTTGAGGCAGGGCTGAAGTTAAGCTGGGAAAATGGCTCAGTGAGTCAGGATTAGGCCCAGGGACAGCTAGCAGGGTCAGCCTGCAGTCCAGTGATTGCCTGGCATGGCCATTGCAACAGGGGCCCAGGTCAAACTGGGAAGTCAAGCCTCCAGGTCCAGATCAATAGTGTACGTGGCCAGGAGCAGGCACGGTTACAACACAACTGCAGTGCGAGTCAGGCAGGACCAAGGGTGGGAGACACATCTTGGATGCAGCTCCAGGAAAAGTTGTGGAGCCCCTGCTGAGTCTTGTTTAAAGGCTTCAAGGCTGGCTGAGGCTTCTCAAACAGCTCTCCTACCAAGAGCTGACCTTAGGCACTGGCAGCTAAGCACCCAGAGCCAGGCCAGAGAAGCAAAGTTAGCATTGTCTCACTGACAATGGAGAACTTCACAGAATGTCTGCTTCCTACCAAGAAAAAAAGCCCTCCTATCTGGCTTTCCAAAAGCAATTCACTCTGTCTAGTAAACAAGATCAAAAAAAGCCTACAGGTCTGTTTTCTATGGTCCAAGTAGGTAGGAAAGAAATGTGTTTTGTCTCAAGTTTAGATAATAATCCAGTAATAAACCAGTAGGTTAAAAATGGGAATGTGGAATGAAGATCCTGCTATAGTAGCAAGAGCCTGAAGAAAGTAAGTAGGATCCATCCTATGGGCTGTACTGCCTTGCTTTCACTCTGGTTTAGGTTCTGTGTTACCAAGTTCCATTAATTAAAAGTAGATGTTTTTGTTTGCGTGATGTCTGTTAATATTCATTGAACTTTCAGGGGGTATGGGGAGAGAGGTTTTCTTGTTTTAAAGTTTTTTCATGTTTTCACTCTATCACCCTTTCCTAGAAGTAGAAGTTTCATGAAGAACAAGAGAATTTCTGGATGTTTGTCTGAGATAAAATTGCAACCAATTCGGGATATGCAGACTTCTCATGTATCAGGTACTTAGTATATGACAGAACACCTTTTGTTTCATACTGAGAACTTGAAACTACTACATATATAAAAGATACACACTTCTAATAGTAGTTTAAAAAAAAAAGTGTGGGTTGGAAAACAAAATGAAAAATGCCCCGTTTCTAATATCTTCTAGTTTATAAGGGTTTTTTGTATTTTTGATTATGCTTTGCGAGGGCAAACACTTCCTGAACAGCACTTATGACCCTTATTTAAGAAATTTACCTAAAACTTTACTCCACTTAACTATGCGGGTTAACTGGAGAAAGATGATAGTTCATATAACAAATTGCCAGAGGGTGAATCCTGATAGAATAATCTGGAGACTTTGCTTGAATTGTTGCTGTTCATTCAAATACTGAGGTTCCCCCCAGCTTTTTGTCAGGTTTTATAAACTTTTTTCTGAAACACTAGATGCTTCAGTCTTCCAAATGTTTTTATGCATTCAGTTATTTAGATTGGCTGGGTTTTGTTGTTTTCTGTCTCTGTAGGTCTGATAGTTGAAACAGGTGGATTCCTGTTAAAGAATTTCACTATGGAATTTGTCTTTGTACTAACTGAATCTAGGAACTATTTAGAACATTGTATACGTGTTATTTCTGCCTTGCTACTCTGAATAGTTGAACATTGCTGAAGAAGCAACATAGAATAGTCATTTCAAAGACATGCTGACTATGCACTCCTATGAAGTGTTTCTTGCATATATGCTTTGCTTTTACATCCTACAGGTTCACAGAGTAAGTCCAGCATATGCCCAAGCTTTTCAGAATCATTTCTTCCTGGAATTTGCAAAGAATCTCTAAATTCAGCTTTAGATTTATTGGAACAGAATCAGGATGGAGGAAAAAGCATAGCAGATAGTCTCCTAACTAATTTGTTTATAATTTTCTCTGGAGTGTCTGCCATTTCAAAAGCTTATGAACAGCAAGATGAAGAATGTCAAGAAAACTGTAAGTAATTTTCATAACAATTTAAAGTAAACATTACTAATGACTTGTCTCTAGAGGCACAAGCATTTATATGTTTGCCTATAGAAGAATTAACATTCCCACAGTCATTCGCGAAGCAGACCTTCTGACAGATCTCTTTCTCTTGTAGTTTTCTCTCTTGATCATGCTGCTCAGTCCTACAGCATCAGAATTATCTCTGCTTTTGACCAGCTTGTGGTTCTAACCAAGCTCTGGCTTAACAATGCCCAAAAGTGCCCTGGATCCATAAAAGTTGATGAAGAACTAAGGCAGGAAGTAAAGAACTTGGGAGGTTATTTACAGTTACTGTTGCAGGTAACTTATATTAAAGAATTCATCTGTGTGTAGAGAAGTTCTATGCATTAATACATTATTTACTACAGACTTGCTGAAAACACTTAGCTGTCCAATATATGCAATGGCAAATGGGCACATCTAAGGAAAACGAGCAGTAAAGGGAGCATTTTTACTGGCTAAACTGTTCTTCCTTATGGTAGCACAGAGTAGAGCAGATGTTTCTGTGCCCAGGCCCTGACAACAGCACGGGCTCTTAAACATAAAAGGGGCAGATAAACCACGCAGTGACAAGAGCAAATGCTAGTTTAGATTGTGAAGTGCTACTGTTCATAAATTTATAAACCAGTGGCCAGTAAATATTACTCTTGTTCATGCTACAGCCTTGTGAAGAATAACTTTTTTTAACTGTGTAGTGTAACGATACCATTCTTCTTTGTGGTTGCAACATATGGTCTTTTAGCCGTGGTAGATAGCCATTGGAAGTAGGAAGATGTAAAGCTGAAAATGCTTCAAGCTATTGTGTGCTATGAACTCTTGCATTATAGAAAGTGTGTGTTATTTGACCAAAGATGCTTTCTAGCTTCAGTGAATGATATGCCTTTATTTCTCAGGGATGTTCTTCAGATATATCCTCGATGGTAACAGAAGCACAAAGCAAAGTAAACCAAACAGTAAAACAAACAATGAAATACATAGGACACTTGGCGGTAGTTACAAGAGCCGGTATTTCATTTTCTGAGGACGGCAACATTCCTGCAACTAGTCTACAGGTGAAAAAATGTTTATTAGAAATAGTAAGGTTGATATCACATTTATTTTCAGTAACTGTACTCAGAAACGAATTGTTACATATAACAACTTTATCAACTGAATTAAGCATTTTCAGAGTTTAATTCTTAATTTTTATGGTGAAAATGGGTATGTGTTAATACCTTAGAATTTTTTTTCCTTAAAAAAAAAGCACTTTAAATATGTACAACTTACACCTATAAAGAGGAAAAAATACTGTGATTTTTGTGATTTTTATCTGCTCTGAGATTGTACAAGTCTACCTATTTCACTGAAATTCAATACTTATTTCAGTACTCTGTGATTAAATACCACATTGAATTTTCAGAAATCTGAAGAACATTAGGAAAAGCAGGTTAAGGTGCTGAGCCCCTGTGATCTAAGAATGGCATGTGACTGAACTGACCAGCACTGAACAGTTCACTCAAAACAAAATTACATTTCTAGCCCACTATGGAAAAATCTGTTTTAATCCAAAGCCATATCGATTCCTTTAATCATTATGTTTTAAACCTTTATTTTAAAAGGACTTTGTACTTGCCATTTATGATGGAGTAGGCTCAGGGCTGGAGTGTCTCATTGGTACTGTACAGGAAAAAGCAAGAATGGTGCAGAAAGAACTCGTGAAACTATATCCACAAAATGAGGTGAGATTAAAGTAAGATTAAAAACTGCTACTGTTTTAGAGGCACTTGATCATGTCCTGTTATTTTTCAGCAGGTCTGTCTAGAAATTTTTTAGTAGGAATACAGTTATGATTAGTAACAGAGGTTTGAGATGTGTGACTACAGTCTTGCAGAAATTTTTGCAGTGTTTAGCCTTTCACCCATATGTAGACTGAACATTTAAGGGTATTTTATTTAGAATTATTTCTCTGTGCATTGGAGGGCATTTTTCTGTAAAATTTCACAGTTTAACCATGAAAGAGAGGGAGAATATGAAAACTGGTACAAAGGAGCAAATGGATCTTTTATTCTGTATACTACTTTAAAGTTTGATTTATAAAAAAATTGAATATTTAATATGTAATAACACTTTATGATCCTGCAAGTTAATTGTTATTTTATATTGATAATAGTAATCACCTCTGCTATTGCTACACTCACTGTTATTGTTAGGAAGGTTATTAGAAAGTTTGAAGACTTCATTTTGTTATACATTGTTCTTACAGTCCTAGTCCCAAAGAGCATGCTATCTAAGTTTTGGATTGTTTAATGGCATCTTATAAGAGCTAGTCTTCTCATGTGCTAGTCTTCTCATGTTCTCCTGGGGTATGCTGAAGTGCTTTCATGAACTGGGCACTTCAGAGCGAAATTGGTTGACTAAAACGTGGCTATTTAATAGCACAGAAGCCAGAAATGTCCTGCTTGATTTCGTGTCATTCGCTGAAATCCCAGCTAACCTTCAAATATTTTCCAGGTTGATAAGCAGCAGTGGTATTCTAATTTGAGCAACTTCTTCATAAGAAAGTTACAGCAAATTGTTTATATTCTATTAATGAGTTGCTCCTGTCACCTTCCAAATTTATTGTAATATGAAAAGGAATTGCATCAATGGGAAACTTTTAGGTCTCATAGGAAGACCTCAATTTAATTCTTCTTGTAATTTTAAGAAAAGAGATTCCTACTACCTCATAATAAATGGATGTGTGTGTACTTTTGTTTGGCCCCTCCCACAAATAGCAGTTCAGCAGTTATATTTTATCAAAATAAATAGGTTTGGTTTTGGTTTTTTTTAGTATGCTGAAGTCAGAACCTTCCAGGGAGGAGTTGCTCTTTTGTGAAACATACTATTATTGGTGTGTGTCTAGTGTATTTTGACATTTAAAACAGAACAGACCTCTTTACATGCTGAATTCAGTAGTGGGTTGTTTGAGATTTTTTTTGCCTGGAGGGGCTTTTTTTAAGCTACAGGCTGATATTTTGTGATTTTATTCTACTTTGCTGACAAATCATGAGGAAAGTGGTACTATAGGGAGTTACACAAAGCACAGAATAAAGTATAAGGAATAAGCACTATAGTTAAAAATATTTCTGTGGCTGTACGAAAATTCCAGTAGGCAAGTTAGAGTACTCCTTGGAAATACGCCACTTTCTTAGCGGGTGAACTGTTTTGACAGAAAGCCTGTCTGAATTCCAAGGAAATACTTTGGAAACATTGAGATATTCTTCAGCAAGGTACTAGGTGAATATAGCATACATGCTTCTTTCAGTATTGGGATATATAGGCTTGTTCTGCTGCTTTTCCTCTGAATAAGAATGTTTTGTACAGACAGCATGGGAGGACGAAGGTGACAGTTTACCTATGTCTGAGCAATCCTGTCTTCTGTCTCATGTGTTTCTATTTTTGTTCTTTTCTTCAAAGTTTGAGAAACTTTCAGAACTGTGGCCATTAAGAAAATCTCAGTAACGAGCTGGGATATATAACTACTTATTTCTGAAGAATTTGTTACTACTCAAAAATCTGTAATATGTGACCTGGGATAAAAGGTTTAAATCAGTCAGATATGAGTAATAAACTGCTTGTCTTGAGAAAAGCTTGTCTTTTCCTACTCTGGTTTTCACTGTTGTTATTCTTAATCCTACAGATAATAGCGAAACTGTCCAAAATCTTTTATGTTCCTGTCTTCTTGCCTAAATGCTTCATGTTTCCAGCAAAAGGAATTAAGCAGTCTGCTTTCCAGATAACGCTGTTCACTTGCAGCAGATTCCTATGTATCTGCAGGATTGCTGTAGATGCTTGTTGCTGGCGTATCTAGTGTGAAGTTTGGGAGAGAAAACCAGAGTATTAACTAAGAGTACCCCTGCCACTTAAAACGATAGAGGTACAAATATTACAGGACAACCTTTCTTTAGCGAATGCTTAAATTTGCTCATTCAATCCTCCTGTGTTAAAGGGTTATTTAAAACCTTGCAGATATAGTTAACAATATTTTCTACCAGTTAACATTTTTATTTGAAAATTTGCATGTTATGTTGCAGAAAACATTGCTTCTGCTTCTGAATATTTTTTCATTAGTATGCCAGTGTTCATTGTTATCCTTCTAAAATATTTATGTGCTTTTACTTTTGTCATGAATCAAGTGTACAATATAATTAAAAGTTTCTTTGTAGATTCAAAATCGAATAAAGGATAATGTTGTGGCATTAGCCAGATACCTTGAAAATAACATCTCTTATTGCAGAAAGGTAAGAGAAATGTTTCACAAAGTGTGTGCTTTGAGTCTGGGGTTAAAATGTAAAGGGTGCATTTAACAAAGAGGAGGAATGTTTACATTTACGTTTATAATTGTATGATAACACTTCCTGTCTCAATGACTTTCTTGTGATTGGAATGCTAACTTTTCTGGCTACTGCCTTTCCACTCAGAGCTATCTGATTTTAGTTTTACTTAAAGTATTTCTGGAGGTACTTGTATCTTCCCTTCCTTCTTTTTGTGTTCATCATGAACAGCCTAACCACCTGCTTTGTTTTCTTTTAAGTTGAAAGCCTCAAATTCAGTAATGCTAGTGTAATTGTGTTATAACTACTGCAACAGTTTATGCCCATGGTATTTTGAATTAAAAGCCAGGAGAGATGATTTAATCTGTCTTCTAAGAGGCAAACTTTTTACAGTTCCATTTGCTTTTAATTTTCCCATGTCAACGATCTGTGTTTCTTTTTGGAGCTATCTTACATTTTGTGACTTGGTATCGCTTTCATTTTGTGTTTCAGCACTGGCCTGTTTTATGTGACTGAATCCATAATAGGCATGTTTAATGTGCTGTCATGTATTTGGTTCTTTTTAACTTGCTCTTATTAATACAGAAAGAAATAAAATCTCAATTACCAGAAGAAGAATCTCTATATCGGAAAATAAAGAAAAGTACTAACATTGCTGCGAAATACTTGGAACTGGAGCAGTGCCTAGCTGAAGTCTGTCAAATTGTTTCTTCTATTTTACAAGGTATTTAGCTGGGTTATTACCTGTCTTGATAGTAACCTGTGGACTAAGGAGACCTGTAAAGCAAGAGGGAGGGAGGTCTATTGGTTTCTCATTGCCAAATGTTGCATTTGATTCTTCTTGCTTTTGTTTTTCACAGGGTCATACAGAAACACAAGCCCTTTCAGGAGCTTTGCAGAAAACATTTGTGTCATAGCTGGATATTTTAACAACTATTTCACTTTATTTGCCTCGTCTTCTACTTCCATAAACAATCCTATCCAGAAAATACCCGTGCCTTTTATGAACTTGGAAGAATTGGACACTCTGGTTGATTCCCTTATTATGAATTTTGAACTTGAACAAGGACAGCCATCACTGAAATCTCAGACTCTTTGTAGTGAAACTACTGAGACTCGAGGAGGACAGGTTGAAACAGGTGAAGTTGACTTTCCTTTGAAATGGAAGGGGATTGCAAAACACACACACAAACCCCAGTCCTCACCTCCATTTCCTGAAGAGCTGTCACCTGGTAGGATACAGTGGGTATAAGATGCCATTATCAGGAAATTCAGGGGAAACTCTTTCCCTTTGCACGAAGGGAAAGCAACATATCATAAAAAGCTAAAACTTGTTGTTAATATTATTAGTAAGTGGTATGAAAGTAAATTACTTGGTTGTATGAGGATAAATACCCTAAATTTCACAAGAAAAAATGGAATTCCTTAAGGAGCTTTGAAATAGTGCCTTTTGTTTTAATAAAAGTCTGTTATTACCTAAACCTATAAGAAATAATTTAATGCAGTAACTAAAAAAAAAAAATCTATTGGAGATAACACGAATGGAGAAATTAAAACCTGTTGAGGAATAACTAGGGAACACAGTAAACTCTTGGTGGGACATTCACACCTCTTAATATTTGACTTTGACTTAGAACTCTTGTGTAACAGTGGAAGGAGATTCCTTTGATGGGCATTTGTAACATACGTTTGTTGCATACAGCTAGATAAGGAGACTGCCCTCCCATCTCAGACGCTTGAAAGGTAGATGATATGGGTACTAATCTTTTTGTTAATATTGTTGCTTCACCTCTGCTGCATTATGATCTAGTAGCGCTACTGCACCTTTAAAGTGGTTTTTATGCCTTTCATTTTTTTAAATGTCAACATTTTTTTTTTTTTAAACAAAGCAAAAACTTAGATTTCCCCGACAGAAATATATACAATGAGAGACGGTAAAAGTACTTTACAACCTTATTTGATGAATGCTTTTTTAAGGGGTTTTGTAGTCTGTTGAAAAATCTGGGCTTAAAGTATCAATGATGTGTTCTTCAACTGGATCTGAAGTAAGTTTATGTTGAGTATTTTTGCTAGTGAATTATCTTTTGGTTGCTCAAATCACTTTCAGTGCTATTCATAGTGGATTAGAAGCATAGCTTTTTCTAAACAATATGTACATCATCCCATGAGGTTGTGGAGAACTTTCCCAATCAATTACTTCCCTGTGCTTTTGACTGTAGTCTTTGTATAACCTCTTACATTTAGTCTGCTGGCTGAAGCCAGTGAAAATTAACAGCAAGGATGAAAATGAATTTGAATTTTTATTCTTTACTACTGGGTTCTAGGAGGCCTGGACCTAGCACATTTTACTCACAACGGTGCTGAGAGATTAATAAGCTAAAACCTAAGTTTTTTTTCCCTATATATCAAAGCTTCCAAGCCAGATATTCATAGCTCTCATCTTTCCTTCCAAGGGAAGATGCTCAACATCTTGAGAACTGCAGTCTTCAAGAATACGCCAGGCTCGTGGTCTTTTCATAGAAAGTATTTCTATAGTAAGAAGAGACAATCGTCCTTTTCCTTTGAAAACTTTCACACTATTCATGCTGTTATTCAGCAATTTTGCACTTTTTTGACTTGGAGAAAACAGGGAAAGATAATCATGCTGAATCAGTAACCCAAGTATGTTTTTCTTAAGACTAGTATACCTTAATAATTTGTCAAAAAATGGCTTGTAGTGCAGTCCTGCAATCAAAAATATTCAACAATTTTTATTGCAGCTAATAATTTCCGTCTCCCATGAGGTGTGATGTCGCCTAATCTCATTCCTACTGTAAAGGCTTTTACAAGTCTGCTCAAGGGTTAACAAAGTATATTCAGTTGTTCAGATTTTCGTGCTTTAAAAGTGAAGAGAAACCTGTTATATTTCTACTTCTGAAAATGTGTTATTTTGTATTTGGCTGAAAGTTTTAACAATGTAACTTCTGAATCATGTATCTAAGCATGAGCATTGTAAAGAGTAAAACCAGATCATGTAACTGATCACCAATTTTTACAACTTCAATTGTAAATTCCATGTCAGTTTTCTTCTGTATACTGTTGTTTTTGAGACCTTCCTTTGTCACTGAGTACTGCTTCCTTACTGAAAGTATTGTAGTGTAAAAATTCGAAATATAGTAAGAGGTGTTTTCTGTGGCTCACAAGTGAAAGAAAACCAACAAAAGACTTCTTTACTTGCATTTCTTTCTTTCCTCTGTTAAGACACTTAACAGCACACGTTTAGAGGCTGAATACCCATAAACTAATCTAGACGTATTAGCATCAGAATACTCCATCCCTTCCATTTTCTGCTCATAAATGTGGTGGTGTAATGTTAAGTCCCCGCTGCAAAATTACATGCAAGTTTGTTACTGATGTTCCACCTGCCAGATGATTAATCATTTCAGCTCTTGTTCTTGTATTTAATGAGAAGCATTGCTCAGAAAACATTTGGTTTTGTAGTTCTGTGTGTTATGAGAATTTTTTTGCCTCTGTGTGTGTGGTGTTTTTTTTTTTTTTTCCTAAAACTGAAAGACAAGTTCTTTACAAACTTGGAGCTCAAACTTGACTTTCATTTTTTAGCCTTTTTGAAACTCAGGAGAAAGAGACCATGCGAATATGTTCTGGATAGGGTTTTAACTGAGGTATCCTATGGGCAACTGTAATCATATCAAATTGAGCTTTTGCAGGATGAGTGACAATGTTGCCAATAGCTTCCCGCTGCTTGGTGGTGGTCGTTTTTTCTTTTCTTTTTTTTTTTTTTTTTCCCCCCCTCTATGCTAACCAACCATGTCTAATCAGTCAACTGATCAGTCTCTTATCTACATTGTTAGTACTATATTCATTTTTTAGAGTAACATGGTAACAAAACCTACTTCTGCTAGTGTTTTCTTCAGCTTGGTGGCCTTGTTACAGTTATACATCATTGAAGTACTTTGTTCTTACTATATATACAGTGAACATACATCATCAGAGTGAGCTAGTGCTCTCATAACATACTGCATTAATACATCAACAAGCCTAGCTGAGGCTCCAGTAATCTATTGGTGTAATATACCATAAGGTAAGGCATATTTATAACTGTAGGCTAGTCTGTCTATAAATTATGAATGTCAAGGAATTGGGATCATAGCAGGCAGATTTTGGGATGGATTGGTACGTTATTTTACTAGTCTTTCTAAGGAGTTGGACATGGGTGTGAGCGAGGCCCAGGTCAGCAGAGGAACTGACATGGCTGAACATGGTATCTGCATCCCCTGCTAGGCATAGTTGTGAAATGAAGTAAACCCTAATATTGATGAGATAAAGGGCTGTGCAGTACGATTCAGATATCTTCACCATCTCACATTTTTAGAGATCTGACTGTAAAGTCAGAGTCTGGATACCTTCTGGCAAATAGTGGTAGTACACAGAAGAATGTTCTTGTGATAGTGCCTTTGGAGTTTCTTCTAAACCACAAACTAAAATGAACATCAAAAAGTGCAATTTAAGTAGAGTTTTTACTTTAGTATGTTACAAAGTTACTTTAGGAATATATATTGGTGCTGGGGAAACAGAGGGGAGTGAGTTCACAACCAGTATTTCTTAAAACACCTGTTTTACTAATTAACTGTTGTTAATAGAATTAAGATGTTTACTTCCAGCAGATCATTGTTCACACACTACATTCACTTTTTCCTTCACACTTTGCTTGCACCCACACATGAAAATCACTCATAGCTACAAGGCTGGAGCAACAACAATGCTGTACCCCTCAGCATGTATGCTTCCTCCCTTTGGCTAACGTTTTCTAGTTATTATTTCTCCATCCACAGCCACAGGTACCAACAGGGCCCGTTCAGACACACTTGCATAGCTGGGGCTTTTATGGCTTGGGCTGAAGCTTAGTTGCTGTGGTAACTCATGTCATGCTTCTTCTAAGAGCGCTAAATTTGGTCTTGATAGGTTTTCTTTGGGGTTCTCAAACCTACAGTCTTCAGCTCTGTGTCACTGAAAGAAACGTTGAGTGAACAGTGAGGAACGTGCACGGGAGAGGAGTGGGAACTGCTATGAAGAAATGTTTAGAGACTTCAATGAGATGTATTGTTTACTGACGTTATGATGGCTTTCCTTTTTCATATGTAGTGATGCAATCTGTAGCTTGTGCGTTGTTTGTGGTTGTGTTTTTGTTTTTTAGAGTTGTTTGTTTTGTTTTCTTGGTTGTTTCTTTCAATATCCTCTTATTCCTTTAGGAAAATATTCTTCGGTCTGATTTCAGGTAAAAAGTAATTAGAACTTTATGTATTTGACACACAGATTTTATTGACTTACGTAAAAGAAAAAGGGGGGATCTTTGTTTTAATTTTAAATACAAAGTGGGGAAGTGGGGTATTCAGACTTCTGCACCCTAGTTTCATTTGAAAATACGAAACAGAAAAATCTAATAAATTCACTTCATAATAGAAGTAGTTTGAGGAAGTTAAGAAGTAGGTATTTGTTCAGTTCAATACTTGATTTGAAAAACAGTACTACATTAATAAAAATACGTAAGGGTTCTGAGATTATTGATCTGCTACTTTACTGCTTTTTACAGCTCAGACTCTCGTTTTATATATTTAGTAGTAGGAAAATAAGATTAAAATGACACATTTTAACATCATCCATCATTAATACACGAGGTAAACCACTGCACAGAAATACTACGTGAATTGATTTTTTTGTTGTGGAAATTGGTAAAGCCATGGGATTCAAACTAACTGTGATGACACACTAAACTGTTCATTTTTATCCCTAATCAGGAATAAGAAACATCTTTATTTCAGGTAAAGATAACAGTCCTGGGAAGAAGTGTCTTTGGTGTATGAACACGGGATTACTTGAGAATCCTTCAGTGTTAGCCCATCGTTACTGAGACGTTGTATGTAAACGCACTTTTAGAAAAATGCATTCTAGCTGTGCTTTTTAAAGAACATGTACCAGTGTTAGCAGTTAAGCATGAAAACTCTTCTAGCACACACTGACTCATTACAATACTCTAGATGTAGAAAATTAAGCAGCTGTGGTTTAGATTTAATTTGATCCAGTAATGGCATCTGCAGGCAGAAGAGGAGACTACATCTGATTCACCGCCACAAATACAAGCGATTATTTCTGAATGGGAAATTTCTTCTCATCCCTTACGTGCTCTGACACACTTGTGATTGGATGAGTCCTGTCCCTTTGTATGTTTCGCAGCTTTTCTGATTTCATGGTAAGGTGGGGTTTTTGTTTGGTTTGGGTTTGGGTTTTTTTATATTATTAGGACAGCATTTTAATTTCCTTTTCCTAGCTTTTCATAGGATCTGAGATTGTTTATGCTTTTTCTGAAGGAAGGGCTGTTAGCTTTTTTTTGAGTTCTAATATTTTACTTTTTTGTATTAAAAATATTTGCCATCGTTTCTTTGTTTTCTGCTCTTTTTAGGACCTGTAATCAGCATATGTAACAAGACCTGGTTACTCTTGAATTCTTTTCCTGCTCTTTTGTTTTTCTTTTTTTGTTCTTCTTGTCTTAGTATGTTAATGTTCATGATAGCATTTGTTTCTAGAATAGGAGGTGGTGTATATCACCTAACCAACATTCACATAACTTGATTGTTGGAGTGATAACAGGACAAAACTGAGACAGGGGTCTCCTGAGCTAACATTTCATCAACAGTGAGCACTATAGACAACAACAAAAAATAAATTTCAGGTATCTTTCAATCTGAGTTAATTTTGAATACCTGTATTAATTAAAGTAAGTCCAGAAAGATTTATGAAGAGCTGAGGGAAAGGAAGGAAAGTATCAGAAAACCTCACGTTAGCAGTCAGCTGGAATTAAAAACAAACAGAAACAAAAAAAAAACCCAAAACAAAACCACAAAACTCCCCTCCAAACCAAAACAAAACACCGACAAACAAAAAAACCCCAATCCACCCCCCCATATTCATACGGATTTAAACTACACTTGATGTCTTTCATGCGTGTTCCTTAAGCCTATTGCAAGCATTACTTGATTAATCTTGCTTTATGCTATTTAAGATATTTCAAAACGTGTAGATTTATTCAAATGTTATTTATAGTGATATAAATAAATGTCAAGCTACAAGTTTAAGTGCATTTTAACTGCTACAACACTGGTTTTGGTCTCACAGCTTATCTAAATATTATATATTGGTATAAATCCCTCTTTTACTGAATTATGTTAAGATGATATGTGTGTTAATTATGTACGGTAGAAAATTACATCACACTAAGGTGTTTCTACCTCTCCCCTTAGCGTGCAAATGGGGATATTGGTAAAGAGATTGTTTATCTTGGAAAATGAGAAGCTATGTTACATACTGATGTATTTGTACAAGACCTTGCACTCAAACAGGAAGGTATATATGTACCTAGCTAGATATGCATATATGTGTATAAGCATAGAGGGCACAGTAGGAAAACAATAATGGTGCAAAGACCAATCATAGATATAAAGTAAAACTTATTTCCCAAAAGCTGAAGAATAATTTTTACTATTTTGAGCTCCCAAAAAGGAAACAGGATGGCTCATGTTCTATATGTATCTGCTGTGATGATACCTTCTTCATACCTTTGTATCGGCTAGTTGTGTCAATGAGTTTGGCTGCCTTCTAAGGATTTGTTCATGCCTTGGTATTGAATTTTTAGAGTCTTTTGAGTTTTTGCTTTGAACATGTGCATACATTCACATGAACACTCCTCCAGTTTTCTATTAAAATCTACTGCTTTTTATTTAACTGTGTGTTTCCTCCTCACCCCTGGTTGTGGGAACCTGTTGTGCCCTGTTTAGACTGTAAGCTACTACCTGTACTACAAAAGCCTGGTTTAGTAACCACTGCCCTGGAAGTCTGACAATATAAGTCTATGTGCCACTGCCCTAGCTCTTACCGTAGTGTGTTCCGTCAAGTTTATTGGTGGCCAGGGGGCATGCGAGTGTGTTTACGTAGCAAGAATACTGATGCCGGCACTCTTAGGCATGTAACATCAAAAAACGCAGTTCCGGGGTGGGAGTACTGCGTTCAGCTCTGGGGCCCCCAGCATAAGACAGACACGGGCTCTTTCCTCTGGACCCTCTCGAGCAGGTCCAGAGGAGTGTCATGAAGATGATCAGGGGGCTGGAGCACCTCCCTTATGAGGACAGGCGGAGAGAGCTGGGGTTGTTCAGCCTGGAGAGGAGAAAGCTCTGGGGAGACCTTCTAGTGGCCTTCCAGCACTTCAAGGGGCCCTGCAGAAAAGGTGGGCAGGGACTCTTTGTCAGGGAGGGTAGCTATAGCATGAGAAATAATGGTTTCAAACTGGAAGAGGGGAGATTTAGATTGTGAGGGTGGTGAGGCACTGGCACAAGTTGCCCAGAGAAGCTGTGGCTGCCCCCTCCCTGGCAGTGTTCAAGGCCAGGCTGGATGGGGCTGGGAGCAACCTGGTCTGGTGGAAGGTGTCCCTGCCCATGGCAGGGGGTTGGAGCTAGATGATGTTTAAGGTCCCTTCCAACCCAAAACATTCTATGATCTGATGATATGAATTCAGAATTGTATTAATGAAATAGAAAATATAAATGTAATGATACAACACTTTTAAGAATTACACTTTTCAGTATTTTTCACGGTATCATAGAATAGTTTGAGTTGGAAGGGACCTTTAGAGCTCACCTAGTCCAACCCCCCTGCAGTGAGCAGGGACATCTTTAGCTGGATCAGGTTGCTCAGAGCCCCGTCCAACCTGACCTTGAATGTTTCCAGGGATGGGGCTTCCACCTCTCCGGGCACCCTGTGCCAGTGTTTCACCACCCTCATTGTGAAAAATTTCTCCTTTTATATCTAGTGTAAATCTACCCTCTTTTAGTTTAAAACCATTACCCCTTGTCCCGTCACAACAGGCCCTGCTAAAATATTTGTCCCCATCTTTCTTACAAGTCCCATTTAAGCATTGAAAGGCCACAATAAACTTTCCCCCGAGACTTCTCTTCTTGAGGCTGAACAACCACAACTATCTCAGCCTGTCTTTATAAGAGGGATGGAACACCTGCTCCAACGGGTCCATGTTTTTCTTGTGCTGGGGGCCCCAGAGTTGGATGCAGCACTGCAGGTGGGGTCTCACCAGAGCGGAGTAGAGGGGCAGAATCACCTCCCTTGACCTGCTGGCCATGCTTATTTTTGTCTATTATTTATTTGCTTTAATGACAGAACTTTTAAATGTGCTGTTGCATTTTCTATAAATATAAAATGAAAATTTTATTGCTTAAAAAATGAAGGCATAATGGTTTTAATGTAGCATCAACTATTAAAGATTATTGACATACATGGGAGAAGGAAAGTATGTAAACCAGCTTTCTAAGCACCAAATTGAATCTCAAGTTCTCTATTGGGATTTCGTATCATAACTTTGCTATTTATGTATGGTCATGGACGGGAAAAAAAAAGGTGAATTGATAAAATGTGAAGTTGAAACATGTAAATTAAATGCTATTTAATGTCAGATACTCTGCTTTGAAAGTAAATTGTCCTGTAGTTTAATTCTGGAGTATGTTGAAAGTAGGTGTCCTAAATGCTTTTTAAAAGAAGGTTTAACAACAAGGGACTTGACAGTCAGATGGGTAAGTGTGGAATGCAACAAGTGCTTTTTTTGGACTCCTGAGCCATTTTCAACAGTAGATAGCAAAGTTGATAGATAGGACTTGGTTTGTTTGTCTTATCATTTGCCGCTCTCCTCTCCCCTTACAAGGAAATTCTTTCAGTTCTACTTCTTACCCCTAAAATACCAAACTATACTCTTAAAAGCATTTGTTTAATGAAGACAAAAAAAAGTTTACATTGCTGTTAGCTGGCTTTCAGTTCTTGTTCGATTATGACCAGTAACATGCAAGTTTCATCTCACAAACTTGGATCTTTCTACAAGATGATTAATCAAGTTGTGACCTCTGAAATACTCCAGCAGCAAGAGCCCTTGCTGGTGTTCTGTGTTGGTGAGCTGCCATGTCCCACGACTATTTCAGGAGATAGCTGGGATACTCCCCAGCCTAGTTCTACTGTAAAATTAAATCTCCCACTGCCAGGGCTGACTGAGTAATTCTCTATCCAAAACTGTTTGTCACTTATTAAAACTTCCTTCATGATTCTCTTACCTGTTTTAATTCTGCCACTTGCCAGCACAGTCCCTGAACAGGGTTCGCAGGAAAAGATGGATGGTTACAAAAACTTCTAGACTTACAGGTTTGGATTTTCTCTTATTTAGAAAAGTTCTGGTGGCTCTACCATGTGCTTCCTGAAAAGAGTAACTTCAAGAAAATGGATATTGGATGTGGTGCTTTTTTTTGTTTATTCTTTCCCCTCTAGTAAGGTTGTGGGAAAACTTCATCAAATATTCAGCTATTTATTAGGGGATTGTTTACTGGGAGGGAGGTTGTATCAGCTGTTTGTATTCCATGTCACAATTTACTTCCGTAGTTCGCAGTGTCGCTCCTGCAGCCGCTAGATGGAAGTGTTCCACAAGGGTGTGCCGGCTCGGAGCCCTTTCGGCAGCGTCTCCCAACCAGGCAGAGACGGAACCTCAACACCGCCTAAAAGTTAACGCTCACACCCTATTCCTAAAAAAATAGTTTCTATAGACAAATCTGTTCGTTTGCGGGTTTGTATAGTTTATAGAGAAACTTTTCTTCTACATATTCTGTTAAGTAATTATATGACAGTTATAGTATGGTTGTAAAGACGAAGATAGCTGTTATATGCAAAAGTGTGTACTACCCTAGACTTATTTTTTGTGTTCTTAGTTTAGCATTTTCAGTGTATTAAAGCTACTATTAAGAAAAAAAAATGCATGCAATTTTGCTTGTGCAAAATACAGTTCAATAACCATTTTAGCAATATCACAAACACATTTCTGAAATTGTTTCTATAGTTAGGCCCACTATCTCAAGGAATGACTTTTCCCGTGATGTTCACGTGAATAGCACAGAAAAAATAATTTTATTAGATCAAATTTAATATTGGAAAACGTAAAGCTAAGAAAGATGATCGCCCAGTGAAGCAAATCTTATGCCTGTTTAACTTCAAGTTCATTCTTCCATCATTTCTAATCATGAAAATGTTTATAAATAAACCAGTGTTTTGTTACACAAGGACTTGGGTGGCTCCTTATTCCTCATTGTCTCTCCCACAAGTCACATAGTGGGTCAGGGATGAAATTCAGAATGGAACTTGGAAATTCTGGTGTTTCCTGTTGTAACTAATAGGTAAGAAATAGCTGACTTTTTTTTTTTTTTTTTTAATAGGTTAATTTTGTAAATAGAAGTTGTTGTAAATGTGTTCTAATTGTGAAACTGAGGTTTATTAAGGTTTATATTCGCACTGAATAAGAGAGAAATATTATTAGGAAAACCTGTTAATGTCTTCAGAGAAGCTCAATACTCAAATTATTTATTTATTAACTTTTTTGTTCCCTGTTTAAAATAATCCCTGGTGTTCGTTAGCATGCCTTACATCATACTTTCAAGCTCTGTCTAAATGTCTAAGAGGATCTGAGATAAACTATACTTGTCTTTCTCCAGCCTTGGCTATGCTTGTGAAAGTGAGGTTGTAAATCAGATGGGGGGTGATGGTGGTGGTGGTGGTTTTCTCTGAGAGAGAGATTCCTTGTTTAAGGAGCAATGTGCACTTACTCACAATCCCGTCCCTCCAATAAAATCATAAACATGGGCATGAAGCAATCCAGCTTGTCAACTATTGTGCTTACAACATCTTGGACTACAGGTTTAGAAACTGTTCTATTAATTGTGTCTTGGTAGCATGGGATTCTTCCAGAATTGTTTTGTCTGCGTTTTAGTGGCATTGCAATGGAGTGAAGCGACTAACAAAACCTGAGTACATGTGAAGTGAAAGCAACAGTAATTAAGTAGTCTTGTCCCTAAAAAAAAATTAAAATTGAAAATTTCAACTAATAAGTAATATTAAATATGATGTATTTTGCATACAGATCAGTAAGACCAATATTGGATAGATCTCCTGATGTATACGTCAAGTCTTGCTTAGAAAGCTGGAAGTAGGTACATTTCTTGCTAGGCGTAATTTAAGGAGAGGATTTCTCTTTGCAGAGTATTAATGCACTTGGATCATGATAGTTGCGGCCTCATCTCTCCAACTTCTGATGCTATAGAATCATCATAAATCTATCTCTTGTTCTCCTGCTGTGGCTGGAACTGCATGAAAATCTACAGTGTTTCTCATTTAGTAGATCTCAAAGTGCCTTGCAAAGGTGAGAACCTATTTCTTATTCAACAGACGGGGGGAGAAAGTATTCAAATAGATTAGGTGGTTCCTATCTCTGTTGCAAAGCAAATCAGTGGTCTAATTATATCTTCATGAACAGCTTTTATTGAAGAATTAGATTCTTAACTTCAGGAGGACCTGCTTAGCTGAGGTGGCATTTTTTAACCTTTACAGAATAGCCTATATGTAAGTTGTCTTAAGAATTTAACTATTAACTTAGTGCACACTTTTTATGGATACAGTTGTAACACTATAAAGGAACTTACAGTTAACTACAAACCAGCTGTAGACAATGTCCTTGTATATAGTAATAGGGGAAGCAGGCCTTATTACTTGAACTTGGCAGCACTGCATGTAGGGAGCCCTGCAGTTTTGCTTGCCTGTGCTTTTTAGTGCTGATGTTAGAGGAACATGTGTGGCTGGTTTTGCAGTACCTAGAACCCCAGTGGAACCTGCTTTTTAATCTGTCGGTTTAATGGCCCCTTTTCACTGTGCTTGAGACTAGACTTCCTTGTTATTAGTTTACAGCAGTGGTCTAGGAAAGATGAGACTTCAGTAAGACATACAACACATAAACCACACTTATGACACATGGCACTGGCCACACTGTATTGGTAGGCTATTCTGTCCAGAGAATAAAGATTGTTCTCTGCTATGTGCTTCAACCAAGCGATGCTGTGTCCTGAGAAGGCATTTACCAGCATTCTCTGCACAGAGAAGTGAAGACGTCAGGGAACTGTTCTTCACAAATACACATAGGTGCAAACCAGAATAGTTGGCTTTTCTCTTGATTTCTCAGAAAATCGGCGCTTTCATAGAAAAACAAAATTCTAAACATGGAAGAAGAAATCCTTGAAAGAATTTGTTGTTCACAGTACCTAAAAAACTGTTTTGCAAACAGTATTAAAAATCATCATGCTATTTTCGAAGCATCAAACATCACATACGGGCAGTTAAACCTGTGGCTGGTATATTTAAGTTAACTTAAATTGGGAAGTTTCTTTGAGGCTAAAGGCACAATGTGACTTGAAATATTTGTCTGCCTTGTCTATGTGTTAGAATGTGGAAGCCATGTATTTAGCAGGATGCTGATACTTTTTACAGTTATACAGCGTCAAGGTGATTACTGCTTAACAAAAATTCCCATCATGAAATGTCTTTTTAAAGGAAGGAGTCATCTGCCAGGCATTTTCAATAGGAACTTAATAATTCAGTAGGCAAAGCAGTGCACCAGCTTCTCTTCCCATTTGTTTCAGCTGTATAGTCACAATAAGATGTACTAGTAAAGCTTCCTTTCCTACAGAATTGAAACTATAACTCTGAATGCACAATGTTTGCTTCTGTGTTGAATAAGACTATTTTATTTTTGCAATCACTTTTTCTGACTGTAACATTCATTTATTTGTTTTCCTAAATTGGGAGCCATGTACACTTCTCTTGACAGCTTATCAATGCTCTTTTTATGATCAAAAGAGGTCAGTAAAAGCCATATTCATGTAGAATAGTGGTTTGTGACCGAGTTATTAGATTCCTGTTAGATTCTTCTAAATCTGGTGTCGCAATCGATTTCTGTGCTAGAATGCTTTCTTTATAAATAAAGAGTAAGTACATTTTTACGTGTGCACACATCTGAACCATTTCCTATTACTTTTGTACTTCTAAATGTCACAATATTCAGAGCGCATTGGTATATTCCATCTTTGTGAGTTGCAGACCTCTAAGCTGATGCTGTCTGTAGTTTCCTAGCCTGTGCTTTGTCTGCTGGAAGCAATTTTTTTTTCCCTGTTGGTTTTTTTTTTTTTTTTGGTTTATTTTTACATGAGAAATATACAGACATTTCTTTTCCTGTGTAAATGCAAAATCAGATTGTAAAAGAGTTTGAAGGGGTTGAAGATTTTTTTAGTTTGCCACTGCAGAGGCCGCCTCAGGAATTTGCTTAGGTAAAGATATTTGTTATTATTTAGGTTTTATAAATGCTAACTAGTTGGTAGGCATTTTCCAACTGTCTCTGTCCCAGAGAATTTAGAGCTGAAAACAAGTCAGAAAAAAAAAAAAAATTTTGAAATTATAGCAGAGCCTGAGAATCAAAATTCTTTTATATTATACAGGTAGTATTTTTATAATATGCTGTTGTTCCTAGAAAGCTATCTAGAAGAATAAGGATGAGTTGAACCCATTTTGAAGGGAGAACAAGGAAAAAAAAATAAAAATCCTTAACTTTCCAATGTGATGAAGGTGACAAAAAGTAGGAAAGTAATGCCTGTTAAAATGAGCAGCAGTTGTGTTGTACTTACCAAGTTTGTCATAGCATTAGAAAAGTAGTTGAAAATAACGTATCACTTGAATGATTTGATTCTAAATTCAGAATTTCCCCAGAGTGTTTACCGTGGCTGTTCTGCAATGCCAATGCATATAGCACAGTCATCTTTTATCAAACTAATTTTGATAATAAGCATAAAAGTAGGTCCTGTGATATTACAGGATACTATGTCTTAATGAACAGTGTATAGAATCTCTCAGAATTATGTTCTGGTGATAAAAGAAGTTTAACATTAGCATGAAAGACCTCTTCTGACACTTAGATGGTTGACACCAATACTATTAAATAAAGGAAGAAATCAAAAGTTAAGCAAATTACTTGCCAGTGGTAACTGTGGACCACTGCTTCCTTGAAGGAGTAGTATGAATTTTGCTGCTTTGATGTTCTGTGTACAGTAATTATGCCAGGCTCTTTCTTTTGCTTGTGCGTAAACTAGAAAACTGTTGATGCTGTGTAAATAATAGCAACTCTCAGCAAATACACATTTTGAAGCCCTATAAATTGCATGTATTTGCAACGTGGTCTTTGGAAAATACCTGTGCTATTCTCTGATAGTTAGTGAAATTTCACAAATGTCACAACAGGCATCTAGCTCTTGTAAACCCACACCACTGTTAAATACGCAGCTTTTTATAAAAGGTTGAATAGAATTCTTCAATGACATGACAGCCGCATAAATAAGAAAGCTGTTAAAGTGGTGTATTGTATTTGGAGATTTTCCAAAACCTGCGCTCTTTCTTTGGGTGCACAGATACCACTTGATAGTAGAGAGACTCTAGCTTCTAAATCTATTTGGTTATTCTGAAAACCTCCTTCCAAGCTTTAAACTGACATTGCAAAGAGATAGACAAAGTGCACTTAATCCTTCCAAGTGGTAGCTTTAAGTAGCCAGGCTTCTGATTAAGTGCTTTCTTTGATGCCTAGTTGAGCTTAAAGCTTCTGGCCTGTCAACACTGGACTGAATTCTATGTAACAGAGAGCACTGGGGACCAGAAATTCAGTTATCTCTACTCCTTGTGCCAAGAAATCTCACTCAGTCAAGTTCGCCTTCTAAAATCTATGGTTTCCTCTGTTATCCTTTAACATCTTATGGAACTGGCAATGGGTAGAAATATTTTTCTTCATTCTGCTTTTAATTCACTGATGTCATATTCTCTGAAACTGCAACTTTGTTTTGGTGTGGACAGATCTGGAGTCAACAAAAGCAGTAACTGTAAAATGCACTAATGACTAGAAAATTAGTGAACAAGCAAACAAATTACAGAACTGCCTACTCAGTTGCTCTAGTGAACAAATATTCCTGCAACCTATGTACTGAGCAAATTAGACTACTTGTTGAAAACCTGCAGAACTTGCACATCCAGCTGAGCTGGCGAAGTACACAAAGAGTGTTCAGTGGTGTCCCTTCAGCCCCTTTGCTCATAATAAAATTTGAATTCATGGTAGCTTTAATGTCAATGGGAAGTACACTTCTTAAAGCAAATTTTAAAAATAGTGGGAAATCTACCATCAACTAGAACATATCTAATTCTGTTTCAGCTAGTGCAATTTGGTGCATTCGGTGTATTTGTGTGTTCTGTCATTTTAAATGTAATTCTAGTTTTAATTTTTTCACGAGAACTGTGTTTAAAGAGACTCTTTTTAAACAATAGGGTAAAAACTATTTATATTCTAGGTTGTCTTGAAGAGACAGACCTATCAGTCTACTGTTGACCTTAATTAGCATCTATGGCACAACTCAGAGAAAGCAGAAGGGAAATGCTTTCTTTTGATTTAAAATTACACACAAAAAATCATGTAGGTGAAATTTTGAACAGTTTTGGGAAGAAAGGCCTGTAGGTATTTTAACTGTTGCTTGATTTTTTTTTTTAAAAAAAGAGGTTTGTTTTTTTAATAAAGTAAATAATACATTGTCCCTCTGACATTTTTTCAGATGAACAATTTTTCAGGAGGATTACAAGGCTGAGTAGTCAGTTTTTGAGAGGTGGAGTATAGTTTAGTTGGTGGGCCTGCTGTGATTGGAATTGATTAATGGGTGTTGTGATAAGCATAGAAACAGATCAGTGGCAGCTTATCCTGCTTTCAGCTGTCACAGCTGTGCCTCTTCACTCTTCTTCTAGCCCTATCACACTCCCTGGCAGCCTTTAAAGTACCTCCTTCTCTGTGGAATTTCTGCAAATCATTTACTCAAATGCCAAGATACCATAGAAGCAGCTGTTTCTGAGAAAATTTGTTCAGGCTCACATATTTGTTGTGATGAAGAATATTACGTTAGAGAATCCTTTCCTACTGCACCAGGAAGCACGCTGTGCTACACCCTGAAGAGAGGGTTAAACAATGGTTCTGATGGGCAGGTGTGCTCCTTAGTCAAGAATTTTCAACCCTGGCTGCACAGCGACACAGTTTGCTGGCCAAGTGATATTGCTGTTTCTGCTTGACAGTTGCAATAAATAATTACCAATTGTTAATTTTACTGCTAAGGGCTTGATGGAAGCAGTGGTACTAGGTGTTTAAAATCCTGATAGCTGCTGGTTTTTGTTGTAATGTTCAGTAAATTTTATAGACATGTATAAATGCAAGTTTTAGAAGTTCTGAATATATTTTAAAAATGTTTCCCTGGTTTCTTTATTGGAACTGTGATCTCCAGCGTGATCATATACACAGCTAGGTAGCTTGATAGGAATCATGTCATTTTAACAGAAGCCTAGAGGTATGTGGATTTTATGCAAAATCAGGGCTGGATCTTGGCTTTTGCCAAGAAAGGTTGGTTCAGATGATCCTTGAGGTCCCTTCCAACCTGGTATTCTATGATTCAAGCTCTGTATGTAACTTTGTGGATTTGAGGAGGATTGCCTGGTAGTGAAATGGTTTGCAGGATATGAGACTATGTTCTGTAAGATCCCTCCTATTAGTTACCAAAATATTTTGCTCATTTTATTGGAAACTGAGTAAGCCTAGAGCATGAAAATATTTGCACGACACTTCCTGGACATTTTGTAGATTATAATACTTAGGTGGTAAACACTCTTTTAATGACATCTTTGGGTGTGATGTAAATCCCTGTGGGCTTCTCTGTATGCTTTTAACTGCCTGAGGCAGCTGTATCAGCATTATCAATAAATACTAAAAAAAAAAAAAAAATTTGAACAAACTCAGGCAGATTAAAGCTAAACTTAAAAGCAAATGATGCACGCAGAAGGTCTCAACATCTAGCTAAATCTGCAGGATGTCTAACTGATCCAAACATAGTATACAGTTTATCTGCTGTGGCAGTCTGTGAACAAGAATAAGTTTAGACAATTTGGGAAAATAAACACTTAAAACCAAAAAGAAGATTAAGTATCTATTACATATGCATGTACAGTTCCTGTGTTGATTATTTAGAGTCAAGTGACTCGTATTAGTGGAAAGCTACTTCTCAAAGAGAATTTTTTTTAAAAAAATCTTTTTTCTTTCCATTTTTAAACATGTATTAGAGAGGAACATATCTCAGAACCTTTTTTGTTTTAAAATCATGCTATTTATTTATTCTACAATTATATTGCATGTCAGCTATATCTTGTAATGTCTTCTGTCATACAAAAGCAAACAAAGTCATGTTACATTAATGACTTGTCTGAGATCATATGACTGCCTGCCTATAATTCCATGCTCCTTTGCTACAGAAAAAACATGACCCTGAATCTTAAACAGCTTTTGAATAAAGGCACCTACAATTATGATATGATAAAAAACTTCATAGGTTTATGAAATAGTTATTTCAGTTTTCTTAACTTAGTGGTTTTATCTTCAATTTTCATTTGCATGTTATACAATTAAAAAAAAAAAAAAGCCATACTGAAAGCACTACTTTTTTCAGAATGTTAAAATAATATTAAAATAGTGGACAAATAACACCTTTAAAGTTGTACCTGTGCTTACTCAACTTAGAACTAAGCCTTCTTTTTTTTTGTACAGTATTTCAGATGTATGAATTCAGTACAATTTAAAAACGTCCTGTTTGTCTATCATCTAGTGCTGTGTAAAATCAAGATTTTAAGTGAGAACTGATCAAAAGGAAAGAGAAAATGTGATTATATATTGTTGATGTGAAGTGTGGTCGTTGAGTTTTCCACATCTTGATCTGCTACAGGGGGACTTGTTCTTTGGGGATCCAGCCTGCACTTTTGTCCTTCCTGTGATTTCTTATTTCAAGCTTGATAGAGAAACCATCCACTGTTGTATCATTTCCTTCAGTGCTAACAGCTTTTATTCTCTTCAACGAGTGTTTACAGAAAAGTGTTGATGCTTATTAATCTGTTTCTTGTCTTACAAATGTGCTTATGCATGATTTGTGGTAAAATTGGCATTTCTGACAGCTCTCAATGTAATCTGCATAGCACAACAAGATTGTTACATTGAACAGATGTGGTTTGGAGTTGTTATTCTTTGTAATTACCATCATTAAGTAAAAGCATGTGTCAATCAACTTTGTACTCTAAACACACCAATCATTTGCGAGACATGCATCTGCATTTCAGATATAGATATAATATATCTTGTTTTGAAATGTATTTCTGTTGTTTTCCATTTAATACAATACTCCATGAAACACATGATGACCAAAGATGTCAAAGCAAGAGATCATCAAGTTAAGAAAGGCTTTACTGGGAGATTATCTACATCCTTTTGTTTTTAAAAAATAGAATCATCCTTCTTTTCCGATATAAAAGGAATGCAATAATGTTTGATTTCATAAATTTCTGAAGTTACTATGCTGCCTTGATCTTGGACTATGACTTTCTTACTTGAGGGAAGGAAGTTCTGTGGGTGAGACCCTCCACTTATCTTTCAGGAGGATTTTTAGTGTGATTACTTGGGGGCAAAAAGGAATCTGTATTAGTAAGCTGACATACTGCCTTTTTAAGAATTAATGTTTGGGTCATTAATGTTGCTAGGATACCTTTTAGGGTCAAAAATGTTCACACTGGTAATAAACAGGATTAGATCAGGAAATTATATTTTGAGTGGAGCTGAAAACAAAGGCATCTTAGCCTGACTGCACAACAAATAACAGTAGAAGTCTGACTGAAACACACAAAAGCAAGGATATTTGGAGCTGACATTCGTTTTCTCCTTGTTTACTTGTATAATGACTTCAGTTGTTTGTGTTGGAGACAGCAGAGATGATGGCACCTACGTATTGGGTTTTTTGTGGTTTGTTTTTTTGTTTGTTTGTTTTTTACCCTGTGCTGTGATGTTTCTTCTCAGTGCCAACTAAGACTAACCTGTATATAAGCCACTAAGTGTAGTTTGTCATGGTGAGGTGGAATGGCTCTCAGTCTTTGAGAGTATTTTAGCCTATACCTTTAAAATGAAAGTGGTTGTGATTTTTTTCTTTTTTTTTATATCCTCCCCCAGTTAAGAAAAAAAATTTTTACCCTTCAGTTTCCCCAGAATGGATCCTTTTAGAACTTTGTTTGCTCTGTTAAAGATGATTCTGTATGAGGTGTGTGACTTGTACATGCCTTCCTAACAAATAAAGTATTGCATAACTATCCTTTGGTATCTTTCATGCAAGTCTATTGTTTAGATCCTGCAGGATTTCATGTGGATGTTGATTATTTGTTAGACCCTAAACGTCTGATTCTTACTGAGTCTTCTGCTAGAAATACTGAAATAGAAATTGAGGAAGTCTACCTGAAATTTAGAAGCCAGGTAAGCGACATCCAAAGAATGAATGATAGAGATGTAGGAAATAACTTTTAAAGGAATTGTGAAGAAAAAAAATTATGTTTGCAATCCAAATCTAGTGCCATATATAGAACCAGAAAAAACATGGAAATGACATAGGGAGCATAGCAGTACAGTCTGACAGATACTGAAATGTTATCTCAGCCCTTTCAGTTAAAGAAGAAACTTTTTGAAAGTAACTTGCAAGTTATCTGATGGCTGCGTAAAACCCATCATTGGGACACATAAAAACCAGGCCTATGCATTGATTTGTACTTAAGTGGTCCCAGAAAACTTTGAGGTCCTTTTGTGGAGGAATGGTGCTTGGTAATTCTCTTCGCCTTTAGTTTCTCCACCTGTTAATGGGGATAATACTTGGCCACTAGGAGTTTATAGCCATGCTTGCAAAGCAGTTTAGAAGTGTTAAAATTCACCCAAATGTGTCTGTCAATCTGGAGGCAGAGGAAACCTTAGCAGCCTTAGTGCCATCTTTGGATAATTGTCCATTATACTTGCCGACTTCCTGCAGCACTATGTAGCTAGGCTTCCATTGGAGCAAAGTGCTGGGAAGAAGATTCCCTCATACATTTTAAATTTAATATAATTTTATTCAAAATAAGGAATTTAGATGTTGTATAGGTTGGAGTTGAGAGTCCTTTCATCACTAGAAGAGCTGGTTGTCTTACTAACCCTAGTAATACAAGTATTGATCTATGATGTAAAATGTATCACTGCACTGTTCATGGAAAGTAGGCTGTAGAACAACTAAAGCATCTTGGTGGGATCCAGATGTATGAATTTAAAGCCTTGCCTGGGGGGGTGCCAAAAACTGCCTCTAGTAGACCCAACTATAAACGGACATTTGAGGTGACAAGGCAGCTTAAAAACATGGGTGCTAACCATATCACTCCCTTGCATAATGATGGCTGTAGAAACTAGTATGTCTTGATTTTATTTATCCCTGCCCCTGATCCCCTGGCCTGACAAAATTTAGGGTAGATATTTTGATATTTCTTACCTGAACGTACTGTCTTTCAGCTTCTTCAAGTATAAAATACGAGTAATGACAACTTCCCATTTTCATCAGCGTAAAGAATTTTACATGAAGTATCGTATGAATTATCTATTGTTACATTTTCACATATTATCCTGCTAAAAGAAAATTTGATTTCAACTGGAAAGTGTTAATTTCTGGTGCTTTTTCCTAATTTGTAGTTTTCTTGCTCTTAGAGGCCCTCATAGCACATCTTTGTTGAAGATTGTGATACATATGCTTGTATGGTTTTTTTTGAATATTATATTCTAAATATTTTAGAACATCTGCTTAGTATTCAGTAAAGAAATGTAGGACTGAACCGTGTAATTCATGGTATACAACAGACATAGTCTCCTCCTGTGGTGAAACCCCAACATCTATCTAGAGTTCTTGCAGGCACACCTATTCTTTAGCACGTTGTTATTTTAACAGTTGGGCTTTCCAAGAAACTCAGAATTTGGCATCTTTGCTGTCAGATAACAGCTTTATTTTAGTCTTTTGAGAATGCAATACTTTCCATTACTCAAAATGTAGGAAAATATTACATAGAGGTAATGAAAATAATACTTAGCTTTAAAAAGTGGTATATACATTTTTACAGATTTGACTTTATTTTGGTGGTTTACTTAGATTTCAAAGTTTACTTTTTTTTACGCGCTGCTTTAGAACATGATGTTTTGTTTCTTGAAGCTTGGGACTGTTGAGTTATCTACATGTATAAAATGGACAATTTTTTGAACAATACCTTTGCTCAGAAAGACAACGTTTTCAAGGGAATGATGGCAGAAACAAGAGAAGAGAATAATCTCAACTGCATACTACATGCAAGTGGAGCAGGTATTTTATTCAGTACTAGTTTTAACACATTTTTTCAAAATTATGTTTTATTTTAGGGAAGTTGTACTACTGTTCAGCTGGAAGAAGCTTGTAGCTTCTTGAAGTGGCTGAAATGAAATATTTAAGTACATATGAAAAGAGGTAGATTCCCATTTTTTTGACCACTGAGTTTCTCTAAAGTAGAAGCTACTTTATGAATAAACTTTCTCTTCAGATGTTCCCAAAGTTTTTGTTCTTTAAAATAAGTTAAGGGCATATTTTTAAGGAGTCTTGCTTTGGGTTCATAAGAAACAGTGCACTATGAAGCTATATTTAATAAAAATTTCTATGTCCTTATGTCAACCCTAAGTGCTTATAATTTGGAAAACCAGCTATCATTAACATCCAATTTTTGAGCCAACACAGAAGAATGAAGAAAGGTTTCATACCTTCCCATAGAGTTTATATATCATTCCAAGTTGATAGCTTTCTGGTTAGACACCGAACTGTATGTACTAATCCCCCTTTTTCCCCCTGCTGTGATATTACTTAAATGGAGAAAGGCAACTGAAAAAATACTTGGTTTTGTTTTAAGTTAAATATCAGAGTAATTTGTCATACTCTACTTTAATTAGAAGTGATGAAAAAAAAATATATCTTTAGCCAAGGACTTCTTACTTTATTATTATCCTGGAAATTACTGAGATTATTTGCTTTGGAAATGGCAGAAAAAGAGAACATAAAGTCATACAATTTTAACTTATTTTCAATATACAAAGTTAAGAGGTTGAAAGAGTAGTTTAATTTACTCCTATTCCCTGAAGCTGTACAGGCTTAGAAGGTAGGAAAGGCATAGAAAAAAACATTGGTTGTAAAGATATTTCACTGTTCCTCGTGTTCTCAGAGGTAGGCTTTTGCAATCAGAGTCAATGCTAATAGTTTCTCTTTCACATATTTTATTTTACTTTTTAATGTAGATTCATAAACAAATTTAGCAGTAACCATTTAGAGATGCCGTATGTCCCTAAAAGGGGATGTGTTGGAAATCTGGAACAGGCATATCTTGTGTTGAGAATAGTAAATTTCTTGTAAGAATCAACACAGTGGGGCATTTTCTCCTCTTGAGGTGCATATATAGTTTTCATGAATGTTAATGAGATTTACAGAACTGCAAAGGAAAATGTACACCAGAGTATATATTGTATATATGATATTAAATCCCACAGGACTTAGTACTCTCCTTTATATGCTATGGAACCCAGAGATGCACAAGAGACTAACTTGACTTTGACATTTTGTTTGTTGTATTTGGCATAATTGCCTTTGAGTGTAATTAGCTCCTTTTGACAAACCTGTTCCTGTCCCATTTTGGCAGTGGTCTAGATATTTATTGATAGAAGTACATGTAATTAACATCAGTTGCTAAATATGAATTGACAGCTGAAAGCAAGCTAGCTTTCCTGATGGTTTATGCTGACTTAAATGGGTATTAGTAATTATTTTAACTTTGTGTTGAAATTTAACTTTTTGTATTCCCATGAGTTTAGTCTTGTTTTGCTTGAATACTAAAATTATCTTCAGAATATCAGTCTAGTGCTTGAATTCTTCATTCAGTAGCTACCACTCAAACAGTTCTGCTTGGATTTAAGATCTATTCCAAAATGTGAAGGAAGCACTTTAGCTGTGGATAATGAGATCTGACAGTACCTGAGCTGCAGAAGGAGATGAAATCACTATCTATAGAAAATAATATTTTTTCTACATATTCAGGTTACATGTGTGCACATCCTGGTAGCTGGAACATCTGTTTCTAGCTTGTTGTTCCTCATGGCTGCTTCTCAATTGGATTTCCTCAAGCAGGTCCAAAGCTTGTCACCTTAGCCAGGGTCTGTTAACTATCACCACTGGCCCCACATTAAGTAGGAGGTTCAGGGCTAAGCTAATAACTCTCCTGCCTTTCTGACTGATCACAGTGATTCTCCCTGTGGCTACTTATCATGCTGTGCTCCTATGGGAGGGTTATCTTCTTTGTCTGTACTTCAGCTGGGAATTGTTTTTGTTTTCTTCGTTCTGAAGTTTTCAGGTGGTAAAGCTGAAAGCATTGTTGCTTTCTGAAGCAGCTGTTTGATTACTGTCTGCTATTTCTCTGTTACTAGTTTAAATAATGCTTTCTCATGTATCTAAATTTTGTTTCTTTCCTTTTCTCTGGTCATAAATACGACTGTAGATGTGTGTGGCAAAAATGGACATAATATGAACATAATATTGTAATGCTAGCTTGCGTGAATCTTGATTCAAATTTTATGTTGTCATGGGTGAAGTGATTTTCATGATCTTGGCTTTAGTGTACAGTGATGCATAATATTTTAACACTTCTTATCTAGCACATTAGGCTGTACCTACTGTGCACTTTTTAAGAGAGCTCAAGAGAGTTAAGTGAGAGAGAAGAATCCACGGAACTGCTTACCCAATTTATGGTCATTGGTTCCCTCTGAGCCTCACATAAAACATTACCAAAGTCTATGAAATTGTTTTGGTTGTCTTTAGTGGGCACTGAGTAAGGTCAAGAATGACTATTAGGGCCTTCAGTGGGGGGTTGTTGCTTGTTGAGAATTTTGAGAAAAGATGGTATCAATGTAGGCAAATCTATGTGTCTCCCCTGGAAATCTTGCTGTGGAATTAAGGAGATTTTTGTCCTCACAGAGAGCTAAGATGATCAAAAAAAATTTAAAAATTTGGAAAGTGCATCAGGCTTGATATAACATGCTAACACTTCAAGAACGTGGACAGTTAAACCTAGGTTCTGTTAGTTCTCACATTTTAGTCTGATATGCTGCTTGGCTTTTTAAATTCTTCCTTTCTTAAGTGTAATGATTTACCTCACTTGTGTTGACTGTTCAGTCATCAATGGAAAAGACACTGGTGTAAAGTGTTTGACAGGAGTTTGAGTTTCAGTATGAGAAAAAATGTGGGAGAAAGAAACAAGATTGTTATCTTCTGGATTTAGGTCTAGAAAAATGCATCCTGCATCACAAATAATACTGTGGAGAATTGAAATTTCGTTTTACTGAGTGAAACTACTCTGTCACATAATCGTAGAATGGTTTGGGTTGGAAGGGACCTTAAAGACGATCTTGATCCAACCCCCTGCCATGGGCAGGGACACCTCCCACCAGACCAGGTTGCTCAAAGCCCCATCCAACCTGGCCTTGAACATTGCCAGGGAGGGGGCAGCCACAGCTTCTCTGGGCAACCTGTTCCGGTGTCTCATCACCTTCACAGCGAAGAACTTCCTCATACAGTTGAGCTGAAGAAGACTTGACATCTTTTATCAAGGGCAGCCAATAAGATGCCTACTAACAAAATAGTAAATAACAGGTCCATGTCTTTCTTGTGCTGGGGACCCCAGAGCTGGACACAGCCCTGCAGGTGGGGTCTCTCCAGAGCAGAGTAAAGGGGTGAGAGTCACATCCCTCGACCTGCTGGCCACACTTCTCTTGATGCAGCCCAGGATGCAGTTGGCTTTCTGGGCTGTGAGCGCACATTGCTGGGTCATGTTCAGTTTTCCATCCACCAACACCCCAAGCCCTTCTCCCCAGGGCTGCTCTCGGTCCACTCATATCCCAGCCTGTACCTGTGCTTGGGATTGCCCCAACCCCGGTGCAGGACTTTGCACTTGGCCTTGTTGAACCTCATGAGGTTTGGAGTGATCCCCTAATTGATCATGAGGTAAGTCTTGCAAGGTAGCATAGCTTACGTCAGAAACAGTTTGAAGTGAACACAAGAGAACAGCAATGAGAAAGATGGCACTGGAAACTGAAATGTGTAGAAAATAATGGCAATAATGAATAGAGAGAGATGACTGCAAGAAGATGACAGGAAGAGGTACAGATGCCTGGGAAATGTGAGGAACATATATAAACAGTCGAAAATAAATGAACACCCAACCTCTATGTGATAGTGCGCTTCAGACAGAAAGGCAGACACTAGGAGAAGAGAGTACAGATTGCTATCATAAGAATTCTCTTGATAGTTAATGACCTCATTCTTATTTTTAATTTCTTCCTTGCCTAAGGGTGATAATTTCATTGTTTCTTACTGTCCTTTAGTCATAGTGTCCTTTCAAATTTCACCCTTCCTGGCCCATCCTCCTCTTTCCATTCTTAATTTTTTGTTCTGTTTTTCCTCAAGCATGTGATGCTCTCTTCTTTAAACACCTTATTTGGTCCATAAGTGGTGTAGAAATACTGAGTTGAAAGGGCTAGTAGAGGAAAAGTCTTACTAGAATTTTTTTCTTCTTTTTTATTAATCTTTAGAATCTTACATAAATATAAAACATTACTTGCCAAGTTCTTGTTATAACTTACTGTAAGTAAGTCTGATTCCTAGCTGATTAAATTAGGACAGTGGTCTATGTGGTCAGCTCAGCTGAGTACTGGCAGACATGAGTTTTATTATTTTAATCTCTAAAACTTGCTGGAGGATTTAGTGAAACTCCTACCCAATGTAATGACCAAACTTTGGTTTAAGTTGTGTGTAGTGTATTCTCTTAACAGGAAGTCTGAATTAAGCCATTTAAAGTGAACAAAATTATGAAGCTGAGAAACCCACATTTCTTTGCATTTTTTTATATGTAACATCAAAATAAATTTAATAGGGATAGATATAGCACTAAAAATAATAATGAAAAGTAAACAAAAATATTCTTTCTGTGGTAATAGTCTGTATTATCACTTAAGCAAACAAAATACTAAAAAATATTGTCCAGAATAAAATAAAATATTGCTTTTTTAAAAACATATTCAATCTACTAATATCAAAAATATGACTCTGGGACCATGTAGAGGAATGCAAAGGCAGCAATATGGATAAAGAGAAGAAAAGAAGATGGAAAAGTTATTAATAGGTCTGTAATGATAGGAAGTTTATTCTAGGGTTGAGGTAAAACTTAATGGTTCATAAATAGCAAATTCATTATGTTTTTAATACTCAGGTTATATTAACACTATATAACATCTTTATGGTACCATTAGTACCACCTAATCCTAAACTCAATTTGGAAATAAACATTTCCCAACCTTTTTTCATGGAACAATTGGCCAAATAAATTATTTTTAAAATAAATATTATCTGATTAGTACAGGGCTCGTTCAATCACAAACAGACTTATAAATGTTTTATGTCAACTCTTACACAGAGTTCTTAAACGTTAACAAATTAATTTATTTTAAAGGCCATATCAAGGTGAAAACACCAGGGCCCTAGGCAGCAGGACAATACATCACAGAGCCATTTCTCATTCAGTCACAGTAATGGCAAAGGATATGTTAAGACATAAAACGTGATATGGTTTGTTAAATATTCATTTATAATTTGCATTCATTATTAAATCATGTGTTAGAACTAATCTTTAATCTCAAAAATACATAATGTGTCATAAAGTCTATTTGAAAACATAACAATAAATATTTTATGTTTTTCGTGTCGCTTTTTAAAGGTTGACTAGAATACACCAAAATGCTTGTCATTAATGTCATTTAATTATTCCAAAGAGATTTGGGCTACACTGATGTTGATTTCAATAATTTATTTAAACCTTTAGGTCAATATAAAATAAATACCTGTTTGGGAGATGGTCTGTTCTATGATTAATGACAATTTAGCTCCCCCAGTACTCCATGGCAACACTGTAGTTCATTGTCTGAAACGTTTGCGGTGCAATGCGGTAGCTCCAAGAGGCTTATTTTACAGTGGTCCCTAACAGTTTGCTTGGTGATAACAGTGAAGCTTGCTTTTCTATTTCGTTGCTTTCCATTGCTGGAGTTTTCCTTTATATGACACAGTAGCTTAAACATTTTTACTCTTGGGAGGCATACGTGTATGAGTGTAGTATTTGCTGAATTTCCATAGAACTGCTATTCAATTTGCATTTTGTACACTGAGAAGAAAGGCCTGTATGAGAGGGCTGAGTGTGACGGAGAAGTGATTTGTATTATAGCAGACGAGGAGCAACTCAATGAACCATGTAAAAACAGTTCATTAAAATGTTTATGTGCTTGGCTGCTTAATGCAAAGAAAGCTTTATTGCAGTCTTATAAAACCTCAGTAACTTCAGGTTGAAGTCAGATCAATGCATCCGCAATAATTCAGAAAAATGCCCAGTTCAGGTTAAGAACCACCAAAAAACATGGCAAGAAACAATATTCTTGAACTCTTTCTTCCAAACTAAAACATGTTTTAGTATTTAACTTGTACAACTGCAGAACTTCCTTACTTAGTGAAAGATTTTTGGACAGAGCTACAAGCTTTCCTGGGATCTTTTCAACACTGAAATGTCCATTAGGTGGAATCTGAGGTGTCTGGACATTTGCTAACTCCACAGAACTTGTGTTGAGGCACTGGGAATATGTAGGATGCACTTAAAAGTATGTATTGTGTCCTATACATGCACTATACACCTCACTTTATATACAGTTCTCAAGAATTCTGGTTATCCTATTTTCGAAGACTATAGTAAAGAAGGAAGAAGTCAAGCCTCTAAATTATATTTCCCATTAAACTGTTGACTTGTCCTACGAGTAAGCACTTATCTCAAAATAAGGATGTCAGTGAAATGGCCTTTTTTTTTGTTTCGTTGGTTGTTTTTTTTTCTATCTAGGCACAATGAGTTACTGAGGAGGTCCTGAACAGAGAGTGTGATTGGCCTAGTTAGATGCTTTGGGATTAATATTAGCAAAAGTAAACCCCTTGTAAAATGAGGTTTCCTGCTCCCTGTCAGAGAAAGCTACAAAGCTACAATTCTTCCTGCTAGCCTAGCAGGCAACCAGCAAAGAGCCTCTGCAAGAAAAGGGACATCCTGTAGACTCTTCAAAAGCAAAAAAGTTAGTCTGTGTATGAACCCTAAGAAGAGTAGGTGGAGCTGTCTGAGAAACCATGCCGGGCTGCCTAAGAACTTAGAATGAGTTGGGCGGAGGTTTTGATCAATAAAGTAATGAAGCAGACCTCTTCCCCTAAAAGCGAGCAATACCTTAGTTGAACGGTGGGGAATCTGCTCCTACTCACATTCTCCTGAAAATGGTGGTAAGAGAGGAAAGAAATCTCTTTAAATGATGCATAGTCAGAGCAAAGCCCTGATTCCTAATCAGCCACATCCTCTCCCTATCCTTCTGGAGAATATGGACCATCAATTTCCCCATAAGATGAAGGGGAGGCAAAGCAATAGTTTAGCATCCTATGCATTATCTCTCTTTTTATGATTACAAATAGAGCACTTATGTTCACTGACCCATATCTCATACCAGACATCAGTAGCCAGGTCCAGATTTAGGTTATTGTTCCAGCACTGGATTAGGCCATGCGATCAGAATCAAATTTATCTAATATGATCACTTGATTGTGACATTGCTTATTGGCACAGTATGTATGCACAGCCGAGGCTCGAAGACATAAAGCAAATGCTCTTGAGGCCCAAAAGAACATTTGTCAGTGCTTTTACCATGAGTTTCAGAAGGCTTGAGGAGATGCTTTCTATTGAGTTAATTAAGCTGTCCCCTCACTTGCAAGTTTAAAAGGGAAAAACTAGTTTGCTCTCCATGTGGCTTTCCCAAACTCTTTCAGCTGTAGCCGTAAGCTTAAATGACCCTCAGTCCTGCAGCATATCAACTTGATGTGTATAATTGATTGCTAAACATTTTTTACAGCCTGTTAAATGGTAAGGCTAAAAAAAAGTAATATATGAATGTTGATTAAAGTGCTTTTGTACAGAGAGGTCAGAGACATTAGCAAGTTAAAAAGAAAGTGTGAGCTCTGCTGTGGTACTTCTAACCTGTATGCTTTATTTGGCATAATTGATCCCACATGTCTACTCTAAGGGATTTTTTCAGGTTTCAAACTACAAATATTCAAATACATTTAGAATAGAGTATGCTTCAGTAAGGACGCTCTGCAGAATGCTCAGCAATGTAGATTGCTGGTATTATAATGGCAATGGTTATGAAAGGAATAATTTAAATGACCACAGTAGCTTGTAATTGTGTGGTAAGGTAGGAGAAAAAAATAGCAAGGTGTAAAACCTCAGAGTAACAGTAAATGTGAAATGGATTAAGATAGACATTCAAATGATAATTGCTGGTAATTTTGTTTTCATTATAATTTGTGGTGTTTTTTTTAATAACTGACATAAAACATAATGTATTTTTCAGGGTTCTGTGATAGCTAGCCAACAAATGGAATCTGTCACAAAATATTTGCAGCTCCTGTTAGTGGGAAAGGTATGATGCTGTTACAAGTACAGACTGAAAAACGTTCTGAGTGTACATCCATGAGGGTTTTGGCTTAATAACGTAATGACTGCAACAGAACAAATTGTTTATCCATTTGTAAAAAAGCAAATAATAAATCCTCAACCCTTTTTTGGAAAACAAAGCCTCAAGAGTTTAATAGGCATAACTTTTTAATACCAATACATGATATTCTGGATGTTTTTTCTTTAAATCATTGGTGATGTTAAAGAAAAGCTATGCTAGAGTTGCCCTGCCAAGGTGGTTATCTACGAAATTCACAGATTAGAAGAACAGTTTGGTCATTACTATTTCTCTGCTAATTGTGCCAGTTAATGCCAGTTACAAAAAACATTCACTATGAGTTGTACACAGATGCATCTGACAGGGAATATAAACTAGGAGCTTGGTACATATCATTGAACATCCAGTGCATAAAAGCAAGTTTTAGTCTGTACTGATCCAAGCAGGATTTGAAACAGTCATTTAGGGGTGAAAAGTTCAATGTTTCACGTACAGAACTCCTGAACTATCCCCTTCCTATACATAGGTTGGTTTGTTTCTTTTTCCTAAAAAGCCTAAATGTAGAAGCTTTATCTTCTTGAATCTTTTTTTAGTAAATTTAAACATAATTTAATTTAATTCTCTGGAATGTGGTAGTTCAATTCTTATTTTCACGAACATGAAATTTCAAAAGGATGTTTTGTAGTTGTACCTATGCTATTAGAAACTGGATGAATATTTGTCCGGATGGTAAACTCTCGCAGGTATTTGGGGATTTTTTTCTAAATATCATTATTTTAAAGTGTTAAAGTTATTTTAATTGGTAATACCACTTGCCAAAGATATGTGCTGCTTCTAAGAGTGAGATACTGTACTGAAGTGACTTATTTAAAAAATTGCTCAAAAGATGGAATTCACTTTTGAGATTTTAGATTAATTTATTTTTCACATAAATAATCTAAACCCATAAATTTTAGTATCATAACATTAATGTTATTTCAGTTCCCCCATTTACCTGTAAATAGGATTGATACTGTCAATATTGTATGGAATTTTTAAACTTTTATTTTTATTTTTTTAAAGAGAAGACAAAATTGGTTTAATTAAAAAAAAAAAACAGTCATTATTAGGGTACTACCTCTAAAAAGTTACAAGCATGCCACAACTTTTCAGCTGCATAGGACGAGTTAGCTAAAACGAATTTAGAATCAAAACCAGACAAAAGCTCCAAGCAATAAATCCTGTTGTAGTGGTAAAATGATAGGGAAAGTGACAAGAGGAAATCAGAAAAGAATATCTCTCTTAACAGGAGAAGAGGTATGTTTTATTTTTCAAATTTTGCAGAAAATGATCAGTAAGACTTTTTTTGTTGGTTTTTTTTTTGGTTTTTTTTTTGGTACTGCACAGTGTCTTGTTTATACAAAATTAGTGATGTGCCTGACTTTAACCTGAAAGCTAACTCAGACAAAATATTTCTGGAATAAGTTTCGTTTAAGACAGCACAACAACACTGAAGTTAGAAACATGTTTGTGTCTTTTTTTCATGACTAGCCCATGTCTATTCTCTATGAAATTGATGTCAAAAAAGTATTATATATTTTCAGTGGGAAATAGAAGGCTGCCCTCTACTATCCTTGTCAGGACGTTGTATCCCTTTAATCATACTTTTCATTTCAGTACATTGAAATTTCCGTTACCAAGGACAACATCATAAATAAAAGTGTTTGTGAAATTTTTACCTGCAGCTTCCTAACTTTGTGCATTAAGCATGAGACTAGCAGAGAGGTGGTCAAATGTGAAAATTTATAATCATTTATTACGTACGGCTGAAGCGAGAAGGGAATAAAAGCGTGAAGGCATACATCTATAAACTGGAGCAGAAAAGCTTAAATGAAAAGTAAAGTGAATTTCTGTGTCTTGTCATAAAGTAATGAGAAGCTAGAGCTTTATTCATAGCAACCCAAGATGCATTTACTCTCAATCTAGCTTTAGCAGTAAATGCTTCCCTGATGTATTGCTTTGGACTTACAAAGAAATATTTGTGCTCTACATAATAGTATAGTTAGGAGAATTACTGCATGGCTGAAGAGATTCTATAAAGGTTTATAGCTGGTGGTGTTACTGTAATTTAATCACAATGTAGCTAATGTAGTACTTTAATATCACAGGTTACTTTTTTATTTACCATTTATTAGTAACTGACAGTCAATCATCACCACATCATAAACAAATCACGCAGGATTCTATAGGAACCCTGAAGTTCCAGAACGGATGCACTGTAGCTCTTGCATGTGCTCCATAATGAGCTACACATCAAATTATTTTTTAACAGAGTAATCATGTAAGTCAGGGCTCTTGTTTTCAGTCCATCAGCCAAAGAAAACGTTTCATGTCGTGAATACAATTAGTGTTGCATATTGTGCATACATGTGTGAGGTAACGCACCAATCCATTACAAGCAATACCAGAGAACGTTTTAAAAAATATGAAGAAGACTCAGGCAAAACACACTGTGTATCGGAATTTGTACATATTGATGAATGAGTTTATACAGACTAAAAATTACACCCTCTTAATTTCGGCCACGTTTTTGTTAGGATTACTCTGCTTTGTAAATTGAGAAAGTGTAGCTAGTCAAGGTAGTAGAGTCCATCAAGTGCTCTTGAGGCACTGAAATCTCAACATATTTTTAGTGATAAGAATGACATATAATTATTTTCTTTATTGTCCTTTTTTAGAGGTACTGTAGGATCAACTTCCCCCAGTTTTGTGTTTATGATCAGCTTTTACCACAGAATCACAGTATTGCATCTGAAGTTGCTGGTGTTAGCAAAATGAAATGCTGATAGGAACTCTGAAAGCGTTGCCTCTTTGGACTGAAAATTGTGGTTCTCCCAAGACCTGAAAGACATTGTGGTCTTTTAATTGCAAACAAAATCTTTGTTTTTCAGTACTCTCTAGCTGTAGGGGAATGACTAGTAACCAACATCAGACTGCCACGTTGATTAATATGTAGTAGTAATAAGCCACACAAAGATGTATATTTGTAGGCTATTGGTGCATGACCTGGGTACATACACTGCAAAGAAACAGGCTGGAGACCAAGTGCCTTCAATCACTCTAAAGGCTTGCCAATAAGTCAAGTAACGCACCCCCTGGCATGGCTTATTGCTATTAGAATATGTCTCTAAACTAAAATTTCATGCAATCTACCTTTTCATGGTGAAAAATACTTCCTAGAAGAAAAATTTAAAATATTTGGAAGAGGTATATGGAAAAAAACCACCACCCTGCTTTGTTATTGGATAGATTAGAATATGAAATCTCTTCCATTCAGCATGGCATTGTTTATGTCTGCAGGTTCTCCAGGCTAGCCAGACATTTCCAGGTATTAAATCCGATGTAAAGGAATGCTATTCATTTGACTTTTTGTAACAGACTAACTTAAAAACCAACTAAAAAACCCCAAAACCCACCCCCCACTTTGCTATTAGAAAACCCCATGAGCATTGTTTTCCCTAAAATTACTGTACAAATCTTTCAGGTCATAGTAAACTCTTGAGTTTATTTACATATTTATTGACCCTTTGATATAAGAGTTTTTCAAAAAGAACTTGAATCACTATGGTCTGTCCTTGTAGTTAACTCAAGTAAATTGACAGTTGTGCCGTGTGCAGACAAATGAAAACGGCTACTGAATCTTTAATCCTGGCATTATTGGTAATATATATAAAAAAATACTGTAAAGGAAGACATTAGTAGAAAACTATGTTAATTTCTGTCTCTATCTTCCTTTTTGCTTTTCAGCGGCTCTCTGTCTACACCCACTTTCAGTGCTCCCTTGAGTGGTCAGCAAAGATCCAATTTAAGTCACACTCCACAGAGACTAATTAGTTTTTTAGACTTTATGTGATACTCTAACTGTCGTTATACCTTTTAAGGGCATCTTCTGGTTAGATTAACAATGAATTGAATTGCAGACACTAACCTCTATTTTGAAAGGAGGACTTAATACCACATGCATTCAATTAATACCCTCCTTGTGCAGATATCCTATTCATAGCTAAAGTGAATCTTGAAAGCTGCAGAACCATTGTTTCTTCTGTTACCTTTTAAGAATTATTCTGCTGGCTAGGTTTGGGACTAAGTTTCTGGCATTTAGCCCACCTGTTCTAATCTATTTTCACCACACCTGTCTGAGCAGCCTGATACAGTTCCTACTCGACACTTTTCTGCTCCTCTTTGTTTGACTCTTTCCTCTTGTCCTCCTTACCTTTCCTCACAGACCTGCTGATAATGTTGCCCCTGCGCTGCTTTGCATTTCATGTGGTGTGGCTGCTTTCCGTTTCTTGCTAACCACACGTGCAACGTTAAGGAGGATGATGCTATGAGAAGAGTGGGAAGGCTGGCATGAAAATGTTCCATAATAGTTGTGGGTGGTCAGTAAGAACAGAAAGAGGTGATGCAAAGGAAAGCAAGATGATTCTTTGAAACATAGAACTTAAATGACTGCTTTTCATAAAATATGGTGTTAAAGCACTTTGTCTCATTTGCAAACTACTGAGGAAACACTTGTTTTTTCCCTCACCATCTTAAAGTTGCTTAACTGAATTATGAATTATTTAGTGCTGGGGAGAAACGAAAATTCAGTTCAACAGAAACGATGCGTGAACTTCCGTCAGATTTTCAGACCGGTTTTCTCAGAAAGAACCTTGAAAATGTGGGCTGGTTTTAGGTGTAAATAATTTGTTTTAATATGCCTGTCCTAAAAATCCGCCATTTTAAAATATACTTGGTCTTTAAAAACTCCAAAATGCCAAATTAAACCTAAGTTTCTTTCTCCCCCTCTTCCCTGTGCCCCCCCCCCCCCCCCCCCAATTACATGTTTTTGTTTATTTTGCTATGAGAACTGAGAACATATGCATTTTGGGTCAATCCTGAAGTAGCAATTAATTTCAGTGTCTATTTTCAGACAGTGATTGAAAAATCAACGATTTATACAGCCCTACAGTTAAATGGGCTTTTTTTGTAAGGTAAAGTGCTGCAAGTTCTTTTCATTAATTATACCTGTTTTATATTTAGTGTTTCTAAAATTTTTTAAAGGTCAACTACCACCATCAGCTGAGCAGTTTAATGTTTCATTGCACAGTATGCAGGAAAAATATGAAAGCACACATTATGTCCTGGAAAGCGTGTAAGCACGGTGACTTTTACTCTCACTGCAGTAACACACGATTGAAAGCAAAATTTCAATGGCATATGTCGAACCCAACATACAGCATAAACTAAATAGTTAAGAGAGCTTGATTATGCATAAGCAATCAGAATTCATCATGGCTTTCACAATCATGTGGCAGGGCTGGCTCATAAAACCCAAATTGTAAGCAATATATTTGCTATGGAACAATCAAGAGAATGTAAGCATGACTTTCAGCAACTATTTTCACATCAACATTTTTAGACTTAGAATAAATTTCTAAATTTCTGTCTCAAAACAATGTAGTGTATATTTGACACCTGGATCTTTGGTTTGGAAACACCTGGCTTTCTCCTTTTTTATCTGAATTATTAGCCTTTTGAAAATATAAATTGGAAGTTACAAAACTAATATTTTTAACTTCTTTCATGTTATGAAAACCAGACCCCATCTTGCAAGCAAAGATTAAAAGACAGAAAAGCAGGCAAGGCAAAAAACCCACCCCACAACCCTATTTCTGGGTAGCTTCTCATTCTGGTGGGTTTCAGATCCACAACCATAATATCAGTAAGTTATTAGATGGTTTTGAATATAATAGTGTCTGATCATGGGCCCGTCAAAGATTTCCCAGATCTGCAACAGCAGTTAGAGTCTAACTGACTTTGAAATTTATTTTGAAATCAGTACAGCTGAGACCTCTGCAAATCTGGACCTGTGTGATTATTACCTCTCACAGAATTTCAGAGCTATGTGGGATATCTGGTAAGAGGTAGCATTCAAATAATTCCTGATAACAGGATTTTTTATGAACATGTTTTATATTTGCTTTTAAGGCAGTTATTCTTGCATCAACAACAGGGTAACAGTAATATCTGAAAGGCCACAGATACAGTGGTCTCCCTCTAACATTAAAAGGTGAGTATTATTCAAGAGAAGGATTCCCTGACTTAGCACTAGAGGAGCTACAGACAGCACTTAGGTCTGTCTTGCCTTGGTGCCCTTTTCTAATCATTCAAGGAGTTTGTACCAATAACTGTACTGTTGTGTGCCAAGAGCCTTCTCTGTACTCAGGCACAACTCATTTGAAAGCCCAAAAGGGCTTCTGGTAATAGAGGAGGGCAGTGTCAGTAACCTAAAGTCATAGGAAAAGATGTATTTCAAATGAGGCCTCAAACACCATGTTTCTTTTACAGTGTATCTCCACATCTAATCCAAACAGAATTGATCTGATGTGAAAAATGGGGGAAAGGATGTGGCAAAACTGTTCAGTCTCATAATAAGGAGATTAGCTCTGTGGGAAATACTGTCTATCATGAATTCATCTGACTGGAGAGAATTTAGATAGAAAGCTTTTATGAGTGGGTTTTTTTTTTTAGGCTAGTAATGAAATCTAGGATGAATAACACTCCATCTAGAATGTGTGAAAGTATATGTGTATCTTGACATCTTAAAGGAATATTTTAAGCTGTATAGATTCTGTCTAGAGTTACCGCCTAAAAAACCACCACAACACATTCGATCATTAATCACAAGTCATTATTATTGTAAGGTTTTCGTTATAGTAACAGAAGAATCCTTAGGATCTAGTCTGAGCAGCTGTTCTAAACGCTTCCAAATCTGTGGAAAAGATCCTGTTGGTTTGAATGGGCAACACTCAGATGTATTTTAGCCATTGGTTGCAGGTTTATAGGGCTCTGCTTATTATTTCCAAGGAGCCCAAGAAAAGAAATTTAGAAAAGTGGATACTGCATTCAGTATAGATCACTGAAGTTTTTCTGAGGTCTACAGATTCAGAAAAGCTGTAACCTTAGGCTTTAAACTACTATATAACAAAAAGGAGGGCAATACTCAGTAGCTTCCAGCATGTATTACAGCCTTGGGATCTTTTGCAATACATGTACCTGTTTGTGAGTATAGGGTGGAGAAATACTTGCAAATATAAACTTGTAAATGACAATAATACCACGATTACACTTTGTATTCCAGCTTTCTTAAGAGATCTTAGTGATTCTTACAGTACAATCTGCATCATTGTAATTCTAAATGTTTCCTTTCTTAAGAGACAGATTTTTCTCCCCTCACATTTAACAATATTGTAATTCCTGTGAATGGTCTAGACTAAATTGGCTAACCGTGTCATGAGATGCTAGTAAATGTACGGAATACTGAATTCAGCTTGATGTGGTGTGAATCAACATTTTTTGCACCACACAATACATTACAAACAGGTTTCGTTCTTATTTGTATGTGTGTTAACTTGTTTTAGGTGGAGCAGACCAACCTTTAGAATGAGAATGTAATGCAAAATTTTTACAAAAGATTTCAGAGAGATGTTTTTGTTTTAAAGAGCACGGATCAATTCTTTGGGTGAAATATAACCCATCTCTCCACATGTTCCCTAGCTCAGTAAAAGTACTTGCAGAAAATTTTATCAAATGAGAAAGCGTGGTTAAATAACAGCGAAAGTCATCTCTGAGCTGATGACAAGCATGAGTAGATGGCAGTTGGAAGAAGTTGTAAGCCGGTAAAAGTAAGCAGGTAGAATGAAATTTGCAGTTCCTTCCCAACAGCCAGTATTCTAAGTACAATGTTGCAGAATAAGATGCTTTCTGTACAGCGGTGGAATCGTGCAATGGCATGGCAAGACCAGGCTCTGAGTAGATGTTAGTTCTTTTTCAAACCACTTTGTGCATATGTGTGTGAACAACAGACTACTGGGGAAAAAAACAGACATAAGAGTGACAGTCTCCTCTATCCGTCTGTGACTGAAGACTGTATCTGTCTTTAGATTTTTGATGTATATGGTGATGGTGTGATTATGGTAATTGATTTGATCAGAAAAAACCCCTTGGCTTCGTGTCTTGGCTTTGCATGTAGTCAGTATGCTGTGAAAGAATATAACTCTGAAAAGAAGAAATAGAAGCAGGAAACCCTTTTATAGTATGATAAATTTCCATTTAAAAAAAAAAGTCCTGTAGCCCTGACTGCAATGCTTATAGACTTATTGCAAAGGTCAAGTTATCCTCTTTAAAGACAGCTGGAAAAAAGGACCCTGATCACCTCAAAAAGTAGATCAACACAGGCTTATCTAGGTGCTCCAATAGGATCTTGGTAAGGTGGATAAAAAAACCTGTTGGATGACATGCTTAAGTCACGTCAGAAATTTGTTATATCTGCCATATGATAGCTTACTCTGACGCCTAAACAGCCTATCCTTGCTTAAGCAGGGGTGGACAGATGACCTCTATAAGTCCCTTCCAACCTTTTTTTTTTTAAAGATGAAAATTTCCTATCATTCTAAACATACCTTTGTGCGGAGAGGTTATTGCTGACTTTATCTAAAACAAACTTCACGGTAGGCTTACATTTGGCAACGTGTAACGCTAATTTGCTAAAGCTGTGGATAATCTGAGCTGCTCTTTTGATATGCTAGCTCCCAGTTATTCTACTGCACATACTATATGTAATTTCACCTAAAATTTCCCATGTGGCTTCTCAGCAGCATGTGTTTCTGAGAAGGAAAGGTCCTACAGCATTCCTGGTAACCAAGGTGGGTTTTTTGTCATTTAGCTCTAAGAATTATGATAGCAGGCCACTCATCTAAAACCAGACTTTTCAACTGTTGCTGCTAGTTTCCTTAAAAGCAGTTGAACCAGTGTTTCAAAAGCCATCGTCAGTTTTTGAATCATGAAAATTTACATGGATACAAGACAGGCTTTCTGTTTCAGGCTATTTGTTGATACCACTTTTATTATGCTGTAGACTTGTCTGTGACGTGTACAGAACAAAGCCTGAAAAACTGTTTGTGCACTTCTATTTCTTGCAGAGGTTCTTGTTGTGGAATCCAGAATGATACTCTACCTACCCATCTCCACTTCATCTGGCATTAATGGAAGTATTTTTCTAACATGGCTCTGAACTAAGGAATTATCATCCAGTTCTATATGCAACCGAGGCAAAGAGGAATTAACCTCCAAGGCCCTACCAAAGAATCTGTTACAGGGTAGGTTGCTGATTTGTTCCAGGACCTTTGCGATGACAGTTTATAGCCACCAAATTTCTGAGCATCTGTTAATTTGGTAGCATTACAAAATTGCTGCTTGTCCTTTTCTTTCTTTTTTTTTGGTAACTTCTATTTTTTATAGGCAGAAAATCTGAATCAAAGTCACGTTATCTCCTCCTGTTTGCCAAGCCTACAAGTACTAATTTAAGTGATAAATGCAAGAGCTGAAGTAGTTGCTTGTGGAACAGTGACTTTGAAATTTCACAACAGTACTGTTTCAAATGTCAAACTTGCAACCTGTTGAAGAAAAGATTTCTAACTTCTTCATCTATGGCAGAAAAATTCTGTAATTTTGGAGTTTGGTATCCTTTGCATTAACCCTGATGTTGTACGACAAGTTTCCTGAGCCTTACAGATTCTAGCACTGGTCTGGATTTAAAACAAACAGCAAATGTTGTAATCTATCCTTGTCCAGACAATTTTTAATTCTTTTAGGATTACAGGAAGACTGTTTTGGTGAGTAAAATGAGTTCTATTTGCAATCTGCAGTCTCCGTTGCCACAATACAGTTATTTTTTAATTTATGAAAAAATAAGCAGAATTAGATCAGTATAGCTGGGTGTGATCTACCATCTCTCTCCCATATAGCAGAAAATTTCTTGCAACACAAAATTTCAAGTTTATACTAGAGACATGCTTTAAAATAGTGAATTGTTTTTATTAGGTATTAATTTTCTAAGAATGTATTTAATAGTTTTTAATTCCTCTTCAATACTTCTATATAGCGTTTACATGCATATTGTGCTAATACGGTTTTTATTTAATTATTTTATTTAATTGACCTTTTGAAGTGTTCTAGTACGGATTTCAGTAGTTGAGAGTTCTTAAAAATCCTTTTTAGTTATGTCAAACAAATGAAAGATCAAAGGCTTAAAAATTAACAGGAGAAGGATGAAGTAATTCCACATAGTTGAAAATGGGTATGTTGAAAATGCTGAAATTTGAAATGTTAGAAGTATTGGTGTAATGTTCTCTCTCCACCACTCCAAAAAAATGATTGCAATTTGTTGTTTAATCTTGAATGAAATATGCTGTCTATAAAAGGAAGCTTTCAGGAAATGCCAAATAGTAACAGATTGAGAGACAAATGTTAAAATCAGGGAAAGAAACTTCAGATAAAAGAACTGCCATGCAGGTTTCTGTTGCCCTAAAGCAGAATGAACTTCTGATAAGAGTGTCAACTTTCAGTGGTACCACCCAAATTGGAACAGATCCTGACAAACTTGCTAAAGATTAGAACTGTCCATAGACTGATTTATTCAAGATAGCAAGGACAATTCTCTTAAGACCTGCCAAATTTAAAAGCTGAGCAATCTATTACACCCTGGACAGAGTGACAAATAGAACTGTAATTAAGCACACAGCAGTTCTGTTCTTTAGTCTCCAAAAGGCAGGATTCTAGCTCAGCTGAAGGTTTTTAACTTCTAGTTGAAGTCTACTGACTTGGACTTGAAAAATGACGGGCGTGCTTGTATGTTCTCTTTTCTCTACACATGGCCAGCTTTTCTGCCTAGAAACCTTTAACCTTTCCAAAGCACAGATGGCTTTATTCCGTCTTTATATGCTACTTAGCATAACGTGGTTACAGTTCCTCTGGGTGTACATATGTGCCATCGGAACACAAAGAAAAAACACAAATGTGCCTCCCATGTTTCTTAATGAAGGATATTGGTTTTTTAATCCCAACAGATATAATAAACAGCTCTGGATGAAATTACTACCTTGATCACAACGCTGCTTAATTCCCAGAAGCCAAAGAACATCCGACCAGCCTGAGCAACCGACGGGTTGAGGCAGCCACTCACAGAACTGACTGCAGGTACGACACCACGGCCCGCTGAAGAAACAGAGCAGCTCTTGTTTTTTGCAATTAATGAGCTAAAGAACCTGAAATATCAATCATGTAAGACCATATTATTTTTAACATTTCAAACCACCTGAGGATCTTTAACTCTTTATTTTGATCTCAGATGGACCACAAACTGTCGTGTACAGGTAATTGTTGATGACAGGGTTCTGTGGAAAATTACCCCTCATTATCAGTTGTGGGTGCCAAGACCTGGTAACTCATTGCAAGCAGTAAGTAAAATTGTCATTGGGTTGATTCTATTAGCATAATTTATTGATGTTAAAGGAAAAAACCTCCACCACTACCACAATGATAAAACAAAACAAGACAAAAACCTCCCAGAAGTCTATGAGAAGAATTAAGATAAGAATGTCCACAGCACTGCGTATCTCTAAGAGATTAATATTTAAATGAGCTGATATCAAGCTCAAGAAAAGCAAAAACTTGGCATGCCAATTTAAGGTCCGGAATCTTTAATAATTTGTTTCTGAATTTTCTGTGCAATTACCGAATATCCTAACTAAGTAGTTAACTAGTTTGTTTACCTGTGATTATATGACAGTCATAGATTTCAGAAGAGACTGAGAAGCAATTGAAAACATTATTTGTGCATTTCTAGGTTAAAAAGAAAGCATTCCAGTGCGTTGGAAGGCTTGATTTATATATATTTTTATATATATATATATATATATATTTATTTTAGTATGAATATCACAGCAAACAATATTGTTTGGACCTACAGTTTTGGCAAGACCTTTTACTCATTAAAGTACCTGAATAACAAGCAGCACGTGATTTTACTCACTCTTCTGGGAGCAGTCTGAGAAAGGAATTTTTTTAAATTATTATTTATTTTTTTTTTTCCCCTTGATCTTAACAACAGCTGATTATTCTCTGCCTCTTACTGTGGCATCTACCCACTCCGGCCTCTTGCCTGGGAGGGAAATCACTAGAATCCTGGGAACCTGAAATGGAGACGGGAGGAAATAAAGGTGTACACTTCACACCACCTCCGTTTTTTATGTATGTATAAAGCAGGCCCCGACCAGATTAATAAATAAAAATGCTGATGTTATTTATGTATTTTTACACTATTTACATTTGTATTATTAGCATTAACATTAAAAGCTGTTTGATAGCTGTCAGTACTATACAAAACTTTATGATTCTTAAAAGCCTTGTACTAAGGGACTTAATTTACAATGATTTTTTGCAGAACATTCAACTACAAAATACCTGTGATGCTGATTATATTGCTGTATGTTGAATAATTTGATTAATCAGCTGCCAGTTGCCTATGTTCAATGCAGTTATGATGTGCTCATTTTACTTCCTGTAACTTCAGTATTTATCTCAGATAAAACTAATTTTACTTCAGTGTAACTTTAGAGGAAGTTTCCAGGTTTTATTTTTTTTTCACAATCTAAATGCAGGTTTCAGGTGACAGAGGGAAAGGACTCAGAATAGTCCACTAACACTATATTTAAAGAGATAACTGGGATTTTATTCTACAAATAATTTTGCACGTGAGTAATCCACTTATCTGAGTTGTCAAGGTTCTGGATATTGGTCGTGCTCGTTACAAATAAGCAGCATGATGTAATTGCGGTATATTGCGTATGAAGGCACACTCAGAAAGGTAGCTATCTGTTCGTTGAATCTATTCGTACTGATTGTTGAGGTCGTTGACATAATCTGTAAATAACAGAAAGGAAGTATTGGATTTGGGCTTTTTTTAAAAATTAAACAAAAGAAATGAAGCAAACCCACTATCTCTCCCAAGGATTTTATGCTGGCATTGGGTAATCCATGGAAATATTGCATATGAACTACATGTGTTATTACTCCCTCCCTAGTAACACAGTGATTTTGCTGATGAGGAAATCCAGAATGATTCGAGCGGTCTTTGAGTAATGTGCATGTCGGATTAAAAAGTCGTAATGTCTTTGTTACTCAAATGTTGTTTCTTTTCAGAAAATATTTTCTGTCTGAAAGGGAAGGGTTTCTTGCTTGATATATTCAAATGGCCAGTTTAAATATTAATATTACAAGATGGGGTCATTTTACAAATAAATTCAAAAATAGGTTAGTAGCACATGGTGAATCCGAGTTACAGATGCATTTTCTTAGGAAACTTTCTCTTCTACGTTTTATTTCCATTTCCTATTCTGTTCTTCTTCCCAGTGATTTGACTGTATTCTTCAGGATTCCACCTGCAGATTGCAAGAACCAGTAACATGTCGCACCATTAACTTAGCTCTGGGAAACACATCCTTCAGGAAGGGGAAAATGTTGGGAGAAAGTGAAGTGAGTCTTGTGTTTGGTTTTAGCTTGTTTTGTCTAATAATAAGCCAATTTGAAGGAAGCTGTTAAAAGAACTTTGATAAATCACATATACTGTTTGCCTACTGGCATTATTTCTTTTCTCTGTCCCCACACCTTTTACTTTCTTCCTATTTACATTTCTAAAATAATTAAGTGGGGTGTATACATTTATCAATATATATGCAGGAACAAATTTTTAGCGTAGAATTTGGTAACATAGGTTTTCCTAATTTCAGTTAAAAAAAAAAAAATCAGAAGCAGAGACGTTTGCTCCTTCTCGATTTGCTTTGGCATCTTTGTGTTTCCACATTTTATTTTTTTAATTTACTTTGTGATTCTGTTCAGAAGACCATTCAAATATAAAATTATTTTTCCTCATTAATGTTTTAGACCCTTTTCTGCAAAGTTTTTCATTGTCAAACAGTTGAATACCACAAACACTGTAGGTGATGCACTCCCACGTTATCAAATAAATGCTCAAGGTACAGCTTATAATGTTGAAAAATAGAAAAATAAATTGACCTTGATGAAGTGTGTCTTCTTTTGTCTGTTCCCAGGAAAGTTTATTTCAGGTATTTCTACTGCTGAAATGATTAGACTTAACAGCTTTTTCCCTCCATTTTATTTTACAGGGTCTCTTCATCTTCCTGATATATGGGGTGTACAACACAGAGGTAAGTCTGCTTGGAGTATCTCAAGGCTGACAGAGTGAATGAGAGAAATGACAGGTTTCTTATCTTGATAACTGAGGGACAAAGTTGGCTTTCCATACGAGTGTCCTACTGCCCTTCATGCTTGGACTAGCTTATATGCATCCCAGCTTACCATTAAACACAGACACCCTGAATAAAGGGACAGACTCATTTCTCATAGGCATTGACTAATATTTTACTGCTGCTTTAAGTTTTTTTGAATTCCTGCTCTTTCTTTTTAACACTTAGCTAAACCTGACAGTCCTAAACTTTCATAATTCAATTGACATTTTTAAATGGACTGTTAGTTTACATGCTATTCAAAGGAAACTATTTAAATTTTAAAAGGCACAAGTTTTACTTACTTCAGAATTTTGTTGGGTATAGAAATTGCATCAAAATCCATTTTTTACATCAATTAGATATTTTTAAGATCTGACCCAAGGCTTCGTACCAGCTAAGCCTATGGCAAGTGACCTTTACAGGTTAAACTATTTTTGACAGACGAAGCATAAAAATCATAAAGAATTTATCCATGTTGCTGCATTACTTCCATTATGTTAATGATAAAAATAAGTGTTAATATGTTCAATTCCAATTTTTTAAGCTAAGGTACCTCTGCGGTTTACATTTTAATATAATTTGGAATTCAGTAGTAAGACCCTACAGAAAAACAAAAGGCTTTCAAAGCCAATAGTTAAAAATGAAGCAGAATTCTCCTCAGAATTCAGTAGCATCCAAGGGTGCATACCCCATTATAAAAACAGTGAAAAAGGTCTTCTGATTACTTTCACCACAAAAAGCGCTATTTCAAAATAATGAAACCTTTATCTTCTTTCTGTTACAAGGCTGAATTATTTCCGTACATACATCTAAAACGAGCATTATCAGTAGTGTGCGTTGGGTTGTTACAGTGGGCCAAAGAGTCCCGTACCTGGGTCTTCTGCTTGAAGCAGAGGACGATAAACTGTGGTGGTTTAACCCCAGCCAGCAACTAAGCACCGCTCGCTCACTCCTCCCCCCTCCCAGTGCGATGGGGAAGAGAATCGGGGGAAAAGAAGTAAAACTCATGGGTTGAGATAAGAACAGTTTAATAACTAAAATAAAATACTAATTACAACACCAACAATAAAATATACTAATAACTGTAATGAAAAGGAATATTAAAGAAAAAAGAGAAATAAAACCCACGAAAAGACAAGTGATGCACAAATGCTCACTACCTGCTGACCGAGTAGTGATCTGCCCCCCTCAGCCAGCTCCCTTCAGTTTACATACTGGGCATGATGCTCTATGGTGGGGAATAGCCCTGTGGCTAGTTCGGGTCAGCTGTCCTGGCCATGCTCCCTCGCAGCTTCTGTGCACCTCCTTGCTGGCAGAGCACGGGAAATTCAAAAATCTGTAACTCTGGATAAGCGCTACTTAGGGACAACTCGGCCGCCCGTGTGTTACCAACATTGTCTCATACTAAACCCCAACCACAGGAATCACCAGGAAGAACAGGAACGGTCCCAGCCGAAAGCGGTGGAGCAGCCCACGGCCGGGCTGTACCAGCGGGCCGGGGGCCAGGCGCGCCGTTCCCGTGCCCGCGCTGCGCTCCCACCTGGCCCCGCTCCCCGGTCTGGAGGCGGTGGGGGTTCCCAGTGAAACGCGCACCGGCCGCGTGTGCAAAACCCACCCGACGGACGGGTCACGGTAGAACGTTCCTCCGTACCGGCAGCGGACGGGTCAGGGTACCCCGTACCGGCAGGACCTCACGCCTGGGAGTAGCTTCACTGACTCGGTGGCGTGAAGCGCAACTAACGTAATGGGTTTGAGGTAAAAGCGGCCGCAGCCAGGCTCCGGCCTGCCGCTGCTACCGGTGTTGAACCCCGCCAGCCCCGGCCCTCCAATACCCGCGGCCGCCGCGCACCGCGGCTGCTCTGCGCACGCTCCGGCCGAGCGGCGCGGCCAGCCCGGGCGAGGCCGCACCTGCGGTGCCCAGGCCCGGGCGGGTCCCGCCGGCGGGGTCGTTCCCGTTAGCCGGCGGGCGGCCGCCAGCGCTTGGGAGGCGCCGGTACCGCGCGTTACCGGTGGGTCAGCACCGCTCGCGAAGGTGCTCTTTGATGGCAGAAAGGATGTCGCTCGCTCTAAGTAACGCGGCGGCAAGCCTAAAGCGCGTGTTGGGCACGGTCTGTCCTCCCGCCGCCGACGGCGGTGCCCGCGGGAGCGGAGCGCGGCCGAGCCTCCGGGCGGGCCGGGCCCAGGCCCCCGGGGCGGACGCGGCAGCAGGCGGTGCGGTGCGCGGGCCGGAGACCGGGCCCTCCACCGCGGCGCCCACCAACATGGCCCCGCCGCCGCCGCCGCCGCCCCCCCCCCCGCGCCTCACTCGAGAGCTGCGGCGCCGCCGCCGCCGGCGGCCGGGCGGGGGCCCGTCGCGCCTGCGCGCTGCCCGCCTGCTGGCCGCCCGGCCGGCCGGGCCGTTCCCAGCGTGCCGCGCGCCGCGCATGTGCAGTGCGGGGCGCAGGGGCTGCTAATTCCATTGTGGAGCGGACGCGGCGTTATTTTTAACTGGAGGCGGCGGCGGGAGCCGTAAGTGCAGCCCGGGCCGGGGGCCGCCCGTCGGCGCGGGTGGGGGTGGCGGCGATGCGCCCGGGCGGCGGCTGCCGGGCCGCCGCGGGAGCCAGGCGCTGAGCGGGCGCCCGCCAGCGAGGCAGCGAGCGGTGTCCGGCGGGCGGGCGGGCGGGCGGCGGGTCCCGCAGCCCCTCTGGGCCGCGCCTCCTCTCCGGCCCGCCTTCCCGGGGGATGAAACTCGGCAGCGGCTTCCTCGGCGGCGGCGGCGGCAGCAGCAAGAGGGCGGCGGCCATGGAGCCCACCTTCCCCCCCAGCATGGTTATGTTCAACCACCGCCTGCCCCCGGTCACCAGCTTCACCCGGGCGGCCGCGCCCCCCCCGGCGGCCCAGCACCCCCCGCAGTGCGTGTTACCTCCGGCCTCCGCCGCCGCTTCCTCCACGGCGGCGGCCGAGCCGCCGGCGCCTCCTCCCCCTCAGGACATGACTTTCAAGAAGGAGCCGGCGGGGGCTTTCCCCTCCGCTCCCTCCTCCTCGCAGAGGAGCCCCTGGGGCTTTCTGCAGTCCCTAGTGAGCATCAAGCAAGAGAAGCTCAGCGAGCAGGAGGAGGAGGAGCAGCAGCCGCAGCACCACCACCACTACGGGGGGCTCTTCGGGGGAGCGGGGGAGGAGAGACCCCCTGGCCTGGGGAGCAGCGGAGGCGAAGGAACTGGCCAGAGCGTGATTCAGGACCTCACCCTTCTTCACCACCTGCACCAGCATCCCCACCGAGACCTGTTACTGAGTGGCAGAGGCGAGGGTGCCCCTGGGAGCTCGGGTGAGCCAAAGCACGATGCCCAGGTCAAGAAGGCAAAGAGGCCAAAGCCAGAAACTCAGGGAATCAAAGCCAAGCGGAAGCCAAGCGCTTCATCCAAACCCCCCCTGGTGGGAGATGCGGAAGGTGCCATTGCGTCCCCCAGTCAGAAACCTCACGTCTGCGAACACTGCAGCGCTGCCTTCAGGAGCTCCTATCACTTGCGCAGGCATGTGCTCATTCACACGGGGGAGAGGCCTTTCCAGTGCAGCCAGTGCAGCATGGGTTTCATCCAGAAGTACTTACTGCAGAGACACGAGAAGATCCACAGTAGGGAGAAGCCTTTTGGGTGTGACCAGTGTAGTATGAAGTTCATCCAGAAGTACCACATGGAAAGACACAAGAGGACGCATAGCGGAGAAAAGCCATACAAATGTGACACTTGTCAGCAGTATTTTTCAAGGACTGATAGACTGTTGAAGCACAGAAGAACATGTGGTGAAGCCATAGGTAAAGCAGGGGCTGGAATGGAGCCCGGATCGTCGCATAACATCGGTAGCTTGGCTGCATTGTCTCAGGGAAATACAAGTTCCTCAAGGAGAAAAAGTAAAACAAAAAGTACATCCACTGAAAACAAAGGAAATAAGTGTAGCAGCAAAGTAACTGAATCTCAAGTTACAAGTAATGTGGCCATGCCAAATTATGCAGTTGATATTCCTATCGTGTCTTCCAGTGGTGGTCTAATTGGCATGGGCATAGAAGAACTTCAGAAAAAGGTGCCAAAATTGATCTTGAAAAAAGGAAGCAGAAAACAGGCAGACAAAACTTACCTTAATTTTGTATCACCACTACCCGATATTTTGGGGCAAAAACCGCTGTCTGGGAAACAGAGTGGTTCTCTAGGCCTAGTAGCCAATACCAGTGTAGAAACTATTGGCCTTCTCCAAAGTACAGGTGGTAAACCAGGTCAAATAAGTAGCAATTATGATGATGCCATGCAGTTTTCAAAGAAAAGAAGATACTTGCAAACTGCAAGCAGTAACAGTGCCTTTTCGATTAATGTCGGACACATGACTTCCCAGCAGTCCGTCATCCAGTCTGCAGGTGTTAGTGTTATGGACAACGAAGCTCCATTATCTCTCATTGATTCAGCATCTTTAAATAGTGAAATAAAGTCTTGCCATGACAAGTCTGGTATTCCTGATGAAGTCTTACAGAGCCTTTTGGACCAGTACTCTCACAAATCAGAAGGCCAGAAAGAAGATCCTTTCAGTATAACTGAACAGCGTGTGGACTTGCACACCTCAGGAGAACATTCAGAGATGGTTCAGGAAGAAAACTTGAGCCCTAACTCTCAAACAGTTTCAAATGATAAGGCAAGCATGTTGCAAGAATACTCCAAATACCTCCAACAAGCCTTTGAAAGAACAACCAATAGCACTGGTTTTGCTTTTGGACCCAGTTTCCAATTTGTTAGCCTGTCTTCAACTCTCCATAACCACACTCTGTTTCAAGACAAACAGATATACACTACATCTCCACTTGAGTGTGGCTTCAGCCAATCCGTTACCTCAGTATTGCCAACTGCGTTGCCAAAACCTCCGTTTGGGATGTTGCTTGGATCTCAACCAGGCTTTTATTTGTCTGCTTTGGAGGCTACGCATCAACAGTTGACTCCTTCTCAAGAGCTGGATGATCTCATTGATCCGCAGAAGAACTTAGAGACTTCGTCTAACTACCAGTCGACATCTCAGAAACTGACTGGCCAGAAGGAACAGAAAAACTTAGAATCCTCAACAAGCTTTCAGATCCCATCTCAGGAGTTAACTAGCCAGATAGATCCTCAGAAGGACATAGAGCCTAGAGCAACCTACCAGATCGAGAACTTTGCACAAGCGTTTGGTTCTCAGTTTAAGTCGGGCAGCAGGGTGCCAATGACTTTTATCACTAACTCTAATGGAGAAGTGGACCATAGAGTAAGGACTTCAGTGTCAGATTTCTCAGGGTATACAAATATGATGTCTGATGTAAGTGAGCCATGTAGTACACGAGTAAAAACCCCAACTAGCCAGACTTACAGGTAAGGTCCCGACTGTGACCAGGCTGTGGGGTCTTCTTAATGTAATTTTGTTTTATTTTGACAACACTGCCATTGGAATGTTTCTACACGGTCCTATTAAGAATAATGTAACATGCCCTTTCAATGCAACTTTTCATATTTAGTTTATTTTATTAGTGTGATTTTTTTAGATCTGTTTGTTATGGTTTTTAATCAAAAATCAATAGATTAAAATAGTGGTTTTGTTCAAGTGACAATGTTTAGCAATCAAATTTACATTATATAGATTGTCAGGGAATAGCCCAAAAGTTTAAAATGCAAAAAATTAACTTTGTTCCTAGGACTAAGGTTTATTCTAATTGCTTTTACTCTCAGGAAAGTGTAACGAAGCATGGGAATTCTATGCACCACTAGTGTATTGGAACTTCCAATTTACAGATAGTGACAAATATATCTCAGCTTTTTGAGGAAGGGATCTATGACATTTCAAATTACTGTCTCTTGTGTCTGGGCAGATCTGAAAGAATTTTGCTACCTAAATCTCATTTTTTTAAAGTACTCCTGTTCTTCCAGGTGATGCTCATTCCAGGCAGGTGGAGCAAATATTCTTGGGTCTGTACGAAGAGCCCAGAATGGTAGCTTTAATATAAACAATAATGTCCCCAGAACTCCTGTGTAAGACTGTAATTCCGTAAAGAGATTCTGTTGACACAAACCGTGAGAGCAAAACGTGTGTGTCTGGTTCATGTCATTAGAACCCCAACTTGAAACTACAGTCATAATCTGAATAGGCTTTTGGGATACGTTATTTATTATACATGGTTCAAAAAAAGTCAATCTCTTGCCCTTCCCCTTTTCCACATTCTTTTAGTGTGTAAGTTTCCCTCTTTTGTTGTGCTCCCGGTTCCTCCGGCCTTGATCTTGGGTTTTGTCCCCACTTTTAATTTACACCTTTTCTTCCCCTTCTTCGCTACTCACTCTCTCACCCCAACCTAATATAGTATTTAAAAAGATTTACATTCCAGAAAGCGCGTATCTTATTATGTACTTTCTGCTGTCTTATGGTATCAGATGATGAACAATAAACACCCACGTGTTTCAGAATAACGTCAAGGTTTCCATGTATGATAAGAAATAATATACTCCCAATTGTACATACTGAGGCCCCTATCCTGCATCAGGATCAGCTAACATGGACCCCTGTGCCCAGCAGCGTACCAGTGGTGTCACTGGAGCTCTTTATGGATGTAGGGGTTTGCAGCAGTTCATCATGGCAGGCTTTTAGGGCCTAAGGCTGCAATTCCATCAAAGGCTTCTGGTGATGACATCAACTACAAAAGTAGAACTTGAGTGGCTTGTTAATATCAACAGAACTTTTCTTTGGAATTATTGCCTTACTTTATGTATATTTTGTGGTACATTATTTATTATATGTGAATCCTGATTAATGCCTGTGGAGCCACGGAAACCTGCTAGAAATACTGGTGGCCATTCAAAGCTGCTGAAAGGCAGCGGCACTGCTCTAAACCACTTTTTGCAAATGTATTTTTTGATTAGTTTTTTAATGTAATTTTGGTGATGTTTATGCTGATGGTTTTTTATGTACTCTTGGTGATGTTTCAGTCTTACGTACTTTTCTGGTGTCAGGAAAGTACCAGTGGTTGTTTGCAGTCTTATTGTGTAATCAGCCTATTACAGGCTTCCATGTATAATAAAGTTATTAACATTGTGCAAGTGTAAAACACTTCTGTTATGAAAGTGGTGTATTATTAAATGAGTTGTTACAAAAATCGTGGGTAATTTCTCCCGTTGTCCCTCACCACTAAAAATTGAAACCTGAGCCCACTTGTAATCTCTTTTACTAGCTGAACTATCTTTTTTTTTCTTACTAATCTAGAGTTTGTTCTCATAGAATCCATGTAACTCCATTAACTTTTTCTTTATACTTGATTATGTATTTCACCCTATTTCAGTTTAAATAAGCAAACAACAACTGTTCTCTAAACACAGAACCCAGCCTGTTACCAGGGATGGAATAGTCTATAACCACTGTGTTGGCTTTTTCAGTACCTTTTCTTTTGTTTTACAGAGGTTATAATTTACATTCTTTATATTGTGTGTAGTAGAAGTTGCATATGTATTGTTCTGGCTGTTTGCTTTAACTTAATACTAATAAAACCCATTATTCACAAAATCATAAAGATATCCCTTCTATTATCCAGTCAGGCTTTTGGAGAACTTATTTAAGGAAACATTGTGAGAGTGAATTTGGAGAAGGAATGACTTACTGGCATGTTTTCGGCTTGGTTTCTTCCCTCAGTTTCTTTTTGCGTCAGATAATCTGAATGCACTATTTTAGAAATCAGGGCTCTATCGCATACCTTTAGCTTCCAAGGGGAAAGCTAACAAATTTCCTTAAATTAAAATGTTTGTACAACCTCATAATTTTAAATCTCTGTCTTTTTATATATGATTTTCGTTAAAAAAATCTATAAATTGCATATTGTTAACTTCATAGACGTTTTGTGATTGCTGGAAATCCAGTATGACACATATATAATACAATTTTTGGTCAAAGTAAAGATTTTAGAAAGTCCTTTTTCTGTGTTTTTTTTTTCTTTTTTTTTTTTTTTTTTTTTTTTTGGTTGGGTTGGTTTTTTTTCCACTGTTCTAACTTACACATTATAAGGAAAGCCTGGTAAAAATAGTATTATAGCAAAATACTTAAAAGCATTTTAGGTAATCTGAAGATAGTTTGTTGGCTTCCTTAATCTGTATTTTTCTTCAACTTTGCATGTGAATGTAAGAGTAGCAGTACTGAAAGTCTCAAACTGTTTGAAAAGTAGAGCATTAAAGAACAGAAGACAGCAATTTGAATCAAGGCAATGACATGGACAAGAGAAAAATTGTTGACATGCTGAAAAGCGAATAAGGGTGAAAATTTTCCAAAGTGAATATGAAATATGCTAAATGTTTAATATTCAGAACGTTGCTAGGAATAATTTCAGAAGATCTGAGGGGGAAATTATTGGAATTTTCTACGTTCTTTCCACAGCTTAGCAGTCATTCAAAAATGGTTCTAAATGGAACAGAACTAGACCTTTTCCTAATTTAATATGGAGTTCAAATTTATTTTTCTTTGAATAACGGAGGTTAAGGGTATGGTAAAACGCATAGAAATCGGGGCGTGGCTTTCCTGCTGGATATTAGAAAGAACTACACAGTAAGTAGTAGTAACCCATGTGGACTAAAGGTTTGTTTAGGGAAGTGCCAGTGAGACAAGGAAAAAGGAAAGCAAAATGGCCCTTGACTGTATGCCCCAAGCCACTAAAAGTGCAGGTCTAACCTGCCTGCGGATGATATAGAAGAGCTAGCTAAAATTTGTAGAAGTTCCTGAATTATTTAAATTGGACACAGACTTGTAGGTAGTGGGTGAAATTTTGGAGTAAGAAATTGGTGAAATGAAAGAGAGATGAAAAAAAAAAAAAGTGAAAATCTGATGGTGCGAAGAGAAATCACAATTTCAGGTTTATGGACTGCTGATGAAGAAAAACTGCCTGATGCCTCAGGGATACCTTGAGAAGGTATTGGAATAATTCAGTGTATTCCATTGGAGGTTTTTGTAGTTTCAAGTGTTTGGTCTGTCCTCTGTCCCCAATATTATATGCATGAAAACTGTATTTGTCTGAATGATACTTCTGCTTTTTTTCCTACCAACTAGAAATCAGTGTTGTTCATGTGAAGTTGCAGTTGTGACTGTGGAAGTGGTTGCTATACCCGAGAAGATACATGTGAGAATGTGTAAGTTACCATCTCCCTGTTTTTCATTGTATGTGTTGAAGGGAGTCAAGTCACTTTAAAGTGGAAGGTTCGGTTTTCAGCCCCCGCTAACTATGAGCTTTAACCATTTGGCCTGGAATTTTCCAGGCTTTGTCTGTCTCACACTCCACACACTATCTTTCTCTAGGAAACTTCTGCAAAAATTGCTCACGTATTTCCTAAAATAAGATTAAGGAAGAAAACTTTCTTGTTCCACTGGCCTCTTCTTCCCATGTTTCTTTAAAAACAGAATCACAACACCACCCCCCCCTCCCCCCCCAAGCTAGCACTTTAGACTGGGTTGATGGGTGTCTCTTGTTGAATCACCGTTCTTGAAAACCTGATAATAATCAATTAGGAGTTTTTGAAAATGCTTTTATGTTCAGAGTTTTGAAAGTTTGGTGGCTGTATCTCCAAAGGCAACCCCTCCAGGATAACAGATTCGGCTATTACAATTGTTAGTTGTTTGGTGTGCTAGTCCAAGCGGCGATTTCTTCTAATGTGTCCTGTGTGGCGGCATATGTTGCAAGTTCTCAGCGTGGAATTTGTTTTCTGGCTTCTTACATAAACTGTAGAGTTTTCACTTTTAATATTCTTCTAAGGTGATTTTTGTGCATTTTTTTTTTTTTTTTTTGTACAAACACTTAAGAAAATAAGTTATAGTATTTTGCACAGCATTTGGAACACAGCATATATACCTTGTTTACCAAATGAACAGCTATGATACACTTTGTTATCCATGTTGTTCAAAACCTATTTCTTGCGTCCCCTCTTTCAGTTGCAGTTAAAACCCAGATTTATTTCAGCGTTGTTTGTTTTCTCACAGATGGTAAGTCTAGCTACATTAAAAAAGAAAATAAGTGTGTTTTTTCATATCCTTATACTGATATTCTAATCTTATGGGTTTTATAGGTACTGATGCTAAAAATTGGATGCCCGGTTTCATTTTGATGACCTGGAGGGACAGGTGCTGGAATTTTCATCTCTTTGACACTGATTGAGGTGGAGTTCTTTGGTATAAGATCCTTGCTGTTTCAGACTCTGTCTGTCTGGAGAGAAATTGAGGAATAGTTACCAGCTTAGTACATGTGGAATAGCTGATTGTCTAGAATCGAGCAGAAGCTGTGGGGCAGGGGTAATTTAATTCCCTAAGGTGACGTTCAGGAGCCTCAATCACTAAGTTGTCTTTTCCCGTGTAAATCTGGCGTCTGCAACAAGTGAAACCAGGTTCTGCAGATAGAAGCCTCATTAAGCATAGCCCTGGTTCATTCTCTGAGTGTTGCCATCCTATTCGTTGTGGATACAAACAGCGAGACAGTGTTGCTTGGAAAAAATACTGTGTCATCGTGGAATCAGTCTGTCATAATGCACATACAAGATGGGGTGAATTGAGAATTAAAAGGAAGATTTAGTTCTGGCATTTGTTTAACTTGTAGTGCTTGATTCATAATCTTTATAGTAACGTAAAATTTTGTGTAGAGCATACTACTATATTTTTATATCAATACTTTTCCATATTTTGTTTTTATTAAATTTCCAGTGGATTTGGTAATTTTAAACCCTAGGCTGTCATAAATAATGATAGACGCTACACTAAAAAGCTGCCTGTGTGCTTGGGGACTTGGTCTGAAATTTGATAAGATGTTACCTAGTCAGACTCAACATGAAGAAAGAATTAAAACTAATTTAAGAATATTTTTCTTTCATTATTTTAATATACTCTGTCTTACCTTAAAATGTGTTTTAAATAGTCTGTTATTTAGTGTTACAAATATCAAAACATTCTGTGAACTAATGAGGTGTGTAATGGTTATTATGCAGGATCTGCAGCAAGCATCAGATATTCTGTAGTAGCACATGTGCCACCTTCAATGCTAAAACCTGCTTTATCTAAAGCGAGGTTATTATCATTCAGAATATGCCTGTGTTCAGAAGGAACCTTTCCTTTGCGCTGTTGGCAAAAGAGATTTCATTCTGATTTTTCTCAAAGGCCAAAAGGCTGATTGTTTTAAATCCCACAGTTTCTTCTTACAGTGTGTACTTCTCTGTCTCCTTGTACTTGGTTCCCAGGGGACAGGAGGTTATAGTCTTGACAGGGACGTGATGTGTGCAGGTGCTGGCATATGGCCAGACATTATATTGATGATGGTAAAGATGGTTCAGTCTGCTCAAAGATTCTGATGATTTTTTTGTGGAGGGGAAAAAAACCTCACAGGTGGGAGTTTTTTTGGATGCTCTTATGTTCTGAGATGAGTGGGAATAAAACAAGGCTGAGACCTGTTTTGAAAAGTAGAATTTACAAAGAAATCCTTATGCAACTCTGTGAGTGACAAGGTTTAGAATCACTTTAATTTGCTTTCCTGTAATGAGGAAATATATAAATGTGTAATTAAGCGTCTTGTGTGTTTTGCTGAAGTGCTTTAAATTATGGTGGGTAAAATATGCCTATGGATCTTCTTATCTCTTAAACAAAATGGATCTCTAGAATGAAAAATATATGATCTTAGAAAGTTCTTGGTAATACTGGAAAGTGAGACTAATAAGGATTTGCTTATGCAGCTGAAGAGGGCTTTATATTGTGTTAGCTAATCTGCTTGGAATTTGGTCAGGTTGGTGATAACATATTTACTTGAGAAGCTCATGGCCCCATCGTGTCTTAAGGGGCAGTAGGCAATCACGCAATCTTGGTAGAGGGAACCTGGTCTTTGCAGCTGGCCTGTGGTCAATGATTTGGAAGTGAGAGACAGCGCAGCAAGCTCCATTTCTTAGAACACGTAGGTTTTTTTTGAAGACTGACCATTTCCAAGTATTGATTCACTTTGTGAAAAAAAAATGTGGATATCTGTGCCAAAATTCTGCTGTCTTGGGTCTTACCAGCTTTAGTCCAGAGGATTATTCAACAGTAATCAATGGAGATGTGTCACTAAAAATATTCAACCTGTTTAGCTTAGAAATTTGTCAACCTTAGAAAGCTAGGTCAAATTATATCATGAAGCAATGAATGTACTTGGTCCATCAAACCCTATAGCTAAGCATGTACACTTGGTGATCTTTGTGTAGTGTTAAGTCTGTATGAAATGTGTAGGTGATTTAAAATTTTATTTCCTGAGCATTCTTAATTAAAACTTCTTTCTGGGTTTACTTCTGTGATAGTCATTTAATATTAGTCTGGGTAGATGAGGGGTAAACCAATTACTCCTCTCGAGATGTTGGAATTTGGATTTTTTGAGAGATTGCAGTCATTTTTGTGTAGGTAGGCTAAATTAGATTGTTTGTTTATTTTGGAGTTTAGAGAGGCACCTTAGAGTAAAAGTAATTTCATATTTTGATTTACATGATTCTGGAAATCATACTTCACACATGTCATCTTAAGAGTGGAAGGCAAGTGGAATAAGACTGCTGATAGCTAAAATCATCAGTTTTTGCTATTTTTACCCTTGTATTCCGATGCTTGCGTGTTTTGTTCTTTTCACAATGAAGCTAAATTAAAACCTCTGAGAAAGAGGTCCCTCTAATATAGCATAATGAAGTCTTTAAATGGGTACAGTTGTAGGTCATCATGAATAGGAATGCAGTGACCTTTGTCTTAACAACGAAGCTGACACAAGCTTCTCAAAGAGCTGTTCTTTTTTTTTTTTTATCATTTCTCCGCCAGAAAGGACACAAATAAAACAGATGATCCCCCTTCTCCCATCAGTGAACAAAATCAAAAGATTAGAAAATGTATTGTAAATTGTCAGTTTGCAAAATCTAGAAATAACATGGAGTTCTTTCTCAATATAGAGATTGTTACACGAACGATGTGTGGCAAGGAGTAGGGAAAAGAAGGAAAGTAAAGGGGCCATATGACTGGTAAAGGGCCTTCTGGTTTCTTCAGATGCTCTCTTATAGTTTGTTTGATTTTTGGATACATAGCAGTGAGGTATTCAAAATTACCAGTAGGTTCTTATAGTTTTGAATCTAGAAAAATCACAAATCTTCATGTCATTCATTTTCCACTTATTTTATGTGTGCCAGCAGGCTTGTAATGCACTGTGTTGAAATACAGGAAGGCTCAAATTTCTTGGTGGCCTGTATAAAAAAGCAGAGCATTTTGCAGAAAGCACGTAAATGTTGTGGCTGTTTCCTAACGGAGAGACCCTGTTGCTGCATCCAACTTTAGCAGAGGTTTCTGGATTGCAGTGCTCAGCAATTTTCTTTAACCATAGAGATTCATCTGTCATTCTTAAATAATGGCACTACCTGCTAGTTTAGGACTTTGTCAAGGTTTCAGCAATGTCAATCTGAATTGTGCTGTCTCTTGTAGAGGAGAGGCCTGTGTAGCAGAGCAAACTGTAAAGTGTGCAGTGAAGGTAATGAATAGAGATTTGTTCTTTTTTGTAAGTAGTCATATCTATAGAACTGATTTTCTGTGATCAGATAATGATGGGTTTTTTTTTTTTATCCTGTAAAGGAGTAAAAACAGGTATATGTTCTTTGGAAGAGCGGGTTGTTTCCTCGATGATGGTGGATGCTACTCCCATAAGGCCACAGCCTGGGTGAGCACCTGAATCAGGTACTTGGGAGCGTGGAGAAAATAAGAAAATGTAAGTTTAGAGTATGTTATTTCTCTGTTATAGCTCTGTTATTTCAGAGTTATGTAAACTAACAGAGTGAAACGGCAGTTAACATAATATTATAAGTCTTTAAAGCATATTCCAGGAAGGCAGTATGCTGATACCGTATAAACAGATGTAGTGGACTGTGAGAAGTGACTTTAATATGCAAAGATCAAAAGATATGTGGAACAGTATGTTAATAATTGGTTAGAAAGATTTAGTTAACTTGTTCTTTACAAATGAGAAGACTTACCCCTAAAGCTTACTTTGTAAGCTAGGACCTGACTAACTTTATACCAGAGCCTTTTATTTTTGCAATTTCATGTCACATTCTTTGAGGGATGGAAAGTGGAAACAGTGATTTTATTTTTTCCAGGGGAAGAAGTGTGCCAAGGAGTGAGGCAAATTCTTAGTGAGGATGAAATGCTATGCAGTTCCTGCACATGCTAGCAAAGTTATGGTAAACCAATGATTTCTACTTTTTTACCATAATGTGCTAATATAAAACAAAAACTGCAAGCTGCCATGCCTAGCGTTTAGCAGGCTGAAGAAATGGACTCATGGGAATCTCGTGTTCAGCAAAGTGAAATGCTCAGTCCTGCGTCTGGGGAGGAATCACCCTATGTATCAGTCCATGCTGGGGACCAACTGTCTGGAAAGCAGCTTTGCTGAGAAGGACTTTGGGGTCCTTGTAGACAACAAGCTGACCAAGAGCCAACAATGCGCCCTCGTGGCAAAAAAGGCTAACAGTATCCTGGGATGCATCAGGAGGAGCGTTGCCAGTGGTAGAGGAAGGTGTCCTTCTAATCCACTCAGCGCTGGTGAGGCCACATCCTGGACTCCCCAGTACAAGAGACAAACGGACTGACTTACTGGTATGAGTCCAGCACAGTGCCACAAAGACGATTAAGGACCTGGAGTCTATTACATTTTAGGAGAGGCTGAGAGAGCAGGCAGTGTTCAGCCTGGAGAAGACAAGGCTTGGGGGGTTCACATCAATGTGTACAAATACGTGGTGGGAAGGAATGAAGATGAGGGAGCTAGACTCTTTGCAGTAGTGCCCATTGACAGGCCAAGAGGCAATGGGCACAAATTAAAACACATGAAATTCCATCTGAGCACAAAACCCCACTTTTTTACTGAGAGGCTTGTCAAACACAGGAATAAGTTGCCAGAGAGGTTGTGGAGTCTCCATCTGTGGAGATATTTAAAGCCCAACTGGACAGGGTCCTGGACAGCCTGCTCTAGCTGACCTGGCTTGAGCAGAGGATTTGAACAAGATGACCTCCAGAGGTCCTTTCCAACATCAACATTTCTGTGGTTTTCTATAGTTTTGTTTGATCGTTGGTCAGTGCCAAATAGCAACGACAGATTTTATGCTGAGGAGACAGTATTTGTCTCTAGGAAGTAGTACAATGGGGTACCTGAAAGTGCATTGTTTAGTGGAACAAATGGGCTAGAGAATTCAAGACGCTGGGAATCCTATCACTATGCCGTGTTAAGCAGTTAAATGTTGTTTCAGATGTCTAGCTTGGACACTTGAGTCTGTTTTAACTTGCAGGCATTTTCCATGACAAGTCTTTCTTAGTCTTTTTATTAAAGATTAAGAAGAAAAGATAGTGAAACCGTTTTGAGATAAAATCCTGTTTGCTGCTTTATATTTTACTAGCTTTCCTTCTTTTCTTTCTTCTTAGCTGTAGAAGGTTACCATAAGGAAACATCTAGGTACACTCATTTATACTGTTTTGGGAGATGGTAGTTGCTTTTTTCCTCTTTTCCCCTGAAGTTAGCTTAAATGGCCTGGCTTGAAGCTGCTCTTGTTCAGAGCTCGCTCAGGAGAAGAGAAAAAACCAAAGCAGGAAGAATGCAGCTTCTGGTTTTGCTTCAGACTTTAACTCGAAATCTTTCTGCTGGAGAAAGGCAGGCACAGAGCATTATCTTATCAGTCTGTTGATAAGTTGTAACAGCATTAGGCTGTTTTAGGCATTGCTTTTAGCTGTTGTTCTGGTCACGGGCTCGGTTGTTGCAAAAGATTGTCTTGACTGGTTGAGCCAGATTTTTTTTTTTTTTTAAACAGAAAGCAAAAAAATGATTAAAAAGGATGGGGATTAAAATGTATATAGTGAATGGATGACAGCAGGAACATAAGTTTTGTATTCCAGATGTTTTCCAAGGCTTAATCAAAGCTGGATATTACAGCGATGTAATTTGGGTCTTCTTCGGTGGGTCTGGTCTGCCTGTTTCTTGGGATCAGGGCAGTAATGCTAAATGATGTTGCAGTGAATCCTGGGTTTCCATGTGGTGGTAGCTACCAGTGATAATGGGAAGTTTCGTACTTTTTGGACACCTATTGTAGGACTAGTTTTAAGTAATGGCTTTTAACAGAAGTCAGCGTTTTTCTGGCATACCAGCAATAGGCCTTTCATTTCTGTGCCCTACGCTTCTTTTGTTTGTTAGACTTGATTTCATCACAGTCCTTGGGTTTTATCAGTGGGTGTTGTTTGGACTCACTCAATATTTCCATCTTCAACTTTTCTGGCTTCTATAAACAGTAAGTCTTTGTTGGTTTATGCTTGCAGATATATTTTTCATGCTTTTAATCCCCCGTCAGTGCATACTTTGTGTGCACTTAGTCAAGCATACATAATATAAATGCAGTAAAAATTTCTGTGAAAATCCCTTGTTCTCTGAGATGTTGCAATAGAAAGATACTATATTTTTTAAAGGGTGGGTACTGGGCTAACGTTCCACTAAAGAGTTAAAGGATGCTATCTTCTTTGAGATGCAAAGCTGTATTATTGCTGAACATTGTGATTATTGATTTTTATGAATGTTTTTTCTCTAGTAACGTGGAAATCAGCCCTTTATTCACGTGTGTCAGTCTGTAGTTAATTTAGGGAGTGCGTCAGAAAATATTTAACAGCTGGCCTCAGGACAAATTTGTGGCTTCAAGTTGTAGCCTTGTACAGTTTTTCTGCGTATGTTTTTCCTGTTCTTTTTTTTTTTTTTTAAGATAGCAAGCTGAGAAAACAAGCAAAATGCCACAAGGTGGACTTTCTGTTGAAGTTCTTCTAGTTCAGCAGTAGGTCTGAAGCTCTTGGGTGACAAGCACCATTGTCATTTGAGCTATTAGAGTAACTGATGATAGTGGCTGGTTCCTTCATGGAACAGGACCAGTGGAGAAAACATCTTTGCTAGTTGTTTTCATGGGTAGATGCTGATATCTTAATCATAAAATCATAGAACAGTTTGGGTTGGAAGGGACCTTTTAAGGTCGTCTGGTCCAATCCCTGCCCCCTGCAGTGAGCAGCGACATCTTTAGCTGCATCAGGTTGCTCAAAGTCCCGTCCAACCTGAACTTGAATGTTTCCGGGGATGGGGCTTCTACCACCTCTCTGGGCAGCCTGTGCCAGTGTTTCACCACCCTCACTGTAAAAAATTTCTTCTTTATATTGTGTCTGAGTCTACGCATTTTTAGTTTAAAACCATTGCTCCTTGTCCTATCGCAACAGGCCTGGTTAAAGAGTTTGTCCCCATCTTTCCTATAAGCCCCCTTTAAGTACTGAAAGGACGCAATAAAGTCTCCTCGGAGCCTTCTCTTCTTCAGGCTGAACAACCCCAACTCTCTCAGCCTTTCTTCCTAGCAGAGGTGTTCCAGTCCTTTGATCGTTTTCATGGCCCTCCTCTGGACCCAATCCAATAGGTCCATGTGTTTCTTGTACTGGGGACCACAGAGCTGAACACAGCACTGCAGGTGGGGTCTCTCCAGAGCAGAGTAAAGGGGGAGAATCCCCTCCCTCGACCTGCTGACCACACTTCTTTTGATGCAGCCCAGGATGTGGTTGGCTTTCTGGGCTGTGAGCACACATTGCTGGCTCATGTCCAGCTTTGCATCCACCAGCACCCCCAAGTCCTTGGCAGGGCTGCTCTTGATCCCTTCATCCCCCAGTCTGTATCGATATTGGGTATTGCCCCAACCCAGGTGCAGGACCTTGCACTTGGCCTTGTGGAACTCCATGAGATTTGCACGGGCCCACCTCTCCAGCCTGTCAGGGTCCCTCTGGATGGCCTCCCTTCCCTCCAGTGTGTCAACTGCATCACACAGCTTGGTGTCATCTGCAAACTTGCTGAGGGTGCACTTGATCTCCCTGTGTTGTTGATGAAGATACTAAACAGCACTGGTCCCAGTATGGACCCCTGTGGGATGCCAGTTGTCACTGATCTCCATCTGGATGTCAAGCTGTTGACCACTACCCACTGGAAGCAACCATCCAACCAATTCCTCATCCACCGAACAGTCCATCCATTAAATCCATATCTCTTCAATTTAGAGAGAAGAATGTCTGGGGAAACCGTGTCAGAGTCCTTATAGAAGTCCAGATAGAGAATATCCATAGCTCTTCCCTTGTCCACTGATGCAGTCACTCCATCATAGAAGGCCAGTAGGTTGGTCAGGCAGGATCATACTGGCTGTCTCGAATCACCTCCTTGTCCTCCGTGTGCCTTAGCATAGCAGCTAGGAGGATCTGTTCCATGATCTCAGGCACAGAGGTGAGGCTGACAGGTCAGCAGTTCCCAGGGTCCTTCTTTCTACTCTTTTTAAAAATGGGTGCAATGTTTACCTTCTTCCAGTCACCAGGGACTTCACCTGACTGCCATGACTTTTCAAATATAATGGAGAGTGGCTTGGCAACTACATCAGCCGATTCCCTGGGGCCTCTGGGATGCATCTCATCAGGTCCCATAGACTTTTGTATGTTCAGGTTCCTCAGGTGGTCATGAACTTGATCTTCTCTTACAGTGGGAGAGACTTTGCTTCCCCAGTCCCTGCCTTGAGGTCCATCTACTTGAGAGGTGTGGGAAGAGAGGTTGCCAGTGAAGACTTAAGGCAAAAAAGTTAAGTACCTCAGCCTTCTCCTCGTCCATTGTTGATAATGGTGTACTTGGTTGTTTTGATCTTTAATGTGGATCTGGTAACTCTAGCAGACAGATTCTTACTTGTTATCTTGGAATTGACCCTTGTTCCTTCATCCAATCCTGCTTCTCTTAGTGCAGTTCTTAACTCCGTAAGCAAATACCACTGTCGTCTCATTTAGATCTCCCTGTTCTACAAGTCTTTGCCTCTCTTCTCTGTTGGCTCCCACTTTGCTGATTCCATCATCTTTCACGTGTACCCTTCTTCTTCTGTCCTAATCTTGTTATTTCTATTCCTGCATTCCTTGCCTGGCCAGTTTCTGCATCCAGCTACATGTTCCATTCTTCCCTCCTGTTCCAGTTTCACCAGACTCCTTGTCCCTATATGCTATTTCCTTTTGTCTGTGTATAGATTCTTTTTCTTCTACATGAGTGCAGAGGATTAGTATCTGATTGCAACCTGGATGCCTTACTGCTGTCATGATATGGAGCTCTTGTAAATGTTATCCCTTTACATGGATAATTTGGTTTTACCCCTCTTGACAGGGCAGGAGGCATGTATTTTAGCATACTGGAGGAATAGGGCCAACTACAGTTTTTCAGAAACTTATATTACATGGATGAATTTAGGTAGATTTTCTTGAAAATAAGCAGCAGTGTAGCCATGACACAAAGGATACATTCCTGTTGAAAGCCAGTCGTCTTTGGGAGTACCCGATATTTCCAAAAAAAAGCGCCTTTTTTATTTTTTTTCCCCTCATAGTTAAGACAATGTATTTTTCTTTAGCATTCTTAGAAGTGAGCAGGGCTTTCTCAATAAACACTGTATATATTTTCTTTCATGCATGTGTGCACAGAAAGCATCTGACAGTGTCAGATGTCGTTGATGAAAATGTCGGCCTGAGTGATCAGCTCTGCAACCACAAGCTACTTACAACAAGATCTTGAAAGGTTTTATGGTACATTTTAGAAGGCAAACTGTACACTATTAATTGTAGTAGAGTATATCAGTTGAAATAATATTAACGGCAGTGAAGATGGACTGGACTTTTTACAACTCCCATTGAAGCATCAGGAATTGCATTGCCTTGCCTTGGGCAAGTTATGTGACCAGATACAAGAGCTAGTTTATCTGATGTTGCAACTTCCATATTCCTATAGATGAGCTAGTGCTGCAAATTATCCGGTTATAATACAGTAATCCATCAGACATCCACTCCTTTTGAAGGCTATTTAATCGAATGAGCTGCAGTATAAGCAAGTTGTATGATTATAGATAGGAAGTCCCATAAGGATGTGAGTTGCCTGTTCTGTTGCCCCTCCAAAACAAATTTTTTTTTTTTCCATTTGCAATGGAGAATTTTAACAGGATATTTCATTCTAGCAAATATTTGACTTTTCTAAACATCTGTATGTAAAGTAAATACCAAATTAATCCCCCGCCCAGCCTTTTTAGAAATAATTGGAGCTTTATGGAGTATATGTAGGAAAGGCATCTTCTACTTCTAGTAGTACCTGCGGCCAGAAACTAGTTTAGGTTTGCATGTTGAGTTGGTAGTATTGTGTAGATGGACCACTCTCAAACTGCAGGGAATACTGAACAATAGTTTTGAGAAGTGTAACTGTAACTGCCCAGGTAATGAACTAAATGCTTGCACAGTCTTTTCTGACTAAAGAAAGATGATGATTTCATGTATTTAAAATGTATTTTTAAAACCATTTTAATAAAACTTCCACAAACTGTTGCTTTGAGTTAAACCAAATTTGAGGTTGAGGAATTATCTGTTTTAAGCTAAATGGGAATAACCTTCTCATATTGCAGATTGAACACAGGAAAGATGTTACAGTTTAGTTCAATTTAAAGTTTTATTGTAAGCTAAAGCAGCGCATCACATACAATCATGTATACACTTTCCAGCCTGTCATAAGCACTGTCTTACTGACTGGTGCAGAGTGTAGGAGTACTGTAGATAAGCTTGGTAGGAAATGGTATTTCTTATTCCAGTTTTTTTTTTGTGATGAAAGAAGTGAAGGATTTTATTTAGACTTTTGCATCGTCAGTGATATTGTGTTCTGAGGCTGCATTTTGAATACTCTAAGGTGTCACCATCACTGAAAGAAGCCAGCCTGCCTTCTGCAGTCCTTGGTTGCTTGTTCTCTCCAGCAAAAAAAAGAAGGCTCATTTTTCATGTAAATCATACTCTTCATCCCATTCTTTGCAGCCTAACGAAATACTTACCCTGGCACAGGTGTGTGTGGGGGCACTGAATAGGATGGGGCTAGTGTTCTTCTGTGACTAACTTGATTTAAATTGATCATCAACATGTTTTTTCCATTTTTTTTCCCATTAGTTTAATTGCTGATTGTTCCTGTTCTTTTGTTGTACTCTATCTAGAACGTCAGGTCAGGAGGTCAAGTCTGCTGGCATATTTTCTGTGCCTTCAGAATGGAGTTGCCTCTGGCCCATGCATTCATCTCCCTCCATGTCATGCTGTTAGTACTTTCTCTGATATACTCACTTTAAAAGCAGTATTTATGTTTTTAGATACTTTCTTCAAAACATAAACATGAGTAATTTAATTTATATGTGACATCGCTGTAAGTGACATAAATGTATGTAATTGTGTATAGTATGCTAGGAAAGACTTATTTCAGTTATAATGCTTGTTCTTTTGGATTATGCTGTCTTTTTGCTAAATTCGTGTAAAAGTGGAGAAATGGCAGAGAGCTTCATTTGCAGTTGACCTTTTGAAAGTTGAGTGTTGCTGCTTGATATATGCACAGATTTTTCACTTATGACAAGAAGAAATCTTGTGCCATCCTCATTTATAATGTTATAGACCTCTCTTTTCATATTGATATTATTAAAATAAAGAATACTCTGAGTTCTCAAAAGTACTGCAATTCAAGTGCAAAATGTATAGTACCCAGCCTTTGGTATGTACAGGTTAGGAAGATGACTGTGATCATGCTATCTTAACTACTGTGCTGCTGCTTTTCTGAATGATGACTGAAACCTTGAAATGTTGGACAGCTAAAGACCATCTGAATTTCAGTGTTTTGGAGGACATGCACAGTTTTTACAGGTCAAGAGAAGGAAAATTAACAGACTTTTTGAGTTCCTTAATTCCTCAATTATTCCTTCAAATTCCGTTCTTGCTGAGAGAATGTCTGTAAATGTGAGAAACGTGAATTTTCTAATTCTTTAAGAGTACAATGGTTGAGTTTTATTTAGACGCTACGTTGGTAAAATTTACAGAGGCAAAATAGATTGTGGAGCCAGATTCTCTGCAAGTTGTCAGCTTTCTCAAGTCCAGTAGAAGCACTTGTGCCCATAGTTATGACAACTACTTATTTTTTGCATTAGCATCTTAATGGATTTCTTAAGGAAGGGGATTTCTAAAGTTGATTAGGTCTCTGGAAAATAGATATATTGGTTGAAAAAGCCCTATCCATTGCACAGGCACATAATTTTGCCGTCTTATTGGACTTGATATATATCTCCAGAAAATCATCTGTTTGTTCTGTAGGGCCTGATCCTGAAAATCGTTAAGTGAATGCGTAGATGTTGTCAGTATTGAGTGTGCATAGCTGGAAAGCCTATTATAGTCTTCTTTTAAAATTGGCTATAGGTTGTATAGCTGTTAAAGGTTCGTGAATGCATAAACTGTATCACTGAATCCCAAATCAAACTTACTTGGCTGATTTCTTGCCTCAGAGTCTATTTTCATTTACAAGACTTTATTAATAAGCTTCAAAAGTTTGATATTTTTCTGATTATCCTACACTAATATAGCACTGCAATATTTAGGACTACAAATACAGCTTTATTTAAATGAAACAGCTTTCAGTGAAATTGCATTACCTTTCTATTATTAAACAGAGATTTATATTTGGGGACTGGAACACTGAAGGTCTCAAAGTCCAATGTTATAAATGTGAATGTTTCCACTAGCTAATATTTATGCTTTTTCTTATTTTCTGAAAGGTAATATTACTTGTTAGATACTCATAGTGAAGAGTTGAATATCCTTTTCTTTGTATGAAAGTGTAACAGTCTTCCTCTGACTGATTGTGCAGTCATGACATAGCTGAGGTGAAGATCCAACTTCAAACATTGCAAGATAAATCATTTCCACATTCTTGCTTAAGTGGCTATTTTAGTGTAGAGAAGCACATTTTCTGTTGAGTGCTAATGCCACTGTCTCCTTGACCCAAGGTCTTAACTATTTTGAGCAAAGTAGATTTGGTAGTTAGTGTAAGAAAGTGTTTGCAAGTAGAACAGTTGTGCCATGTAAAAATTTTGAAATTTCTGTACCTTGTGGGATTGTCCATTGATAAAAGCATTGACTGAATGAAATGTGCTTTATACAAGGTATTAACAGATATATATTCTTCTTTCTTATTTCTAGAAACTGGGAGGGGGCTGGGATCACAGCTGTGTATAGGCTTGCATAAGGGACCTGAGAGAAGGGAATGTGTTTCTCAGCTCGTTATTTTGCCCAGCTACTTTGCTCTCATTTTGAGCAATGAGATCTATTAGCGATAGATGAGACATTCTGTTTTTGCTAAAAGAGGAGGAAGTAGGAGTGTTTAACATTGCTTAATGGAAACAAGATGATAGTTTTATCTTAATTTTGCTGTTTGAGGGCAGCCTAGCAATTTACTTATGAGAAACAGCAATGCTGATTAAACTTAAGTAGCTTTGTTGTCACTAGGAAAATAACTGAATTAACTACAGTCAGGTACATGTAACATGAAAAGCTATGGCCATTTCTTCTTTCAATGTGTCACCTCTGAGATGTGCTATTGCTTTCAATCTGTGTTGCAAGTCCTGGGTCCTGATGACGTGCCCAAGCCCCCTGTGCAGTGGCAGACCCGTTGCAGAAGAGCCTCTTTCACCCCTGGATTGTGCCAGTTCATGGCGTTGAATTTTTCCCCAAATGTAGAGGCCTTGAACATCTGAAAGACCTTCTAGGTTTCAAAGAGGAAGAACATTTTCAGAAACAGGGAGGAAGTGTATGCCATTATTCTGCTATTATTTTGGCTGTTCATTTTTAGTGGCTGCATAAGGTAATTCTAAAACTGAGCAGTTACAGGAAAATAAAACTAAGGGTGCTCTTCCCCTAGTGCTACCTGGTTTTTCTAACATAGAGCTGCCCAGCTTTATTTGCCAGAGTAGAAGCAGCATGGGACAAGCTCTCAGTCTGCTTTGTGCTGTTCCTCCCTTTTGCAAGAGTGCTCCTGCATCTCTGGAAGAGATGGGCTGTTGTTTGGAAAAGCCTCTTCCTATTTCTATTGTTTCCTTGTCTCAAAGAATAGCCTTGTGAAGGATAGATGGCATTTAGCTTTAAATGAATTTCGTTGTTTTTAATTCAAGCAGCAGCTTCAGTGAATGGTTATCAAATACCATCACGCTGCTTACTTTCTAAAGGAAATGGAACAAGTGTCTGACACAAAGGCGTCTGAAATGAAGCGCTTGATTATCATAGTATACCAAGAATGCACCTACTGGAAATATTGTGTGTGAGTTAAAAATAAAACATAGACTCATTTATTCCTGAGCATTTAGAAGTAAATGGCTTAAAACTGAAGAGAATGGCTGGACAGTGGGTTTTCCTGGGAAATAAACTTAGGTGTTTCAAATTGTGCTTCTTGTACTATCTTGCAATAGGTGTTTTAGGAGTGTGCGTAATAAACATGAAGTTATTGTTTAGTAAAGTGAACAATAATGTCAGCAATAATAAGGATGGATAATGACAGTCCAGTAGCATTTTCTGGCTGAGGCTACCAAGGGAAGGACTACTAATACTCCAGAACTGGCAAAGTATTGTTTATATATATATTTTCTCTTTCTTTCTTGCTTCCTTCAGGCTGCCTGTCATTTACTATGTGTTACTATGCTCTTTTATGTCAGTGCATTATGGGGCAGACTTTCAAAGCTACTTATGGAAGATATAGCTACATTAAAAGGATTTGTTTAAAAAAGAAATTCCCTACTGGCTTTACAGGAATGCCCAAAGGAGTCGAACATATGTGGATGTGGCAAATACCTGTGTGGTGGAGCATTAGGAACTATAAAGATGTAAGTGTAGTATATTGAATCCTAACCAGAAGCTGAAAAGTAAGAGCAAATATGGTGAATGTTTTGTGTAATAAACATTTTAAGGATGCACAGTAACTACAGAAAAGTCACTCAAGACCTTGCCTCCCTTCCCATTTCTCTTCGGCTGACACGTACAGACAAAATTAGATTTCACTGAGGGTTAAAATACAAAGGTGTTGTTTTTTTCTTTGGAAACATGTTCAATGACACTTGCTTAGCTGCTTCATATTTCTACTCTTTCTTTTCCTTCCTTGAAATGAAAAGATTTACAAAGCATCTACAGTTGTATGAAACATGACAAAATTAATAGGTAATTGTTGCGCCCAGAATGCTAGATGCAGTGAATATATACTGAACATGTAACGCTTCATGTGACAGCATAAGGTAGTAGGTGCAATTGAAGATAAATGTATATTCACATACTCTGCATACTAACTGGTGAAATTCTGGTTGTGTTTAGTGCCTGCTCTTTCCTTCCAACCTTAAAAATGTTCTCTTTATGGTGGAAATGCAATGCTCGTTTGCACTTAATTTAAGATTTTTTTTATATTTAATTGATTCTAATAAAAATAGATGTAGTTGAAACACAGGACTGGTTTCCACGTTTTCAGATGGAAGCTTTTTCAGAAGATCTGATCTTTTTACAGCTGTTTCAATTAAACACTGGAATAGGAGTTAAAAACGGTTGCATTGGAGAGTGCGTTTACAGTTCTCAGGGTTGCTAACTGCAGGTCATTTGCACCAAAACTATTTTTGACAATTTCTTCAGTGCAGGGAAAATGTAATAAAGGAATAACTAATATTCCACAAAGTGTTACTGAATATACAAAGTATATTTAGTGTAAATTTACGTATCCAATGTTATACATCTTTCAGTCATCAGAAAGATTTTTCTTTGTAAGTTGATAGTTCCTTTCAGCATTGTTCTGAAAAGGGAGGGGAAAAAAAAAAGTCTTTGAAGCGAGTAGTTATAGCCTAAATTAGCACAGACTGAGTTCAGGGTAACAGAGAAGTACCATAGAAGCAACATGGTCTCAAATTGGAACAGAGGGAGGATACTTAGTTCTTAAAATGCTTAATGCAGTCTAAATATTTGGTTTGAAATTTTTCTTGCTGTGACTCTGAAGGTTTTGATCTCTCTGCAGAGAAGATTGAGATTTGCAAGGGGCAAATTAGAGCACAAATATTTAGTAAACCTTATGGTACTTAGAAGAACAAAAAAATGAAACATTTATTAATTGGACATTAACATTAATTATTAATATCAATAGAAGCATGAGTAGTTAGGCTGTTATTTGACATCTTTGACATCTAGAAGAATCCCTGAGAATTTGTTTTGATATTTGCCTTAAATGCTAATTTTTTTCTTCAGATTTAATACATTTGTAGTAAATTTGTAGATTTTCAGATGTAGAATTTGAGTTTCCTCAGTCAGTCTCTGCATAGCTTCTTGCCGCCTTGCTTTCTGCTTCCCTCCACTTAGCTTTTTCTTACCCTGAATCATTGTCTGCTAATAGTTCTTGTCTTTGCTTTCTCTGCTGGTCCAACTATTATTATGACCTTTAACACGCAGAGAAGGACGATTTCTTCTTTTCCTGTGTCATGGGCTTATGTGATTGTCTTTGAAGAGAAACTACCTCTTTTTTTCTTGGCTTCAGTCGACTGATGCTCTGTATTTAAATTCTTAATTAAATTAAGACTTCTGTGCATGTAGCTGTTTTTTTTCTCAAAATCACACACATTCGCTGTGAAGAAAATGCTTGCTTGCAGGGTGCTGGTACTGGTATTTCCTTTTGACTGCATCATAGAGATTTTATATCATTTAACTGTTTCACTGTGGGAGATGGTTTTGCAGTGCGTGGTGGAAGGAAGCACTGGGGAGAAGGGGAGCTATGGGTTTAAAGCAAAGTCAGCTGTGTGGTTTTGTGAGCTAAAAGCAAAAATCGGCAAAGCGTGGGGAAGATAAATTGTTGGCTGGGAGAAGTATCTTATCTGGGGTGAATCTGAGACATCGTTGAATGACAGAAATAAATATTTGATGTGTCATGAAAGCAGCGCAACATCCCAATTAGTGGAAATTCAGATTTTTTTTTTTAAACCCGAAGTTAGATGACTTCTGGATGGTTCTAAACACACAAGGGCCAAGAGTTCAGCATCTCTCATGTTAAACTGATTAAAGAAGTATATTCTGGTTAACTTCTTGCCCCTAATTGCGTTAGTGTTTGAAATTTTCTTTTTTGTTGCACCATGTAGCTTTGACATATTAATTTACATAACCTAATATTTTCAGGATCTGTCTCCTTGGAATGGCTGATCTCTGCTATGTCATAGAGGAACCTACTCCATGTAGATGCTGAATGGAATGATTTTTTTTTTTTTGTTACCTCAAAACTAATTTTTTTGGCGTGTCCTCCTCCTTTTGGAAAGTTCAAGGTCTGTTTTATTAAAAATAAACGCATGATTCATACCTGTAATTCACCGTTTTGCCCAGCCCATCAAAACAAAAATAATAAGGCCTACACATGGGTCTGCATTGGTTTAGCTTAATCTGTTTACTAAATAGGGAAGGCTTTAATATGAGGATACAAACAATGGTCTTGGAAAATCCTAAGCAGAGGAAAATTGGCTGGTTTTCAGTTTTGTAGTGTTTACTTGCTTTTCCTATTGTGACAATGGATTTTATTTTCTAAAGCTTGTTTAAGCATCAGCGTCACTTTGTTCAACCCGAACAGCTAAATAAAACATCTCAACTGTAAACTTGCCTTTCTGTCCTGTTTGAAGCGGGAGCCAATGTGCTAGATTTAGAGGAATTAATCCTTATCTGCATGCTTGTATTTGAGATGGAGATCTGGAGGGTTGCAGGGATCTCCTGTAAGAGGTGCTAAGTGCCGCACTTGGAGAACAAGCGGGAGAGCCGTCCTGAGTGAGGGGGCCCAGCAGCCTGGCCCTTCTGCCATCCCTGGGGAAGGAAGAGGTTTTTTCCCCTGATTTTCAAGTCACTCTGCCCCTACGTTTCTCAGCAAGGGCTGGCTGTGGAGAGAGAAGGCTTCTGCTTGTGTCATGTTCTTTTGCTGTGTTGCCTTTCATTGGCAACAGATGATGCTGTGACTGCAGTGGAGAAGGGGCTTTGGAGAAGGGGCTGGTGACTCCACAGGTAGTTTTTCAACAGCTGATCTCTTTGAGATCAGGAAAGTGGAAATAATTTAAATTGCTGCGGGAATCATTTTTTCTCTGCCGAATCAATTTTCTCTGCTGAGCAGCAGCATGTATAGCAGGGGCGATATGCTAGGGAGTGAAGGTGCAGAGTGCTGAAGACCTGCTGTGAAGGGTGGTGTGCTCCTATCCTTCTTTCTCTCCGCTGACTTCAGAGGCTCCATTGCATCTTCTTTCCAATGATTTTTTTGAAAGAGCATAAAGTCTGGCTCATTCCTTGAAAGTAATCAACTTCAGCTTTCTCCCGTTTGAATGAAAATCTTAAGGCAGATTTACAAAATAGTCAACAGATGTGCTTTCCCTGCCATCAAATGGGAAAACAGTCATGGTTAAGATGCTGCTTTGTTGTTGGGTTCTTTTTTATTCAGTATGTAAGACAGAGTATTGTCCAAGACATACTGGAGTAAATTGGGAGCTTCCAAGAAGTTGCCTTTCAGTATTCTTTTAAGGGAATAATTTTTATTACTAAAATTAATGTCAGGCATTTCCTCATATTGCACTTTGCTGCCAAGCAACTTGATTTTTCGGTCAAGCTTGTGGCATCTGTTTTTAATTCAAAAATTCATTGTAACTGAATACTGTGTTATCGAAGTGACTGTACTTGTTCCCATTTACTACATGGTACATAGCTTGTTGACATCTGCATATGGATAGGTTTGAAACTTGTTGTATCCTGTAATCATTCCTTCTTAAAGAAAAGACATGGCAAGGAATGAGCCCTCAGGAGCTACAGACTTGATGGAATTCATGGAGGGATCGTCAAAATTCCTGCAATAGTTTATTATTCCGTGAAGTCCCATTGTTTCAGGGTACTGTGTTAAACTCATGTTGCATCTGCACAAGTTTTAGAGCATACTGTTATCAATTCAAGGATTCTTAGAGGTTTGTTGTTTTTTTTTTTTTTGGTGGTTATGTTTTGATCTGACTGCTTCAATCATTTCCACCAACTAGACAATGCTGTAAGGTATCTGTAGGTTGAGCTAATCGTATCATGATGATACTGGGTGTTATTCTTTCACTCCATGGCTTACAGTTCAAGGGGAGAATTTTATTGCAGAAATGATAACCTACAGGTAATGCTTTTTGAGTTTGTGGTGACTCAGATGTTTTACTATTTGAATAATTCCATTTAATTATATATTTTGTATAAACCTAGTTATTCCAACTCTGTTTTTCTTCTTTTTAACTTAAAAGAATTTTGCAGATAATGTTTAAGAATTTTTATCAATACTTACTTATCAAGGATATGCTGAATTTTTGTTTAAGTGACTGGGGAGTAGCTGAACGGCTCTAGATGTTATGTTGGTAAGTGAGGTAGGAAATGTGCTGCAGTATCATGAAGTTGCAGAGTGAACTACAGCAGTTGAAGGAATGCAATGAACCTGATAAATTATTCTCGTGATACCACTATGTCTAAAGGTAAAGAAAAATTAAGAAGAAGGGGAATCTCATTTAGCAGAGTGTATTTAAGTGTGATTTCCGTCCTGCTTCGTGAAGAATCCTGATAAGCCCAAATTGTCCTTAGCCTCCCTCTGCTACCCAGGTGAGGAAATTGTAGCAAGGGAGATGTGAGGAAGCCGCTCTCTACTTTTTCACCAAATCAGCTGTTGCAGATAGGTAGGAAGTAACCCGGGATTTGTCTTTCTGTTAATTTTCTTTGTTTTTCATGCTGGCATTTGAGCTTGTTTCAAGTAGTTACAGATGTAATTCACAAATGGCTCAAATATTATTTTTCTTTTCTTTCTCTGAGAAATACAATCTTTAAACAAGCAAACTTTCTCCACTTTGTCTTTCATTTTTTATTTTTATTACTCTGCCTTTTTTGACCTGAAGATTTGCATCAGCTATCTACACTTTTGTCCTTCTAAACGTTTTACGGTGATGGTGTAGCTGTGTAATAGATGTAAGCTGTGTGGCACAGATTGAAACCAGTTTTGTTACTGTATAAATTAGTTTATAATTTCTACTAATTTCTGTAGTGTTAGTATGGAAGTAATAATTTAGAATAAATGTATTATCATTTACAAAACAATGCATCCTGAAAAGGTGTTTAATATCTAATATATATTCCCATGCATCAAAACTCCTGAAATCCTGTGAGTCAAAACTCAAATCAGGTGGATTTTGGAAGTTTCACTCAGCCTTAGAGACTGTTGTACTGTTAATTTGAAATGTGTAAATAATAGCACTGAAAGGATACATTTAAGAGACTGTAAGTCAAATAATACATTTACTATGAAGTTTTGTTACTGAATGTTTAATCTTGGACAGATGGGAAAAGTGGTGATTGAGTGACCTGTTTGTCTTGTTTGTTTGACTACTGATTTAGTTCAAATTCCTTTGTTCAACAGCATATATAGAAAATTCTTAGGAAACATTCTGAGGATCTGCTTACTTATTATATTGATATCAATATCAATAAGCTTATACTGCAGAATTAAATACAATGGCCAAGCACCATGGAATTGGAAGGTAAAGGAATTTTCTTATGTGATGCTATCTAAAGGACAAAGTGGAAAAAAATCAAGAGTTGGGCTTTTGTAGTTGTTTATGCGATATAGGCTTTTTTAATAGTAAGAATGTATTATTTGTGAGCTCAAAAGTTTTTATTGGAGCTGTCTTCCCTTTTCTGATTGTAGTACTTAACACTTTTACATTGGATATTTTCCTTCTACTACTGTTCTAGAGAGCAAGACTGGAAAAGGAGGGTAGCAGTATAGGCTGGGGACTGAGCTGTTAGAGAGCAGCACAGGGGAAAGGGACCTGGGGGTCCTGGTGGACAGCAGGATGGCCATGAGCCAGCAATGTGCCCTCATGGCCAAGAAGGCCAATGGCATCCTGGGGTGTATTGGAAGGCGTGTGGTCAGTAGGTGGAGAGAGGTTGTCCTCCCCTTCTCCTCTGCCCTGATGAGGCCCCATCCGGAATAGTGTGTTCAGTTCTGGGCCCCCCAGTTCAAGGACAGGGAACTGCTTGAAAGAGTCCAGCACAGAGCCACAAAGATGATTAAGGGGGTGGAACATCTCCCTTATGATGAAAGGCTGAGGGAGCTGGGTGTCTTCAGCTTGGGAAGAGGAGACTGAGGGGTGACCTCATTAATGTTTATAAATACGTAAAGGGCGAGTGTCAGGAGGATGGAGCCAGGCTCTTCTCAGTGATGGCCAATGACAGGACAAGGGGCAACGAGTGTAAGCTGGAGCACAGGAGGTTCCACATTAACATGAGGAAAAACTTTTCCACTGTGAGGGTGACAGAGCACTGGAACAGGCTGCCCAGAGGGTGTGGAGTCTCCTTCTCTGGAGACATTCAAAACCCACCTGGATGCGTTCCTGTGTCACCTACTCTAGGTGGTCCTGCTCTTGCAGAGGGGTTGGACTAGATGATCTTTCGAGGTCCAACCCCTCACATTCTGTGGCTCTGTGATTCTGAGCAGCCAATTCCCCTAATAAGCTATTGGCTAAAATAATTTGAAGCAAGCACGGTGCCACTTTTACAGCCAAAAGAATTGTGGCTGTTGCCATGAGGATCACTGCAGAAGAGGTATAATATATGCATATTTGGGAGATTGTCCAAAGATTCCAGAGCGGAAAATAGAAGTGACCTGGAATGCTTTGAAACCAAGCTGTAGTCCTAAAACACATTCTTTATGCTTATAAGTATTGACATTGTTTTCTTTTTTAACAGTGTCAGAGGAGTATTCAAGAATCATCCTTAACAGTGTTTTTTTCTCTTTTTTGGATTATCAGCTATAAAGTAGACAAAATAGCTGGAAACATGTTATCTGTGCTGCCTATGCAGTGAATGTGTGATTCACATGCCCAGAGATCAGTGTCTTGGTTTTTTTCCTCCTGTCCTTTCCTCTTTCTGCAATAGATTTATAATTTAACTATGTGTAAATTTTCCCTCCAATGTAAAGTTAGGTTTCCTGAATTATGCAAATTACCCTCATCAGAGGAGTAAGATTGGATTATTATTTCACTTCATGTCAGTATTCATTATCTGCTAGTGGATTTATAAACACAAAAAAATGTTATCTTCTCCAAAAAAGACTAAAATATGGTGCCACAGCCAGATCTGCACTATTTTGAGTGACATTGTTAACATACTTTGTCATAAATTTCTTTTCAGTTGTGAAAAATTATTAAACCAAAGCCACTGGTCTGAAATATTACTTGGCTGCTTGAAAAATTTCAGCAGGAAGCAGGTGTGAAATTAGTGGAAAACAGATAGTTTTGCCCATTTGGACTTTCTTATATTTATTTACTTTGAACTAACACGCTGTCATAGATATATTTTGGAAGTCATTTATTGATCTTTTCACCATTGTTATGAAATTTTGTCTGAATTAAAAAAGTTAAAAACTTTGGGAAACTATAACTTGCTATATGTGGGAGGGTCACAGCAGTAACTGCAGTGGTCAAGGACTCCACCTGCACATGTACGTGTTGTGGCGACAGCTGGTGTTTGGGGCTTTGAAGAACAGCAGCTCCCAGCTCTTGTTGGGGCATCTGAGCTGGAAATGGGGATTCCCTGTGGGAAAGGCATGAGGAGGAAGTAAAGACAACAAAAGTGAGCTTTCTGGGCATCTGTGTTAAAAATGAGAGTGGAGGTTGACAGTGAGGTGGGGAGCTGGGCAGGAACAAATGCAGGGTGTGCAAAGCAATATAATTCTGAGCTGGTACGTAAGGGGCAAACTGGGTCTGATCCAGGACAGTGGTCAGTGTAGAGGTACCATTTGGTGAGTGGATTTTGGGTTTGAATTTGCTGAACTGAGAATTGTATATGAATCTGTCTAGGAGGGAAAGAAAGAAGTGAGATTGGGTCATTGTGTTTGTCACAAGTTGGGGACCCGATGGTTGGTCTGGAGCAGCAGTTTATCTGGGGCCAGTCCTTAGGCATGGGACAGTGACACATGGGCACATCTTGAATTCTGGATTGGAGCCTACCTGCAGTGAATGGGTGGACAGGCCTGGAGTGATAGGGATGGGGATGGAAACTGTATCCTTATGGATGTGGTCTCCTCCCTGTTTGATTCATTGTGGATTTAAACTGGACCCAGGAGATCTGGGCCTTCCACACACGTAGATGCATAGAATAGCTTCTGGATGCACATTACAAGTGTGTGGAGGGATGTAGGCATAGAAATAAAGTGTTATTTACTGTTTTATCTCATCCTTCTCAAAAGGGTGTTGATGAAATCCTTTTGGGTGTTGTTCAGAAGAGAGTCAAGAAGTTTCAGTGAGAAGCCTGGAGCTGGAGGGAGGGAGTTGGGGCCTGAGAGCCAGTGACACCAAGGAAAAGGCAGGGGGATGTGAATGTATGTTGCTGTCCTTTTAAAAAGTGTTGGTGAGAAGTCTGGTGCTATATGAAAGCATGAAGTGATCAGTGGACAAAGTTAAGCATAAAGGATGAGATGATCTGTAATGCCGACGTTGCACCTCACCCTTCCTACTGGAAAGCTGACCTCCAAAACCCAGTGTCATTGTCTGTGCCTCAGAAAGTGACATTCAATTCTGAACATGTTTATCGATACTTTCTTTTTCAAAAGCATATGTATTTTTGATCCCTTCTGCCTCCTCCATTAAGTTATGGTGGCTCTGAAGTTTGGGATTTTGTTAGATTAAGGTTTACTGCTTTATTTCTTAGTGCCACTGGCAGCTGTGCTTTATGAGACACTGATAAATCAGCTCCCTTGTGTTAGCGTGCTCTTTCATGTATGGTTTTGCATATATATCATACTAGTGAGTAGTGCATCTGACGCTGAGCAAAAGTTTGTCTTCTTCAGCAAGCTGGAGTATTGGTCTCTTACTGCATGTTCTTGTGAAAGTACCCATCTGCTTCATGACTGAAGACAAATGCATTAAGGAGACTGTGACCTATGCCTGTAATCATTAAGTAAGAATATGATGGTGAAGAAAGAATCAGGAAAAATCATGTAGTCCTTTAAGAACTTCTATTTTTTGATACTGAGACCAGCTTAATTCACTAGTCTAACAGATCTCCTTTAGCTTTTGCTGTCCACAGATGTTGAAAAATATGATGGCTGTTTTTCATTGTTAACAAGTACCTTTCTCATTCATGTGAGTGTATCAGTATAACAGTGACCAGAGGAGAAATGATCAAAGCACAAAGTTGTTTTGCAGTAATTACTTGTATAGTTTGTTAAGCCATGCAGTGGTCTTTTTGTATCCTTATCGGCTGGCTGTGTGGCAGATTCAATTAACAGATCTGCTCCTGTGTTTGAAAGCGGGCATCTGCTGAAGTACCTTGCTTAATATGGATCTTTGTGGTACCTGCTCAGACTGACTTTGAGGAGGTTTGGTTCTGAACTGTTTCCCTTCCCCATGAATCATGCAGCCCAACATGTCCTCTCCTAGATTGGGCAGTTATACAAGGACAAGACTAAACTGACCAGAAATGCCTCCACAGAAGATGGTCAGTGTTGCTGCTAATATTTTAGGGAGCCTCTTAAGAGATGTTGTGTTATGCATCTGATATCTTAATAACACGGAAAACACATGAAAAGTTGTGAGTGCAAGAAACAGTCCCAAAGTACCTTAATCCTTGTACTGATAACACTATTGGGTTACACGGTTTTAATCCCAGAGGAGTTGTCGCCTGACATTAAACTGTCCAAATAGTATTTATATCTGCTGCTGCCCTGCAAGATCACTTAACCCTGCACAGCAGTTTAAAAGTAGTTAATGACAGACCCAGCATGACTTGCCCCTTATGAATGATCACATAAGTTCGACCTGTGCTGTCATGGTTTATGGAGGAAGGCAGTTTGTCCATAGCTTGCTTCAGCCACAGCAGGTAATTTGAAATGAAATGAGACAGTTTCTACAAGCAGATTGATTTGGGAATCTTGCCTGTTCTTCCCTTTGACCCTTGACAAGTTGACACTACAAAGATTGTGACTTTAAAAAATGATTGGGTGCAAATACATTTAGGTAGATGATTTACTATGTGTTAAAGCAAGGACAGTGCATTTAGAATGGAGCTGTGAGGGAAGGTAATTGTAAACTTTAACAACTCATGTTTTATGTTTCTGTATCTTATTAATTATCTGACTAGATGAATCTTCTGATAACAGTAGACCAAGTACTGTATCTAATAAACTGTATGTGAGAGTTCACAGACTCTCCGTATTCCGGTATTCGGAATTTTAGCTATGCAGAAATAAGTATATATGATTTAGAAATGCTACTGGAATGCTTTTTTTGATTGAGCTGCGAGGGTTAAGTCTGAAGATGAACATCGGAATGTATAGGTTTCCCAATCCAAAGATGTCTTTATTTTGTTATTCTTTTGTAAATGCAGTCATGCAAATACAAATATTGAAATAGCAAGATCCAACATATGATAGGTAATGGGCAAATAGTGAAATAATGAAAAGATGCCAGAAAAAGAGATAAAATCACAATTTTGTGTCTATAAATATTCTGGTCTTGCAAAGCATACACCCTCTTAGTTAAAAAGAATTATGAGGGCTTTATAAGAGACTATGTGAAGATTTTATTTGAGTCCCTTTTTCTGATTTATGTAATTGGATTTTTTCCCCAAACCATTATGTGATTAATTATGTCATTTGAAAATAAATAGCTAAAATATAGTGCTTCTGAAGAATTATCCTGCAATGATCCAGGTTAGTATGTAAAGCACATGTACACATACTGCTGAATAAAGCATCACATAAATTTAATGATAACTTTAAATTGAATGTTTAATTAAATAACAGTCCTAGAAAGCAGAAACTTATCTTTGGTAAGTCACCTAGCACTAAATGTGCTGTGAGTGCGCAGCTATAAATGCGCAATACGAAGTGCATGTTTGCACAGGCAAAGTTCATCTTTCTGCGGGTCTTACTCCTACTGTCTGTTTGAAATGCTTTCTATGAAGCATAATTTTGAAGATGCTTATAAAAAAATTCTTGTTAGTCTCGGTTCAAATTATTTAATACCCTTTTGACTGTGTCATCACTGAACTATGTTAAAAGTATTTTGCTGAAATGTTTCTTTATGTTGTCCATTGGGTTTAATAGACGTGCCATTTAATAAGCTCTCTACCTGTAAGGATAGACTATTTGACCTTTGTGACCTGCCAGTGGTAGACATAGTATAAGATTGCTTTGTGAAATAAAGCTGTCGGTAACATCAACAAAATAAAAAATGATCGTATTCCAATACTCTCTGCTGAGTACTATGACAGCACTGAAATATGGAATAAAATTGAAAGTAGATTAGTTTTGGGTCCTAAGTCATGTTTTGACAAGATATAAGAGAGGAGAACATATCTTTGAACTTTTAGTTTTAAAGTTTTTTAATGAAAATATTTATCATTTTGTAAGGTTCCTTCTTTCTTTATCACAACTGGGCTGTATAACCTTAAAACAATCCATTCTCTTATTGTGAGGGATATAAATACTGTACTATCTTTTATATTAAACATCATAAAGGATACATGCACAGTATGAAATTGCTTGACACTTGCAAGTAAAGGACTGTCATGTTAATAAAAAGCTTATTGGAGAGGTTGAAAAATCAGTCATTAATAAGCCACATATTTTTAAACTATGTAAAGCATGTAAATACTGCAGACAAGAAGGCAGTTTTTGCCATATTTTCTCCTCTGTATTTGAAATGCTTGAGGTCTAAAGCAATAGTGTAAATAAGAATGATCAGGTTGCCTCTTCTGTGCTTATTGTAAGCTTTATGATTAGAAAAGAAATTCATTAATATTTTAAGTTACAATGATTAATCAAATTAAATTAAGAGTTTGGGGGAAGCAATGCTGATGTGACTGTGAGTGCTAGAATTTATGCAACTTGTTTTCAGTCTTTTCTGGGAATAAAAAAGCCTCCTAATGGGGAAAAAAAATAAAAATCCCAAATCACCGAAATCTGCTTTGGTAATAGCTACACAGTGTGGGAAATGGAGGGGAAGGTATATTAAAATGGTGTCTTTCTATCTTCATCTGTATACATAATAAATACAAAGCCAATTAATTTAAACTTCTCAATCTAAGTTTAACATTGTTGCCTGTTTCAATTTTTTCAAATTACTTTGTTTAAAAAATGTGATAAGTTAGTGACTGGTTTTGTTTTTAAACAAGTATTGCATGGGAAAAAGATGACAAATCCAAAAAGAAAAAAAAAAAAGAAAATGAAAACCTGATGTATTATGATTGTAGCAGGGAGCAAATTATATAACATGACTCATACAAAATGCCTTTTAGTTTGGTTATTCTCATTTGACTCTTCTGTTCTTCCAAGTTCTCAATTGTTTGTCCAATACAAATGCAGGTTTCTTAATTATTTTTTTTTTAATATTTTCAAGTTAGTGATTTTTTTTTTTTATGGCAGATGTTTGTTTTTGAAGCCATAAAAATGAAATACCTTTCCTGAATGAAGTCACAATATGTCTACAAAGGTATTTGTCTTAGTTTAATTTCAGCAAATCAGGATATTCTCTAGACACTGTAGGAAATACAAAAATTTTTTATGCTACTTCAGAAAAATATTCATATAAAATCAAGAAGCAGCATATAGAAATTCTGCCTCATACAGTGCCTGTAAGAGGACTATTGGGCTTTTAGCAGAGTTTTGTCTCCAAAGTTTAGCAAAATAATGTAAACTGATGACAACGGAATATTTTTAGGACCATCCTCTAACTGTACCTCAGGTAGTTTGAAGAGAAGAAGAAGAACTTGCAGGAAAATCTGCTTGGTCTGTATTGGGCTGTAGTAAATGTCAAATGCATTTCACTGTGTTATGACTTTGTTCCACACCCGTAGGTTTGCCCTTTGAAATGGTGTGAAAGCAATGTAAATAGATTCTCCTTTGGCCCTGCGGATGGTTTGAGATGCTCTGTTGCCGAGATCATTGTTGGAAACAGTGTTATTTTACTCTTTGAATGAGGTTAATCCCCATTAATATCAATTTCTGTGATTGTAAGCCAGGGGCCATGTCCCTAGTAGCAGCATCTTTGCCTTGGGAATGTTTTGAGGTCTTAGTGCTTCAGGATCATTTTAGTGCTGATGGCCAGCATAGCCCTAGGAAGCGAGGCAGGGGTGGAGAACATGGCGTTTCAGTCACCAACCTTGCAACTCATCATTCCATTAGCACTGAGGAGGTGTCACCTGCTGGAAATACCATGCACCCCTTTTCCAGTTGCAAATATCTCATGGAGAGAGGGAACCCTTCTTGGTGCAGTGAGATACTGCTTCCGTGTGCTGTGTGGCTTGGCTTGGCAGCAGCAGTAATACACGGCTATGTTGTGAATTCACTTATGCCGAAAGAAAAGGTCTCCCTCCTTCTCCCAAATTGTGAATCGAAATGGTAGTATTTCTTGTGGCACCAATATTTTTTTTCCTTTCAGACTTATGTACATATTTTTAAATATAGTCTATAACTGTTCTTTTCTGCTTTCTCACAATTTTGCAGAAGCCTGCCCTGTTGGAGGTGAGCTGTGAGGCAATGAACAGCATGGTGACGAGGCACTTGGTTTCATGTCCTGGTTGTTTTCGATAGCTATTTGTTTGCTATTTCACTTCACCATGTATTTTCTTTATCCTACGCAAACCATTCCTTGCCCAAATTATAGTGATAGATAGAGTTGCACAGAAAATGGGCAAGAGAAAGTAGTATCTAGCTGCCCACGATTTGCCAGCAGTTCTTTTGGATTTGCACTCATTGTCTGGCCAGGCCAGACAGTTTTTTATCATTACATTGCTAACTGTGTGAGGTGGAGACAGTTTTAGCAATGCATACAAACTTGCTACAGTGGGGTTCTAGTTACTGATCTGAACCACTTGGAATTACTGCTTTAGGACAAATGGACTAATCCTAAATGTTTCTTACAAGTCAGTATTTGTCAATGCTGAGAACTATTAACCATATATCTCAATTTATTTGCTTTGCATTGTTGAGCAGAGGCTCCCTACTCTCCAGCATTGACCTGAATAATTGACTTAAAAATGGAGGTGAAAAAAAAAAACATATAAAACTTGGTATTAAACAAAATTTTCAAATTAGAAAAGGTAGAGGGGAGGGCTAGGAAGGAGCAAGAAGGGAGGAGTAGGGTAGCTCAAGAGATGATGGTGTGAGATACATTGTCCCTCAGATCTAGGTCACTCATAGGGCTGAATGTTCCTTACGTGGACAATTCTGGGTGATTTTGAAGTGTCAATGCAGTCTAAATAGACTTGTAGAAGATAGCTATTACTGTTTCACTTGGTCTCAGAAGAAAGCCCGAGAATGAATGAAGTATAGGTAGATGTAAAATTTTAAGTCAAATATGGATCCATTGACAGGATGTTACAGGGAAGCTGCCATTTAATCCATCGTAGCCTTTCTGGAAAGAAACCAAATTCTTGCCTTTTCAGAATACTAAGTTGCTTGCAAATCAACACTTGAAAAAGAAGTTATTCCATGAATCATGCAGTAGGCTCTGATATGGATTACTTGGCTGAAGAGTGATTTCACTAGCAACATGCAAAAGCCTTTCTTGTGAGTTCAAACTCACTGCACACTACAATAGAGATTTTACTTTGAGTGTCACCTAGTTGCCCTTTTGAATAAACTTACAGAAGAGCACAGATTAGAAGTGGTGAACACAGTGTAAAATATTTTAAAAAACATAGTGTAAAAAATATATAAATTACTAGTAAGTATATTTCTTTGGAAGCTCTTTCAATTTTACTGTGCAGTAGACTTTCCTTTAGCAACTTTTTTTGTCGTTTGTTTGTTATAGAATATATATAGTCACTGAGATCCAAAAACATCATGTCAGAAGTGGTCCCTGTTGTGCTTGCAACTTATGCTCTACTCCTAGTTCTGCCGTGACAAAAAGAGATCCCGGTTTTTCTCTAGCACAGTTATGCGTCCAAAAGGTGGCAGCACTATCTCCACGGTCCTGGCGCTGGCTGTGTATACCTTGTGTCCTCAGTGCAGGAAAAAAAAAAGGGGGGGGGACACACATGACACTTGTTAAAATGGAGACTGTATTGTTGATGACAATAGAAATAGTTTGTTAACATAAGTAATGGCATTATAGAGCCGTGCTCTGCTGCATGCTCTGTGCAAACAGAGACGCAGAAGTCATGCTAATGGTTTTGAGTGTCACATGCAGGCTCTATACACAAAACTTCGGTGACTGAGCAAATGTCTGATTGTGTAAACCCAAATATTCTCTTACCCAGATCAGGGAGTGGCAGTTGATAACACAAGTCTAAATCAGCTGCATCAACTCCCGCTGCACACTGCAAGCTGTGCGCTGCCGCTCCTGTTAGCCAGCTTTGCTGGCTGCCTGCCATTCGCTGGAGGGTTTGATTAATAACTTCCAAGGAAAAAAAGAAAAGACTTTACAATGATGGTTTGTCTTCAGTTATTCTGGTAATTATTTTTGTGAGTAGGACGTGCTAGAGAAATGTTCTGCATTTTGACCAAGCCAGATTGCTTTGGAGAATAACCTTTTTAGCAGCTATTACTGCTACATATCACTTTTACGATCACAGTGAAATCAACTGAAATACAACTTATTTGTGTTGTACTGAGGTTTTCTTCTTTTTGAGGATATATGTTTATTTCTTCTTTTTTGGCCATATTGAATAAAGTCAATGCTGCTGCTTGAAGGCTGCGCATTTTTTCCTTTCTTCTGCTTCTGGCAAGTACTTTCCCATTCACTGTTTCTTGACCTTCTCTGCATGGTGTTTTTGGAGGAAGAGGCCTTGACGTTATTCTGTTCAAAGGCCTCACCAACTACTTTTCACCTTTCTGTTGGTAATCTGTGATAGATTAAATGCACCTCATCGTGTGTGTAATTCCATTCTAGCAGGCTCCGGAGTTTGCTGCAGACTTAAGCTTGCAAATAGAATGCACATGCTAGTGCTGGTAGAGGTCTGTTAGAAGCCTGGGTTGCTCTTCCACTGTGTTTCTAATACAAACAAATGTTAAAGGGGCTTAAAAATCTCCCTCTTATTTTCTGAGAGTCACAAGAAAACGATAATATACTTTGGCATTGAGAATCACAGGAACCTCCTTAGCAATGTGAAGCATGCTGCTTTTCCCCATGGATGAATGAGCTGTTCTCCACTGCAGTTCAAGTCCCAATTGACTCGAAGAGAGAGACAGGAGACCGTAATGATGAATGAAGCTGCGTGTCCCAGATGACAGTGCAGAGCAGTGCTGTTGTGCTGTTCACTTATAAAGTACTTTAAGTTATTTACTGTTTTTTTTTTGGTTTTGTTTTTGTTTTTTCCCAAGGTTACATTGCTGTACAAGAAATACTATAGTCTAAGGTGTTTCTAGTAGTTCTCTTTTTGCCCTTTCATCTCCTCTCCCTTTCTCCTCCCCGCCCCCCTTCCTGTTAGAGGTAGGGTTTAGATGATGACAAACCCCATCTATCTGACCAGTGCTGGATCTGCTTGTACAGCTCTGTTTTCCTGCAGTGCACTGTGTAGCAATTGTGTGTCAGCTCTAAAACAAAGTTTGTGAAGTTTTTGAAGACTCTGTTAGTTCCTGTCAGCGTTAACCTAGAAACAGCAATGGCAATTCGCTGCTCTGTAAGGTAGTTTATGGATCTGGGGGTGGTGGCCAAGAGGACTGTAACCCAGAAATGGTGGCATTGCGCGGAGAAATCAAAAAGGAGCGGGGTGGATTTTTCAGTGATTAAAGAGCTGTGATACTGCATGGCTTCGTCACTGCTGCCGTTCTCAGCCTCGCGTGGAATTGCTCTCCCATGCCACCAGTTAGCAGTCAGGGGAGCTGGTTAATGTACAAATGCAGCAGGAATAGTGGTTTCCGTGGCACATCTGTTTACCTGGGACTTGTATCTCCCTAATGCCGAAAGGGACTTTTGTTGAATGAATTAAAAAAACAAATCAAAACATTAATTTTTATGAAGGCTTATGATTATGCCAGCAAGATTGTTTTTTCCTTTCTTTTTGAGCAATCATAACTCCGTCTGTTACTTATGTGTTATCCCAGCTTCTGAAAAAAATGAGAAACATGTTGTAATCTTCTCTTTGAATATGTTAATTTTCTTTCTGCCTCATATGGCCTTCAACCCCATGATGTGTGAGCACCTGTCAATCATTCATGTGTTTATTTTCACGGTGCTTTGTGGAGGTAGGGAATACTATAGAAGGGCAGCTGAAGTATGGAGTCTTTCGTGACATCACATAGGATACTGGTGGTTGGTCCTGGAGTTTCTGACTGCAAGAAACTTTGTTCAATAAACCATCTTACTTCTCCAATATAGAACAGAGGTAGAGGACTAAACATGGAAAAAAACCCCAAAAAAACAACCAAAAAAACCCCACAAAACATATGTGCATCTTGAGTGTTGCATGGAAGCATTGGACATTTTTGATTTGAATAAATAAGGTGCAAACAAGATCATGTGCACAGCAGTCTGTGCGTGTGACAGCTGTTCTTCATGCAAACAGGTTTTTGTATAAAACTGTAGCGCTCTTCTAAAACTGCGCTGTGATGTTTGCAAGAACATGAGGCTTGACCAGTGTGCTACTCATTCCTCTGTATTCAGAAGAAATGTAGCTAAGTGTTGCTAGACTTGTTCCAGCATTTTCTGTGCAGAGCAGCTGGATGCAGCACTCTCCCTTTTCTTTTTCTATCTGAAAGTTGTAGTTTCTGGTGCAAAATTCTGTGTTATAACAGCTGTTCTTTTTTTCCTGAAAACGAGCACTCTCTTTCCTGAAAATTTGCATTGTATCATGGTAGCATTAGGTTGACTTCAAATATTTTATTGCTCAAGTTTTCTTTGGGCTCTCAGACAAGCATTCTGCCACGGGCATAGTGCTGCTGCAAGTGGCATGTCCTTGGCTTGCTTAGGGGATGTATTGTAAAATGCATTTCAGGCATTCATTTGTTCTTATTTTTAGTTGAATTAACAGGCTTTAGAGACAAGGTGGCATGAGAGGGAGCTGTTCTGCTGCTGAGAGCTTTCTTTTGCAGCCGTAAGGCGTTGACTGACCTGCTTTGGGAGCTGGCCTTGGAGATGGTGGTTTGTTGGATGATCGTTGCTGGTAACAGGTCACAGTAAGCTATGACCTACTTCCATTATTGAGGTGTTGAACCACTGCTATGTGCAGCCCTGAGGAAGCTAATGTCCAGTCAGTACGGCTGAAGTGTGATATGTCTGAATTTTTGCCATTTAATGATCACTGTGGATCAAATTCTGTAGTCCTTAATTAAATAAAGCTTCTCTGCAGCCTTTAGTGGGTATTTTGCTTTCCTTCATTTAGGATGATAAGATTCTGCTCCAAAGCTCTTCCTTGTGCATTTCCTTTATTGAACTTGTAATTGATATTACTCAAATTTCTTGATTCTTCTAGGCTTAGGTTAGAGATAAATGAAATGATTACAATGTAGTATGAAATACTTTAGTGGACTTGTAGAACCCAATTTTGCTGTTTATTTCGTAGGTGAAAGTGGAATGAAAGCTTTATCTGCAGGAAGAAATAACAGTCCTTGTGAAGAAAGCAGTGGACATCTGTTTAATACTTGGTCTTACCACAGACTTTTTCAATAAGCCAGAGTCCTTCTGTGCCTCACCTGCAGAATGGGAATGGCAAGGACAATGTTTTCCTGACTTCAAATAGGTATTGTATGTACCAAAATGTAGCTGAGGGCAAAAGTAAGAAGAGTGTCATTATTGAAATGTATGTACCTAGTGTCATTGTTGAAATGTTTTTATGTTACTATATAAAAGTCTTCTTCACAGCATTGTTAAAGAACAGCTTCTTTACAGTACAGCTGAAGCAAGGGTCTGCTGAGTATCCTGGTTCACTTCATAACTGAAACCTGCTGGTCCCTGCATCAGAGAGAGGGAATAAAGTGTTGTGGGTTTAGAAGGACAAGCTGTGGCAGTGTAACTGCAATCCCTGCTTTTCCTCCCTGTTGCAGGATAGCCCCATTGTGGGGGTATTTTGTGTGGTTGGAGATGTGGTAGTGGTTTGTGTCAAGATTCAATATGGTGCTGATAATGCTTTATTGCTGTAATCCTTGTGTTGCAAGTTTCAATCCTTGTTGCTAAGCAAAGGCTTCTACCTCTGGTGAAGAGCAATCTCTGAAGAAACTATTCTTTCGTGTGTGGTAATGAAACTCTTCTTTCCCAGAGGACCTTGCCATTTCCCTTCTGAAATCCCTAATTACCTGACACTTTGATAGTTAAGTGACGATTTGGTTAAACTGCAGACTGTCTTCCCATTTCCGAGGGGCATCGTGTCCTGTTTTAGGATTTTTTTGGGAAATCAGTTCTTAGCTTTGTCAGTTGGTCTACCCTGCAGACTTCAGTCATACAAACTCCTGCTGCCCTAGTGATCGCAAAACAAGGGCAAACTCTTATCTGCAGAGATACTTTACCTATCTTTGCTAATACTCTGGAAACATTGACAGTCAGCCTCCTTTGGAGTAGGGCAGAACGACAAGCATTTCCTTCTAAACCTCTGTTTCTCTGCTGAGCAAGCATTTTTTTTTATATATATATATTTTTATATATATATTAAAAATGTTTATAATAAGAAGGAAAAACTGTATTAGTATGTATGTAATGCCACTAAAATTTTTAAATATACAGGGTCTCTTTTTGAGTCTGTTCATCCCATTGTGAGTGAGAAACGGTGATAAATGGAATGTACTATTGAGATGGCCCTTTGTGTTTCTTCCAAAAATATAACAAAAATAATCATGAGATTGGCTCAAATATAATACAATTTTATTTTTAAGCTATAAAATAGCATTCAGATTCTTTGGACTTGTTGTCAGGGTGTGGAACCTGCATGATATGCTTAGATTGTTTCCAGTCTTTTTTTCACTTTTCATGATCTTTTAATTTTTTTTTTTAAATTTGGATCCTTCTGTAATTGTGTCTCTCCATGAACTTGATGTTAAAGTGAAGATGAAATATCTTGAAATTTTCAGTAACACACTCAGAACTGACTGTAATTAGAGGTGGAACTGTATTTGTAACCTGCTTTAGAAAGCGCGTACACTATGTGATGCTAAACAAGAATTAACCAATATTTTCCGTTATCTTTTATCTGAATTGTTCACAGGCTCATTGTAGTGGTATCCCAGCCCCTACAGAAAAAAACCCACAACCCTATTATTCTGTAAAAATAGAATACAAAATAGCCTTTAATTCATCCTTGCAAAACGAAATGATGAGGATTTGAAGTTGGCAAAACATTTTACTTAGTAGAAAAAAAAAAAAAAAGAAAAAGAAAAAAGGCCAGTGGATGCCTGCATGAATACTTTATTAGAAGTATTTTATATGAAGTAAACTGCTGTACTTGTATGTGAAATGTAACTTTTGGTAGGATGTTTTTAAAATTTCCAGTGATTTACTGTGGACCTGCAATGTAAGTGCATTGAATTAATGTGTTGAATGGCTCAAGAAATAACATGTTGTCTTGTTCTTCATGATATTCATATTAAGTTCTTTATCAATATAGTAAAGGTCTTGTACCTATAAAGATAACTAAGGCAATGCCTGAAATTGTAGGTGAAGGGCATAATTGTATTCTGTATTCATTGTATTCATTATAAATGTTATGAAAGGATATTATGGAAAAATATGCAACAAAGGTTTTGGGAGTAAGTGTTGTGAAGGGGAGAAGCTTTTGGGGTAAAGACTTCCTTGGTGCAGCAGCCTTGCTTTGCTGACCAGGGACTAGAACAGGTATGGATCTTGGAGCTTTGGTGTTTGGGCTTTGTGTATAACCTGCTGCTGGCCATGCTGCTTGTTTTACATGCTTTGGAGTGTTTGGTGAGGCCAGAGCTGCTGCACAGCAATAATTTTGTTGAACACAAATGATGTGACTAGCTTCAAAGGAAGGAAATTGTCTGAGCAGCCAGGGATCAGGTTAGGAAAGCCAAAGCCCTGATAGAATTAAATCTGTCCAAGCACGTCAAGGGCAACGAGAAAAGCTTCTATAGGTATGTTGGTGATAAAAGGAGGACTAGGGAATATATGGGCTCGCTCTGGAAGGAAATCGGAGACTTGGTTACCTGGGATATGGAGAAGGCTGAAGTACTCAACAGCTTTTTTGCCTCAGTCTTCACTGGCAAGTGCTCCAGCCACGCCACCCAAGTTGCAGAAGACAAAGGCAAGGACTGGGAGAATGAACTGCCCACTGTAGGAGAAGATCAAATTCGAGACCATCTAAGGAACCTGAAGGTGCACAAGTCCATGGGACCCGAGAAGATGCATCCGTGGGTCCTGAGAGAACTGATGGATGAAATTGCTAAGCCACTATCCATTATATCTGAGAAATCATGGCAGTCCAGTGAAATTCCCACAGGCTGGAAAAGGGGAAACAGCCATTTTCGAAAAGGGAAAAAAGGAAGACCTGGGGAACTACAGGCTAGTCAGTCTCACCTCTGTGCCCAGCAAGATCATGGAGCAGATCCTCCTGGAAACTATGCTAGGGCACATGGAAAATAAGGAGGTGGTTGGTGACAGACAACATGCCTTCACTAAGGGCAAATCATGCCTGATAAATCTGTTGGCCTTCTATGACAGGGTGACAGCATTGGTGGATAAGGGCAGAGCAACTGATGTTGTCTACCTGGATTTGTGCAAATGTTTGACACTGTCCTGCATGATATCCTTGTCTCCAAACTGGAGAGACACGGATTTGATGGATGGAACACTCAGTGGATAAGGAATTGGCTGGATGGTTGCACTTGAAAAACTGTTGTGGTCAACAGTTCAATGTCTGAGTGGAGACCAGACCAGTGATGAGTCTTGGGACTGGCACTGTTTAACATCTTTGTTGGTGACGTGGACGGTGGGATCAAGTGCACCCTCAGCAAGTTGGCCGACAACACCAAGCTGTGTGGTGTGGTCAACATGCTGGAGGGAAGGGAGGCCATCCAGAGGGACCCTGACAGGCTGGAGAGGTGGGCCCGCGCAAACCTCATGAAGTTCCACAAGGCCAAGTGCAAGCTCCTGCACCTGGGTTGGGGCAATCCCAAGCACAGACACAGGCTGGGGGATGAGTGATTCGAGAGCAGCCCTGGGGAGAAGGTCTTAGGGGTGTTGGATGAACAACTGAGTATGACCCAGCAATGTGCGCTCATAGCCCAGAAAGCCAGTCGTATCCTGGGCTGCATCAAGAGAAGTGTGGCCAGCAGGTCGAGGGAGGGGATTCTCCCCCCTCTACTCTGCTCTGGTGAGACCCCATCTGCAGTGCTGTGTTCAGCTCTGGGGGCCCCAGCACAAGAAAGACATGGACCTGCTCAAGTGGGTCCAGAGGAGGATCGTGAAGATGATGAGGGAGCTGGAGCACCTCCCCTATGAGGACAGGCTGAGAGAGTTGGGATTGTTCAGCCTGGAGAAGAGAAGGCTCTGGGGAAACCTTCTTGCAGCCTTCCAGTACTTGAAGGGGGCCTACAGGAAAGGAGGGGAGGGACTGTTTATCACGGAGTGTAGTGATAGGACGAGGGGTAACAGTTTCAAACTGGAAGAGATGTTTAGGAAGAAGTTCTTCGCTGTGAGGGTGGTGAGACACTGGAACAGGTTGCCTAGAGAAGCTGCGGCTGCCCCCTCCCTGGCAGTGTTCAAGGCCAGGTTGGATGGGGCTTTGAGCAGCCTGGTCTAGTGGAAGGTGTCCCTGCCCATGGTAGGGGGTTGGAACTAGGTGATCTTTAAGGTCCCTTCCAACCCATATCATTCTATGATTCTATGAATTTTTTACTCCAAAGGATTACTAGCACATACTTTGCTAATGTACAAGCTACATTCCCAAACAGAAGGAAACTGTCCTGACAAGAAATCTCCTGAGATAAGCGCATCTTTTTATCAAGCTATCAACTTCGCGCCCAACTATCCTTTAGTCAGTTGCTGAACTCATGTACTGTCCTACTGGTGCTTGATAGCAAGATTTACTGAGTTCTGAGTTCAATGTGATTTTATATGCCAATAGCCTTGGCTGTTTTAGGGATGCTGATATGGACAGGGAAAAAAGAAAAGCTACTCTGACATTTTTGCAGACATGTTTGAAAGGACCTCTCTCTTAGCTACATCTGAGAAGATTTTGCCAGCTTAATGCCCTTTGTGTTTGCTTGCTATAATTTCAGTAAGTATTTGCCATTTTAACAGAAGAGTGTGTTCAATATTTAAGTTAACTCCTATTGTTTCATCTATGCTCTGGTCAGGCTACCTGGCCACAGCGCCTTACCTTCCTTTTGTTCCCTGAGCTGTGTGTTGATGAAGAAGTCTCTTTTAGGCAGAGGAAGGAGCACTGCAGCCAGTGCCCTCTTTCCAGGAGATCAGATTTTCAGTCTGGGAACACTCTTCTCCCATCGAGTGTACTTGAGAGTGTGCTGGCTGGCTGGCTGACAAACGGGAGAAGAGCCATGAGGGCCATGCATCTTCCTTTGAATCAAGTGTCAGAGGCGGTTAAGGGATGTTGACTTGCCAGCACTCAAAATCCCTTGTGTGTTTTGAGGAAAAGCAGGGGATGGGTTACCAGCATGAGTACTTGTGGCAGGTGCACCCGCCCCCACCCACACCTGAAAACAACCAGGGCTTGCTAAAGACCTGACAACAATCAGGTGTTGCAGGAGACTCAACAGCACCCGGAGATGGGGGCTTGCCGGCTGTTGGAAACTCTGAAACCCTTGTCTTCTGCTGGTGCCAACTTAATTAAACATGACCACAGGCCAGACTTGACTTGGGTATAATTGGGGCCCTTCCAGAGAGCTGATTGGAGTTGGTCCTCCTTGGAGCAGTGGGTCTGCAGCTGGGGACTCTCCCCTTGGGTTGAGACGCTGCCAGAGGAAACTCCCCGGGGTTGAGTGCCTAACCCCCCATCTTGGATGAGTGATTTCTGCTGGATATATCCTTGAGTGAGCCCTCACCCTTTTGGGTGAGTGATTACAGCCTGTGGGTACCATACCCTTGAGTGAGAGATTTTCCGCCTTTCGTGGGTGAACAAGTGCATATTTTGGATTATTTTCCTAACAGGCCTGCTTGAATAATTTAGGAATTTTTAAGACAGCTGTGTAGTAATATATTCCCGACTGACATCTGAACCTTATTTTTGTCTATAGGAGTGCTATCTAACTTTAGTTGGAATAAATCCCCGTTTTTGGAGTAGTTGCTCTGTTTTGTGAGTGCCTCTGCCTGGCATCCTCACTTGCAGTTTGCTCAGGTCTGTAGGGGAGTTCGAGTGACTGTTCTGCTTGTGGTGTAGGTCCCTCTGTGACAGGGTGTTTGTTGTTTGGGTTGGTTTTTTTTTTTTCCAATTAATCTGTCCTTTTCTCCGTGCTTCTGGGGAGGGTTTGTATTGACCTATGCCATTGATCCTCTCCCCAGCTGAGTACCGTGTGCCCTTACTGCAGTAACTGGCTATAGGACAGAGGGTAGGACTGCCTGTTTGCCCTCACCTGATTGTAGAGCCACCTGTGATCCTCCTCTGTGCTCTTGCCCACCTTTAAGCCCCATTGAGGCAGCACAGACTTCTCCTCTGGTCCATAGCCCCTGTAATGTTGTCCATGAATTCCGAGTGCAAAGGCTTTAATAGCTTTGCAGTAACGTGAGGTACGAATACAGTGTCTGTTGCATTGCAGAATCCCTGACAGCAATACCCGGACTGGGAATTGTAATTGAGGTCCTGTCGCAGTAGCAAGTTTCTGGATCATGTCACGCAGGGGTGATAGACTGATTCTGCAGCCCAAAGGGAGCAAACTCTGGAGGAAGGGGTTCCAGATGGCTGAACATCGTTCATTTGGCTCAGTTTGTTGGAATTGCAGTGAGCAAATGACTGAACTCTACTTTAATAAAGCTTTGTGGATACCAGAACAAAGGCGTTGAGGAGAGTATAAGGTATGACAAGACAATTGAGCCAGGCTACTTAGCTGCTTATAGCCCTCGGGAGTAATTGCTTATTTTGCTGTGTCTGAAGGTATATCACTTACACGTTTATCAGGTGCTTATGTTTTGAATAAAGAAATCTGATAGAAGGTTCAAGTTTATTCTGAGGTTCAAATATATTCTTTTGCTGGTGCGAAGTTATTTTGAAATACACAGTTGCAATCATCTCTATATATGTATTTAGATTTCAAATAATGACTCTGTCCCTCAGGTTGAGTGGCTGATCTTCATTTTTCTCTTTGAAAACAGAGATCAACCAGGCAATTTAAAAATGTGTTGCTTTCTTGCAGGTCCTGATACCGCAGTCCTTACATGGAACAGTATTTATCTGAATGAATAGTACTATTGTACTTACTTGCAGGAATAATTGCTCTTTATTTAGTAAGGGTGACAAAGTTGAGCTTTAATTTGCAACAGCTAGGACATATGCAAGTGATTTTCTCTTTGCTGCATATAAACAAAGAGTCAGCACAGAAGTGTACGGGTAGTTTAAGCTTTTTCTGTGTTGGTATCTTCTGTTTGGTTCTCTGATATTAAAGGAAAAAAGGTTCTTAGGGCGGCATTTCCAATGTATGAGCATGTTTGTCTAGGCTTGTTAAAATAGAGATATATTTCTCTCTCATCTTTAAAGAAGCAAACATCAATGTCTGAGAAGTTTCTGACACTTGAAACTGCTTCTCATCTTGGGAAAAAGAAATGGAAAGAAGCAGGTACGGATTTAAAAGAAAATATGTTGATAAAAGGCTAGAATGAAATACTTGCTTTTGAAGAAACTGTGAAGTCAAAGTCTTTCATGGAGATTTTGCAGCGTCCATACTTGAGCATACATATTGTGATGTAGTCCTACTCCTTTGTCACACCACTCAGCTGTATCTGTTCAATTTATTCAGATCAGTGGAGAGGCTCTTCCCAGTCATTCCTTCCTCTCCATCTTTCTTGAAAATATCAGGTAATAACGTAAAAAAACCACCAACAACCAGCGAGCCTGTTCAATGTAATATACTGTGGTTGCTTGCTGAAGCAACTCAAAGGTGCTCGTACATATAACTGTTTTAGAGCAGGCAAATAGCTATGCAGCCCTGTTTGTGATGGAGAGTGGTAGGCAGTTAGTCATCTGCCAAGGCTTTAATAAGTTGGTTTAGTTCTACATGTAATTACTGCAGCTAGTAATATGCTATTTGCTAGTTGTTGTAAAGCAAGTGAATGCTATTCAAATTCGTATTAAAATATTAACATCGTTGTATAAAAAAAAACCCAAAGCTGAATGGTAAATATCAAAAACCATTAATTCTTTCACAACAGTTTCAATTTCCTTAGCCAGCTTACACAATTTCTTCCATTGCCTCTAAGAAGAAACTTCTGAAGAAGTCATGAGATAGTAAATGCAGAGGCTTATTCACCTTTGGTAAAACAAGAGTAAATTAATGAAACAGAGCCACTGAGGCTGCAACAGTTCCTATTAATGTTTGAATAAATGACAAAGAAAACTCAAGCCTTTTGATCTAACGATGAGCGATGGGGCTTTTCTTTTTAATAGATCAGAAAAACTTATTCTCAACTCCCAGTTTTGTGTTCTTGTTTATGGAAGAATAGGAGTTAGTGAGAGAATGGCATGTTGAGCTTTGGAGTTCCTGCTGTTGGGTGCTCAGGATGGAAATGCCTAACTAAAAGTGTTGACTTCTGTTGAAAAAACCCACAGTATTTTTTTTTGGGGGGGGGGCGGGGGGGGGGGGTGTGCGTGTGGAATTTCTGGCATTTTTCTTTGAGTAAAATGCAGTTCTGAGCAGCAGTGCTCTTTGATGGCATGGTCCTGTTCTTGTCTGGCTCACCAAAAGCTACCCATAAAAGAAAGGACCTGACATTTGGAAATCTTGTGCTGTTGTAGCAAAAAGGACCTTCTTTCCCCCTCAAACTATGCATACTTATTTTGTAGAATGCGTCAACTTCAAATAGTTTTTCCATCATGAAGGAAAAATACAAACAAAAATAACAATCAGTGTCACTTTTTCTGTTGTGACACCTATTAAATATCATGTTTAAGTTTTTCTTAAGGAGTCATGTGAAATAGCACTACAGCAAGGTAAATGTAGGTCTGTTTCTGAAAAAGTAACTTTATTTGACATTCTACTTGCCATATCAGCTGTCCTTTGTCGCTGAGTTTGCTCTAGTTGCTTCCTGTAACTTTAGCAAGCTGGACAACAACCTGTTTTGTTTAGTGTTTGTTTAATTTGATACAATATTTCATTTTTTACATTTAGATAATTTCCTTGTAAGTATTAGAGCATTTGGAGAGATTGGAATACAATGCCATACTTGTGACATCATAGTAAACTGCAATCTGGTCCCCTATTTAAAACTGCTGTGAGAGACCCCCTGAGACCAGAGCAGTTTAGTTGCTGGCAGTATGCTGTGTAGTTCCCCTGTGTGTCTTGCTCTTCAAATATGGACAAATATGATGCTCACACTGAACGTATATCCCTACCTGTACCAGGCTTGAGATCACCTGTTACGTTTGGGGGAAAAAGCACCATTTAGCTTCAGGGGTTGAGCAGCTGCTTGTGCTTTGTGTTCCCCAAGAGCTGCTCCTTCTCCCTGGACCCTCTTGGGAGCTCCGCAGAAGGAATAAGCATGGAGCAGCTACAGCATCCCACATATCATACTGGGAACCATTTAGGCTCCTGCTTGCTTGGGAGGAGGAACCTGCTCATCTCCTGCCTGAAGGGACCAGGGAATTTCAGCTGTTTTCCAGTCATCCCAACCACATCCTCTGAAAATCTGGTAATGATGCATGCACATGCAATGCTTTGGGACAATGAATGTGTCTTGAAACTTAGAAACCAAGAGAGTGTTCACTTGGGTTGTCTTTGCAATTGCAGAGAAAACATGGTTTTGATTCTTAGTTCAGTCAAGTTAATATTATACAGCCTTTAAACAGAAGTCTTTAAGAGGCATGTTTAAAGCTATGTTATCTTACTGTGCTTTCATATGGGAGGAACTTTAGCAAGAGTGTGTGATATAATTTCAAATTCAGGTTGTCCCTTAAGAGACTTTCAGTTTTACTGCATTGACTTGGTTGCAGGCAGACCTTTGCCTGTGAGAATTCAGGAGAAATGCATGGGGAACACTAAGGCATCAAAAAAGAAGCACAATCTAGCTATGAAAGTATTAAATAAATCTCTGTGGCATTTCTAGTGAGCGGACTTCGTGCATTAAACTTGTTTGTAGGGATAGAGGTACATTTTCTTGTCTGTGTTTGCTCCCTTCTTTCTGCTGAGGCAGTGGTGTACCTGTTATGATGGGAACATTTATTCAGCTGGACTGAAACCATCAATTCATTTTTGCAGAGGTCACCAAAAATCCATCAGGTGGTAATGACACTCAGTCACTACTGATGTGGCCTGGATGTGAGCCAGTGATCTAGAGGAGAAAGGCAGTCTAACCCATTACCAATTCCCTGGAGCCATTGAGTCCCCCACTTTTTGCTCATCTTTCTGCTTCTGCAGCTCTCATAGGTTAATCTTTCTTCTTCTATGTCTAATGTGATAATCTTTCTTCTCTTACATATCTGCTTTTGACTTTCATGACAGTATGGGTGACAAACATCCTCAACATTTTTCCTTCTGATGCAGAAGATATTAGTCAGTAGTGCAATGGTCAATAGGGGTTATTAAAAAAAGAAGGGGGGGCGGGGGGCAGAAAAACAGAGAGTGAGAGGGAGAAGGAAAAAAAGTCCACTAGACAAAGGGAACTCTTTAGACCTTCACACTGGGGAATAACTCAATGCTTTAAAACTTGTATCTTCTGATGAGAATATGGATATGAAGGCCTGCTGCCTATATACTGTGCCTGTGGCACAGTGTCCTCCAATTCAGGGTGCCTCATAGTAGGGAAGCAAATGTACCAACCTCAGCTACTAGAGATGGCTACCTTGGCAATTTGTGCTTTTCAGGCTCTAGTGTTCCTAGCAGTGATCTGGAAATTCCCCAAGTCATCTGAGTGCTGAGAATAGTCCCACTGTACCAAGTAGCAGCACCCCTTCAGCATCCCAACCTGCTGGGAATCAGGGTGTGTTAACTTGGGTGCAGCGCAGTGCTCGGGTACCTGTACTGCTTCTGGTGTTTGTGTTGGATTGTACTTTAAGATATGGCTGAAAATCTGTGTGCCTGTGGGCCAGGTGATAAGAATTCAGACTTGGATTCAAAACTGGATACTGGTGAAGATTTGCCCATGGACTATGTTCATTTTGAGGGAGTAACACCCGAGAATTCTTCCTGATTTTTTTTAATTGTTCCTCCTTACTGCTATACTGTATAAATGCACCCAAAAGTGTATTTCTGAGAAAAATTGCAAAAGGGGCTATAAGCTGTCAAGTCACGTAAGTATTCATTCTGGAACAGGGTCTGCAGCCATCCTGAGAATACTTTGTTGCTGCTGGAATGTATCTAGTTAGGGAGAGAAAATATCCTATGACAAATTAATAACTTGCAGGAGTTGCTGTGAATACTTTGGGAAGAGTATGTGTGCTGAGATGCTTTTCCCTAAAAAATCAAAGTCTATTTTCATATGCTGTGTCAACATAAAAAAAACCTGTGTTACTTGAATTAAGTTTTGCTGCATCACCTAGGATTAAAATAGGTCCTTTGCCCTTTCTTGTGCAGCATTCTGATGAACCAAGAGTTATAATAGGAATATCTCCCCTTTTGTCCTGTGCCGCTTTCCTCCCCTCCTCCCCTTCCAAATTAAAGAAACCAGGGCTTACTGTTTCTATTTAACAGAAATTGTTTTAAATTAGCCTGGAGGTGTGGTTAGTCCTGTAATCCAGTGCTTGTAAACATATGATCTTGCCAGTAGAACAGCATAGGGTATTTTTAGCTGATATGAAGTGGACCTATGCCAAGAATCTTTTTGTAGGAATAATTAAGTCTATTTTTCAATGTCGTGCTTTGCTCTATGCAGCCTTAGTTATAAAATAGTCCGGAAAATAATCTTGAACCTTCTGTGAGGAAGTAAGTTGGAAGTGTTGAAAATTATGCTACAATGAACACAGCAAACCTTCTTTCACTGTGTAAGTAGACTGTTACTGGAAATTCCCTCGAATTTACATATATGAAATCTGAAATTACTGTAAGTGAATTGGTGCAAAGCTAATATAGTTGCCACTTCCCTTTTGCATTTTATTACGTCTTGTATCTTTTCGGGAGCGGTTTCCACTTATCTTTGGAGTTTTAAATACTGTCCAAGTGAATAAACATTTCATTTCAGTAAACAATCCCCAGAAATAGATTTTTACCGCAAGTAGTTTGTTTTTAATAACACATGCTGCCTCTTGGACTTAGATTCCTAAAGGAACCGTAAAATGAATTTCTATCGCATCATCTGACTTCCCTTCTTTGTCAGCCTTTTAACAGATGTGTTGGGTTCTCTATAGTTACAGGTCAGCTTCTGTTTATTAAAAACAAAATTAAAACAAACCAAATTAATAAAAAAAGAAGCAATGGAAGGAGGGAGAAAAGGAGCGCAGATGTACCGAGATAGGTATGCAAATTCTAAATTGAAAATTTTGGGTCCAAAGCAATTTTTTTCAGGTAAAAAATACTGACTACTAAGACACTAATTTCAAACTCTGAGTGTGGTGCAAACGTTGCTGTTACAATTCTTTATGGTGCCTTTTTTAGTCAAAGAGTAGTTTTCACTGCCCTTTTGAAGTTGCCAATATTTTTCAAGAGGGAACCTAATTTCTGAAAGAGAAACTAGTTTTAAAGTATCTGCTTTTTGGGCATTTAATGTTTCACACTTCGTTTAGTGGTGGGCTGTGGACATGTATTGTATGAGCTAGTTGTTTCACTGATTTGTATAGGGCATGGAGGTGCCGACACAGGAGTGATGTGGTGTGGGTGGGGAGGAGTGTGCAGGATCCTACTGAGGTGCTACCCAGCAGGTGTGTCCGTGACATACCAGAGGAGTGTGAGGGCCCAGAACCAAAGTCCATTCGAGGTAGTGGAAAAATATCAATGGGCATTGTGTCACACTGTGGGTTTTGAGCCACAAGAAGGCTGTACAGAAGCTGAGGTCTTCTAGCTAATTTGGAACTCAGTGAAGTTATCTGGGACTTGAGCCTGCATCTTTGAATGTGGCCTTTCTTACCAAAACTTCATTCTGGGGATGCAGGTAATTTTGCACCCAAATCCAGTGATGTGTATTACTTAGATTTTGTGTTTTCTCAGAGCTGGGCGTGTTAGACTAATGATCATATTCTTTTTTTAAATCCCCTTTTTTCCAGCTTTTTTTTGTCAGAAATAAATCATGCTTCAATGATTCATTGTGTTCAGCACTGGTAGGTGGCGAATAACTGTGAGCACTGTTGCTTGTACCTGGGAATCTGAGGATGTGAAAAGAGTTTCTGGATTGGGCTAATCTAGTTGTAAGGTATTTACATCAGTATAGTTAAGAGTAGAATGTGATCCATTAATATGGTGTGTTTCTCCTCTCTCTTCCTTTTTTATGTCTTTGGTAGCATGCCATATGTAATGTTTGCTACACGTTTATGGTGGATGATATTCAGATCTCCTTTAAAGTAGTGCAAAACAAAACATGATTTGCCTGGAAGAGGCAATGGATATATTCAAATCAGGTTCTGCAGCAGAAAGCTCCCCTACAACTTGTACTTTTTTACATGCATATTTTTGGAAAACACCTAGGCCTGTCATTATTTTTCTCACAAAAATTTCAGCTGTGAGATTTTTGTGAACGAGAGAGAAAAAAATCAATTCTCTGTGGATTCGTAGTGCTTGTATATGAGGATTAGGCTAATGCAGATTCACAGGCAAAAATCAATATAGATTTCAGAAATCCCTTCTGCTAACGATGGAACTGATCATGCAGTTCACAGCCTTAATTATGTATCTTCTTTATGAGACAATAGTAATATCTCTTCACATGGACATACCAGTTGGATTTAACCTTCACCCTGTACTATTTTTTTTTTCTTGCTGGGAAAATAGAAGTAAAGTACTAAATATTATTTGCTTGGTCAAGGAGTAATAAAAATGATAGGCCATTTTATAATTTGTTGAAAATAATCGTACTGCAAGGAATAGATTAACTTCTCCCATCTCTTGTCCTCCAAGATAACAAATATAAAGAGTATTTCCAAAGTAGTGCTGTCTACAGAGGTTGCAGCATTAGGCAGAGGTTTATGGTGATTAGAATAGTTATCACTCAGATTTTATGCTTTTATGGAGTAATATTGCAGAGACCTGGTAATCTGAGGGTAATAAACATTTCTCAAGAGGAACAAAGGACCCATTTCTTTTAAAGGGCTCTATGTTTCACGTGAAATCACCCACCATATTCTGGTAGTTATTGAAGAGCTGAAATGCAGTGAAACCACTGGTGGGTTTTTGTGCCTACAGATTGCAGAACAGTGCTCCAGGATGGAGTTGTCTGAAGGCACATAGAGTGCAGGCGTGATGCACGCCCCAGCAGAATTTGTGTTCACCATAGGCGTATTAGGGGTTGTAACAGATGGGGCAGTCCTGGTGAGCTCTTGCACTGGCTGCCATGCTTCATTTTGAGACATCCCAACCCCATTGGTATCTGGCAGATTTCTTTCCCCAGAGAGTTTTCCTTCCTTCTTCCAGATTCTAAGTGAGTAATCTAGCCTGAGTTCCACTGCATATTCTGTTGAATATCAAATAATATATTAAGTCAAATTTCTACCTTCCCACCTGTTTCCTCTCTCTTTCTTCTAACTGTCAGCCACCCACCATGGTAATAATTACTTAGGCTGTTTCTGCAATGATATGTGGTTCTGCATTAAGATGAAACTCTTCCTGTTGTCCTGAGCAAGGAGGATATGTTTGAAAACAGTGTCTCTTGTGATGCCCACAGAATAAGATGAAAGTTTTTGTTACCAGCTGCTCTGCTTTGATGCACTTGGAAAGGACAAAAATAGTTTTATTTGGTACTCTCTGAGGCACAAGTAAGGTTCCCAGCAAGCATACATCAAAGAAACAAATTTTGCCACCTATGAATTACACTTTTGGTTGATGTATTTTTTTAAATTAAAAATTTATTTGAAAAGAAACACTTCGGTTAATTTGATGTGTTGCTGAGCTGGAGATGCATCCATTCTTTGTTGCTTCTAGGATAATGCAGCATATGGTGGTGATTGCTGGATTAAAGGAAAAGGCCCAATTTTAACTCCAGCTGCCATCATGTGATTTTTTTTTTTGGTGACTTGCAAAGGCTGATGAGGAATGGATTTAGAATATGGGATTTGAATTTTATGACCTTGATATTCTCTTAAAAGGGAGCTTTAAATTGTCAGTTCTTTATAGATTGTGTGAATGTGCTGGAGCTGTAATGTTAATGGCAGTTGGGCACAGCTGGTGTTGGTTAGGATCCTCTTCTCGAGGACACTCCACCATGTGACTGCAGAACAGAAAGAAATATAATTTGTTAGGTGTTTAGAGTAGTTGAAATTAACCAATTAGGCCTGAAATTGTCATTTTGAGATGTAATGTGTTTATAACACAGAATGTGCAAAAGATGTTTTAGCTCATGGTTAAGAACTAACATGAGGAAGGAAATCCTAGAGATGATGATAATTAAGCTCAGATGGAAGAAAACTGTCTAGATGGAAAAAATTCAGCGCTCTACAGCCTTTTCATAATGGTAGTTTCACTTTGCCTTGTATCCTGCCATGGAATGGCTGAAGTTTTAGTGTTCAGAGAGAGATGTTGCTGTTTTGGAGAATTTTGTTCTTTCCAGTGTTATGCTGAAGTAATATAGGAGGGGATTTACAAGGAGAATAAAATTCATGGATGGGAACTTCCATGCGCTTTTAAGTATACTTGGCTTTGTCCAAAAGAATAAATAAATTCTCCTGACCTCATGAATGCTTCCAGATACTTTTCCCATTTCCTTCCTACACCTTTCAAACATAAACATGCCACTTCTGTACTTGATTTGCTTCTTTTCTTGCTAATTTTTGTATGGTGAAGCGTGAGTTTCTTTCTCGCTTCACCACAATCAGATTTTCCTTGAACAAGGGCAGTAACAGATTCTTCAAGGCAAAATCTGCCTGCTCTGTTCCTTTTTTTTTTTGGTACAAACAGTATTCTCTCTCTTTCCAAGCTTTCATTCTTGGGCTTCCAGGGTTCAGTCAATGCTTTTCTCTTGTTCTTTGCACATTTTCCTTCATTTTCACTGTTACTGGTTCCTGTTCAGTCTTCTCTGCAATAATTCTTCCAAATTCTCATCCCTTCTTTCTGTATTTTCTCTGTGACTGGCTTCTGCACCTAAAGCTTAAAGCTGTATTTTCATATTGATGACATCCAAATTCCTCCTGAAATCTTTTCACATCTCTCTGGCTTTTTCATTCCTTGGTCTGGTTACGACCAGCTCAGTCCCAATCACTGTTTGTTAACATCGCCATTCTCAATACTGATTGCTAAAGTATTGATCTTGACTCCTGAGCCTTTTTCCTCTTTTATCTTGGTAGATAAACCTTGTTGGTTCTTCCTGTGTGTACTGCTTGTTTAAATTCCTGCAATAAAATGCCTGTCTTTGCTTTAGTTACAAATTTTTTTTAACTAACCCCATTTCTTTGAGTTTGATCTCTTTCTTCTCTCTGCAGTCCTGCTCAAGCCTGTGCAAAATCTTGCTTTCTTATTCTGTACTTCAGGATACACCAAAGCCTGTCTGACTCATTGAGCGCTTTCTTTCCAACTTCCTTATCAGTGACATGACTGTTGTCCTTTGCTTTGTGTGCTGTTGTCCCAAAGTCCCCTGGTTTTTCCTCATCTTCCTGCTGTATTTATTTCCTTGTTGTTTTATTTCCTCTCTCCCCTCAGAGGCATCTCTTCTGCTGTTGCATGCCCCATGGTGGTTAGGCCAAAAGGTCTGTATAGTATTTAAAAAAAAATAAAGATTTTATTAGTACAAAAGAAGAGAATCTGGTTTATCGTTCTAAGCAGTGGGTTATCTGTGCAATTCAGGAACTTGAACATGAAATTTTCCACCTTTGTAACTTGTTATTGAAAGTGATGAGGTATCACTCATGAATAATAATTCACATTTAGGAAAAATTTAAACTCCAACCTTTTTTTTAAAAAAAGATTATTCTGAATTGATATTAAAGAATCAATGAATAGAACAGAGATTGTTTAATTTGCTTACTAGAGGTCTGCAGTGCTGGGACCTCTTCCCAGTGATTTAAAATGCATTTCATGTTGCTTTTCCAGGGTTTAGGAGGATTTATACATGAAACTTAGAGCCTTTTCAATGTTTATTTCTCATACTTGGCATCTCCTTACTGCTGTTGTAATGCTATCTATTTGGACTGAAAGCATTTAAAAATTAAAAACAAAGCCAAAGCAAAACTGATATTTTGGTTCTAAATGCCTCAGTGATATACTAGCAGTAGGTGCTTGCTTGTTTAGAATTCAGAGTAGCGTGAGTTTTGTGGTTGGTGTTTACAGTAGAACGTTTTCCTTTCCAGTAGTAGTTAATATCATCCTGTAGTGGGTGGAGGCCCTGCTACAGTTTACATTGACTGCTAAAGGATGTGAAAACTACATGGACTCTTGTTCATGGAAGAGTTTCACCATGTGTTAATTATTTCTGAATCGTGGTTAGGTTAGATACCTTACACCCCACCTTTTTCCAATGTGGGCACTCTCCTGTGAAGGGTAGAAATGTAGTATATCAGCTTTCACTTAAGAAATGCTGAAACACTTAGAACTGCTTCATTTGAAGTGCTGGGGCTTTAAGAAGACATACAAAGCTATTACAAGTTGAAAGTAAAATTCTTAAATTGGTCAACATGTGATTCCATCTCAGACCATATATATTTTTATACATTCAGGTAGTAACAAATATAGCAAATAATATAAGTGTGTACTAGTGCAAATGTTGAAACTCTGTGTTACCTTCTAGCATTTGTATTGCCTGGCTACCCTCCGTTTCATTTAATTTTTAAATCTGCTTTTTTATTTTGCATTTCTCTTAAACTTTATGGGCTTGTGAAGGACTGAACACTAAAATATTGTATATTAAAAGTAACTCTGACCAAAAATGCTGTTTTAGGATGCTTGTGGAAAATTAAGCCTGTTATTTTCGCTGTTGTATATTACATTTTCCATATATTCATATCATACAGTTTTCTATACGGAATGTTTTCCAGATAAGGAGTGTAAAAATCTGCCAAAAATACGTTTGCATGTGCAAACATAGCCGTGTGTAATCATAACTGCCCAGATATTCCCTGTGTTAAATGTCTTCTCATCTCACCATTTGAGGCAGGCATTTAATGACAATCTTTTACAGTTATAATCTCTTACAATGAGAAGAAAGTTACTTACTTTCATTAGGATAAAATACATGAATTTGAGTGAAATTGCCATGAAAAAGCAGTCTATGTCCTTTCTGACAGGCCTCAGTGCCTCTAAGGAAAAAGAGCAGCTACTGTTGTGCATAAGCAGAGTACTTTGCTTTTTTCCTCCTCCATAATTTTTAATTTCTATTAGTTTCCTGGTTAAATGAACTAAATAGTTTTTCATTTCTCCTCACGTTAAAAAGGATAACCTAGTATATTCTCACACAGAATATCTTTAAGTAATACTGGTGTTGGTCCCCCTCCTTTCCTTCTCAGTAAGATCCCATTTGCTTGTGCTTTAAAACTTCTGTTGTGCCTATTCAAATCACTTTAAGATGTTGTTTGCTGGCTTTGGCAGATAAAACTGGTTATGGTTACAGCTCTGTACCTCAGGAAAGTGAAAGAAGTGCATATGATTGTATAAAAATGCCCCGAACATTAGTTATCTGGAAAACTTTACCGGTGTGTCTTGTGAGATTTCAGGCTGTTCTTGTTGCTTGTCAGTGGGGATATACGTCCTGTGTAGCTGTAGGCACTGCTGTTTCTGCTGGAGAATTGGGATCAGAATGAGTGTGGAAACTTTTAAAAAACAGGCAAGTGCTGATCCAGCAGGATTAGGAACTGATTTCTTACTATTGAATGAGCACTTGTAGGTAGCATGTGTTTGGGTTTTGAGTGCCACAAAAAATGAAGACTTCTTATTATTTATATTCCAACAGAAGCTCATTCAGGATCAAAATCCTATTCTTCTACCTACTGTTCCCCTCTGCAGGGACATTCCCTGGCCTACTGTGGATCTTGAAGTCTGTCTACATTCTATCTCTTACCTGTAAATTTATAGAATATTTGCTAAAATTTCTGATTTCCTAAGGATAACGTGGTGATTTCTCTGGTCAAAATCAATTCTGACCTGGAAAAGTAAATCATAGAATCATTTAGGTTGGAAAAGAGCTTTAAGATCATTGAGTCCACCTCCAAACCTAATGCTGCCAAGTCCACCACTAAACCATGTCCCTAAGTGCCACATCTACAAATCTTTTAAATACCTTCAGGGATGGTGACTCCACCACTTCCCTGGGCAGCCTGTTCCAATGGTTGACAGCCCTTTTGGTGAAGAAATTTTTCCTAATATCTGATCTAAACCTCCTCTGGTGAAACTTGAGGCTGTTTCCTCTCATCCTATCACTTTGTTACTTGGCAAAAGAGATCAACACCCACCTCACTACAACCTCCTTTCAGGTAGTTGTAGAGAGCGATAAGGTCTCCCCTCAGCCTCCTTTTCTCGAGGATAAACCACCCCAGTTCCCTCAGCTGCTCTTCATCAGACCTGTTCTCCAGACCCTTCACCAGCTTTGTTGCCCTTCTCTGGACTCACTCCAACACCTCAATGTCTTTCTCGAAGCAAGTGGCCCAAAACTGAACACACTATTCAAGGTGTGGCCTCACCAGTGCCAAGTACAGGAGGACAATCACTTCCCTACTCCTGCTGGCCATGCTATTTCTGGTATTTCTGTTGTTGGCCTTCTTGGCCACCTGGGCAGTGCCCAGTAGCTCTCATCCTGCACCATCTACAGTCACTGCTTTGACTCTGATCCCTTATCTGCTCTAGTAATAGCTCACTTGCTCCTACTTCTCATTGAGTACAGGGAGAGAAAGGAAACAGGAACAGCAACACCTTCCTTGTTCAACCTCCTTGCTTATGGTGAAATACGGAAAGGGGAAGCTTGCTCTGTAAAAATCGTAAAGGGGAAGCAAATCTGTTCTTCCCATGGCCTCGTTGAAAAAAAGAAAGAGGGGGGGGGGGAAAGGCAAGGGAGAGAACAAATGGGTATATGAGAAACTCTGCCCACACGAGCTTGGGGAGGACCCACCTGCCCAAAGAGGGGCTGGGCGCTGCGGTAGCAGGACTTCCACTTCTTCCTGGTTTTGCCTGTATTGCCAATACTGACAGTGTGAGCAAAAGCTGCATCTGTTGGGATGAAACATCACCCCTTGTTTGACAGTCACACCAAACACAATGTTTTTGGCTCTAGCCTGATGAGAGAAGTACCTGACTGGAGGAGGTAGTGGAGGTCAGAGCCAAGCTCTACACTGTTTGGTCAGTGTGGGTGAGGCGGGGAGATCAGCTGATTTTGCTGGGTGTGTGGAGGAACTAAAGAACTAAAGAGGAACAGAACCAGCCATCTACATGTTTGCCTTATTGATGCCTTACAATTAAATGTTAATTTACTGTTGAAGTCCTGTAAAATAATGCGTGCAAAATGCTGACGTATTGATTTGTATTGTGGGATGACAGGAAGCATACAAGCAAAGCAAGTCATGGCTGTCTCATGCTGCCACTTGCCTGCTGTCAGAGGTGCACATTTTATATAGCAGCCGTGTGAATGTCGATTAAAAGGAAACATTAAAAAAATTAAGCAGTAGTTTGTTAAAACAGTATTGATGGAATTGTCAAATTTGTTCAAGTCCATTTTGTTAACTGTTCTATATCCTTTGGATTTACCTGATGCTACCTAGATTATGCAGTATTCCTATTGTAAACAGGAATAATTTTAGATACTATAGCTGTCCCTAAGCGCAGATTCAAACTGTATGTGGCACATAGTGCCTTCTGAAAACCTGCATGCTTTGCAGTAGATATTCCTCTCATATCTTTACTCAAATAGAAGTGGATATAGCGTTTTCTTCTCAAATTTTTGCTCTGACTCCTGTGACTCTGATTCCAGTAAGTAATGCCAGTAGCATAGGTAGATGGATCTGACAGGGTTGAGAACTAACAGCATGTCAAACGCTTTTCTCCAATGAAGGCTATAGATCAGAGCTAGGAATCTGCTGGAGCTGGAGAGGGTGACAGGGGAATAACATCCCTTTCTCTTCCATCGACAGGGGTAATAACTCCTGGCTCTCTAGGGACAGATTGTAAAAGCCAATAGCCAGAAGCTGTGAAGCAGGGAGGGTAGAAGAATTGAAAATTAAAGAGGGAGTGAAAATTTTGTGTAAGGCTTTAGTGAGATGTTGGAATAAACCATCAAGTGTCATTCTTTGCCTTGCCTTATTGTTGATAGACAGCATTCTTGCAATATTAGTTTTTATTACTTTATAAAGTTAAAATATTAGTAAAATACTAGTTAAAATGATTAAGATATACCATGCATGATTTTGTGTAGCTAGGTATCATATATTCTGTGGTAACTGTTGCAATTGAAAGTGTGTGGAAAAAATATTTTACAAGTATTGCTTTAAAATTAAAAATATTTGAATAGTAAAAAAAATTTTAAATATCATTATTGCGTATAGACATTTTGAGCATGGTGACGCTGTACATTGTATACAAATCAGATCGTGAATTTGAATGGCTGCGTGATTTATAGTTGATATCTCTTTATACGTTAAATCTCATGGTCTTGAATCTTTCTTAGTTCACAAGCATTTAAACTTTCACTACGTTCCTGTCCAGGACAAGTATTCCGGTACTGCTAGATTTTACTAATGGTATGATACCTGCATTGTCCCATGAGTCTTTCATTCATTTCTTTGTGGAGCAGTAGCTTTTAACAGTTTAATGACAAACCCTTAAAGAAACAAAAACATAATAAAAAGGCATAGCTCCTGGTCTTTTAAGCAATAGAAGTGCTTAAAAGCAGTATTTTTTTATATGAGTTGTTCTTGCTTAGTTTTTAAACTGTGACTGGTGTTTAGTTAAATCTTTTACAGACTCAGTTCACTGAAGGTGACAGAAGTACTCACTTGAGCTCAATGAAAAGTAGACATGACAGTAAATTTTTCAGTCGGAGACAGGAGATCTTGTTATAGGAGTCAGTATGGGGGTCAGGGCAGAGCCTGTTGATGATTGAGGAAAAGAGAAGTAAATTCATTCTGCTTCAGGCACTTTGTCAAGTGCCAGTAGCTTACCATTGAGAACTAGTCACCCGTTCTAGTCTTACGGCCCTAGAGGTCACTCATTTGATATAAATCATAGCACTGCATAGGCTCAGCAACCTATTGCCATTCGAGATGAAATAAAAAAAGAGGAATGCTTCATTCTGAATTGAAATGACTGTGAATATCCCACCACATGTTGCTGTTTAATGCAATATGAGGTTAGATATTGATCTCCAAAATCAAGTCATTAAAATGTGCAGTTTTTGTTTATTGGAATGAAGCAATTAAATGGTTCAGTTATGCCAGACCTTACCTTTTCTGATGAAAACTATTGATTTCTTGCCACAGCTTTATAAGCGACAATGTTTTTGATTACTCTTGACAAACCTCCTTGGAGTGTTAATTAAAATTGTACCAGATGAGCAGGTGTGGGAGATCATTAGATCGCCCGGATCACACACTACACTTCATATTCTGCAGCCTTGCATAATGAATAGGGCACAAGAGGGGAAAAACAATATCTTCATCAGCAGAATTAGCATCTTCTCTCTCTTTTCTTTTTTAACTAGGTGGCATTACGTTTTACAGTACATCCATTTATCAGCTATTGAATAATTTCTACTGCATCCGTTTAAATTAAATTTCTTTTGAAATATTACATTACTACACAAGCGCAAAAAATTAAGTTCTCGGCTAGTTTGTGTGTGAAAGCTCGTAAACCTGTGATACCCACTGCATTCTTTCAAAAACAAAGCAGAAACTTTAGACATTTTCCTAGATAAGGCATTTTAATAACGTCTGCATTTTTCTTCTGCTTAACTACATGATGGTATGAAATAGCATGAGAACAATTGATTATATTGGTTTTGAAAGAGCAAATTATTTCATGATTTATTAATTTACAATAGATTTCTTGTCTGATGCAGTATTAATCAGTTGATAATTTTTTCACACCTTAATATTATGCTAAGAGAATAACAATGTATCGCATTTGTTGTAGTAGTGTTGTGCAGTACAAGGATGGAGTATGCGACCGGTTATGAAGCGTGCTGTGATGGGCAGCTCTGTTCACTAGGCAGTGTAAGGGGAAAAAAAGGGAATCAAAACAAGAAAATTAAGGATGCATTGTAATTAAGGACAGGACGTGTTTGGAACAGCAGAGAGAAATGTGCAAAACATTTGATCACAAACTGCTTGGCCTGTAAATAAATAGCTTCCATTTCCATTAACATCACAGGTGAGTCCTAGTCATCAGCTGACTGAAAGCTTGTGTGATATGTTCATAGATCAGCCCAAGTCTTACTGAACTGGGACTTAACGGTTTTAAACTAAAAAAACCCAGGGATATTTAAAAAAAAATACTTCAGGTAATAATTGGGAATAGGTGCCTGAGCAACAGCAGCATTTGGGATAGGTGTTCTCTTGAATGGAGCCAGAGCTAGACATCATATGCCCTTTGAACAAGTTGCCTTCTCTGTGCCTGTTTATCTTTCTGGAAATTAGCTGAAACTTATTGTGTAGTTCTTGCAGTTCAATGGTATTGCAGCATATATTTAAGGTTTATAAAACAATTTGAAATCCTTGCATAAATGTAAATTCAAATCGCAAATTTGATATACATTTCTTAATGCTTAATTGACTGCATTATGCTTTCCAAAAAGTCTCCAAAATGGAAATAAGGTTGAAAAGAGGCAATTCTGTGTTAACCGTTCTGATTGCAGAATTATAGAAGCTAGCACTTTACAGGGATGGAAGGGAAGGTTTAGAAGTTGCCTACACATTGGAAACGTAGGTATATTATTGTCTTCCAGCAGAAATCCAGCTGAGTAACTTGAGTTGTCCCATTGATTTAGGCAAGCAATGCGAACGAGCTGGATATTAAGTCCAGACGGAGTGGTGACTCCTTTACAATAATAGTGATCTGTGTTTGAATGTTGTAATTTCCTTGTGATTTTTTTTGAGCTTGAGTGCAGAATGCATTAATCACCTTTATTTTTTTACCTGATTCTGTGAGATGTGGATATTTTTTAAGTTATGTAAAATATTCTTTAATGAGTTTACTACTTGCTGACTTCACTTGGAGACATTGCTTCTTTTCATTACATTTGAAAAGGGTGACATTCATTCAAATGCATATAATTTGCAGGACAATTTTCTGTAGACTCAAAATACAATTTGGAGGCTCTCTGTGTAATCTTTTTAGAAGGTGTTTCTATTCCTGGACTGTAATTTCTTTTGGGTTAGACTGGAAACAAAGAAAGCGGAGGATATTTCCAAACAGTGACTGAAATTGCCATGTACATAATGTTTGTTTGGTAGCTTCAAAGTGGGTGAAACAAGATTGATTCTCACAGGATGGTTTAACGTGGATTGCTCCGTAACAGCCAGTGTCGCCCGGTACCCTTTGGAATTGCCTTTGTGAGAGGCTGTTAAACAAAGTGGAATGGAAACTAATACGTACTCTCAGCCCCTGTCAGAGCTGAGGTGTAATGTGAGAAACCTTGGAGTGTTGCTGCTTGTGTGCTACCTCTTAGGTGGATAAATAGGTTACTGCAAGAGGTTGTAGGAGTCAAACTTATAAGAGCTAGACTTTGCAGGAAAAAAAAGTGACAAAAAAGATTAAATAATCTAACAGGTATAACTGAAAGAGAAAGAAGAGAAGATCATATGCTGCGAACATCTAGGGTGTATTTTTCCCTGTTATTCAATACTTTTGTTCCTGTTGATTTGAGATTTAAAAGAAAAGATGAATGATATTGAGATTTTTACTGGCATTCCAGATGTACCACATGATTTATTAAATAATAATACTTCCGGAGGTAGAAAAGCAGGGTTGCGCTACATGATCAACATCCTGAGGGAAGGCTGAGCGAAAGTATGTCAGTTTTGTACCCTAAAATTGAAAATACTTTTTTTATGAATGCATCCAAATAAGCTTTCAGATTTCTGCTTTTTATGCTTTCCGAAAGTATTAGTTGTACAAAGCTGAACTAAAGTGGTGGTTATGGGAAGATTAGTCGCAATAGTAATAATTCTCCTTTGCATATTTCCTTTAATTTCAGGACTCAAAGCATTTCACAGTCAGTGATTAAACATGAAATGGCCAATGTGCCTGAAAGACAGCTTTGATTGCCCGCAGAGAATGCATCACCAACTATCCAAAATGTAGGCAGCATATAATGTAGTGTATTGTTGGATAGACGTGGAAAAAATCTCTGTGCTTCTAACTTGATTTCCTATCTTTTCTTCAGAACAATTACATCATTGTGTTTATTAGTAACTTTTTTCTTTTGTTGCATCCACATGGCTGTTAGCCACATTGCATGTAAAATGAGTGAAACCTGGAATCTCTCAGGATTAATGGTTCTCTTTATTCTTTGCTCCATATTGAAAATCATTCCTGTCAGCTGATGCTCTCTGAGCTGCCTGGAAGAACTTTGGCATAGTTTTCCTAACCTTTCAAACAGTAAAAGCAAAACTCTGCTTTGATTTTTAAAAAAAAAAAAAAAAAAAAAAAGCTAGAGGACTTTGGCCCAGAGCCATTAAGGATGCAGGCGACTGCTCTGAGGTCTGACAGCATATTCCACAAAACACTGAAAAGTTCTCCTTGGGGTCCCTGGAGTGGGCTGAGGCACTTTGCTTGTACTTAACATATATCAACTGTCACCCGACGGCAGTCGGTGTTGAACTGAACACAATGGAACATCCAGATGGTCTAAACAAAGCGAACAAATGTTCACTGCTATTAAAAGCTGTTTACATCAACTTCCAGTATTTCATGTGCTGGAGTTTATATTGTGTCGCTGCTGGGGTGCTTAGCTCCATCCTCAGTTCGTATTGGGGATTTCTAAACTATTGTTGCTTATGTGTTAAAATAACATTTTGAATATGCCTAAAATACATGCCACTGATTTTTTTTTTAAAAAAAAAAAATAGGAAATTGGTCATTGTATGCTCATCACATGCTTTCAAATATTATAACTGATTGTCCCATCTAATTTTCCCCTTACTTTTCCCCCAGTGTAACCTCCTTTCAGCACCTCCACGACCAAACATCCGTCGAGCACGTACTGCACCGTGCCGGCTCCTTTTGGGCACATAGCTGATCGCTGCCGGACCGGACCACCTTGCTGCCTTAGCAGAGGGTGCCACCAGTGCTCCCTGGCCGTCCGATGGGGATGTTTGTGAGTGGCGTAGTTTGCTTCCTTCCTTGAAAGACCCTGAGATATCTGCTGCTGTCTTATTAGTGATTAAGATGTGTAAGTGACAAATGGACATTTTATATCTCCTTCCTCTGACCCCTGTTCCTGGTGCCCACTATAGTGAAAGTCCAGATCCCTGCCTTCTACTCTGTACAATAAATTAATTAGTGGGACACAAGCTTAGCTCAGTCTATTGTTTTTCATTAAGCTGCAGTGAAATTCCTAGGAAGACCGTGAATGAGGACATCTTTCCAAAACAGTGCTGTATTTGGCAGGGATGGTTTCTGGTTAATTGTATACCATTCTTGAAAGAATGACCAAAAGTGCTGAAACACTGAAAAACCCCACCTTAATAGCACTGATTTAATGAATTGAGAGTTAAAATATTCTTTTGAATATACGAGTGAAAGATACTTTTTTTCAATTCATTTTACAATGAAATCTAACCAGCCCTCCCTCCTGCCCACAAACATTATATTGTTATGGTCTTAGAGAAGATCGAATTGGACTTTTAGCCTTTTCAGGTAAGGACTTTTTCTTTGGTTTGTACCCCCTAGACCTACCTGTTATCTGTACAAAAAAATGGGGAAAAAAAGGCACTTGAAAAACATTATTAAACCACAAGAATCTAATTTTGATGTTCACTATTTCTTTACCATACCACTTGTATTTAACCCAGCATATGTCATTCAGCTGCTGCTTAGTGATAGCACTAACTGCCACAAAATGGACCGAAATGTGCATATTTCTTCCAAGAGAGAAGTCCTGTCACACTTTATAGGTTGTGAATAAACAGAGCTCTGCAGCATCGAAGCAGGGCTACTGTGAACATGTTCTGAAGGTCTATATGGAGTATGCTAGCGATGTCCTTCCTAAGATGTTTATACCACAGAGAAGAATGTTGAAGAAGTATTGTAATTCTCAAAGTTAGTGCATTTATAAAGTGTTTAGGGAAATTATCATTCTGAATTCAGGAGGTTTCTTTAATAAGCTATTCATATTAAAAAAGGATGGTAATTTTATAATACGTAACACAATTTTTTTTGCTTGTTTACAAATAGTAGTTGTTACTCTCTAAGCCTGTTAATTACAATGTTGAACACAAGAGTTTGGATGCTGCAAGACTTATTTTAGTATTGAGAAATAGGATGTGATTTGTTACTTTGTAAGTGTGATTTTAATTGCCTCTGTAAAGGTATGAATGAATGATTGAAGCTGTAGCAATCTTACTTGGTGTTTTTAAAAACTTACAAACCAGAAGTACTTGTAATAAAATGTAATGTTTTACAGAGCCATTTTCCTTTCTGATAACAATATGTGGCTGTAGTGTAAGATAAAAATATTAAATTTTAATATCTGGTTTCTCTATTAGTTGCAAAGGTGATGTGGCAAATAGTGCATTTTTCCTGGTGTGATCTAGCTGATAATCATTATGCTGAACACAAGACGAATTCCTGTTTTCAGAAGCTTTGAACATGAGGTTCCTACATCCAAATTTGGTATGCATAACTTTCTCAAATCAGTTCCATTTCATGCTGAGCTTTAATAAAATATTTAACTTTAGGCTATTGATTTGAAAATCTTGTTTGTGGGCTTTTTTTTTTTTTTCCTAAAATGTTGCAGAGAATGAGAAAAATCTCCCAGGTTTTTCCTGCTCTTCTTGCTATAATTTTTTGTTGCATGGCTAAATCTCCTTTCCTTAATACCGAGTCTGTTGTGTGAAGATCAAATCCTTGGCTTGGCAAAGATCCTTAGGAATAAAGTTACTGTTGGTAATTTCCTTTGAGTTCTGCAATGCCCATATCATTTTCAGGGACAAAACGACTCCTTACAGGCACCTTTATCTGTGGAATGTAACGGAAGGGGTCTTCTGTCATGAAAGGTCTATGATTCATCTTATTGTCCTGAGTTTTTCTGTCATTTTCCTGCCCTCTAAATCCTTGAATCTGGCAGGTATACTGCGCTGCTCTGCACAGAGATCATGTCCTGGCGTTATGGTGAACTTTGCTTGCAGGACACAATGTTCTAGAAACACCAGGGTAAGGTTTTGCTTAATGAACTTGCACAGAGTTAATTCTTATGGGGTCAGGGCGTCAGATATATATGAAATATATAGAAGAAGTAGGGTTAAACCCTGGTGACACTGATGGGCATAGCATTTCAGACTTCTTTTCTAGAAGGTCAAGATAGTTTCTATGTTATGTTGGAACATGACAATAAAAGAACCAAATATTGTTCTGCATAATAAAATGATTAATCTCTGATGTTCCCATTCCAGCGGGTTGATTGCCAAAACTATAGGAAGTGGATGCATGAGGAAATGTTTTCCAATAAAGGTGACATCATTAATTTTTAGTATTTCGCTAAGCAAGACCTTTCTTGACCATGCAGAATGATGGAGAAAGAAAGATTTTACTTTCCGTAAGGAAGCTGTGAGAGGTATCAGGGCAGAAAACTCTTACAAAACCATGGTTCTCATGTTTGACAGGGGTCAAGCATTGTGCCCGCTGTAGATGAGCCGTTTGGAGCCAGATTGTCAATCCAAACGCAAGCTGCTCCGTTTCCTGTTTATGCCTGTGCATAGTTACACATCCTGACTTGCTCGCCTTCAGCTGCAGGTTTTTCCGCACTCCCTAGGAGATTTCTTCCTTAAAATGGCTTGTTATTTATCATTTAAGTAAGCCATTGGAATTTTGTTAATTCCTGTTTTACTTAGCACATACAAAATGGTATCATTAGCTAAAGGAAGATAATGTTAAGGTAGTAAGAGTTACTGATACTACTCATTAAATGACCTTTGCAAAACAAAATCTGATCAGACTATGCCTGAACATAGAGAACCAATGCCAAGTTTACTGCTTCACAGAGGCCTGTCCTATTGTATATCTGACCTGAGGTTATCAGCAATTAAAACCTGGTCTAGTAATTTAAAAATAAGCTTTTTGTATATTACACATTTACATTTTTCCATCTGTCATTAAACATGTTTGCACCATAAAAGGACATTTTTAGCAGAGTGGTTTGCTTGGTGTGTTTGTGAAGTTCCTCCGTGGAAAGGGATTGTTAGGATTTTTTTGTTATTCAGCAGGATAGCTCCTAAATATTAATCTTTTTTTTTTTTTTTTTTTTTTTTAAGCCCCAATCCAATAAAGGGAACTGAAAACCAAACATACCATAAAATTCACTGTGCTTTGTCCTTTCCCCTTAAATTGGAGCACAATGAGAAATAATTCTGATTATAGCCAGGTTAGCCCTGTCAGAGTTCTTCTGCATTGGCTAAGTCATGCCTTTCTTTAAAGCTAAAGTTTTGCTAAATTTAATGCCATTTCTTATAGGTAGCAAAAGGCTTCTGTTAATTACCTACATGCCTGGCTTAAAAGCTAAAGGAGGGTAGTTATTGAGGAAGGAGATTGCTAATTAAGCCTTACTTCCAAGCAAATATGGATGCTATTTGATAAAATGACTGACAATGAACTACATATTCCTCCCTCCACCTCTTTTGTTGCTTTACTGTGATTAGAAATTAGATCTTTAACACATGCTACACTGATTTATATGAAAGCACCAAATTGAAATTGGAAGGGATTTTATTAATCTACCAGTAGATTTTCCCATAAAATAACTGATATATGGCATGAGCAGAGTAAGGGTATAATAAAAAGTGAGTTGAACCAGCATAATTGCAAGGAGAAAAAAAATAATATTTTGTGGCTCTTCTGCAAATTTGACAGAATTAGGAGGTGTCATATTTTCACTCAACTCAGTAGGAGCAGGGTGGACGTGATCTTCAGCTGTGGTCAGTTGGCTTAGTTTTAAAGTTAATGGCCCTTTTGCCCTTTACACTATCAGAGAATTAAACCTGTCTTTATCAATATAAAGGCTTTTGACGAAAATATCTAAGCACCTATAATGAAAATTAGAGAAGTTCTTTTTTGGTCACTTATTCCTAGTTTCTGAATAACTCCATTAAACTTGATAGTGCTATCTTTACTTGCTAATATGGTTTGTATCAGTATGGTATCTAAATACTTGCCAAGGATAGTTTAGTGATACAACTATGAGGCAGAAAAACCTCATTGTTCCCATTTTACAGACTGAAACTGAGCAACTTTACGTAGTGATTTGTGTAACTGAGTGTAAGACTGTTCAAGATGTGTCTTAAGCCCTTGATTTTTCCAGTCCCAACTCTGAGGTGGCCTCAACTACTCATCTTACAAACTTAAGTACCAAAGATATACACCCAAAACCTGTGTTCTGAACTTTGTCCACGTTCAAAACTCTCTCGATCCCCAACAACAAGAGAACCCAAAGCAAGCAAAAAAACCCAAACAAACCAGCCCACGCCACAAGCCAGCTTTGGAAAAGTCATTACAGAAAATATCATTCATATACACAACTGAATGAATTCCTTTTCTCCCAAGGGGTGATTATATTTAATGATAGAGTAGAGCTGAGGTTTGGAAATTTGGTTTTAATAGATGTTAAACTAATCATTAAATGCAATCAAGTTTATTTCCTATGTTGTTTGAAGTCAAAAGGGTGGTCAGAGTCTCTTTCCAGACATTCCCTGTTGTCTTGATAAATTTCGTTAAATAACAGATGATGAGGGTATTTATATCTTGAGTAAAGTGAGTATTGTTTGACTATAATTTTCTATTTTTATCATCATTTGTTGTTTGCTTCTTACATTATAGATGTACTTGATATAAATTGCAGAAAATAGCATTTTAAACCATTTTTCCTCAATTGTCTTCTCAATACAGGCAAGATCATGAAAACAGTCTGCAGTACCCAAGTTAACTTTAGAATGGTTAAGCAGCAATTCCCCTGATGATCGTGTTCACATTGTGAGATGCATCAACACATATGTTTTGTCTATCAGGCCAAAAGAATATCCCATTTAGGGCTTTTCCCCACAGTAATCAAGGCTGAAGACAGCAAAACAGCATTCCCTTCAGAGGATGCAGCCACGAAATGAACTCAACGTTTGTTAAAGACTAAGACCTGGTACTAGTTCCTTTTTGCAATATGTTGTAGTGTGACTTCAGTTTCCTATAGCAAAGGCAGCCAAGATCAAAAGTACAAAACTGTAGGTTAATTTAGCAAAAATGCATTGCTGTGGATAAAGCTCCTTAGGTTCGGACCTGTTGCTGGTCGAAGCTGGCCTATTGACCCTCGTCCACTCTAGCTGGGTAAACCTGCAGGTCTTTGCTAAGGTATGCTTACAGCATGAAAGGTTTCAGGCTCTAATTAAATGCAGAACACATGTAAATAGCCTTTCCAGATGTTTGAGTTAATGTTGCTAACATCAACCTGAGTCTAATGCCTTCCTTCATTTAGGAGGTGAAAGAGTTGGTGTGAAATATTTGTGTCTTTGAAAATTTTGAAACATGGTATTTGTTTTCCTCTTCTGATTTTCACTAATTTTTTTTCTTTTGTTTATAGCAAAACCCGTTTTGCCTGCAAGAAACATGTTGGCTGCCTTTTCCTGGGAAAAAACTGGCTGGCAAAAAAGCAAATAGCCTGTGGATTTGGCAAGGTGATAAACAGAAAGATTGTCATTAGTTTCGAAAGATTTTCTTCCATTTGCACTGGAATATTGCATTATGCCTCTAGTTGAGAAATGTGAATAGTAATCTCGCTTTTATGCACTTTGGGATGGCTTGCTGGATTCCACTCAAAATTTTACTTTAAAAACCAAACAAACAGAGGCAAAGCAAACAAAACAAGCTATGTTCACAGCTTTGTTTTAAAATATCAGAGGCATATTTTTACTAAGGACTCAGTTTTACCAGCCTCTTCTTTCTAGCGTTCTCATCTGCTCTGATTATTTGATAAAGGCTAATTTTGTCGGGTTGCTTTGCCTTTGTTTAGTTTCTTTTATTTTCTTTCTTTTTTTTTTTTTTCTTCCAGAATTCTTAACCTTTCCATACTTTCAGTGTATTTTTAAATTATTGCAAAAATTCCCCTTCCTTCTCCTGTGGCTAGCAGGAAGCCAGCAGGATACCAATACTGCTTACTCACGGAAATTAAAAACAAAACAATAGGTAAGAAAAATAAAGAAATGGAGCAAACGAGAGACACTATCTTCTCTGTTAAAGCTTAATATGTTGTGCATTGGTTTTTCAATATATTGGAGCTTAAAGTATTGAAACTTCTCCTGGAGAGTTTCTGCAGTATTTGGCTCTTAGTTATTTCAGTGTCTGCAACTGAAATATGCTGTTGAACTACTAGTGCTGTCTGTGTGACCATAAAATGGGTAAAAAAGATCAGTAAGCCAGCAACAGTAGCCTTGAAGCCCAGAGTCCATATTCAAGGTGTGAGAGTTTATATGCAGAGGCAGTCTATTTATTAATTTATTTTTCTCATACCCCTGCAGGCGCTGGCGTTTATGGACTCGTCAGGCAGGCACAGGTGGTGTCAGGTTGTCTGGACGTGTGTGTTCATTGTACCCTCAACGTGTGAGGTCTCTCTCACTCTCCTGTCAAGCCTTTCCTCAGGTGATTGGACTATGCCGTGTGCCTGCTCCCGAGCAGAACTGCAGCACGTGCCAGGGGAGCACTTTCCTTTGAGTGCATCAGCCCAGACAAGGGCACCAACATCTCCTCATTACCCTGCTCGTGCTGTTAAAAATGACCTTAGTAAAAAGGAGAAGGGGAAAGTATGCTTCCATCTTCTTTTCTCTTTCTCCTAGTGATATGATTATTTGATCAAATTGCCTATTTCCCCTTGAATCAAAATATGGCTCCTTGGGGTGTGTGTCTGAAACATTTTTTGATGCAATTGCTTGATTTGCATTTATGTAACTTGTAACCTACTCCTCCTTCAAAAACCTTGATTCCAAGTTTTGAGTCTCATATTTTTCTCCAAAGTTGCATATCTTTTATTTTCTTAAATCTTTTAAGTTCATCAGCACCATGGACATATGGTCAGAGGCTTGTATCCAATTCACCATCTTCACTCTAGACCTAGGGATAAATAGACTTCTCCATTTGCCACTGACAAGTGTGTGAAGAACAGCTCATAACATGATTGAACTCCATTGATTTTTCATAAAAGTTTAATAAGATGATACAGGTCAAAAGCTTTGCAAAATTTGCAATAAATTCCTGTGGTGATCTGAACAAGACTTAGTGGGGAGAGCTGACACCAGAGGAATTTAGATACATGTTAAATGATTTTTAAGGTAATGAGGACTTGAAACATTTTGGTTAATAATTTTGAACGTTGGACTTCAAATTATGAGATTTATAACATTGCATGGCTCTCCTTGTTTATGTTTTGGTTTTGTTTACAGGTGACTTGCACGTAACTTCTTTAGTAGGCATCAGATCTTGGAAAAATACTTGGATCACTGCACCCCAAAAGGAAACTTTAGATTTACACGTGAGTAAATAGTTTCGTTTTTTGCTCATTTTCCACTGAAATAGTTGACTAACATTGCATGAATGCATTCGAATCAGATGAGGCTCTAGCTGGGCTCCAGTTTTTAACCAAGTTTGGGGCACAGCTATCTAAGTTCCCTGACCTGGTTGCAGTACAAGTTAGATGGCTCGTAGAAATTGGTCGGGCAAAATACAGAATCAGCGATACATCAGTTACAGCCATCCTCTGGGCTTACAACACAGAAAACACCTCTGCAGAAAGCCTTGGCAGCTCCTCCAAGAGCTTGGAGGTTGTCCCCAGGGCCCATCTCCTCCTCTGTGCCGGTCTGGGAGCCCTGACCACCGATGTGGGAAGCCTTGTGCGGCACCTCACCGCTGCCCTGCTTGTGGCTGCAGGCCAGTTGTGGGCTGAAGACTGGCCAGGTTGGTCTGAGTTGTCGTCCCTCGGGATGTGAATTTTTCACGAGCAGCAAAACCTTTTTATGGCTTAACTTTGTTCCCTGAGCTTGCAGGCTGCGGAGGAACAGGATGTTTATTGTATGTACAGCAACCGTTCCCGCTGAGGAGGGACTGCCTCTAGGGTGGGCACAGCTCCCTTCTGGGGGCTGCACAACCATGCCTTGCAACAGTGTCGTGTAGGTGTGGGTCCTGAGGACCTCCAGTGGGAATGGGGGGGGGGGCTACACCTGGGAATGGGGGCTACATCTGGGAAGTCTCTGTCCTGCTGTCCTCATTTCCCTTTTCAGCCGCAGGAGGCATATTCTTTCCTCCAGTACTTGCCTCATCCCAGTGCTGGTAGATGTGTTGCCTGTTTTTGCTCTCCACTCTGAACTCCAGCACTCCGTGCTGCTCTGCTTAGATGGACAAAACAGCACAGGATTCAAACCCTGGGTTTGGTCCCTGCCCTGCCACTGAAGCACCCCAGGACTGATTAATTCCTTTTAGCTCTCTTTAGCTTGATTATCTCCTTTGCAAAAAAACCCAAACCCCACCCCAAAACATCATCACTCCCATCTTTGAAGACTTACACTGCCTTTGGTGGGCTTTGGGCTAGGAGTGCCATGAGTTAAGATGAGGATCGCATTAAATTCCAGTCTTGCCTGTAGCGTGATAGTGATTCCATACAGCTTTTCAGGAAAGTGTGTGCTGTGTTCCTCCCAAAGGCACTAAGAATAGAATTTAATGCAAGTAAGGTGCCATGTTTAATCTAATCCTCAGGCTAGCATTATCAGGTAATGTTTCAGATATAGGATATGGTAAAAGTCTTCTCATCATTAACTGATGTTTTGTGTCACATGTACCATGTAGATAACTATGAAAAGGTGTAGAATTTTCTTTTGAATTCAAAATCACAAAATATAGTTTGAGAATATTAGTAAGTTTCGGCCATAGGTTTTGTGGCATGGGACAGTATCCTATTAAAGAATGCCAACTTTCATATGGATCTGGCACACTGAAAAATGAGCTTTGTGCTCCCTTGCTAGCTGGGCAGTATGAGAGGGGACAATTCAGTGCATAAATCTAAAACCCTCTGGAAAACATTCTTTATAGCTCCAATAAAGTCCTCTAGCTAGCTCAGTGTTTGCTGTTGACACCAGAGACACCTGAATATTCCTTAATGTACTGAAACGTCCCAGAGGGTCACCAGTAAGACTTGTGCATTTTTGGGTATGGCACACAGTTTTTAAAAGTTCCTCTCTATTATCATCTTCATTGCTGTCCTATAGATGAAAAAACAGGCAATTCTCTGTTTGCTTTATGTGCTGCCTCAGTGCAATGGCTATGTCCCAGAGTGATGCACTCAAAGTGTCAAGTACGAGCCCAAAACTGGTGAGAGGATTCTGCAGAAGCTATAAATTCCCTCTTCTCCAGAGGTTATTTCTGCACTCATCCTTGCTGTCCAGAACTTATTTCTGCGCTTGGGTTAGTGTTTAGGTTTTCTTTGTAGGTCATCTTTTATTTTAAAAACTAAATTGAAATCCTTCTGTTCACCTATTAAATTTGTGGGTTCTGTATATTGTACAGTTTTTTTAAGGAGGGGAATTCTTTTTTGAATTATAGTTCTTCGGGTGAAATGGTTGTTGTCTCTGTAACCTTTCCTGTCAGTACCCCCACAAAGACAGTCCAGCAGTGGTTTAAATGCTGGTATTTTATAATTAAAATTATAATTATAATTAAAATATATTAAAATTATAATTAAAATGTTTTCATATGATTTGAATTTATCCAGCACATGTGTCAGGCTCTAGATCTTTGCACAGTATCTGTTGCTACTAAGACACTGTAATTTGTTAGTACTTGAGCATCTGATCTGTTCCTCATTTCCTCCACACAGATGTGTCTTGATGATGTTTCCATTAGTGTTTATTCTGATAGAGTGTATTTGTGTAAAGATTAGGACCTGGAGCTGGTTAGCAGGTTTCAAAAGTCCTCACCCTGGAGAGAGTGATACTTCATCTGTATTAGCAAACCAAGGTGGCTCACCAAGCAAAAAGCCTCTTCTGAGCTGGAGATGGACTCAGGAAAGGGGTGTGGAGGACAGGACTGTTGCCCACTGGTGGGTGGACAGCACAGGTCTTGGCTGCTGCCTCCTGCCTTGGCTCCAGCTCTGCTCTCAGGTGTAGCTGGAAGGGCAGGGTCCTATGGATCACTTAGCCTGTGATGATGTTGAATACTGAGGACTAAGCTACTAGACAAGGTAGGAGATGAAAATAGTTTATCTTCCATTTCTGTTCTGCACTCCCAAAATTACTCTGTAGCTTTCCCCAAAGTCACTCAGGTTGGATAGGTTTCATTCCCCCCTTCCCGTATCTGTAAAGTGGGGATTCACCAAGGTGAAATATTTTCAGGACCTACAGGGGAAAGGGACTGTGTATATGCAAAGAACTGCTTTTTTTTCAGGTCTGTTATAGAGCAGTTGATTTCATACGTAAGCAAAGTTATTTTTATGAGGCCTTTCACACCCTTTGAAAATTGAGCACCCCTTTTCGTTTTCTTGGCTACATTTTCTCAAGAATCTCTTACTCTGCTAACGTGTGTTATTTTTTCCCTTCTCTGCAAAGACCTGTGATTTTCGAATGTGTATGAGTAGCATTTATCCCCCCCTCTAGGAATGTTATGACTACTTATGTTTTATGCTTATGAAGGATTCAGCACTGTGGGAAAATATAGCATGCTGTGTACAGAGAAATAGAAGAATATTAATGTATTCAAATGAAATGAAATAAAAATTGAATCCAGACTCACATTTGCCTGTAAATTATTAGAATGTGTACAAGTGTAATTTAATAGAGAGTAGCTTAACTATAGCTTAGTAATGACGTACTTTATCCTGCATGCAAACAGTAAGAAATGTTTTTTTCTCTTCAGAAATAGAGTTGATGTGTTAGGCGGGGAAATCAGTGTCTCTTACAGGTTACATTAGACTGCTGGAAAATATTAATGTAGGGAATCCTAGAGCTAAGACCAGAAAAACCACGTTGGCATTCATAAAATTGGCATATTTATGTATAAATGGATTTCTTTATAGGGGTTGAGTGTTTTTCTCTTCAGCTGGACTCATCCAAGGGATGAGCTCTGAACTGGGGATGGAGTTAACTCCAAACACTCAGGAAACTGTAAGCACTGTCAGAGGCCTCTGCATTATCTCCTTGTGTCCTGTTTGTCTTCTCTGTCATCTGTGCCTTGTCCCTCCTGGTTTTCCCCTCCCTCCTTGGTAGCTCTTGCTCCCCTTGGATTGTCTGAGGTATACTCACCTGCCCATGAAGATGGGTGCTAATACCAGTGCATGGTGCTGACTTCTGCAAGACTGTCTGAAGGTGGAGGCACTCTGGGAGCCACTGGGTTGAGGACTGCCAACACCAGCAATGTTGGGCTCTTACAGTTTTCACAGTGGCTTTGTGGCCCAGCATAACTTCCACTGCCCTAAGCAGGAACAAAGGACACAGAGAGGTTGGAAGACATCCCAGCACCACCAGCACACACCACACAGTTAGTGGGAAGGACCAGAGAGAGCTGTCGAGCGGCAGTGACCTGTGTGCTGAACGCAGCCATGTCTCAACAGCAGGAGCTACAGGAGCACAGAGAAGGAGGGCAAAAAGAGCCTGGAGTTTATGGGGAGCAGTACGTATGTAGAAACAGGCCATGTCTTCTCTGGTGGGAGAAACGTGCTGCCTTGGAGATGCCACGATGTTGAGCGGGCAGGGGGAAGGTCCCTGACGAGGGGGCTTGGCTCTGCCCTGGAGATGCTCAGAGGAACTTCAGCAAGTGCTTTAAGATGAAATGTGTTTGTGTTTCCTCTCGGGGAAGAGCTGTGCCCTTAGGAAACGGGCAGTTCTTTGGATGTAGAGGGCTTGTGTCTAAGCTAACTTCTCTGGGGCCAGAAGAGGAGGAGCCTCGCTAGTGTGGGGCTGAGGAGAGGGAATGCAGCTGAAGGTTTTGTGCGTGTTACTATTGTTTTCTGCAATAACTGAAGCACCTGTGTCATTGTGTTCGAAGTGCTTTAAGTGAAATTAATGAATAATTTATGAATAAATAATAGGAGGAAAGATTTACATTGTGGCCATAAAAATAATTTTGGATTAAGCTTTTAAACTTTCACCTTTGTATGATAGGCTCTGTAGTCCCAAAGAATGGCCAAGCAGCTTTCATTAACTTTTATTTCCCTTTTGCCACGTAACTTGCCCAGTCAGTTGTTTGTAAGGGTGTGGGGCACTGGTCCATGGAGCAATGGGCCCCTTTCCTTGTTCAGCCCCTGTCTGTTATTCCCTTCTGCCACCAGTCTTTAAGCCTGGGAGATAAGTGCTTTTGGGCTTCTGCTTCTTGATGCCTTGCAAGGTCCATTAGCAGAGAGCGAATATAAAAGGATTTGTTTGTCCCTAAAAATAGAGGCAAGGAAATATCAGAATACCTGAAAGCTTGTAAGACATTTCCTGAAAGAGGGAGCTTCAGATACAATGTTCACCCCTACTGGTGCTTCTGGGAGCTCCCTAGCCATACTCTGGTTTCTGTCTCATGCTGGAGGAGTGACAGAAACAGAAAATCACAGGTCTGAAATTTTCCATTGGTGATGTTGCTTGGGTTTAGTTTTTCCGAAAGATTTTTGAGGAAGGCACTTTCTTCTCATTTCCTTCAGTTTCTGTTTATGAGTTGGTTTTTTTTTTTCTTTCAGCTTTTTTTTTTTAATTATTCTTTTTTTCTTCTTTTCTGTTTGTTTCAAGATGATAATTTTGTTTTCTCCTTTCTGTCTTTATTTTGCTGCAGGTACTTTTTTTTAAACTTTTTTACTTTCTCTTCTGCTATGTTCCAGCACGTATTCTGGTTTTGACTTTTGACCTTTTGCAAAATATCACTTCCCAAAACACGCGTGCCTACATAATCTGATTTACTTCTTAGACATGCGGACTCATTGGTCAGGCTGTTTTTGACGTGGCTTTGGCAATCATACAGGAAAACATCTAGAGGAGACCTACATATTCTGTCTGAATGGAGGGACCCAATTCTTTTATATCAGAGAAATTAAAGAGTGATATATTCATACAAACATCGCCTGCGTTGCCAGGTGATTGCTGTTACTGTCTGCACTGACTAAAGTCTCATAATGTAACGGAAAGACACGTGATACAGATGATCGGTTAAAACTTTTCTTCAAGGAACTGAAATAGGGTGGAAGACCTCTCTTTTTAAGACAGTTTTTTTCCCCCGCCTTTCTGCAAGTAATCTCTTAGTAATTTAACATATAGCTCACTGGTATGGTCTATTTCTGTATTGCTGTCATGAAATGACTAACTAAAAGGTTAAATTTTCATTTCGTTAAGGTTCTCCATAGATTGCCAGCAGAGGAAAGAGACTGGTGGGTAGCATGGGGTTTGTGAGTAATATGATGAGTACACATCTCACTGTTTTGGTGTGGGTTTTGATACTGCAAATGCCAACAGAGAGTTTAAAAGTAGTGAATTTTTAAAAAACACGTTCCATCTCTTCTCCAGCAACCCTTTTTGAGGAAGGCTGTCTTTAAGAAACTCTTCATTTTATGGAGCCTTTGCTGGATGTTTTAAGGAGGAGCTGGTTTTGTACAGCGTTTTGGTGTGACTGAAGAGTGGAAGATTAGTTCCCCTTCCCCTAGCGCCATGCAGAGGGGCTCAGGGCAGAAAACAGGTACGCACCAGTACTCCTCTCCTCCCCAGCTGTGTGTACCCTGGCACAATAATCCATGCTGTGGGTTAGGGTGTATCAGGTGGTGGACTGAAATAGCTTCTTAAGAATATTGATATTTATTAGTAGGTAGCTACCATCTTCTGTCCCTAGTGAACACTGTTATTTCTGAGAAATTAAAAAAAAAAAAGAACACAAACTCATATAATGTAAATAAGTTGAAAAAAACCCACAAAACTTATATTGAGAGCTTTCTGGCTGTTGCTATGTTTTGGAGTAATACATCGTCCAAGATACGGCACTGCTATGATGTATTAAACTAATATATCATAAGAGTGTCATAGCTTTGATGATGTATTAATGTAATACATCGTTAAGGTGCCATTGCTCTTATGATGCATTACTCAAGACATTACCAACTGGTTGGGTTAGCACACAAGCATCTGTGTGGATAAAGTAGTGTTTCTATACCTAAAACTACGCTGAAACTTTAAAAAATCTTACATGTGCAAGAACAAGTCAGGAAGATCTGAAAACCAGGGGCTTCTGCAGAGAGGGTTGAGCTGGGTGGGATCAAAATCGAGGTTGGAGTTGTGCACTTGCAAAATCTCTGTCCGAATATACAGAAAATATGGGGAGGAGAAACTGCCTTTATTGGAACCAGTGGTAAGTTTTCATTCTCTTTCAAAGTTTAACATGATATGTGCTGTAATACATGAATGAGTTTGGCATTTTTCTGAAATGTCTTGACTTGATTTTTTTTCAGGGTCCTTTTTGCAATTTGCCTTACACCTTGCAATTTGCTGTCGTATTTTCTGGGAAAATTAGGTTGAACAGGTTTTATGCAGTTATAAAAGCTCTTTTGCCTTGGTTTTTATTTGTTAATTTTTTTTTATGTAGGTCAACCATTTCTGGTTTCAGAAAGGGCAGTAGTTTCTGGTAAGCAGTGAGTACCTTTCAACAAAGTCTGGGTTTTTCACCACATTTCCAGACATATCCAGTTTTGGACAAGCTTTGGAGAAGCATTCTGAAGCAAACTGAAAAATCTCCCTCACCCTGAATGGATATCAAGCTTGAACAGAAGGTATTGCAGAGCATGTTAAATACTGATGATGATGTTAAACGCTCATCTCCTTGTTTTCTAACAAAAAGGCTTTAGGTGCTAAATGTGCCTTTATCCTTATGAACTTTCTATTTCTTGTCTTCTTCAAATGCACTGTAGGTAGTGGGTGTTATGGATGTTATTGACTATGTGAATGTCCTTGAATGGACTGTATTTATTGCCTGGTTTTGTTGAAAATCCATCTCACAAATGCTCTGGTCTTGCAATGGTACATATTTACTAAATTTGAACATTGGTGTTTGTTCTAATTAATCTACCATGTTTAGAAACAGGAGGATGCAGAGGCAGATGTAAAATACCATTCTTTGTGGAACGCATTGGGAGGGAGCTTCAGGAATATCTCCAGGTACTTAAAAACAACCTGTCCAGTATTACATGCTCTTTTGTTCTTTATGTGAAAGGCGTAAAGGATCCAATATAAAAAGTTGCGCTTCTAATGTTTCACCCCAAGCAATTTTCATGTAACTTTACCCACTTTTTTACATCACAGTTTCTTGACCACTAGATGGCATTGACATTGTTAGTGGAAGTGGGGAGGAGATGGATTCTCAAACCTCTTCCCTTCAATGGCCCCCATCTTCCTTCCTGCCATTCAAGAAGCCCAACCAGATGAGAAAATCCTCAAGGACCCAGAGTGAAGACCACACCAAGTGCTGAATTTTCAGGAGGTCTTCACTGATCACTGCACAGTCACTGCAGAAATGTTGACCCAACTTACATGGCAGACTCCTGCTACCGGACAGCTTTCAATTGACTGTGCACAGCTGAGATCTCACCTGCAGCAACCCCAGACAACCCATGGAAGACACTGGTGCATGGACTTGCCAGCTACTGCGTAATAATGCGTCCGCAGTGCTTAGCAGAGTACTTTTTGTCTGGGGTTCTTTTGGTATTCTGATAACCTCTGTCATAGTTATTGTCATGGTTAAGTTTACCTGATCCTGTCACCACTCTTGCTTATAACTACTGGAAGTTATGATGTTAGTGGGTATTCCAGGCATCTCTAATAATAAGAAACAATTCTAGTTGGCATCACCAACCAGGGATGTTAAAACAAATCTGTGTATATGGGTTTACATCCTCTTAGGCCAATGGAACAGTGTTTTGCAGCATGAAAGCTGGTATTAGAAAATCATGTTGCTGTCCTTTAATAGTGCTGGTATGACCTTGGCTTTGTGTAACACTTTTGTCTTATTTACAAAAGCCTAGGTGGAGAGCTTGAAGAAAATCTTGGGAAGTCAGTTGTGAGAAGTAATTTTTCTACAAAAATATATGATGTGGAAAGTTATGTTTAAGATATACTTCTATATTTTTATTATTTGTCACTGTTTTGATATGTTTGAGATTCGGATTCCAGAGGTGTGTTCCAGCCTCAGGACCAGAACTGTTCTCTGGCCTCACACCCTCCTCCCTTAGGCAGAAAGGGAATTTATGTTTAGGTTTCTTAGTAGCAGAAACACAGGCTTGTTTGTATTTAGTTTGGGAAAAAATAGGCTTTTTCTGCTAACCTGTGCAATATTGGAGGAGCATTTTGTTGGGTGAAAGTCCTAGGAGAGGTTTTTGCTGATAGGTTTGCCACACTGTTACTGATAGAGAAGTGAGAGAAAAACCACACAAACAAGCAAACCCGAAACCTTTTCCAATGGTTTCTTCAGTCACGACGGCTTCTCTGTGTATTTTTGGCTTTAACAGCAACTCAAGTAGTGCGGCAGTGGTGGCTGTGATTACATCACAGGCAATTCAACACTTTGGTGTATTTTGTGACAAGAAGCAGCTTCCAGACCTAACAGGTGTTGCCTTGCTAGTCTCTGCATGCTCATGAGGGTCTGCTGCTCTGTGTGTCGTTTCTGCGTCAGAGCTTGATGTTGGCTAGTATCAAATGACTGCCTCTGGGACCAAGATGGCAACCTGCATGATGTGGGAACTCGGCATCTCCTCAGTGATGCTCTAGACCTTCTTCAAACGTCCCTTCAGAACCAAACCGTTCTATGACAATAAAAGTTTCTTCTACTGGCTGATCCTGTTTCTTTTGGGATGGCTGTGTGAAAAAGGGCTGTGAAAGCCGTTTGTGCTTGGTGATACACCAGTAGTAGAACTACAGTCCCCTTCTTTCCGAATTGTGCTGATTAAAATATCCTAGATGGGTTGCCCCGCTTAAATGTGCATTATTTGTGCAATTTACATAACATGAGTAACAAATTAATTATTTAAGACACAATGTTTGTGTTTCTCCAATATAGCGGTGTATTTTATACAAGTAGCGTAGTCTTTGATTGGGGAGTCATTTATAACCTGCTATTAGAGGTAATTATTTTAATTACTGTTTAGTGACATGACACCAGACTTGAAGCAGACGCATAAATGGATTCTCAGAATTTTTTTGGGTTTTGTTCTGTGATCATTTCGTTTTTGCTGATTAAAATTAAGGCACGACATGACATAAGAATGAAAGTAGCAGAGCCTGAAAAACTGAGAGGCAACAAAGCAACTGAACTTTTTCACACGGGTAGAGAAGTCTGAGAGTAGTGTCGTCTCTTGCTATTCCTTTGTTAAGCACTGAACTTTTTGAAATGCATGCTGTGGTAGTAGCTAAGTATGCAGCCAGGTCGGGACTTTGTCATGCTAGTGATAAACGGACAGCTTCCTGCACAATGGATGAAATTTGATTATTATTAATTTTGTAAAATATTGTAGAGATAGTATCAGTGGGGTCCCGGCAAGTTTCGTCACATGAATGTGTTGATGTCAGTGCTGGTTGCACGTGCCAGTGACTTAAGTGTTGTGCAGCTCTGACAGTGGCAGCGTGTGCTCTTCCTGAATATGTCTTAAGTTATTATGTGTAGTACTAGAAACTGCCATGTATCCCTCTTTAAAAAGAGAGGCTGGTCTTGGAAATCAAGAGAGCTCATTTTTTTATCTATTAGCTTCACAAGGAGTTCCTTATAACTGTGGCCACTGACCCAATGAGCCAAGTACCTCCATCAAATGTTTCACTTAATGATGTCTTTTATTACAGTTCAGCGACCCAGTAGACTGAGTATCTGGATGGTGAGCTAAGTGCTTCTGAAAGCTCAGCAGTAAAACTTCCTCCGCATCAAGTACTGGTAAAATGTTCTGCCGTGACTCGAGTAGGCTTTCCTTTTAGCGTAGCTTAAAAGTAGTACACCATAGCAGAACAAATCAGGAGAATCAGTGGCCACAAACCTACAGGTAACAATCAAAGAATGGTGTGCTCAAGAGAGATGTTTGACAGTGTGTTGGTATCACCAAGCACATCTCTGTGCTCAGAACTTCAACAGCAAATACAGAATGAAACCCATTCTTAAACCAAGTGCTAAGTTTTATATTTGGAGGTGATTGTTCTCTTAAATGCAGTTCTACCTGGGCTGCTTTTCTTCCTTTTTTTTTTTTTTTTTTTTTTTTTTTTTAGTGACTCCGTGCAATCTTTCTCCCTCCTAGCTCTTGCAGAAAAACACATTCTTGGATTGATCAGCTTGTGAAGTTTATATTTTGCAGTGCATTAGGGTGACCAGAAACCAAATAAACTATGTTTCATTATATGGAAATAAACTTTTGTGTAATAAAGTGAATCGACTGCCCTGAGTAATTTTCAGCTTCTTTCTTTGCTTTAGTTGGAATTAAGTACTTTGTTTGCATTTCTGTTGTGGCTTTGCATGCTTCTCATAAAGCCTTGACTTTTACATTTTCCATTCTAACTTACCTGTCCAACAGGTCTTCTAACTACCTTTTAACAGCTCACCCTGTGAAAGGAGGAAGATTTCCATCAGCAATGTCTTGTTGGTTGTACCCATCATACACGTGCCATGTAAGTGCTGCTTGTAAGCCAACCTGGGCTAGGGCACAGAGATCCTTTTGTAGTTTCCGAGCTGTATGGTGCCTATGGGAAAAAGGCATGGCAAAGGTCTAAAACTCAAGATTTTTATTTCTGGGAAAGTTCAGATCCTTAAGATCAGTTTTGTAATGCAAGCTCAGTTTCTTGGAAAAGGCCCCACTTAGTTTTACGTTAATAAAAGATGTGTATTTGGCTTCATGTCAGAAGTAGGAATTCAGAGAGTTTGAAAAACCTTTGAAGACCGTTACAGCTGTAATTGGTGTGTTTTGTCTTGGGTGGAGAATTCGAAAGGTTTATTTCGAGAATATACGCTCTTAAGGGCAGGAACTGTTACTCATCTGTGTTTGGACAGTAGCTCCAACACAATCTGGATAACAATAATGCTACAGAAGGCTGAAAGAACAATTAAAGATTGGAAATAATGACCTAAGAGAGGAATACTTAACTTAGCACGCTGATGACTGCACATCGTGCATTTGGGGAAATCAGAGGGGAGAGACCAAGAGAGCTGTTAGAGAGGCTAATACTCTCAGAAGAAACATGTTGAAATCCCTGCTTACATTTGATTGAAATTATATCAAATAACTTGAAGAAAAATCCTTTGAAACGGAAAGAGGGAATTTGTCCTCATTTGTGTTTCCTCCCAGGAGAGCTTGCCTCGTTCTTCAGTTCTTTCTCTAGTGCCTTGGGACAGGGGAAGTCTGTCAATAAAACACCATCCCCAAAGCCAGGCTTTATTTGTGGATTCCAGGAGATGTGCACAAAGCTGCCTTCTGCCTGGTAAATCCAGCCTCTCAAGGCTGCCCCTCCAGAGCAGCCTGGGTGCTCTCGAGGCAGCCAGTCTCCCTCCAGGGGGATAAGCCAGTAACACCTCACATCCTGGTGGCACTTAGCAACTATTCCTTGTGGTTGTTACAGGTTTTAAATGTTATTGTGACAAATAATCATGTATCTGGAACAGCGCAGGATGTAGGTCAGCCTTGGCTGTGTGTTACAGGTGGGAAGATGGAGGCAGCGCATCCTGGGGTTCTTCCAGCATTACAGGTGAGTTTGTGACTGAAGAGAATTAGGGATTCCTGGGCTGTCTCCTCTGGATCTCCAGGAAGCATCTCTTGTACAAGCTGTAATACAGACCTGAGCCTCAAATACCTCATGAGTAGCAAACCTATTGAAATAGAACAGAATGGTTTTTCTGTTGTTTGTTTTTTTTTCTTTCTTTTTGTTTTGTTTTGTTTTTTAAAGAAAAAAGTGGGTGAGACTTTTTGCTCTTTATCTATATTCTGGAAAACGTCAAGTATGTCTGTATACTTTTTTTCTAAAATAACTCTTTAAACTACAAACAAATGATAATTTTCTTCCTGGTTACATTAGTTTGTATTGTATTACTTATGGCTTTCATGAGAAGGTATTAAAACAAAGCAGAGCAACTACAAAGTAACGACCAGGAAGAAACCAGGTTTTTTCTAGTGTCCTTGGCCTCAATTTTATGACCCTAAAGTGATCACTTCCTTTCTGGAGCTTTTTATCTTATTATTGCTGTTTGCAGTTTTTCACATGAAATCAACCTGCAAACAGTGCCAAAATGTAAATTTACCAAATTAAGTGAGAGGTAAGTCAGGGTGAAGTTTATAGCATCAGTGCAGTGATCCTTTAATAAATCAATTATAGTCTAAATATTTGAAAATATCTGTTACTAAAATTATGCTATTTTCTTCACAACTCCTCCCACACTCAATAAATGGACAATGATTCTGCCTGATCAATGACTTCAAAGTGTATAAATGGGGGAACGTCGTTCTAGAGCAGCAGAGCATCGCACTAAATCTGCCTCCTCTATCTGTTCACAGGCTGGCAACCCCCGACACCAGTGTGCTGTACCATCACACACGGAGCAGTCAGGCTGTGCAGTGCTCACCTGCAGCAAGTGCCCCTGTGGCCTCCTCAGAGTTGTTGTTCCATCCTGAACCAAACATTGCCGTGACACTGTGCCTGCTGCTCCGCCAGACTTCCTCAGGACCCTGGCACACCAGGTGAGGTACCAGCCCGTTTTTCTGACGGAAAGGAAAGGCGTCTTAAATCTGTCACCCCAGAAATTAGAGTGCGTTTTCTTTTTAGATTTCTTTTTCCCCCGCAGGATGCCCAAGGGGTAAAGTTGTGTCGAAGTTTGATATATGAAAGAAAAGAAAAGAAAAACAAAAATTTTGTTCCCTTTGCTCTTTTTGGCAAAGGCTGTTTTCTTGGTTATGTTGAATATTGCGAAGTATTGTTGGAGTAAAAAAGTCTGTCTTAAAATAATTTAATCCTAGCCCTGATGCCGCTCCTCTGTTTAGATTCTACTATTAATATTTACGTGATGTTCTTGAACTAAAATTCTTGGATGTTTCCTATTTTCCCTCTGAAAACAATGTTTGGTAAGAATTGTTGACTATTTAGGTCTGTAGAGCTGGTCATTGTAAGCCAAGACATAGCGGACTGACTGGTGACCTTGTCTTGCTTTTGGCTGGGGTTTTTTCAGCCTAGTCTGACCAGGTCCAGCAGCCGCTTTCCTGTTTTGACAATTATGGTCACTTTGCTGCTTTGACACATGCAGGCAGTATTGTGTCCTCGACCTTTCCCTCTCCCCAACATGTAGGTAACTCTCCTGAAAATCTTGAGGCATTGGGTAAAGTTGACTTGTGAGTTTTATTTGTGATACAAAGAAAAGGAAAATTAAAGCAGAAACATGTAGCGTTGAATTGGGGCGGAGGGAATCTGAGTCGTATGAAAGGAGTGGAAGGGCAGCAAGTGGCTCAGGTGAAGAACAGGGGCTGCCGCTGGGAGGGAGCGTGGAGGACCAGCTGGGCTTGCAGTGATGTCAGTGAGCAGAGTAAATCGCAAGCGGCACCTCAGCCCCACCTTCTTGGGGTCAGCGCCTCACTCAGCCTCAGCGTCTGAGGTTCTGCATGCAAAGACATTCAGGACTTGGGAGGGAGGTTGCAATTACAAATCCAAATGTTGTGGGACTCGTAGGAAGGACTTCTTAGGAAGAGCAAGACATTGCTGTAGAATATATCAACTGAGTGAAAACACCATTTTGCATCGTTTGTGAGGCAGCTACAGTATTTGATTTTAAATAAAAACATACTCCAATAATAAGCTTCCGTTTTCACAGCATGAGTTGAACGAATTGATTAAACATATTCAATCAATTATTCCGTGCTGTGTTTTTTATCAGAAATTTATATACATTGTAAAATAAAACTATGTTTATTAAATGAAAATTAAAACCAATATCACTTACTGTGGCAGGTCCCTAAAATACATAAATGATAATTTATTCAGGCCTTGTTAATGCTTCAAAGCAATGATAATAATCCAGCATATTTTATTTAGTTTTTTCCTTTACATTAAAAGTGAATCAAGATTAAATATTTATAAAACATAAATATCCTCATGTCTCTACCATGTCCATGTGCTTCCTTTTTATTTTCTTTTCTTTTGGAGCTATTCCTCCCCTGTTATCTCTTTTGCTTTCTACTGTAGTTTATGGACTAATCAGAATAGATGTTTACAATACTCTGTATTTCTTACTGTGGAATTCAAAGTCCTACACGCTTCTCTTAACATACAGCTGTAACATGCTGCTTTGCTATAGGAAGCAGAGCGCTTTGAAGAACTTCCCTTCTCTGACACGTGTAGGTTGAGATCAAGCTGTAAAGAGCAGGACAGCTATAGTGATGCAGTGCAAGATACAAACATGTCCGTGTTGGTTAGAAAGGCCTGCCTCACTTCGCTGTTGTTCTGCACCGATACTCTTCTGCCTACGCGAGTGGAAGGACACCGCTGTGAAACAGGCGTCGAGCCACGCAGATGACTGAAGCTCGGTGTCCCCCGGGGAGCAGTGCCTCGTGTAATATTTTATATAAGAACAGAAGTACTGGATGTTTGAATGCGCTTTAGGAATTCCCATAGGTGGCATGCGGCGTGTGTGCATGCGTCTGTAGGAGTGCCAGCAGCCGCTGAAAGGCCGTCAGCAGTTTCTGTTGTACAATCGGTGACTTGTTTGGGCTCCTTCCCACAAACACACTTTATTCCCTCTGGTGCAGAGTCCCTGTTTTACTATATAATTGCAACTGACAGCCTGGACTGGTAGTATCCAGCAAACATTCAGCAGCATCAGTTGCAGGGTGATTGACATGAATGCTGTTCAGGGAGGCTCTTGCTCTGTGAAGGTTTTGGTTTGCAGCAGCATGATAAACAGTTGGTGTTACTGGAAGTGCCCTAATGTCCTGCATCTCAAACTGAGAGTCATTTCACCCTTTCACAGGGAACTTACTGATCCTTAAGCATGGGAAGAGCAAGATGTGAATGGACAAAATTCTGACTCCAATGCTAGGTGTTTCTGCTGTTTGTTTCACCCTGTGCTTTATTACCCTGTGTTAGACCCTGTAGTCCTCATCGAGGCAGGGCACCAGTGGTCTGAGCAGGGCACTGCGGCTGAGCCACCACGAATACAGACAGCATCAGGAGTCTGCATTCCACCATCTTGCTTTACCTTGCACCTGAATTATCCACTTGGGTGTGCACAGGACATACATAGCAGAAACTGCCATAAGCTGATAGTTAATCTAGGACTAAATGAAGTGACAGTGAATAGTAAATAAGGGTCAGGACCTTCTTGGGGCAATGGTGAAAACTAACTTAGTATTGCAAGTCCAAGCTTGCCAGACTTCAAGACTATCAATAAATTGGAGTGGGTTTTGTTCAGTAGAGATGCAAAAATAAGAGGTTTCAAAAGTATTTTTGATGAAGGGGAGCTTTGTCTCATCCCACTGATGTGTGCTGGACCAGACTATATCTATCAAGTAATTTCTAGTGTTGCTTTCTTCAGCTTAGGTCCACTGCCATCAGGGTTGGCATGGCTGTGCTCCATCTGAGGGTCAGGCCCTCTTCTACCTTTATTGTTTAGCAAAGGTTTTTCATATTGTTGGCAGCTTGCCCTTAGAAAATGAATCTTTTCTCTACAGGCTTACATGCAACTGAACGTGCTAAACTAGCACAGAAGTATTTGGGCTCGTGCCAGCATCGCAGGGTTGTGTAGCTCTAGGATCTGATGCCCCTAAAAGTTTATCTGTAATTTTCCTGGCTTGCTCTTCGTTTAACGTTCTTTGTCTGCCATTCCAAATTCCAGCAGATGCACCTATATAGAATTTCCCTGAAAAATGATGGCAACTATATTGGAGAAGGTAAAAATATTGTTAGAACTTTTTTTGTGATGCATCTAGACTATGCGCTTCAAATTAGGGGTTAATAAAAAGTGTTATTCAGTATTCCAGGAAATTGTCGAGATCACCAAGTATTGTACTGACTTGACCTGTGTTACATTGAACTCACTCTTTCCATGTTTCCAATAAAAACATACAGCAGATTGTTCCAGAACCAGTGTCAAACTCAGTTAAAAATAAATCCCCTCATAATTTACATGCGTAGTGTATATCCTAAATATATTGCCCAAAAATATATCTCTTACAAGGAAAACTATCTAAAATATATCAGCCCTGAAATCTCCCCTTACCCTTGGGTCTTACGCAAAAAATCATGGTTTTCAGTTATAATTCCTAAAAGTTAAAATAATCCTTCCTCACTTGTAAGCCACCTAATCCTATTTGTTTTACTCTGTTTTTATTGCAACACTGAACCAGCTTTGTTTCGTTCAAGCGCAGGATTTGTAAATAACTAATTATAGCCCTGTTTTTTCCCCTTGAGGCATTAACATTTGGCACCTCGAAGAACAGCCCCTTTTCAGCTACCAGACAGTTCAGGAAAGCGGTGGACTCGGTCTCAAAACAGTAGGGTACTGCTGACAAGCTCTCTCGGACCACTTCACCTCCTGCTCTTGAAACAGCAACCAGAGGAGCCAGAGGGCAACTTTAGGAAAATATTTTTCTCTAGTAGCAGTAACATCTGCCTCCTTGGCAGCCTCCGCTGGCAGTTGTGTTGGAAGCTGTGGGTTTGCCCCTGGCCCTGCTGCGTATTTACATTGCTGAGAGGTTATCCTGAGCTCCGCTGGATCCTGTTACCTGATTTTCTTTTGTTCTGTCATCTTCCCTCTCTGATTCTTTGGCTGCTTAACTCTTTATGGGTAACATGTAAAGCAAAAATTAAGTGTGCAGTATGAGCTGTAAAGTATTAATTTGAAGGTATTAACTGGTAAATTCCTTTTTGATTAGAGAGTCAGCTTTTCTGATCTGTTTAGCTGTATTTATTTTGCTTCAACCTAGGCAATTTCACCACCGCCATCCGAGCTTTTGAAGGTGCTGCTCTCCACATTTGTGTCTTCTGCTCTGCATCAGATTCTCTTTGGTGCTCTTATTTCTGCTGCATTTTACTCTCCTCTTCTGAGTAACTGATTTTTGACTGGTGCTTCATTTTAGTGGAATGATGTTGTTATAAAGACAATTATAAAATAATCAGCACGGGCATATCAATATTTATTGAAATACTGAAAAAAAAAATAAAATTCCATTGGTGATGAGAAACTCCTGGCAAGAACTGACATGACAATATGTATTTCACCGATACAGTAAGAGAACTTCAACTTCAACAAGTAACTCACTGCACATTCTAAGAGTTGCATGGATTTAAATCCAAGGCAGCTGCAGAACATCTGTAATACAAATAGTCAGACTTTACAGATTGTCTGTTTACAAACACAGAACAACTATAATAAACCAGCCAAAGCCAAACCCTTTGAATTTTAGTCTGCTTTTGCTAATATAGCCTATAATCAATAAGGCAGTCAGAAGTAAATATCTGGTTACAAAGTAGTTAACAATTAACATGAAGGGGGTGTGTGTGTGATTTTTTTTTTTTTTTTTTTTTTTTTTTTTTGTGTGTGTGTGTGTGTTTTGTTTTGTTCCCGTACTTTGGGCAATCTGGTGGGATTCTTGGAACCACAGATGTGGGCAAATATATGTTAGTTTGTCTGAAATTGTTTCCATTAAACTGTATGAAAAATTGTTCTTTCTTCTATGTCCTTATTTTGATTCTTTTGTCCCTTATATAGATAATGGTGCTGTGAATACAGTTAGCAACATTTTTTTAAGCTTTTTGCTTGATATTTTGTAAGATTCACTGTAGCGTTTCAACAGGAAAAAAATGAGAAAATACAGAATGCAAACAGCTGAAATATGCTTTGTTTTTCTTTCAAAAAGGAAAGAATGACCACACTTGTACACGTGGGTAAACATATTTAACAGCCACTGTCAATTGCCACCTGCATCTTGCTTTCTGTTAATTTAGTTCGTTTGAGGGAGAACGCTGCTGTTTAAACAACGCTTGCATGTCTGTGTGCGGGATGACTACGGGAGCTGTGCTCGGTTTGCTTTTGGTCCGTACGACAGTACGCAGGTTCTGTGGTATAAGACAGGCATCTAGGGGTCGCAGACACTGGGCTTTGCTGTGTTTGTACCCTATGCATGGACAGAATATTAGAGCTGATTAATACAGGCAGTTAAAATAGTGTGCTTTGTTCTAATGTGGATGTAATAACTGATGTCTTTGGTATACAATGTATGAATGGTTGGAAAAAAGTACGAGAAATGCACCTTTTCAAGTTCACATGAAACAGAAAAAGCTATAACTCACATAATTTACAATAGATTTAAATAAACTACACTTAGGATTATGAAGATTTACAGACATTTAATCAAGTGAATGATCTTAATTTGTAAAGACCCTTGTGTGTCCCTGAACTATGTTCCACTAACTTGAAGACATGCTACAGTAAACACATATATTTGGCTTCTTCATTCTGGCTATATCTTATATAAAGATGAAACCAAAGAACAATAAATTAGCATCATAATTGTCTACAGTGAAAACTATCATATACAATATAAATAAACTATTCAAAAGCCAGCAATCTTCATGAAAAAAATTAAAGGATTAGGACTTTTTACAGTTTCTACAAGTGATTGTGCAGCCGATAATCTCAAAAATTAAGTCAAAACGAAATACCCCTATTGATTTTAGTGTCTCACGACATACAGTAATTAAGTACTGGTAAAAAAATTACCAATTTAAAAGAAATAATAAGGAAATCACTGCTCTGCAATTTTATCACAGTTTTTTCCCCACAGGACCTAAATAATGTAAACACTATGTTTTTGTTAATGTTAGAGATTAATACTTTATTTTAAATGTATGTTGATCCACACCTGCACAGTTACCTTTAAGGGTAATGAAATAAGGCAAGACTTAAAACTGTGGCACTACATGTTAATACTGATATCTTCATTTGGACAGAGAGAGAATTGTTTGTTCTTCTCTAATATTTGTTCTGCAGCAGACTTTGGCCTATATAGACATAGCAGTATCACTCTTCTTTCTTTGTGTAAAATATGTGTATTACCTAACTTTTAAAAAGAAAAAGTTTCATTAGGTATTTGATGTTCGAGATGAAAATTAGTGTCTTAATTACTGGCAATTTTAATGACAATTTCTTAATCAGCTCCATGGCATCAGTAGGTGATACAATTAATTTGTCTATTCTTGCATCACTAAATGCATTTTTGTTAAATTTTATTTTTAGTTTTTGGTGTCCTAATGTTTTTTTGTTGGTGGTTGTTTGATTTTTTTTGTCAAAGAAGTTATTGTTTGTGATGGCTAAAATATCTTCATTTCCTTTGTTTGGAAATGGCCATGAATATACAGCAAAGCTGTATTTTAGCCACTGCCCTAGTTAAGTATAGAGTTGAATCAGATACTTTTTTTTTTTTTTTTTTTTTGAATATTTCTCTTAGCTGTTTAATGGCTATCCGATAACAGTAGCAGAAGAGGGATACTGCCTGGTAGAACAACATGAACACGTGACAAAACAAACTTCAGAACATAGTGAGAATGCCAAGCTAACTGGACAACAGACTTCATATTAGCGATTTGCAGGCCTGAGAGACTGGCAGTCAAAACCAGCCTCTTCGGATTTGGTGGCGATACTACATAGCACGTGGCCCACGGCAGCTCTCTCTTACAGATTGTTGAATGGATGCCACATCATTTATCACAGAAGAAGTAAGTGTTGGGTCCTTGGAAGGGTGACAGAAGATGCTATAGATGCAGTTTTGCATCTATTATAACTGTTTTAGAAGTCCTGCTATACAGTGGAGGAATTTAGTGCACTTGAATTCCCCACTATCTTAGCTTGATAATATGGATCAGGTTTTTTTTCTCCTAAGTTTCTTCATATTGACAATCATCAGAGTTAAATATACAAGAATCATTCTGTCCTTTTTCATGTTGACATTGGTGATAGTATCCACTTGTAAGTTCACTCCAGTATAAAGTCCTATATAGATTCCTTTGGGGATGTGTAGCATATGATTCACAGTTTGCAATACAAATACCCTGATACATCACTTATTTACTATTAGTATTTGATTATTATACCATTTTGCAAAGTCTTAAAACCACGTTTTAATTAGTGTTGCTTGGAGCAGTTCAGAATATATTTCTTTTTTTCCTTGAAAGCAGAAGCTCTAATGGGTATAATTTATGCTCTCTTTGCATGCAGCATTTCAATGAGAAGGTTATTACACGGCACATCCCCGTTCAGGTGTTTGTAATAGAGGTATTCTTCGGCCTGCATACTGATGGCCCGGATTTCTGGTAGTCGCAGGAGAAGCTGCCCAAATTTGTCTGTTTGCTGTGGATAATTACACATTGTGTAGTCCAGCAGAGCAGCATTCACTTGTTCCTGAACACCTTCCACAAGCTGGAAGTTCTCAAGATTTTTGACATCTGAATGATAACAAAAAAAAAGTAACAACAATTCAATTGCATTTTAATTCCTGTTTACGAAGGCAGTGTTTCACTAAATGGAGGGTTGTGTTTTTTTTTTTTTTCCTCCTGACAAAAGCATACTTTACAAGCTGCTGAATATTCAGTGAACCCTTTTGCCAACTTTCCTGGGAAAATGATCACAAAAGAGCTTTAGCGGAGTGTCTTGTTGAAATTCTGCATATACCTCAAATCAATTAGACACCAATGGAGTCTGAGCAAGGTCAGCTCTTTTCATAGCTTACAAAAAGAAAGGTTGAGGATTCCTAAAGTAGAAGACCATAATATATTGCTAGCAAATGAGTCCCAAGAGGAAGCCCTATCTTTAACCTAGTATGTTATACAATTCATATAATTCTGTATTAATTTTTCTGACCCAAGGTGAAATCTGTGTCCAGGGTATGATGTAGTTAATTCTAATAAAAAGTGACAGGGTTCTTGTTTCTGTTTGACATTTTCTAAATGATTCTGAAAGCCTTTGACTTGTCTAGCCTATGTTAATGAACCATCTGGTACACTCCAGTGACTGCCAAAATAATCTTCCCTACTAGAAACTCTCTAAAATATATATTTCACTGACTAATGATCTTTATAAAATGAAATCATTGTCCTTTGGGTGGAATACCAGATAAGAATGGTGCCCTTTAACCTGAATATGGTTTCTGAAATCCAACACTGATTTTTTTTTTTTTTTTTTTTTTTTTTGGTATTGTACAACAGGGGCATTTACATCAGTACGGCAGGTACAGTTTGTTCACTCTGCCTCTGTTTGATTATCTTCTATACAGCAAGTTCAAGCTCTGGAAATGCTGGTCAGAGCATTTGCCAGTATATTAACTCCTCATTATTTGCTTCCCTGCGTAAAAATTACTCTGATGGCACTGTCTTTCAACGTGTCTGGAGAATGCAGAAGTTATTCTAAAGCTTGCAAATTAGAATGCTGCTATAATGCAGAAAGAGTGAAGTGATCAAAGTGCTCTTGCTGGGGGAACTTGTGTTGGTTGGTGTTTGATCATTTATACCATCAGTAGAGTACTGTAACAGTTTCTTGTAATGCTAAAGCACGGTGATACTAAGTATAACTATGCTGCTAATTCACTTTGAATAAGGACAAATCTGCTCTTCTGTGGATGTTCTTGGAGCACAGAAGATGGGGAATTTGGCAGAATTTGGTTCATTGTAAATGCCAGCCTTTGATTGGAGGGGAAATGAGCGTTTTCCTTTACAAAACAGGAACACACGTTGGTCCCCCTATCCATCAGCAGCCTGAGAAGCTGCGTAAATTGGGTCTCGCTGCACCTTTTCCTAGCAGTGCTTTAAATAGAGCAAATACTGGTTCCTGCACATAACTGTATGCTGGAACACGAGGGAAATGGTTGGAGGAGTCAAACATTTTCTTCAGGACAAGAGGATAGGAAGGATGCCAAGGATTGCAATGGAAGCCCAGGGTAGCGCACACAGCCTCCAGGGCCCGAGCGACAGGCTTTGAGCAGGACCTCTCTGGAGCGTGCTGGCTGCACCTCAGGTTCACACTTGCATGAGCTGGGGTGAATGTTTCCTGCTGTGGTCGTTCCTGCCTGCCTCTTTCCTGTCCCAGTTTCACTGTGGATATGAAGCTAGTGGCTCCCGGATTTGTTTGGGAACTAGGGACGCGACCTCCTTCCAAATTTTCCTAGCTGGCTGAAGGCACTTGCTAGCAATACTTAAATTATGATGGCTGTCCGACAAGAATTGTCTGAACTTTGCATTATCCAGAGTGAAGAGAACTGGAAACTTCAAAGCTGCTATGCCTGGTCCCTTAGCTATTCAAACTCATTTATCCAGTCTTTTTGCCAGTATCTCTGGAGATCTGTGGATAATCATGTTTTCACATATTGCACTGGACATTTTCTTACACAAAATATAGCTGTTTATTATTTTACATACCTACATAAAAATCCCAAGGTAATTTGTAGCGAGTGTAACCTGGTTTAAAAATTGGGTGTTCTAAGCATATTTTATAAAGTTAAGAAAGGAACAATATCAACTATCACAATTATTTTAAATACGTTGCTTTCAGATGCAAAATGCAATCATGAATGAATTGTTAGAACACAAGAAATTCCCACAGAAAACAGGGACTATGCTGGAGATTAAGCTGTATTAAACAGCAAGATAAAACATGTAATGATTTCAGAATCAGTATTTCAAACTTTTTTCCCCTGTTGTGAAAATAACTTTAAACATCAAAAATTTTAGAAACTGTTAGCTGATTCAACCCCCTTTAAATTCAAAGTGCATCTTTCTGTTGCTGTCTGTCTGTTTTGAATCACGCTGTGAGGTTAAATTGTGCTGACTTCTTGGAAAACCAGATCCATTCTTATTTTTACTCTCTGTCTAAATGCTACTGCATGGAATATATATTTATTTGCAACATCACAATATCAATTTTTATAAAGATTAAGAAGAAACAAAATCTGAGAATTGCAAATTTTCTGTATTTTCCTGCAAAAGTGGTGAATTCAACATATGTTTTAAAGAGATGCATTCTGTCTTCAGCTGTATTGATATCATAATCCAAGTCAAAAGGAGGGATAATATTTTATCTATATTACCCCCATATACAGGATTGGTGGCTGGCAGTAAGATGGTGTATAGGTGTTCCTATACGCTTGTCAGCTATGTGGCCTAGCTGAATTGCATAGAAATCGCAGAACTACAGTGAAAGAAGGTCTATGTTGGTTTTTTTTCCTCATCTCAGTAGACAGTTCTTTAAATACTCATATATGGCAACATAAGCACTGAAGTCAGATGCAAAAACAGGTCCAATCCACACTAACAGTAAACAAAAAATAGTTCTGGGGCTTCTGTACCATGTCCAGTCTGAGGAAATACTTTTAATTTTTCCTCTATCAGATTCTTAATATTTGTGGTAAGGCTCAGTGCTTGTAAACAAGAGGTTATTAGTTAACTGGTGCAAATATGTAAAATTTTCCTGACTGCTTCTCTACTGAATCAGATACTCATAGTCCAAATGATTACAGTTTAGGACATCACCACACAATTCATCTGTATGTAGATCTTTCCAGAACTGCAATCATAATGGTGGGGATGTAGAGGCGGCGTGATGATCGATTGTGTATTTTGGAGTGAGTCTTCATGTAATAACTAAGATTTTTGGATATGACTTTTGATAAGTGCTCTCATTTTGTACATTAGTAAATGCTACAAGTTGAACAGAAGGAGAGAAGTCAAAGGATATGTGCTGAGACCACTGTGTAAGGTTCTGTTGTCACATCTCAAGCTCTCATATGATGTATTGTATACTGTTAAAAACCAGGTTTGCTGAACACATAGTTGCAATATAAATTACATAGTTATTTTTTGAGAAAGAATCACAAACTCTAGCTCTAATAAAGATGAATAACAACAATGGAAAACATGTGAATATAAAGTTATTTCCAGTAGCTGCAACTTCTGCAGGTAGAACAAGAAATGCTCTACCGTTTTCACTTCT